>NW_026606794.1:0-737500 GCF_029890125.1 Rhinichthys klamathensis goyatoka | reverse complement strand
CGCATCTCACAGCAACGCGTTCTCATTACTGAATGATTCAGCATTTTGAACGAATCGGTTGACTCAAAGATTCAATGACCAATCAATCCATAAACATCTATCTCATTCATGAATGACTCAGTCGTTCAAACGAATGAATCAATGACTCGCTCATTAAGACGGTCGCCTGGCGACACCTAATGACGGTTTAGTGTTATGTTTAAAAGTATCATTCTTTCCAACGATTGTTAATTAACTCATATTTGAAACATAAGCTATATTTATATATATACATACATATACACACACATACACAAAACTAAAATAAAAACACATTTGAAACGTGTTTGCTTACTAAATTGTGAGCTGAACGAAAGTTGCAGCAAATATCAGCAACAGGAGTCAAATTTCATTAATCACGAGAGTGAAGAGCTGACTGAAAAGATGATGACGGAATAGGCTATTTTATGTAAAAACGCCTATTTAAGCGAATCTGTCATTGTACTCTTTTATTGTTGTGTTTTCCGTGAAAAATAATAGACTATTGAACTCACAATTCAAGCAATCGGCCCCCGAAATTGCACTAATTTTAGTGACACTAAAAAGTATGCGGCTGCACTGGCATTCATAACGGTGCGCGTCCATGGCGACGAGCGAGCAGAACAGAGCGAACGTTTAGTTAATTTCTACTTCCATAGGAATTCATTCGAGCGCCACCATTTCAATGTCCGTGCGGACGTCCATATTATACTTTTGCTTTCAAGTTAGTGTTTTTAAACCCCCCAGCGGGAGGTTTACACAATTGGTTTACACAATCACACGTTGATTAACCGGTGGGAAAATATTCCCATAGTAACATCCCTAATATATAAATATATAAATTCAATAGGCCTACCTGATTTTGAACACAAGAGGGCAGTATAGCACTATATATGATTTGGATTATTATTATTTTTGACTAAACAACCATTCTGGCTGTTTTTAAACTTAAAAATAATTCTTAAATTGAAAAAAAGGAATAAAATGGGTTTAGTTCTAATATTTGTATAATTTTATATAAAAATAAATGGTGTATAATTACATTTTAGAAAGATATGAGACATGCCCTGATTCTTTTTTTGACATTATTGTCCTCGATCAGAGCCCTAATCTGTTTATTTTTTCAGTTACACATTCTACATTGATTAAAAAAGAAAAATCAAATGTGTTTTTATTTTATACAGAAATAAATAATCTATCATTCAGATGAGAATAAAGTTAGTGTTAGTTCAAATTTTAAGGAAAACAAATATATGATCTGAAATATAGCACATTCATTTATAATTCATTCAGGTTCAATTACCAAACATACAAATCTCAATGTAATTTAAAGCAAACAATACATTTAAAATACATGGGTTGTATGCTATTTTTTTTTATATAAAAAGATATATATCCAAAAAGACAAGGCCTAAACTTTAACAAGGGTTAAACAATCACTGTAACAGACACAATCACACACACACACACACACACACACACGTCAAATCACTTACATTTTAGATGCAATATTGACTTTTTTTTCTGTTTCAGCAGCGAAAATAGTTAAACAAAGATCACAGCAGAACCATCGAGCATCTCACAGCAACGCGTTCTCATTACTGAATGATTCAGCATTTTGAACGAATCGGTTGACTCAAAGATTCAACGACCAATCCATAATCTGTCTCATTCATGAATGACTCAGCCGTTCGAACGAATCGTTTGAACGAATGAATCAATGACTCGCTCATTAAGACGGTCGCCTGGCGACACCTAATGACGGTTTAGTGATATTAAAAGTATCATTCTTTCCAACGATTGTTAATTAACTCATATTTGAAACATAAGCTATATATATATCAGTGGCGTAGGCAGAAATTGTATTTTGGGTGGGCCAGTGAAAATATGACTGGGCCTATAGTTTTTCCTAGAAAAAAATGACTTCAATAATGATGAACATTAATAGACAAACTGAAAAAACAGTTACACCTTTTATATTCGGCAAATCATCATGTTCAACCAACAGAGCTCAATAAAGGCTGGACAAACCAGTAGCCTATATAGACAATAACCTGTCTATTTTATTCAGGCTATTCAGCAGTGCAAATACAGTTCACCCGAAAATAAAGTAAGCAAAAATAATAATATCACAGTTAGATCGGCGGGTAAACCCGCGTCAGGCTGACGGGGAGAGAGGGAGCAAGAAGCGGCCGGCGCCAGCACCTGACTAGCCTTCTCCTGGGGTAATGAGTCTGAAGAACTGGCCTGGGTGGACTCGGAAGATGAAGGCAGTGGCGTGTCTTCTTCCTCAACTCTTGCTTTTTTCAAATAGCACATTAAAGAAAGTTGTTTAGCCATTATTGTGGCGCCGACGCCGCTGAGAGTTTTCCTGTCGGAACCCCCGACAACCATAGCAACCAATAACGTTCCGGAGGGAGGCTTTCTACAACTTGCTTCACCAGTTAAATTTTATTCGGAAAACAAATTAAACGCACACAGCAGTCAACAATAAATCAGGTATATCTTAATATATTTTCATAAATACATTTGAATAATAAAAATAAACTAAAAATGAATTTTTATCAAACTTGCCTGGGCGGGCCAGTGAGTAATGTGGGCGGGCCAGTGCCGCCCTGGCCCAATACTGGCTACGCCCCTGATATATATATATATATATATATATATATATATATATATATATATACACACATATATATACACACACATATATATACACAAAAATAAAATAAAAACACATTTGAAGCGTGTTTGCTTACTAAATTGTGAGCGGAACGAAAGTTGCAGCAAATATCAGCAACAGGAGTCAAATTTCATTAATCACGAGAGTGAAGAGCTGACTGAAAAGATGATGACGGAATAGGCTATTTTATGTAAAAGCCCCTATTTAAGCGAATCTATCATTGTACTCTTTTGTTGTTGTGTTTTCCGTGAAAAATAATAGACTATTGAACTCACAATTCAAGCAATCGGCCCCGTTATTGCACTAATTTTAAAGTGACACTAAAAAGTATGCGGCTGCACTGGCATTCATAATGGTGCGCGTCCATGGCGACGAGCGAGCAGAACAGAGCGAACGTTTTTTAGTTCATTCCTACTTCCATAGAAATTCCCTCGAGCGCTCTGCACGTGGCCATTATCAATGTCCCGTATTTAAAAGCTCTCGGTCCTCAGTCACATACCAAATATATGTATAATGTATATATAAATATAATTTTGGACACAAGAGGGCAGTATGGCCCTATGTATAATTTTGTGTTTAAACTAAAAGAGCCCCTCCCCCCCTCCCCACACAGACACAGACACACACGAATGGCAGGGTGCATTCTCTCTGTCAGAGGGAGAGGGAGAGAAAATTCTCAGAAACATCCACATTCAAACCAAAATATCTAACTTCCTCTTGGTCTGAGCTAATGACAGTTAATTAGAAAGTTGTCCGGCTTGATCTGAACCATATGCATACCTGTGTCTGTCGAGTTTCATGCAATTTCAAGCATGCTAAGAGTCTCAAAAGCATCAAACAAGAATATTAAAGTTTGATGTGTTGCCACGGCAACAGTATCTAAGATATCAATAATCCTTTCACAGGTCTACATCTGCCGTGTGTTTACATTATACACATAAAGTTTGAAGCAAATCGGGTAAAAATAAGAGGGTGATTTCAAAGCATTTAGGAAGTGACACACTTCCTGCTGCCAGTTGGTGGCGCTATAACTTTGACTCACAATAGTCACATCCATGTGATCGGGCTCTTACAACGAACACACTGTTGAAGTTTCATCAAGATCAGTTAATGTATGCAGTAGTTATGACACACTTCCTGTTTCACGTTTCTCGCCATAATTTTGTTTCCTCGCCACGGCCAAACCGTTCGAGATATCAAAAATCCCCTCGCAAACTTTCATCCTCAATGTCTTGACTTCATGCTGACCGAGTTTCGTGCCGTTTGTTTGAACTCTCTAGGAGGAGTATTTCACATTCCATTGCGTGTGTTTTACCAACAACCCTAAATAGCCGACTTCCTGTTGGGCTGGGGTAAAAAGTAAGAGTGTGAAGTATATATGAAACGAGGAGATCTATATGTGTACCGAGTTTCATATTATTACATGCAAGCGTGTTTGATTTATGGACCATGTTTTCGGACCCCGTTCCAGGGGGCGCTGTCGAGCCCCCCTGCCACGCCCGGGTACCATCTTCAGCCCGGCCCTGATGGCCGCGGGTTCTGACATGTGTGCAAAGTTTCAGGAGTTTTTGAGCATGTTAAGGCCTCCAAAAGTGTCCAAAAGGTAGCAGAAAAATAATAAGAATAATAATAATAATAATAAATATATATATATATAAATATAGCTGCGAGCAGCGATTACGGGCCCAAGCCGGTGGCACCGCAACCCCGGTGCCTTTAGTTACCTAAAGGCACCGGGGTGGCGGTACCACCGGCTTTGGCCCTTCATCGCTGCTCGCAGCTATATTTATATATATATATATATATATATATATATATATATAAAGCCGGTGGCACCGCCACCCTGGTGCCTTTAGGGTTATTGTGCACGACGTGCAAAAACGTAACCCTGCTTTGACTGTCGAAAAGAAGTGTGCTGTAGAGCTTGTATCAGTGTGGGCTCTGCAAAAGTGTGCATTGAGGGCACATGTCAACCACAAAGTATGCGAGAGCAACCTTCTGAAAGGTCAGGTCTACATCCAGGTCTACATCTGCCGTGTGTTTACATCATAGTAGTGAAGTTTGAAGCAATCAGGTGATTTCAAAGCTTTTTGAAAGTGACAGACTTCCTGCTGCCAGTTGGTGGCGCTATAACCGGGGTGGCGGTGCCGCCGGCTTTGGCCCTTTCACGCTGCTCGCAGCTATATTTATATATATATATACACACACACACACACATATATATATATATATATATATATATATATATATATATATATATATATACATAAATATATATATATTGTTTTTTTAAGAGACAAGACAGAATATTACTTGCCTGATCTGATTAGAAAAATAGTGTTTGTGTGTGTGTGTGTGTGTGTGTGGCGTAATTGAACAATGTAGACATAAAGACATACTCCGTCCTTTTGTTCATACAGGACATTATTCAAACTGCAAAGTGTTTACTTATATTTGTGTACACTCGCAATAAAACACAACATTGTGCTTTTGTCAAACTATAAACTCTTGTCAAACTGTAAACTACAACTGTCACCCAACCAAAATCTCTTACACACACACACACACACACAGTTTAAAAGCAAAAAATATCAAACAATCCTATTTAAAAACAGTCTGTGGGAGCCATCTTTTGGACATTCATCATATCGCATTGGTTTTCATTTCTTGTCATCAAACAGAGCCCTAATCTGTTTATTTTTTCAGTTACACATTCTACATTGATTAAAAAAGAAAAATCAAAGGTGTTTTTATTTTATACAGAAATAAATAATCTATCATTCAGATGAGAATAAAGTTAGTGTTAGTTCAAATTTTAAGGAAAACAAATATATGATCTGAAATATAGCACATTCATGTAAAATTCATTTAGGTTCGATTACCAAACATACAATCTTAATGTAATTTAAAGCAAACAATACATTTAAAATATATGGGTTGTATGACTATTTTTTAATATAAAAAGATATATATCCAAAAAGACAAGGTCTAAAGTTTAACAAGGGTTAAACTCTTATCACTGTAACAGACACAATCACACACACAATCACACACACACACACACAAGTCAAATCACTTACATTTTAGATGCAATATTGACTTTTTTTCTGTTTCAGCAGCGAAAATAGTTAAACAAAGATCACAGCAGAACCATCGCGCATCTCACAGCAACGCGTTCTCATTACTGAATGATTCAGCATTTTGAACGAATCGGTTGACTCAAAGATTCAATGACCAATCAATCCATAAACATCTATCTCATAAGTGTTTACTTATATTTGTGAACAATCGCAATAAAACACAACATTGTGCTTTTGTCAAACTGTAAACTACAACTGTCACCCAACCAAAATCTCTTTTTTATTTTATACAGAAATAAATAATCTATCATTCAGATGAGAATAAAGGTAGTGTTAGGTCAAATTTTAAGGAAAACTCTGAAATATAGCACATTCATTTAAAATTCATTCAGGTTCAATTACCAAACATACAAATCTTAATGTAATTTAAAGCAAACAATACATTTAAAATATATGGGTTGTATGCCTATTTTTTTTTATATAAAAAGATATATATCCAAAAAGTAACAGACACAATCATACACACACACACACACACACACACACACACACACACACACACACACACACACACACACACACACACACACACACACACACACACACACACACACACACACAGACACACACACAAGTCAAATCACTTACATTTTATATGCAATATTGACTTTTTTCTGTTTCAGCAGTGAAACTAGTTAAACAAAGATCACAGCAGAACAATCGAGCATCTCACAGCAACGTGTTTTCTCATTACTGAATGATTCAGCATTTTGAACGAATCGGTTGACTCAAAGATTCAATGACCAATCCATAATCTGTCTCATTCATGAATGACTCAGCCGTTCGAACGAATCGTTCGAACAAATGAATCAATGACTCGCTCATTAAGACGGTCGCCTGGCGACACCTAATGACGGCTTAGTGATATGTTTAAAAGTATCATTCTTTCAAACGATTGTTAATTAACTCATATTTGAAACATAAGCTATATATATATATATACATACATATATACACACAAAAATAAAATAAAAACACATTTGAAGCGTGTTTGCTTACTAAATTGTGAGCAGAACGAAAGTTGCAGCAAATATCAGCAACAGGAGTCAAATTTCATTAATCACGAGAGTGAAGAGCTGACTGAAAAGATGATGACGGAATAGGCTATTTTATGTAAAAGCGCCTATTTAAGCGAATCTATCATTGTACTCTTTTGTTGTTGTGTTTTCCGTGAAAAATAATAGACTATTGAACTCACAATTCAAGCAATTGGCCCCCGATATTGCACTAATTTTAAAGTGACACTAAAAAGTATGCGGCTGCAGTGGCATTCATTACGGTGCGCGTCCATGGCGACGAGCGAGCAAAACAGAGCGAACGTTTTTTCATTTCTACTTCCATAGAAATTCATTCGAGCGCACTGTGAGCGCCACCACTATAAATGTCCTTACTTTACTTTCACTTTTAAGTTAGCGATATAAAAGCCCCCGGTGTTACACGTCAAATAACCGGTGAGAAAAAATTCTCGGAGTCACATAGCAGCTACCTATATTTAAATACAACAGGCCTACCTGATTTTGAACACAAGAGGGCAGTATAGCCCTATGTATTATTTGATATATTTATTTTTTAACTGAATAGTGCATCCTGGCTGTTTTTAAACTTGTACATTATTCTTAAATTGAAAACAAGAATAAAATGGGTTTAGTTCTGATATTTGTATAATTTTATCTAGAAATAAATGGTGTATAATTAAATTTTTAGAAGATATGAGGCTTTTAGTGTTTATTTTTTTTTACATGACTTTAATCCCTCGCCATAGCAAAACAATTAGAGATATTCAATAGATATTCACATTTATGCTTCTTTAATGTATTTTCATCATGTTGAAAAAGTTTGGTGGGAATAAAATAAACCACTTAAGAGGAGTGGGTAAAAATGTAGAGCCTGGTTTTGCAAAACATCCACATTAAGACCAAAATAGCCCACTTCCTGTTGGGCTGGCTTAAAGTTGTTTGGCCCGATGAGATCTATATGTGTACAGAGTTTCATAATATTACATGCAAGTGTGTTTGATTTATGGACCAAATTTTCTGACCAAGTTAATTTAATTAATAAACTAATTATATAAAACTATTTTCAATGCACTACAATTCAACTGGTTATATGCCTTTACTTATTAATACAACTTATTTAAAAAATACAAGGCGTAAGACATTTTTTTTTCTTTTTTAATGCAGGCCAAACCACACAGCAGTCAAATGGTTAATCTAGCCCCCCTCCCCCTCCCCACACTCACAGACACACACACACACACATAGACGTAGGCTCAGAGAGAGAGAGACATAAAATGACAATTTTCAAACCAAAATATCTGACTTCCTGTTGGTTGGAGCTATTGAGTGTAAATTAGAAAGTTGTCTGGCTGGAGGAGAACAATACACATACCGATTTTTATTACTGTAGATAAAATCAATCCCCCCACTTTTGACAAAAGGTGGCGCTACTGAGCCCCTCACCACGCCCGTTTCTGAAACTCTGCACATGTCTACTGTCTAATAAATGTGATGTGTCTGTCGGGTTTCATGCAATTTCAAGTATGTTAAGAGTCTCAAAAGCATCAAACAAGAATATTAAAGTTTGATGTGTTGCCACGGCAACAGTATCTAAGATATCAATAATCCTTTCACAGGTCTACATCTGGCGTGTGTTTACATTATACACATAAAGTTTGAAGCAAATCGGGTAAAAATAAGAGGGTGATTTCAAAGCATTTAGGAAGTGACACACTTCCTGCTGCCAGTTGGTGGCGCTATAATTTTGACTCACAATAGTCACATCCATGTGATCGGCCTCTTACAACGAACACACTGTTGAAGTTTCATCAAGATCAGTTAATGTATGCAGTAGTTATGACACACTTCCTGTTTCACGTTTCTCGCCATAATTTTGTTTCCTCGCCACGGCCAAACCGTTCGAGATATCAAAAATCCCCTCGCAAACTTTCATCCTCAATGTCTTGACTTCATGCTGACCGAGTTTCGTGCCGTTTGTTTGAATTCTCTAGGAGGAGTATTTCACATTCCATTGCGTGTGTTTTACCAACAACCCTAAATAGCCGACTTCCTGTTGGGCTGGGGTAAAAAGTAAGAGTGTGAAGTATATATGAAACGAGGAGATCTACATGTGTACCGAGTTTCATATTATTACATGCAAGCGTGTTTGATTTATGGACCATGTTTTCGGACCCCGTTCCAGGGGGCGCTGTCGAGCCCCCCTGCCACGCCCGGGTACCATCTTCAGCCCGGCCCTGATGGCCGCGGGTTCTGACATGTGTGCAAAGTTTCAGGAGTTTTTGAGCATGTTAAGGCCTCCAAAAGTGTCCAAAAGGTAGCAGAAAAATAATAAGAAGAATAATAAATAATCCTAAGGAAAACAATAGGGCCTTCGCCCTTTGGGCTTGGGCCCTAATAATAAATAATCCTAAGGAAAACAATAGGGCCTTCGCCCTTTGGGCTTGGGCCCTAATTAAGAAATAACCGAAATAATTGAAAGCGAAAGTGAAAGTAGGTGGTGTTTGGCTCACGTAACTCTCTCATTAGAATCAAACTGTTTCAACATTTGCGATGTATTTGGATGCTAAACTATTCTTCATTATGGGCTTTGTACTTCACTCAGGTTTCAATATGTGTGTGTGTGTGTGTGTGTGTGTGTGTGTGTGTGTGTGTCTGTGTGTCTGTGTGTGTGTGTGGGTGAGGTGCGGGTGCGGGTGCGGGTGCGATTGAACTGTTACACATAAAAACATACTCCGTCATTTTGTTCATAGAGGACATCATTCAAACTGCAAAGTGTTTACTTATATTTGTGTACACTCGCAATAAAACACAACAAAGTGCTTTTGTCAAACTATAAACTCTTGTCAAACTGTAACCTACAACTGTCACCCAACTAAAATCACACGCACACACTGTCTAAAAGCAAAAAATATTTATCCAACCCCATTTAAAACAGTCTGTGGGAGCCATCTTTTGGACATTCACCATATCGCATTGATTTTCATTTATTGTCCTCAGAGCCCTAATCTGTTTATTTTTCAATTACACATTCTACATTGATTAAAAAAGAAAATTCTAATGTGTTTTTATTTTATACAGGAATAAGTTATTTATAATTCAGATGAGAATAAAGTTAGTGTTAGTTCAAATTTTAAGGAAAACAAATATATTGATCTGAAATATAGCACATTCATCTCAGGTTAAATTACCAAACATACAATCTTAATTTAATTTAAAGCAAACGATACATTTAAAATATATGGGTTGTATGCATATTTTGGAATTTAAAAAAAAGATATATATCCAAAAAGACAAGGCCTTAAACTTGAACAAGGGTTAAACTCTTGTCGCTGTAAGAGACACAATGATTCAGCATTTTGAACGAATCGATTGACTCAAAGATTCAATGACCAATCCATAAACATGTATTGTCTCATTCATGAATGACTCAGTCGTTCGAACGAATCATTTGAACGAATGAATCAATGACTCACTCATTAAGACGGTCGCCTGGCGACACCTAATGACGGTTTAGTGTTATGTTTAAAAGTATCATTCTTTCCAACTCATATTTAAAACAATCTCACATTATTTAATGCATTGTTATTTTTCAGTGTAAACGATTTAATTTGATCACCCCTACCTAGAGTAACAGCCATATAGTGTCTTATTATTCTAAATAATTGAATTTATTGATCAAATTTACAAATTAAAAATGAAAGATGAAGCATACATTTAATAAGACTAGACTAGGGGTGCCCAGCAGATATTACAATTGGCAGATTTAAATATACCATGGCCCCCCACCGTCAATTTGGTGTGTGTATAATAAAATCATTTAGTCACTACAATTAAAACTTGAACGTATTTGCTTACTTAATTGTGAGCAGAACGAAAGTTGCAGCAAAGATCAGCAACAGGAGTCAAAATTCATTAATCACGAGAGTGAAGAGCTGACTGGAAAAATTATGACGGAATATTTTGTGTAAAAGCGCCTATATAAGCGAATCTGTCATTTACTCTTTTGTTGTTGTCTTTTCCCTGAAAACCGGAAGCAATCGGTCCCCGATATGGCGCTAATTTTAGTGACACTAAAAAGTATGCGGCTGCACTGGAATTCATAACGGTGCGCGTCCATGGCGACGAGCGAGCAAAACAGAGCGAATGTTTTTTCATTTCTACTTCCATAGAAATTCATTCGAGCGCACTGTGAGCGCCACCACTATAAATGTCCGTGCGGACGTCCTTACTTTACTTTCACTTTTAACTTAGCGATTTAACACGTTTTACACGTCAAATAACCGGTGAGAAAATATTCTCGGAGTCACATAGGCTACCTAATATATTTAAATACAATAGGCCTACCTGATTTTGAACACAAGAGGGCAGTATAGCCCTATGTATTATTTGATATATTTATTTTTTTAACTGAATAGTGCATCCTGGCTGTTTTTAAACTTGTACATTACTCTTAAATTGAAAACAAGAATAAAATGGGTTTAGTTGTGATATTTGTATAATTTTATCTAGAAATAAATGGTGTATAATTAAATTTTTAGAAGATATGAGGCTTTTAGTGTTTATTTTTTTTTTACATGACTTTAATCCCTCGCCATAGCAAAACAATTAGAGATATTCAATAGATATTCACAATTATGCTTCTTTAATGTATTTTCATCATGTTGAAAAAGTTTGGTGGGAATAAAATAAACCACTTAAGAGGAGTGGGTAAAAATGTAGAGCCTGGTTTTGCAAAACATCCACATTAAGACAAAAATAGCCCACTTCCTGTTGGGCTGGCTTAAAGTTGTTTGGCCCGATGAGATCTATATACCGAGTTTCATAATATTACATGCAAGTGTGTTTGATTTATGGACCAAATTTTCTGACGAAGTTTATGGACCAAGTTAATTTAATTAATAAACTAATTATATAAAACTATTTTCAATGCACTACAATTCAACTGGTTATATGCCTTTACTTATTAATACAACTTATTTAAAAAATACAAGGCGTAAGACATTTATTTTCTTTTTTAATGCAGGCCAAACAACACAGCAGTCAAATGGTTAATCTAGCCCCCCTCCCCCTCCCCACACTCACAGACACACACACACACAGAGACGTAGGCTCAGAGAGAGAGAGAGACATAAAATGACAATTTTCAAACCAAAATATCTGACTTCCTGTTGGTTGGAGCTATTGAGTGTAAATTAGAAACTTGTCTGGCTGGAGGAGAACAATACACATACCGATTTTTATTACTGTAGATAAAATTAATCCCCCCACTTTTGACAAAAGGTGGCGCTACTGAGCCCTCAACACGCCCGTTTCTGAAACTTTGCACATGTCTACTGGCTAATAAATGAGATGTGTCTGTCGAGTTTCATGCAATTTTAAGCAATTTCAGGCATGCTAAGAGTCTCAAAAGCATAAAAAAAGAATATTAAAGTTTGATGCGTTGCCACGACAACAGTATCTAAGATATCAAGAATCCATTCACAGGTCTACATCTGCCGTGTGTTTACATTATAGTAGTGAAGTTTGAAGCAAATCGGGTAAAAATAAGAGGGTGATTTCAAAGCATTTAGGAAGTGACACACTTCCTTCTGCCAGTTGGTGGCGCTATAACTTTGACTCACAATAGTCACATCCATGTGATCGGGCTCTTACAACGAACACACTGGTGAAGTTTCATCAAGATCAGTTAATGTATGCAGTAGTTATGACACACTTCCTGTTTCACGTTTCTCGCCATAATTTTGTTTCCTCGCCACGGCCAAACCGTTCGAGATATCAAAAATCCCCTCGCAAACTTTCATCCTCAATGTCTTGACTTCATGCTGACCGAGTTTCGTGCCGTTTGTTTGAATTCTCTAGGAGGAGTATTTCACATTCCATTGCGTGTGTTTTACCAACAACCCTAAATAGCCGACTTCCTGTTGGGCTGGGGTAAAAAGTAAGAGTGTGAAGTATATATGAAACGAGGAGATCTACATGTGTACCGAGTTTCATATTATTACATGCAAGCGTGTTTGATTTATGGACCATGTTTTCGGACCCCGTTCCAGGGGGCGCTGTCGAGCCCCCCTGCCACGCCCGGGTACCATCTTCAGCCCGGCCCTGATGGCCGCGGGTTCTGACCAGTGTGCAAAGTTTCAGGAGTTTTTGAGCATGTTAAGGCCTCCAAAAGTGTCCAAAAGGTAGCAGAAAAATAATAAGAATAATAATAATAATAATAATAATAAATAATCCTAAGGAAAACAATAGGGCCTTTGCCCTTTGGGCTTGGGCCCTAACAAGGCCTTGTAAGATCTTAATTATAGTTGGCACACTCATACACTGCTGAGAGACACTTCCTCGGTTTTATTTTGGTCTGGGACTGTGTACTGGCATAAATAGACAGAGGGGAAGAGTGGAGACAAGGGAAGAGAGAGAGATAAATGGAGTAATGTACCACAGTGTAAACACCATTTGGGGATTTGGGTTAGTCAGAGTGAGGGAATCTACCGCAGCAAACTGCTGAAATACTTTGTCCTTTTTAGGAGAGCTTTCCAAAAAGCCTTCATTTAGCAATGTGCTCGGACTTTTTCAGATATACAAACACTTGTGGTTTTACACGTAAACATTGAGCACTTGCAAGCACACTAAAATATGAATTACTGTATAACACTTAAATACCAACACTGAAAAAAAATAGGGTTAAGCCCAACTGTGAGTTTGCTTGCTGTCTCTCTCTCTGTCACACACACTCTCTCTGACACACACACACACTCTCACACACACACTCTCACACTCTCACACTCTCACACTCTCACACTCTCACACTCTCACACTCTCACACTCTCACACTCTCACACTCTCACACTCTCACACTCTCACACTCTCACACTCTCACACACACACACACACACACACACTCTCTCATACACACACACTCTCTCATACACACACACTCTCTCATACACACACACTCACACACACACACACACACACACACACACACACACACTCACACACACTCTCACACACACACACTCTCACACACACACACTCTCACACACACACACTCTCACACACACACACTCTCACACACTCTCACACACACACTCTCAGCATTAAAATAAACAGGAATGCAGTGGCGGAAACACGTCCCTGATGACTGACATTACATGTACAGTACACACACTGGATATGTTCAGAATGGAGCACTGGCTTACTACTACTACTACTTTACACGATTTAAATTAGTAAGCAAAACAGAAGGCATTATTTCGCAATACACATTTCAAATAGTGTTTAATTAAGCAAGTTGTATCTAATTAACATCTTGTTAGTGCAACTTGTTTACATTTTTAAATTCAATTTTAGTAAATAAAAGTCTAAACATTTGGTTTTTCAATAAAACAGTCAGTCAAGAAAACAGAATTCTAGTTTATTCATCATACTGGAAAGAGAAGGTCAAGTCAATCCCATTGCATTGTGGGCCAGTACTTTATGCAGTAAACTATTGCACACAACCATTCAAGTGTGGGCTCAGGAAGATTTTTTTTTTTAGGAAGAAATTAATACTTTTATTCATCAAGAATACATTAAATTGATCAAAGGTGACAGTAAAGACATTTAATGTTACAAAAGATTTCAATATAAAAACAAATGCTGTTATTTAACTTTCTATTCAAAGAAACCTGAAAAATGATCCATTATCAATTTCCACAAAAATATTAAGCAGCACAACTGTTTTCATCACTGATAATAATAAGAAATGTGTCTTGAGCAACAACTCAGCATATTAGAATGATTTCTGAATGATCATGTGACACTGAAGACTGCTTCTGAAAATTCAGCTTTCTTGGCATAAGACTACATTTTAGATTTATAATAATTAAGAAAAAATACAAATGAAATTTTAATATAAATTAAAATAGAAAACACTTATTTTAAATTGTAATATTTCACAATATTACCGTTTTACTGTATTTTTGAACAAATAAATGCAGCCTTGGTGAGCAAAAGAGACCTTTCAAAAACTTTTTTCTTTTTTAAATCTTACTGACTTCAAACTTTTGAACGGTAGTGTAATTGCATACTACGCACAGTAAATATACATACTGTAAAATAAGAGTAGTATGCTATTCTGAACATTGGCATTCTCTTACAAAAGACACTAAGATGGCCAAGGCAGAACAGAAATAGCTCTCGGATGGCTCTTACATCACACACACCATGTTCTTGTGCTACACATTAACAAGCCGAGACTGTATTAAAGGAAAGCTGAACAGAGACTTACAGTACAGACCTCTGCTCTCAAACATAAGTTTAGACAGAGGCCCTATGCTGAGGAATAGATTACACAAGCAGCAAATCACTATGTCGCAGCATGAGTGCTTCACTAAAAGCAATGTTAATCCACAGGATACATGGATTAACTGTTACATACGGTGGTCTGCACTGGCCAAACGGTTTCAGGTCAAATATAAAATCACTGGAATATCATTAAAAGTAATCCCTTGCTAAAAGGTGCAAGCAGTTATTTTTTGTTTATGTTGTGCTGGCCAACATGACAGTCATTCAGTCAATTGTTTTTTAACCAATACACTTTAAAATATGCTTTGAAGCCCCCCTTGTATTGTGTATAAAAGGCCTCAAATCTAATTGATGTGCTGGTAAGGGCCAAGTTACCTCCCTGAAAGTTGAACAGTTGCCAGGAGCATACATTTATCTGCACAATTAAAGCCTTCAGCCATCCTCACACTAGGAAATATCAGGGAAGTGATTTCTTGAAAAAATTATGTATATCATTTATATGCTTCCGTGCCCTTGTGGACGGTCATTTATTGGCTTCAATATATGGACAATCTCAAAAATATGATTTCTGAATATTGAAGTGCTCTTCGTAGGTAGACTACAGTTCAAAAGTTTAGGGTTGGAAAGACTTTAATAAGTCTCTTATACTCACCAAGACTACATTTATTTATTCAAAATTACTGTCAAAACTGTAATATTGTAAAATATTATTACAATTTAAAATTACATTTATATTTGAAAACATTAAAATGCAATTTATTCCTGTGATGCAAAGCTGAATTTTCAGCATAATTTGTCCAGTCTTTAGTGTCACATGATCCTTCAGAAATCATTCTGATATGCTGATCTTGCTACTCACGACAAATTTTTAACCTATTATTATCGATGTTGAAAACAGTTGTACTGCTTAATATTTATGTGGAAACCGAGATTCCTTTTTTCTAAGGATTCTTTGATGAACAGAATGTTAGAAAGAACAGTATTTCTTTCAAAAATGTATCTTGTATAACATTATGAATGTCTTTACGATCACTTTAATTTGTCCTTGCTGAATAAAAGTAGTAATTTCTTCTTATTAACATCTAACTGACCCCAAACCTTTTTAACAGTAGTGTGTTTGGTATTTGATAATATTTTTTTAAAATTGAAATACTATAATGTATGCATGCATTAAGTCTTAATATTTTTTATTATGTAGAAATTGTTATTTGTACTTTAGTGTCTGTCATGAGTTCAAAACCTTATTTGGGTTTAATGGGCGTTTGATTTTTCCCCCATTGTTATTCTAGCCGCGCGTCTACATGAACTGTTTGTGTGTGTGTGTGTTCCTGCATTAACTGTACATGCTTCACATCATGTGTGAACAGATACTTGGGTCATTAAGGGTAAAAGTCAACATCATAACTCAAGCATATCTTAGGTATTTAACATCCATTTCATTTACACGTGTAGCTCTGTGTACACATCTACTGAAACAACAACAGGACATGACTGGGCTGGATGTGTAGAGGCAGCACAAACCTGAAGATGTGCTGACTACATCACATGCTCTTAATCATTTACTCTCCACCTATAGATACAAGTGCTTCATGGGAAAATGGAAGCTCATCAATCAGTCGTTGGCTGCCTCCATCTCCCTCTCTGGAAGAGTGTGGTATACATCTAATCTTATCTCTTGAGTTATGAAGATGCAATTTACTGACCTGTGATCAGGAATTTTCTCTGCCAGGCCAAAGTCCCCCACCACAGCACTGCACTGCCCAGTCTCCCAGCGTACCAGACAGTTCTACAAAACAAAAAACACGTTCAGAGCGAAAGATAAACATTTATGTGTCTTTAACGTGTATTTGTGTTTATTATTTTACAAAAACTTTTGCTTAAAATGGCTGTGTTGTGAACAATACGAATCCAGTGTGAAGTTTTCGATATATATACACTTGTGTACACGACTGCACGTGTACCTTTGGCACAAAGACTCTGGAATAAACACCCTTCCAGTGTGTGTACCTTTGACGTAAGATCTCTGTGAAATATGCCCTTGCTGTGGAGGTACTGCAGTCCTCTGGCAATGTCCAGACTGAGGTTGATTCTCACAGACCAGGACAGGAACACGTCACTGTTCAGCAGCTGCTCCAGGTTACCGCCATTAATGTACTACAATACACACAGAGGTCAAACATTTCTTGACAGGGGCATCTTCTATATAGAATTATCTGAAAGGTAAATGTGAAGTATGTCATTTTTGAGCAATAAGAGGCTAAAATAATAGATTTAAAAAGTATCCCCAAACACTCCTACAAGTAAATCTTATCCCATTAAACTACACGTGGGATATTAGTACACCGATAAGAAAAATTACAATGCTATCAGTTGATTAGCAGGTGCTACAAACTGAACGTTTAGTATTAACTATGCTCATCACCCTAAGTGTCATGTTCACGTTACATCATACACATACATTTCAGCTAAGATTGTTTTGAAAACAATTTAGAAGTTATACAGTAGTGGCCAAAAGTGAAAATTATTATCTTCACCCTTTATTCAAATAATATTAAAAATGTAAGATCTTGTAAGCATATAGTGTAGTTTTGCTAGGAGTCAATTGTGTGGACATCATTTTTGGCCAGACTATCATACAAACAAAAATATTTTTGTACAGTAAAGTAAAACCTGTAGCTGTAGGTTTCCATTTTTGCCAAATAATTTTTATTTTTTGAATTGCAAAATATGAAGTACATAAAGCAAAAGAAATGCTTCCTATATTACAGGAATAAACTATATTTTAAAATGTATTGAAATGCATTTAAATAACACATTCCAAACTTTTGAATGGTATTGTATATCATTCAATTTTGAAAAGTACAGATAACCATAACTTCAGTGATAAATACAGATGTTTTTTCACTCAACAATTTTGTGTTATTTTTTATGCTTATTAGATTATCGCTGCATTAGCTTTGACAAATTGGGCTCAAGTGTATCTGTGTGTATCATAACTCTCAGTACTTTACCTCTGTCAGGGCATGAAGGTGTCCCTCATGTACACACACTCCCACAAACCTGATGGGACACACACAGAGAAACAGTGTAAGGGTGTTAGGGTGTTGGGGGTGGGGGTAAAAACAGGAGAAAGTGGTATCAAGTTCCTTCAGGAGTGACCCGTCTCAAGAATGTGAGCTGGAACACCTGCATTTTGAAGGCAATCTTAAGCATGCATGTAAACGCACACGTACACGCGCACACACGCAGGTGCAGGTGCAGGTTAAGCAGACAAAAGAAGACCTAGACCTTTTGCCCTGGCACATGTAAACAAACACAACATTGATGTGGGGATTAGTTTAAGCGTAATATATTTGTATTTCATAGGTGATAGCAATGTGTTGTTCCCTCCTCATACAGTGTCAAACATTTACTCATCAGCTTCCAATTCAATATTTTACTCTATATAAACAGTGGCTGCCGTTATGGAGGCATGACCAAGACAAAAGCCACCATCCTGTGACATTAATATTCATGTTCTCATACAATGCAGTGTTTGTTGCCGAACAGCACAGACTTTGTCCTCTAGGTAAGCTGGACTTAAAACAAAAATGTTTTCCATTCTAGTGGCAAGAATGGATAAAACTTCTAAATGAGAACTAAACTAATGAATTATTCAAAGAAACACTTGGAAATTCATAAAAATGAACAAACATCTAGTTGGAAACTTTCTTTCCACCCTGACTTTAGGCTGTGTTAGTACATATGAGAGCCATTAGGCCGGACACTGGTGATTTTATTTACCAAATAACTGACAACACATGTACTGAGGTGGTACCATGGTACAGATGGTACCAGATGGTTATAATGGTAATGGTAATGTGCTTGAAGTGATGGGGTTCAATCTAACTCAGTGGCCAACCTGACAGAAATGATCAAAATGGCTGAAATTGATTACAGCACTTTTAATTATAATATACTTAATGTTTTGCATAAATAATTATGCAATTTAATTTTGCATTACCACTACTAAAAGAACTGAAAAAATTAAGAGATATGTATAAGGGTTTGTGTTTTGATATTTTTTCGATATATATTTAAAATATACACTACAATTCATAAGTTTGGGGCCGGTAAAATTTGTAAACATTTTTTTAATTAAGTCTCATTGCTCAACAAGGCTGAATTTATTTGATCAAAAATACAGATAATGTGAAATATTACAATTACTTTACAGAAATAAATTACACTTATAATATATTAATGGCAAAGCTGAATTTTCATCAGCCATTACTCCAGTCTTCAGTGTCACATGATCCTTCAGAAATCATTCTTATATGCTGATTTTTATGCTGATTTCTTATTATTATCAATGTTGAAAACAGTTGTGCTGCCTAATAATTGTGTGGAAAGCGTGATAAAGGATCACAGTTTCAGGATACAAAGTCCAAAAGAGCAGCATATATTTGAAATTCTATTTGAAATCAAGTCTTTACTATTAATTTGCGGCATCCTTGCTGAATAAAATACATGCATTTTCTTTAAAATGGCTTAAAAGGATGTTTCTTTTCCAATCAGAGAAACCCTCATTTAAACATCTATTGTGGCAAGTTTAATGCAATAAGTACAGAAAAACCATAGTTAAAAAGAAAGACATTTTTTCCACAAAATGAACATTTTAGTAGCACATTCTTTATTAAATATAATCGCCAAATCACCACTGCATGTATATTGTGAACATTCAGTGTCAGCCAGCCCTGTTGTCAAGTGAATGTAGATGTAGGTGTTGCAGACCTGAGTATGTTGGGATGTCTAAGGCGGTTCATCAGCTGTACCTCCTTCAGCATGTTGGCTCTGTTACTGGCCATGGTGTTCATCTTCAGAGCCATCACCTGCCCGGTGATACGATGCTGCACCTTCAGAGAAAGAGCGAGAGAAAACAGACAGACTTTAGAGGTCCATTCATGTCTGGGGCAGCTGGACAGAGATCTCTGGCCCTTTTCTCTCTCTATTTCTCACACACATCCTTCTGATTCATCCCACACTTCAAAGTCCCTGGCTGCAGGAGACATTCTCTGCACTCAAGAGGACATAGAGTTGAGTCTGTATCGAAAATGTAGAAATAAAAGTTTTAAAGTTGAATTTTTTTAAATAAAGAAAGTTACATGAAATAGATGTTGTACTATTTGTATGTTACTAATCAAATATAGGCAAATTTGTGACACTGACCATGTGAACTCCTTTGTACGAAAGGTCAAGAAAACAAAAGGTCTAACATTAAATTGACAGTTCACCCAAACATGTAAATGCCGTCATCATTTACTCACCCTCAAGTTGTTCCAAACCTGTATGAATTTCTTTCTTCTGCTGAACACAAAAGAAGATTTAGGCTTACATTAGATCTGCTCCAACTTTGTCAATTTTTAAATCTACTTTGAAAACGCATTTTTTTCTCAATAGCTTTTAATATATGTGTGTTTTATGTGTATATTTTTATTTGTTTTATTTGTCTTTTTGGCCTTGTTAAGCACTTTGGTCAACGCTAGTTGTTTTAAATGTGCTATACAAATAAAATTGTATTGTAAGATATTTTGAAGAATGTCTGTAACCAAACAGTTGACTTCCATGAAATAAAAATTCTATACAATGGAAGTCAATGGGGTCCATCAACTCTTTGGTTACCCATATTCTTAAAAAATAACTTTAATTTATACAGGTTTGGAACAACTTGAGGTTGAGTAAATTACAGATTTTTTTTTATTTTGGGCTATCCCTTTAAGTAACATCACCACAAGTCAAAATGTATTCATTATCTTTCCTTTTTTGAAGTGGTCACATCAGCTCACATTTCAAAGGAAATACGAAACAGACCCACAACACACTGCTTGATTTTAAGCTGAATATTTGCATACTCAAGCTGTCTGACTAAGTAGCAGCCCCAATAACACACATACAGTTGAACTGAGAACCATTATATTATGGTTCATGAAAAAAAAAAAAAAAAAAAGATTTATGGGGAAGAAATTATAAAGTGTCTTGTTTCATCACTATAAATTAAAAAAGTATGCTATTGACGAAGTCTAATGTTGTTTGAACATGTTCCCTCGATGACAGACATTCCCTCCCCCCCAAAAAAGTAACCCAGAGCAAGATTTTCCCTCAAGGACTGAAACTCTCTGCATCAAGTGTGTTCTTCATCTTTGAATGTCTATACAAAAGCAATATGACAATCTAATAAAGCAAAGGCAGAAACCCATCCCTGTTTGGTGACACCCAAACCTGTGCCGTGCCGTCTGGCTGGCTGAACTTGCCTGCAGCGCCAAAGCATGCAAGCTAAGATATCATGATAACAATGAGCCCCATTATCTGCTTTTGCGAGTCTCAAGAAGATCAATAGCTGGAAACTTGAAAATCCATAAATTATCTGATAAAACTCAGCCCTGCAGCTAGAATGATGGAGAGTGAACGATTGCTCGCACATCTGAGGGTGTGTGTCCAATACACTGCTTTTATCAAAGGTAAACAGTGCATTCTCAGGGATGGATACAGAAGACGCCTTAAACACACACACACAATATGCATTTTGGCATCCAGTGATAAAAATATCTGTGCAGTGAGAATTGAGGTCCTTGAGGGAACTGAGAGAAAGTCTTCTTTTCCCAAGTAACAATACTATATAGAATCTGTGTGCTTCTTTCACATTTTACGTTGTTAATTTCAATTTAAAAATCATAATTGTTGATCATTTTGAATTTGAATACAAATCTTTGACTCAACAAGAGTAGAACTTGATGGAAAGCTGCAGTTAACCACAGCAGCAGAAATAATAATTTCTTCTTTTATTTCAAGTGATAATTCAGCTCTATATGGGATGGATTCATACAGTAAAACATTTCAAATGAAGTTAAGGTTACTACTTACTTCATTTTTAAAACAAGCAAACAAGGGGTAGGGGTTGTATAGAGCTTTGTAAATGACAGCTGTTCAAATTCTGTGGAGCTTTCCATGGAATTCTATGAGGACAGAATCCATGCATATCAAATTAGCTGTACAGCATTTGTTTTTGAGAGGGAGAAGAGGTGTGCGTGGGATTAAAAAAAAAAAAAAAAGTGGCACAATTTTAACTGGGGTTGCCCACATAATTGTCACTGCGTAATGTGTCAGACTCAGAGCATGTGGCCTACCTGCCAGGTCGCGTCTCCATGGACCCTGCACACTCTACACGACCCTACACGAACACACACTCTTGCCCTACACCTGACAAGGCAAACAGTTGCTGAATCCACATTGAGGTTGCTTTCTATGCTGTTGAGTGCATGAAAAACAGAGGTATAAGAGTTTGGATGAGTGTGTATGTATGTGATGAATTTAATTTCTATCAGCATACTTCTCATATTGCAGTTTAGACAGGTGGTCTGAGACAGCACTTAACAGAGCATCATTACCACCCACTCACACACTGCCAGAGAGACCCAATAGAGCACTTAACAGGCCCTAAAACATTATCAGACACACACATTTTCCTTCACAGATGGAAGCTTACCATGATCCTGTACTTTGTTTTCTTTATACAAACGTTATTTGAATGTAAAACACTGGCATTGACACCAAGTTTACCTCTGTTAGGTATGTGGCATTTTTAAGGATGCACTGATATTAAACTTCTGTCCAATACTTATAAGCCAATATTTTTTAATGCTATGGCAGATAACCAAATACCAGATATTTAAATTCTATACTATTTTGTCTAAATAAATAAAAAGTAAAAAACATAGGATCAAGAGTTTTAAATGTGTAAATTTAGGCATCTCAATATTATAATGCACTGTAAGATTTTTTTTTTTTTCATTTCGAGATTACATTTCAGTGTTAAATTATTAGGGTTTTAAAAGATTAATGTTTCTTTTAATTGACTCATCCAACACTCTGCTAATCTAAATGTAAAAATGGGAAATTAGCATCCACAATGAAATATTTAATTATATATACATACATACATACACACATATATATATATATACTGTATATATATTGTGTATCCCTAAACTTGGTTCATAGTGAAAACATTTCATGTAAGGACAAAGTTAGAATGGCAACACAAGAGATAAGCTTCTACCTAGAACTTTCGGGTTATGAGCAGAAATCTTTAACCACCCTCAACCAAAGCTTAATATCACAAACACACACCTGCAAAATGTATGAAAATGCATTCACAACTCCTTTGTAAAAATTGACTTCATATTGTTCAGACTGCACTGATATTTAAAACATACGCAAACTCAAACAAACATGCAGGAGCTCTAAGGCAGCAATAGAGCTTGACATTCATGCATGCCCTGACTAGTAAGAGACACAGAAGAACAAGAATAGAAAGAGAAAATAGGAGAGAGAGAATGCAAAAGGAAAGCACCAAAGGGGGACTTTGTGTTGTAAGTTCAGGCTTTCGAAATCATGTCAAAACTAGCTTGCAAATTGTTTACAACCTCAAACTGTCTGACCAATGAGAACATGTCTTTAATGATCATTTCGCAAATCCCCATCCACTGAAAACCCCACTGCCAGTGTGTACTTTTAACCACAATACTCATATCTATATTTAATGGAAGAGAGCCCATTTTTAAAACGCGTGACACCAAGAGGGAACCAGATCCCGTCGATGAGCATCTTTTCTAATTTGCGGAACCCAAGACGCTTTACCGTGACATCACCCCTTTGTCAAACGCAGATCAGCGTGCAGTCACCGGACTCATTACTGTATTTCAGGAACACGCGAACATTTAATGAGCACACTCGATACAGGGACCTCAACACAATGCTCAAATGTAAAGGTATTAAAAAGAGAACCCCAATATCCATTGAGAACTCCGCATCGTTATTCATCCAAAAAGAAAATTATAACCTACAGAGGCTTTCAAAAATGTTTAGCAATTTTATAAACAAATGGCACTTGGTTTGATATTTTCTTATCTAATGCATTGACATTTATGTATTTTTAAGTATCCAAATACATTCAGGAGCCTTTATTTATTTTCCATACAGGGGTTTTAAAGCAATTAAACCATGCTGAATGATTCTTTTTTGCGAGTTAGAAGGCATACAGAAAAAAACTCTAGCTCTCTTGATTTAATTCTTGCTCTGCACCTCCATCAGATTCGTGTAGAGGAATCTCACATAAATAGCTGCTTTGTCTTGGCACAGCCTAAAATGAGAAAGCCTGCTGATCCCACGATGAGGTGAGCATCAAACCAAGAGAAATGCAAAAATATCTAATCTTTCATCACTTGTTTTTATCAAGGTAGGCAGAAAAGGGCAGTATGGGTGCATTGAGCAATATTTTTTTTCCCTGTAGAACTGATGCAATATCAACCAAGCCATTATCTGAACCGATGCAAGAAAGGATTTTCTGATCAAACAATTAGAAGAGAACGAAAGAAACTTTTTTTTTTAGTTAAGTTCTTACTGTTGACACAGTCTGCAAAGTCTTTAAAAAAAAAAATCAGCACCTGAAGGATCTGTCACGACAGGTATAGACACTGCAAGATTGCTCAATAGTATTGTTGTAGGCCATTATGTAAAGAATCTGTTGAAAACAAACTAAAATTATTCTTATAACTGTGGACTATTAGCTGAGGTTGTACATAATTAAACATGTCATATTTACATCTTTCATAACCCTTGCACTACAAACAGAAATAAAAAGGAGCGACCACATATTTGCATATATATTGACCTAATCAGCAATGACATTCTTGCAGGCAATAACCGGCAGGAAGTTATTGCCGTATTTGGATTCTGGTCAGTAAATTGGGCTACAGGGTGAACTATGAGGGATGCTAATTAGGTCTCTTCTCTCTTTGTCAGTCTCTGTCTCACATGCACGCACACAAACACAGGAGTAGAGTTTCCAGCACACCTGCGCACCTTGTCAACGGGTATCCACTTTCACACCAACAGACCTACTGTCCTTACACAGGTCACGACCTCTTTTCTCAAGCAGGAAGAGGACAGCCAGAATGTGAAGACTGTTGTTGTTATCATCTGACTTTTGCAAAGAAGTTCATAAATTGGTTGTCTGTCCAATCAGTCATTTTGAGAATGTGAAATGGACCATAAATTAACAGGGCTACAAAACCTGGAGGCACAATCATAAAGTCAGCTTGAAGTGAAAAGATGGTTATAGTTGCCAAAAGTCACTTTATAACGGGATCATTTCTGTTATGTAGTACCTTTTGAGCTATGTAAATGTTCATTTAATTAAGAACTTGCATACAGGTATATACCACAAATATGCTCTGCTCAAGCTTAGGAACTTCATTTTATTATAAGTGAATGAACAGGATTGAACATAACAGAATGGAAATAAAGAGTAGAACTTAGTAATTGCATAGGGATTAGGTTGACCTAAGGTTATCAATAAAGTACTTTTTTTTATTAACACTTTTTGATAATACAATACAGATATCAGTAATTTTATCAAACAATATTACTGTAGACAAGCCAACTAATACTACAAACAAATGAATAAATGCATTTCATTTAAATCCTGGCTTTTGCTATTAGAAAATATTACTGATATTAATATTAGTAGCATACTATATACAAGACTAAGAGGGTGGAAAGTGAAAAGGCAAAAACGGCATCCGTTCAATATACTAAGACTAACACATACTGTATTATATAAACAAATATACTGCATAACAAAAATGATCCACCAAACATTTGTTTACATAATGTTCATTTATAACTCTGTGCTGAAAAAAAAAGCATCATCAACCAAATAGCATGACAAATACCTTGAAAACCTCTGAGAAGAAACCTGAGCCGATCTTCTCGCAGATAAAGTCATCTATTCGCGCCAGGCTGGACACGGCGCTGCGCAGCGCCCGGTAAGAGGACGGCCTGGCCCGGTGCGCTCCGTGAATCCCGTGCATTAGAGAATCTGAAGCCTCCGGGTCCAAGTCATCTTGGTCCATAACGAAGGTCCCGAATGACATTCTGTCGCGCACTCTAAATTCTACCACGAGCGTTTACATATCTCTGACGGTCACGCAACACTCCAGTTTCGAGGTCACTGTAATTTTTGCCAATAAAAAGTGGCCCGCCTTTCGATCAAGTTTAGAAGAGCTACACGCAAATCCCCGTTGCGCGTCCGGCGCGTGACCGATCTTCAGGTCTAGTGCGTCGCTTCCTCCATACTGATGTCTGGCCTCATTTTCAGTAATGCATCACATTCCTGTGTCAGATAAGAAATGAGAATCAATGTCAACGACAGATATATTTATATCATCTGATCACTGTCTGCTTAAAGTGTGTTGCAAGAGCAAGTCTTGCGGTCAGTATGTTTGGTGAAGTTGAACTAGTGTAAATGATAGTGTAGGCTACATCTTCCGCTAAAGTCGGACTGCGGATAATACATTTCACATAGAAAAGTGAGCCCATTCGCGCTGTCGCTACTAACCAAAAACTATATTTATACCGCTATTTAACATTTTAAAGTAACCTTACAATCAATATCATACATTTACCACCATGTCGTTTATGTGATTCAACTCAGCTTACCTGCGCTGCTCTACAGGTATAAACTTATCGAGTCTTCGCTTCACCGCCTTCCAGTTTTCAGTCTTTTGTAAATATCCTAAAATTCTCAGATGCGACTGCTCAACTCCCCTCGTGTTTCATTTTGAAAGCGACTAAACGGAGAGCCCCTACTGGCATTTGTGTATGTAACGTTAAGTCGCAGGAAATGTGTGCAGAGTGACTTTGAGCTCTTATTGGAAGCGACTCACCTGGGCGGGTCCAGCAGCAGCAGCGGCGGCAGATCACCTGCAGGGGCGCGCGCACGCCAAGCTACTGTAGTGATGTGAATGAAACGGGGTACCACCACGCCCCCCACACTTTTAGCCCACTTGCCTGTTTTGTATAACTGTAAGTCGCAGGAAAACCTCTGTAGGCTAGCAATAAAAGCAATATATTTTTTTTTATTTAGGCAGTAATTCGCTAGTTTTAGAACTCAAAAAAGTGTGCGAATTACACAATATTATTATTTTTAATCATTTTTAAACGACTGCATTATTAAATGAATCGAGCTCAGTCAGTCGAGAATCTTTGTCAATGCCAATTTGCCATTAACACAATTAGCCATAAGCGTCAATAACAATTAAGGTCTTATTATATAGGCCTATTTGTGATATGCAAATGTAATAAATTGATACGACAGTAGGATTATTATTTAATTAAGTCAATGCACTATTTACAAGTACAGTTGGTGAATATATTTTATAGCCTATTATTTCTGATCGTGGTTTGAGAAACTTTATACGAAGACAACAACATGCTATCAAATCTATGATGTATGAATTATTGAGCAACACTACCGTCAGTGTTGACTTATTTATGAACTTAAAAGTGCTTTAGTTTTGACGACAGCATTGGACACCCTTCAGTTCTTTTAAGTTTATTACATGTGTGACGTCACTTAAATATATATATATATCATTCACGAAATATATAATAAAAATCAATTTAAAAAACGTTTACGACTTTGTTTTAGTCACCCTTGAATTTCAGTGCAAGAGCACATCTTACGGTAAATAAAGCACACATCTGGCCTCTTGAATAAATGAGTCGTGCTTGAGCGCACAGAGCTTATTAAATTGCTCTTCTTGCTGTATAGAATTGTTATTGCATGCAGCAGAACATGGAGTGTGTATCGTGTGCTCACTATGGTGCTCACGTGTATACCATGTAGAAATAGCTCATTTATTCTATACTGCTGCCATCTAGTGGAGACTAATCAGAAAATAATGTGCCAAAAGTTAAGATTAACCTGATCCAATACGAGGGCTGAAGTTTACTGTAGAAGAGGGGTCCACACTTTTTAAATCATGCATTCATACTTAAAATATGAAAACATTAGGAATTATTGTTGCAATTAGCCATCACCACAACTTAATAATATATGTATTAATGTAATAATGTATTTACAATGTACGTAAACCTGTTTAAATAAATGAAAGATATTTCATGGATAAAGTTCAGATTTTTTATTATGCCAGGGAATAATTGAAAAGGTATGATTACTTACAGGTCATCATCGGATCATTACACTTTGACATGCATAAAATAATTTTCTACAAAAATGAAGAACAACAGTCTGTAATCAAAATCTTTAAGCAAAAGCATATACATCTTTTTTTATTCAGATTCATGATTATATATTTTTTTAAATCATCTTCATCTAGGACCTCTTATTTGGGTGTAATTTATTCATTGTAACTGACAGGTGAGATGATCAGTGATGCTGAATGTTTACCTTTATCATTAGTCCAAGGGCTTAAATATGGATAGAGTTTCTCAGTAAAAGACTGATCGGTGAAAGAGTAGATATGAGACCTGGACTCCACATCATAAAAGGAGACCAGACCCTCTTCATAATCCACAAATACACCCACCTTCTGGGGCTTCACTTTCAAAGAGAGAGACACAGGGGAAGACTCACCAGCTTTATACATCTTCCCATTACTTTGCCACAAACTCCAATTTCCATTCTCAGGACACGGGTACAGATCCCTCTTCCTGTTAATGGATTGTCTTGCCACACCTAAACACCACTGTGTTATTCCCTGTACCTGCACCTCAAAATAAAACCTCCCAGAGGAAAAACCCTCCTTTCCCAGCACAATACATTTATCAAACCTCTTGTAATTGTGTGGGTAGTCATGCTTTATGTTTCCAAGTCGCACTTGCTTTCCATCTTCAGATAGAGTCAGTTCAGGGTGTGCTTTATTAGGATCCAGAGTCACATCCACTGAGAGAGGGAGAGAGAATTTGAATCACAGCTTCATAACAGAAAGATTGTGGAATAACAAGTTCAACTGGAAAACTGTAAATCCCTTATCAGTTAATTTAAGGTACTATGAGAATATATATGAGTGAGTATCATACACTGTACCTGCATACCGCTGGATCCTCTTCATCACTGTGACACACATGATAACAAAAGATAATGAGATCTTTATTTACATATAGACATTTATGAATTGAATTCTTGTTTAAATGCTATAGGGCAAATAATACACTGCAGACTGATGCATGTGATTAAATGCAAATGCTTATTTAAGAATAAAACATCTTTGAAAGAATGCAATGACCTTACATTAGCAACCTGGCCTTTTTGCAAAAGTTTGATCATTCTGTAATTGCTGATGAATTGAGATAAGACAATTATTGTGGAATGAAAATCTGCCTACCTACCAGTTTGACTGAGTTTCTTAACTAGAGTGTCCTGCAGCTGAGCCAGAGCACTCCTCAAAGTCTCCACACTCCCGCAAGTGTTAATACTGATCCCAGTCCAGATCTTGGTGTCTAACGGGCTGCACAGGGATGGATAAATCTACAGCGGGAGAGAAGCATGTTGAGTGTTGTCCTGTGATGTGCTGCGAGCAGAGAGACCGACACTGACCTGTAGGAGGTGCAGGTGATCTTCAGTGTGTGAGAGCTGCTCCAGCTCAGTGTTTCTTCTCTTCAGCTCCATGATCTCCTGCTCCAGCTCTTTAATGAGCTCTTCAGCCTGCTTCTCTTCTGCTTTCTGCTTCTGCTCCATCACCTCCAGCAGCTCAGACTGACAGCTCTCAATGGAGCGGATCAGATCCGTGAACAGCTCAACACAGTCCGCTTTCTCTTTTTCAGTGTTCTTCTGATTAGTCAGAATCATGGGAAAAAATTCTTTATTTTTCAGAACTTTTTAAAAATGTATCTAACAAATCAAATATTTCATTTTCTATAAATATTATAATAAATTATACATATAATATATACTGTATATATGAACATAAACTTGCTTTTCTCAGCTTTATTGAGTGTTGGATATCTTTAGTTTTCTTTATTCTGTCTTGGATCATTTGCAGCCCATCTGTCTGTGACTTCATCAGCAGAGTCTATAGACAGAACAACAGCAACAAAAAAATAATAATAATAACAATGATGATGACAATAATAATAGTGCCTTAAAAGCAAGATTCTCAAGGCAGAAAACAAGAACATAAAAACAGTAAATAATCATGCATAAAATAATAAAGTAAAATCAATTAAAATTTATCCTGAAAAATCTGTTCTTCTCTTTTTGAGTATTCTAAAGACATGTTTTCATTTATCTATTTCATACCTTCTTCTTTACACTCTCCTCCTCTACAGGGACGTTGTTGTGAGTCTTGTGTTCGGTCACAGTGCAGATCACACACACACACATGTCTGATCATCTCTACAGAACAGCTCAAGAGGTCTGTCATGTTTCTGACACAAATGATCCTGGAGATTTTTTACAGGGTCGATAAGTTTGTGTTGTTTTAAACCTGGAATCCTCAAATGACGCTTCAGGTGAGTCTCACAGTAAGAGCTCTGACACACAGGGCACGACTTCAGAGCTTTCAGTTTCGTCTTCGTACAGATGTCACACAACACTTCGGGTATTTTCAGACGATTTCTCTTTTTATAGAGATCTACAATGGCTCGGAGTGTTGTATTGACCTTGAGCTCAGGTTTTTGGTTGAATGTTTTTTTACATATTGGGCAGTTGTAGTCCTTACTGTTGTCCCAGCATTCTTTTAGGCAGATCTGGCAGAAGTTGTGTCCACATGGAGTGGTGACTGGATTGGTGAACACATCCAGACAGAAGGAACACTGGAGCTCCTCAGTCAGACCAGTGGAGGATGACGGGGCTGAAAGAAAAAAAGATATTTAAGAAAGTATGAAGTGTATTACGTAATATTGTAAAAATATTACGTCTCTCAAGCACTAATCCATTATTTTTGTGGGTTAGACTTACATGGAGATAAATCCAGATTCCTGGTCTCTCTTGGTTTTGGAGATTCTGCCAGTGCTTTTGCCCTTTTTAAGATTTAAATAAATAAAGCCACAGTAAGCGTTATTTCACAACAAAAATCATGACCAGTAGATTCATAGAGTAAAACAACAACTCGTACATATTAATATATATTTTTTTAATCACATTTTCAAAAACTTTAAAGTAAAAATAATTTATCTTCATATAATAAAAATCAAGTAATATATTTTTTCATCTCATGTTAGCTATAACAGGGGTAACATTTTTGTTTTATTTTTGATGGTGAAATATTCTTGGAGAAACAGTGACAGGAATTAAAACAATTTAAACTACACTAGCGGTCAAAAGTTTGGAACAATTAAGTTTTTGTTTTGTTATGGTCACCAAGGCAAGGCTGCATTTATTTGAACAAATCTACAGGAAAAACTTTAATATTGTGAAATATTATGACCATTTTAAATAACTTTTTCTATTTTAATATATTTTAAAATGAAAATTATTCCTGTGATGGCAAAACTACATTTTCAGCGGTTACTCCAATTACTCCAGTCTTCAGTGTCATTTGATCCTTCAAAAAATCTCTCTAATATGCAGATTTTTTGCTCAACAATTAGTAATGGTTATTATTATGTGTGTAACGGTTATGTTCTGTTTTATTGTCATAGTGTTTTGGTGTCCCTGTGTTCCTTTCTTCTGTTCATTGTAGTTTTCGATGGTTTAACATGGTTGTGTTCTCCTGAGTTTGTCCCTGGATGTATTATTAAAGACTGTTTATTTCTCTGAATCTCCTGTGTCGTGCACATCATTACAGCCACCTCCGGTAGCAGTATTAACATTAAGTGGTATCACTGGCATGGCATCTTACAAACAAAAGCCATTGGCACATGCTGGTTTCAGAACGTGCAAGCGAATAGAATACATGCGCCCAGACATACTGAACAAGACCATAACATGCCTCTATATTTCTTTCACGTACCTGTGTGTGTCAGCTGCGCTCTCATGTCTCTTACGTATGTATGGATGAACAAACATTCTGTTGTCTAAAGAAAAAAACGTTTCCAAAAGGTTTAAAAAAATTTCGGCTTAGTTTCATTTCACTGAAACCTCCCGCCCACCTATATTAATCCCATAGCTCCTCCCATATTTTCTTACTCACAACAGATGAAGTTTTACAGCTTTATTGGCTGTTTGATACACGTGTTCATAAGGGTTTTAAAATAGGTCATGAAGAAGAGGCAAGCAAAACGTTGATACAACATGTTGTTGGGAACATTTGTTAAGACAAAGGCCTGTGATAAACATCTGGAAGATATATTTTTAAGACATACCAGATGACTATTACAGAAAGAATAGTACAGATAATACTTGTGAAGCCCTTTAGACACCAGTTATGACAAATAAAAAGCAAAAACATTCTCATGTAGTGTCATTGCATTTGTGCCATTTATATATTTTCTATGAGAGAGAGAGAGAAAAAAAACTACAATATTATGCATAACTAATGTATGATTTTTTTTCACATGCAATAAAAGTATGCTGTATCACCAACTATGAAGTCAATAGTATAAAAGTATGTCTATAAACTGCCTTTTTAATTAGCTGCTAGTCATCACGCATATTACAAGGAAGAAGCATTTTTAAAAAAATAAATTAGACAGTTGAGACAGTTTTTTGTATTGTACAAGAATGGGATCAAAGTATTAACCTGGATTTTTCCTTAATTTTCTCACCCCATTGTGTCCCATATTGGCCCGAGTGTTGCATCTGCGCCTGTGTACAAAACCTCCTCATTTATAAATGGACCGTATCATACCTGTGAATGACCATATCACAGCTGAATCACGCCGTGTTTGATCGTTCACCAGAGGAGAACTGGCCCCCCGACTGAGCCTGGTTTCTCCCAAAGTTGTTCTCCTCAATCCTGTCACCTGATGAAATTACAACGGAACTGAATCAACACTGAACTGACTTCAGCTGAAGAGCACCCGAAATGCATAATTTCCTGTTATCACTGTAAAACTGCTTTGTAACAATCTGTATTGTATAAAGCGTTTTATAATTAACGGTGACTTGACCATAAGTGTGGTGACTCCATAAGTATTGTGATTGATACACGAGATGAATAAGGTCAAAGTTCAGCGTCTACAGGGATGAAATGCTAGGGGTGTGGCATGTGTACTGTACGCTGCTCTTTTCATCTGTTGCTGGATGATCTCTGCTCTTCCCACAATGGCTTTGACAATTGGAGAGCGTGTGCAGCACTGCCTCCTGGTCCTCGTGCCTAGGCTGTTCTTGGCTCTCTTTAGGCTGGTCTCACCCGGCTCAAAGCGACCAAAACATCTCCCTCCTATCAGAAACCCACTGCTTACTTTCTCTGCAGTGCAACTAGCTGAGAAGATACGCAGAAGAGAGGTTTGGGCTTTCATTTGCATTAGTTCTGTCATGGCTGAGCATTAGCGAATGTATAGGCTACTTGTGAACTTAATGAATGAAAAGAAGGCTAATCAATATAATCAATTATTTTATCGTAAGGTTTCTTGCTGTTTTTTTTTTCACGAATAAATCTGTTTCTATTACGCCAGGCAACCATGTCTGTAGTGAGCACTAAAAGAATGACAGCTCAGCACCAAACTTAAATGTAACTTGTTGCTGTAACAGTGTCTCTGCTGGTTTAAATCAGGCATTCTTTATTGCATATTGCATACACTAGACTTGTAGTCAAGACCGCCTAAACCGAGACCAAGACACTACCAAGACCAGAGGGTATCGAGACCAAGACAAGACCAAGACAGACCAAGTCGAGACCAAGACCGAGACCGAGACCAAGTCGAGACCGGAGGGGGGAAAAAACAGACTTGTTGAAGCTATCAATAACTTGTAAGATTTTGTTTTGCATTGCCTGCCTATCTCTGCCGATTTCGAAGTCTCCAAATGAATCCATTCTGCAACTTTTAAATACATAATTATATTTTTAAAAACGAAATTATAAGCTAAAGTCCAGGATCCGAAAGTTGGTTGTTTTGTCGCTATGGTTACACACACACACACACACACCGTTGGCGGTGCGCTCATCTGTCAGTTGTGCAGTTACCCAAAATCTCCTGAATGAAGTTAAAACCCATCATGTCACTGATATGTGTTTTACTAAATATTAATACATCAAAAACTGTACATGATATGCGTTTTTTAAATCAAGTGATCAAAGTGGTCGTTGCCGCTGCGATCTGTGGCGCGGAGACGGCTCGCGCACCGCACTGTCTTCACTCGGACGCGCGCTTCAATCCGTTGCGGATATCGTCGTGGATATTGATATTGCTAAATCCCCCGACCACTATGTCGGTCTGAGACAACGAGACCTAGACAAGACCGAGAGGTCCGAGACCAAGACAAGACCAAGACCAAAGACCGTCTAGGCCGTGACCACGTAAAAGTCTCGAGACATACATCACTACTATAGACTGTCACTGTAATCTTGAGTTATCTTGTTGACTTTATCATGGATGTTCTGGCACAATAAATCTAGACCGTGGCTCACGTCACTTCCCTGACCTTTAGGCACTGCAAAGTATGATAAACAATGTTTACAGGATCCTCTGATAATGTCTGTAAGTGATTGTACGCAAGTAATATAAGTCCTAAAACAACATCACTTCACTTACATATTCACCACTGTAGATAGAGCTAGACTAAAACAACCACTGCTTGCCATGGTCTTTTGTAATACTGAATATTAACCTTTTTGATTTGTAAATTCAGGTTACTAGTGTAGAGGTTGTGCAGGCCTACATTGACAGGATACAGGAAGTAAACCCACTGCTCAATGCTTTGGTCAAAGACAGGTGAGCACTCACTTTATAGAGGTAGTAACAACAGATACGGATGACTGAACAGGAAATTTCACTATAAATGTCCACTATCCTGTCTTTCAGGTTCTCATCCGCCCTTCAGGAAGCCGCTCATGCAGATAAACTAATAGAGGAGGAGAATGAAGGAGAGGAATTTCTGAGGAACCGATTTCCACTGCTGGGTGTTCCACTGTCTGTCAAAGAGTCATTCGCACTACAGGGTACACTTCCCAGAATCCTCTTTGCCTTGCATCCATCCACACAGCATCACCCTGACTAAGTTTATTTTGAGATAATGTCTATTTGACTGTAATTCTCGCTATTTAAACAGCTATTTGCCAGCAAATATAACGTGGACATAAAATACTTACACTTTATTTTGATAGTCCACTTTAGACATTCTACTAACTCCAGTTAGGGTTAGTAGAATAGGTTGACATGCATAGTTACTTATAGTCAGTCACTAGAACATCTGTTGGGGCCATCAAAATAAAGTTACTTATAGTTAGAAGAATGTCTAAAGTGGACCATCAAAATAACGCATTACCAGATATTGATTTGAATTGTTACAATCCTACTTGTATATTCTCTTAAAGCTTCTGCTAAGAAAATAGTCCATTCATTGCAATGTACAAATCAATGGACCTATCAACGACTAACCGATTGTAGGCTACTGAAAATCACTTTGGAATGGACAATGTACTGTTTTGGACTAGTACTATTTGTTTTCTAAGTGCAAGCTTCAAGATTGGTAAAATTATAAAACAAATGTCAACTAAAATCAATATCTTTACAATATCAATATCAAATATGTCAACATATATATATAAATATTGCAAAAATATGCAGATTAGAACTCTGAAGAGAATATTGCTTCAGAATAAATTATATTTACACTTTTTTTGTGTGCATTTTAATATTTTTTTACGGACAAGTGAATGACCGAGCACATGACAAGGCTTGATGTCGAGCCCTGCTGTATAGGATAGTAGAAATGATTAATTTTTATGTTATCTGCTCCCACAGGTATGCCCAATTCTGGCGGGTTGAAATCCCGGGGTAGAGTACTTGCCAGTGTGGATGCTCCTCCTGTGGCTCTGTTGAAGAGAGCTGGAGCCATTCCTCTAGGGGTCACAAACACCAGTGAGCTTTGCATGTGGATGGAGTCCAACAACCACCTCTATGGGATCACCAGTAACCCCTATGACCTCGAGAGGATGTGTGGAGGAAGCTCAGGTCTTGCAATAAAAAATAATTTAAAAAAAGGAATATTTTTTATAAAACTTATATAAATATTAAACTCATTAAGACTATACAAAAATGATACTTCATTGGTCATGGTTTCAATTCCATGTTTTTTGTACTGATGTTCAGCTTAACATAACATTAAAAAGTTGATAATTAGCCATAAACTATTAAAGGAGTCATAACCTAGTATTACCTTGGATACCCACGCTCTATTATAGTCTTTCAGGCCCTTCTAAAAAAGAAAAGTGGAAAAAAAATAAACACAGAGCTCCTCTGACCCTTATTTCTGAATGCATTATTGTCTCGCTAGATCTGATGCGATATTTTGGCTGTCGTGGACGGTTCTGCATTTTTCTTGACTGAATATGAGGGGGAGAGGGGCAGGGCGGGCTTCCTGTAGCATATGTCTGCGGTGTCCATATATGGTATATCCTGCCCCGACTTGACGTCAAGTCGGGGGAGAAATTAAAATCTCGTATTTGAGTGCGCGTGCACGTGGGCTGGTTTACGAACCCTGGGGTAAACAAACGCTTCACTTTTGAATATCGGCTTCCCGGCCAATGTATAATCGTTAGGCAATCATAACATACATTGATTCTCGTGGAAAAGTGAAAATTACAGGTTATGACTCCTTTAAACATCGATTCTATCTTGGTAGGTGGAGAGGGAAGTATCATCGGTGGTGGTGCATCTGTGATAGGTATCGGTTCTGACATTGGAGGAAGTATCCGCATGCCGTGTTTTTTCAATGGGATATTTGGCCACAAACCTTCAAAAGGTATCAATTTTGCCGTAAGGACAATCAGAAAAACATCTTTCTGTTAATAGGGAAAATAGGGTGTATCTTATCATAAAGGGAGAGTTTTATTTAATTTCAGATGTGGTTTTAAATGACGATCAGTTTCCCACATGTTCTGGTCTCGAAAATGACTACCAGAGTTCTGGTCCAATGTGTCGCTACGCTGAAGACCTGCTACCTCTTCTGAAGATAATGGCTGGGCCCACTGCAGACAAGTACATCTCACATACATATAAACCAGAGAATGCAAATATCAGTTTTTTTTTTTTTTTTTTTTTTTTACAAATTAGTACTAACACCAAGTATTATTTTCTAGGCTCTTCCTCTCAAAAGAGGTGGATCTGAAAAAGTTAAGTTTCTTCACTGTAGTAGATGATGGTGGATCTCCATTGACATCTCCAGTAGACAAACAGCTCATTGAAGCTCAAAAGAGGGTGAGAAGCAAACTGTAAGTGCAGAAAATGTTTGTCTTTTATTTTGTATTTTTGCCTGTACGTTTCCAGGTGGTTTGGTCACATGGGTATCGGTGGGTATATACCTGGTAGTATTTCCTGTTTGGTTTATTGTGTAGAGAGGGGGTGAGTAGTGGGGAGTGCTCACTTTCTGTTGATCGTTTATACGTATCTTTATCATGTTTTACGTGGATAGTCTGTTATCATGCCAATAAAATGTTATTGGTTATTCAATGAAAGAAAACGCGTCACGGATATTTCCTGCTGCTTAGCCTCTCAGCGGCTATAGGTTGCCGCTACACAAACCAAAGCAGCTACTACATTATTTGCATTTAACATACTGGTATACACACATATACAATACTTCTGTAATCAGCTGTATTGGTGAATATATGCAGTATACTAATATGAGCCTTATTTGACAAATGTTGTTTCTGTTCGCAGGTGGCTGCACGTTTAGAGGCGGATCTGGGAGTTACAGTTAAAGAAGTTAGTTTTCCTCAGCTCAAAAACTCTTTTCAGATTTGGGAAACATTCTTGGCTCTACCTGACAAAGATGGCAAGGTGTGTAGTACCATAAGTTACTTAATATTCAGAATTTGTTTCATGATTGGCAATTTTTTGCAAGATCGACTGTTATTGAACTGAACTGAATCAACATTGAACTGACTTGAGAGCTGCTTATAGCTGAATTGAACTCATTTTTATAATTGATGAACTTTACACAGTGAACTGAACCAATATTGAACTCACTTTTTTTTTAGAGCTACTTTACAGCAGAATTTAAATTTGTCCCTAAAATAATAGTTGACTTGAGTACTTCATGAAAGACTGAGTTGCTTTAAGTCTATATTGTTTACTTGCTTTCAACAAATGACTGTAGCAACCACAAAAAACATGGTACATGCAGAGAATTAGAGCAAGTTTGAGTGCGTGTTTGTGTTTACTCCAGCCTCCACAGTCTTTTGTTGAGCTAATGGCAGATGGAGGCTCCGTGTGGCCTATTTGGGAGCTAATAAAGAGGACATTTGGAAGATCTGAACACACTGTGGCTGCTATTGGTAAACTCTAACACTGATCTAAATACTGTATAGTAATTTTTGGCAAAGAGTCACGTTTTAACTGTGGTTGTTCAGGGTTGAATACTTGGGGCTTGTTCTGATCTTGTTCTTCAAACTAGCAACTGGGAGGAGACATGTATTTCCCTTGTGGCTGATTTCAGGTTTGGCTCTAATGGAGAGTTCCCACAGCTTTAAGCCATCTCAGTTCATGCTAAAGCAGAAGGAAGAACTACAAAGAGAGATGGAGGATCTGCTGGGGACAGATGGAGTGCTGCTCTACCCCTCTCATCCTCTTCTCGCCCCCAAACACCACCACCCCCTATTTACCCCATACAATATCGGTTACACAGGTACCAGTTGCTTAACTAACAAAGAATTTAAGAGGGAGGTATGAGCAACAATCTCAAACACAATCCTTTACTAATGTAATTTAGCTGATAATAGTATTATTAGCAGTACAGATCTTTACCACTAAACCAGTCAGTCTCAATCATTAGAACCATATATTTTTGTGCCTTTATCATGTATTATTAAACGCACAATGTCCACTTTTGGAAATTTGAAGCTATTGATCTGGGCCATAGCTTTGGAGCCCATTAATTAACAATAACCTTATATGTGTCTATTATGATCAAGAAGTGGATTACAAAAAGTTACTAAAGAAATTAAAGCCATTATTAGTCGGAGGGGTCAGACAGGAACAGACTTCCAATATTGAGTTTATCATTGCAGCAAGGCTAATCAATAACATTAGGAGAGTCAAATAGAAGTAGATGGAAATCCTTTAAATATACAGCAAAGAATATATATTAATATAATTGGAACCGCTTTCACCTATTTCTAGGGATCCTGAACATCCTCGGCCTGCCGGTGACCCAGTGTCCACTGGGATTGAGTAAGGAGCGATTGCCCTTGGGCGTGCAGGTGGTGGCTGGGAAGTTTCAAGACCGTCTGCCCTTGGCTGTGGCGCTCTACCTGGAGAAGACCTTCGGAGGCTGGGTCGATCCTGGAGTGGCTTGAGCAGTGAAGACACTGGAGGAAATGCTGAATCTAGGCATGACATAGCAAAGCAAGTTTCTCAGAAATAGACAACCTCAACAAACATTGATCTAAAGGGATAGTTGACCCAAAAATGAAATTTCCAATCATTTACTTGCCCTCATGTTGTTCCAAACTCATAGGACTTTCTATCTCCTGTGAAACACAAAAGAAAATATTTTGAAGAACATTGGAAACCAAACAGTTTTGGTGCCCACTGCCCATTTGGACAATGGACAAAAACACCGAAACATTTATCAAATGATCTTCTTTCTTCCACAGAAGAAAGTCATACAGGTTTGTAACATGAGGGTGAATAAAATTACAGAATTTTCATTTTGGGGTGAACTGTGCCTTTAAGATAAATCAGTGGTTAGAAAGCTAAGGTTTTTTTTAGTAAGTAAGCGTAATCATTTAAGCAGCATATCTTAAGAGAATGCTTTAGGGATTTTCTAAATAGTTATTTTGGGCCCTACCTGATTTCAGTCAAATGAAAAGTATACCATGTAACTGTTGAGCTGAATGTTGTCTTTAAGGAATCAAGAGTACTCAAAAGCAGAACACATTTTCACTTGATTCAAATAATACATAGCTGTTATTGCAAACAGAATGTAATATAAAATTATCCAAATACCTTTAAGTTAAAGATATTGACTTTTTAAACCATTTGTAAAATATGGGTGAAAATACCCTTAAATTCAAACTTGCGGTTGAAACATTCACCTGGAGTCATTGTTCCACTTCAGAAACGTCACACTGTACCAAAGGTTTCTTATTTCAGCATTGTCACACGTTATTAAAATCACATAAACGGATACAGTGTAAAAATAACAGACTGGCAACCAACATTATTTACACCAAGGCTTCAGCAAATGACTCATTCAAATCTGGACACGTTTTCATTTATTTCTTCCTTAAAAAAAAATAAAAAAAACGTTTTTGAGAAGTACTGAACAGAAAACCTGTTTTACACTTTTTTTTTTTATTGTTTTCATTTTTTTCTTTTCTATCCAAGGAGGAACTTGAAGGAACATTTTTAAACATTCTCAGTGTGAAAACACATGGACAGATTCTTTTGTTTCATTGGTGGGACACTGTAATAGCATGTTTGTGCCCTTTTAAGATCTCTTAATAATGTGTCAATCAAAAACAGGTTAAGACACAAACTAACCAGCCCGCTTCAATTTCGCATCATTTCCCTCGACACTATGAAAACTGAAATGGGCCTAAAAACAAGAGACGATACAAACATTAACAAAAAGATAAAGAAAACAGCTGTTTTGTAAGAGGGTCCCTGTCTTTGGCAACGCAGGAACAGAGATAGGACATGAGGTCAACCAAACAGGAAGTCCTTTGCAACTGTCTGAAACCAGCATCCAGAGATTCACTAGCGCATATTCCCAATTCCTCAGATTTTGGCCCGTAAATATGTACATTCCAGCGCATGTACACGATATTTGTGTTTTAAAGCACTCCTCAGGTGACATCGAAGAGGGGTGTGTGAATGTATACATATGTGTCTATGTAAACGCCCTGTTTGTTAACCCAGACCTCCTCAGGAGACGTTGGTTATGGGCTTGTATTTCTTGAGGCGGGTCCATTGTCCAGTAGAGTAGTTCATCTCAAACACTGTGTCCACCAGCATGGTGGTGCTGCCGGTTCCGTCCGCTTTAGGCAGAACTTCTGTGTGCTCACTCAGTTTGATCTGAATGATGTCACCCTGCTCTGGACAGGGGTTTTCTGTCGGGAGGATGCGACAGACGAAAAATTAGGAGGGTCATTTAGAACAAAGAACAACTGTAATATTTTCAATTGATTAACAGAAACCGATGAAAGCAAATCCAGAATACCTCGTGATCCTGCCATGAAGCCCAGGATGAGGGCTTTTTCAGGCCGTGTAACTTTGTTTGCAGTCTTGAACATTTCCTGCGCAGCGTACATCTGTTCTCTCTGTGGACGATGCAAAATAAAAATTAAACTTCACAGACTATATACTACCATTCAAAAGTTTGGGGCCAGTAAGGTTTTAAAAAAAAAAAAAGAAATTAATACTTAATCAGCAAGGATGCATTAAATTTATCAGTGGCAGTAAAGATTTTTATAAGCTTACAAATTCCATTAAAAAAATATGCTGGAATATATTACATTTTAAAATCTCTTTAAATAGAAACCAGTAATTTTAAATAGTATTTCACAATATTACTGAATTACTGTATTTTTGACCAAAGAAATGCAGCCTTGGTGAGCACAAAATACTTTAACAATTAATCTTCTAACAACATTGAGGGAGTTTGGATGAAAGAATTCAGTACGAAAACTAACAGCACTACACACAAGCACACAGAGTCGGAGCTTTTGTTGGAGGCAACGTGGAACATCAATGGCTAATCATTTTCATATTTTTTAAGCTGAAATTGAACATAATCGGAGAAGAGTTTGACTATTCATTCATTACATTATATCTAGGGGAAATACCAGAAACTGTTTTAAACATGGATAAATACTTATTAAAGATACTTTTAGCGAGCAGAAGGAAAGCTATAACACGTAAATGGTTGCAGGTAGACCCTCCAACAACGGACCAATGGCTAGGAATTGTAAATGAAATATTGTAAGGAGAGAATCACATTCATTTAAAGGTTCAATTTAGAAAAGTATAATAAGTATTAGGAAAAATGTATTATGTACATACGCCATTAATTAAAAGTGTGATATCGCACATTAAGATGTTGGAAATGTACTGTGACTTGACATGTGTTACCCATGATAACCTCTTTTTCACCATTTTCACTTAACAAAAAATTCTAAATAAAACTGTTGCTTAGTAACATTAGAAAAAAGACAGTCGAGTAAAATCATTATCATATCCATGAATTCTTACCGTGAGCGACAGGTTCTTTTTGGGTTGGGTCTGTGGGGGCGCTGGCGTGGGTGCGGGCTGGGCTGCAGTGGTGGGCGGCTGCGTGGGCATGTCTTGCTGTGCTGCTGTGGCGGCAGGAGGCGGGGCATTGTTGGTGGGCGTGCTGGTTGGCGTGGTTGGTGAAGTGGGGGCGGTGGGACTGGCAGTGCTGGCATTATACATGGGCGGCCGTTGTTTAAACTGGCCAGGTAGTGAAGCAGAAGCCGCATTTGGCGCGGACGACTCCTCCGACTGCCGGTTTGTAGGTTCACGCCCTGAACCGCCTGCATTCGCTGAATATTAACACAATGCAGAAAAATGGGCATTGAGAAGACTTTAAGCTCACATTTAGCTTGGCTTCCTGTTAATATCTGTTGTGTGTAATCAATAGATTTTCTACTGCAGTTAATTTCTATGCATCGATCCCATCCTGCATCTGTCGATGGCTCACCTGGCTGTGTCTCTGAACTGGGAATGTAAGACGAGGAAGGAACCATGCTGGGGGTGGCGGGAAGGTAACTGGTTGATGGCAGAGCACTCTCGTTGTTTAGCGCCCCAAGTTTCTGTTGTGAGGAGAGGGGAAACAGATTTGAGTTTTGTTCTGACCCACATTCAAGGAAGCCATCACATGGCTGATAACATTTCCAAAACTACCTGTGTGGACACCAAGCCAGCTGCGTAGTCTGGTGTTGCGTTCTCCACAACCGCCTCTTCTTTGGCTGCCTTCTCTCCAGCTTCTGTGTCTAAATAAGACCAAAATACAATATAACAAAAATGCAGAGCACTCAAAATACACTCAAAATAATTCTTGAACTTACCCAAAGTCTTTCTTCTCCTTTTAGCTTCTCTGCCAGCTCCTACCATATCCAACTCGGATATATCCAACAACTGCAAGAAAACACACAATCACATAACCTGACAACATAAAGCCTATACAGAGATTATGAGATCCATACGAACTAGGCAAAATACAGTTCATGACTGTAAGCTTTTATTTTGTTCATTTTGCTTTTAAGCTTTTAATCAAGAGTAAACCTACTAGAAATGCCCATGTTATAGAGTGACTTCATCAAGCTGCTGCCTTGGCTTTTGGCTTGCTTAGTTGGGGACATTTAATATTCAACAATATTATTGATCTGCCTTACTTAAGGTGGACGTTGATGCAATTTTCTTCTAAAAACAAACTTTGTTGTATTATTTTCATGTTATCACTGTGAAGCTGCTTTGATACAATCTGTATTGTAAAAAGCGCTATATAAATAAAGGTGACTTGACTTCATTACGGGTCATTGCTAGACAGTTACCTTGACCCCCCTTTCTTTGCGCAGGGGTGTGCGGGGAGGGGCAATAGGGGTTCTGTTACTGGGAGGGCTGAACATGCTTGGGGTGGTAGGGCTCCGGAATGGTGCTTTGGGAATTCCCTTCAGCGGTGCTGAGGAAAGACAAACAATCATTCATTATTAATCTTGTGTGCCGTTTTAAGATTTTTTTTTAATGTTTTTGATGCATCTCTAATGCTCACCAAGGCTGCATTTATTTGATAAAAAATACAATAAAAAAGTAATACTGTGAAATATTATTACAATTTAAAATACCTGTTGTATTTTAATATATTTCAAAACGTAATTTATTCCTGTGATGGTAAAGCTGAATTTTCAGTATAATTTAATTATAATTACTTAGTCTTCAGTGTCCCGTGATCCTTAAGAAATTATCCTAATATGCTGATTTGCTGCTCAAGAAACATTTCAATGCTGAAAACAGCGGTGATGCTTAATATTTTTGTGGAAACCGTGATACATTACACGGATAGATCCATGATACATCAGGATTCTTTGATGAATAGAAAAGTTCAGAATTTATTTGAAATAGAAATCGTAGTAACACAGGTCGAATTTATTAACAATAATTAATGCATTAACTAATATAAGCTAACAATGAGTGATATATTTTATAGTATTTATTAACCTTTGTTATAATGTTAGTTAATAAAATGTGCATGTTCATGTTAGTTCACAGTGCATTAACTAATGTTAACAGATACAACTTTTAATAATGTTGTAGTAAATGTAGAAATTAACTTGAACTAAGATTAATAAATGCTAGTGGTTCAACGGATCACAAAACTCATGGTTCGGATCATATTACGGTTTTAGATTCAAGGATCAGATCCTTTTTCGGATCAGCAAATGTAACTTTGCATTCCATTTATTAGTTAAAAAACAAAGTACTTCAATACCAAATCAAAAACGACTAGCCTATTTAATAAAGTTCAAACATTTTTAAAGGCAAGTGAAGAAAAAGTCAGTAAAAATAAGATTAAAAAAACACTAATTACATGCATAGATAAATAAAATATAACAAAGTTACAAATAAAATAAGGTCTAACTGTAGTGTATTCAGGTACAGATGTAATAATTAGTCCTAAATGTAAAAAAAAAATATATATATATATATATATATATATATTATAATAGTGTTGACTTTATAAATATAGATTAATCTTTGTTAAAGCTGTGTTTTGTTTTTTATTAACATTAATGACTTTGACAGCAGCAGGTATTTATAGGCTGCTGTCACTAAGACCGAATGCATGGATCCAATATTCCGATACACATCAAACTTCTTTCTCAGCTGTTTCACTTAAGTCATAACCGACTGTTTACAAGAATACTTGCTGAGACTTGTATTTTGACACAACTGTGTGTGTATGAGTCTGTTCAAGTGCATGGCGATGCGAAAGAGGAATCAATTTGCTGTTCGCTCGCTATCTGAAACGCAGCTCTCTGTGTGTGCGAGTGAGTGCCATATTGATGGTGAAACTTAGCAAATTAATCCGTGAAACATGATTGCCGAATCATGGTGCTTGGTCCGTATGGATCAAGGATCAACTATGATCCGTTTAACCCATAATAAATGCTGTAGAAGTATTGTTCATCTTAACTAATGTAGTTAGCGAATCTTAACAAGTGAAAGAAACCTTATTGTAAAGTGTTACCAAAGTCTTTTGTAACGTTATAAATGTTTTACCGTCACTTTTGATCAATGTAATGCATTTTTGCTGAATAAAAGCATGTTTCTTATAAATCTTAATGACCCCTAACTTTTGAACAGTGTAAAACACTTTATCCACATTAAAAAAAAATATATTACAGTTCCAAGGCATTTCAGTTGATGTATAAGGTCAGTTCTCCTTAAGTTCATCACTTTAACTATGGACATGCTCCAGTAACGTTTTACAACAAAAAGGATTTGACACACTTTGAACACTACATCTATTATTGTATCATTTCAAACCTAAGCTTTGATATTATTGTCATGACAGTAATAACATTTTACCATACAAATATTTTTGGGATATAAATCTTACTTGTGGTGTCAATCTTCTTTACCAGACCTCTTCCTTTGGAGTGGAAAGGCACTCCTGCGGTTTTCTTTAACTGCTGGGCAGTCTCTGTGGCTTTAGAACAAATATTATGGATAATGCACATGGCAATCACCACTCAACAAACAAGCATAAACTCTTATTTTAAATGACTTTAATGAAATCATCACGTTTTTCTGGCACCAATAATTCATAAAGACACTTACATTTCTGAAGCAGCTCAGCTCTGAGCGTAGCACTCTTAGGCTTCCTCTTGAGCTGGAAGTGCTTGATGGGCGGAGTGAGTGGCCCCACCAGCGTAGTCAAAGCACTCTTGTTCAGATACTGACACTCCAAAGGCAACATTGATGACGCTTCACATTCATTTACTGGATGGAGGTGCAAACATCAACAGTAAGTCCCAGCAGATGCTTTCTTACCAAATTGCATACTTACCATATGCACTTGCAAGTAACAGGCAGGTGAGAATACTCATCACAAGCTAATTAGAACCCCACACAAACAATCCCAGACAACCACAATAAATGTCACTGTTACTTGAATAGAGTAATAGAGATGGTCAATGATCGTGAAACGAAAACACTGATATATGAAAAATAAACTTTTTAATATTAATTATATTAAAAATGAATGTTTACAGAGGCATTTTGGGTAGCACTTTGCAGTCAGTAACTGTTCATGAACACATCACACAGAGATTTTCAGCCTAAGACAGTAATATAGCACTCGAAATCAGATTTTTCACTAGAGACAATGGCCCTCATTTATCATTCTTGCGTAGAAACGGGCGTATATGTTGGCGTAAGATTATGCTTACACTCCTCTCACCGCCTGATTTATGAAGCTGTGCGTACCTTTGAAATCCAGGTGTACGCAATGCCTGCCCTTGATAAATCCCGCGGCTAAAAACGATCGTCATTAGAATAACACGCCCCTATTTATTCAAGTCTCCGCTTCCCCCACACCCTCATTTTACGCCATGGACACACGGAAGACGGCAAAGAAGAGAAACTTCTCTGACGTGGAGCCGAAATGACCTATCACAATGCAATATTTTACAGCACGTCTTTTGAATTAGCATCTTACAGTCTATGATTAGCATTCAATTTCGAATCACGTCACATGTATTTGGGTGTACAATAGTGATGATGATGATGTGATGTGGAGTACCATTCATTCACATTAATAATTGCATGACAATTTGTAATATTCTTCTTATTATTAGTATGATTTGTATTATTAATGACGCTTTTTGTTATTTAGAGGAAGAATGTCATTATTATTATTTGTATTATTATTATTATTTAAAAGAAGAAGAATGTATTTTTTATTATTTTGTCAGTCTGAATTATTTTTTGGTCATTGAAAGCCTTTCGTTACCGAACTCAGTCCGTGCGCACCTGCCGGGCCAAACCATGGAACGTCAGGGTAAAGCGCACAGGCTCGCAACTGAAGGAATACATATGGCTACAAATCAAATGCTTTGGTAAAGTCACACAAATTAAACATTGAAGTCCATGTTGCACAAAAATAAACACTGAAGTTTATAATTACTATGTTGTTGTTGTTTTTTTTACTGTGGGTCACAATATATAATATCTTTTAGTTTGTCAGTGCATTTTGTGGTGTTAGGAATTGTTTTTCTGCACATTTCCGCACTAACTCAAAATGTGCGTACACCACCTCCTGAGCTGGCGTAGGATTTGAGCGTGCCGTACGCCAACGTCCATATTGATAAATCTCAAAGTCACCGTGGTTTTGGGTGTACGCCAGGTGTACGCTGGAAATTTGGTGTACGCACTTTTGATAAATGAGGGCCACTGTCTTTAAAATGTGTCGTGAGTGCGCCTAACAAAGTCGTCTATCAGACACAAGTACATAGACCAACAATAAGCTGTCAAACTGACCAAAATTTACATTCCTAATATGTAGTCAAGGGACCAAGGGTGGAGAAATATCTGAACCTAGACTAGAATTTATTGTGAAGAGATGGAGGAGCTTAGAAACCAGAAGAGACAAATATAAAACTGGAAATTATTTACAATGACTCTTGACCCTTTACTAGCACTCCAATCATTGATGTCAGACCAACCTTTCTCACGCAGCTCTCCAAGTATGTCCTGTACATTTGGGTTCTGCTCCTCCAGATCCAGGTTTAGCGAGCCGGTCTCTGGAAATGATTTCAGGATATCGGCCACCATTAACACCCACGGCTCAGAGTCCACAGTGGCCAACTGAATGATCTCTGATAGAGCTTCCTTCATCTGGAATATGAGGGATAGAGAGAGGATAAACGATTTAACCTAGTCAGTTTGTCAGATGAATCTGCTACTATTTCACTGTGGTTTGCTCCATACTGTAAATAGATCATTTCACCACTGCTTACATTATTGCTACTGTAGATTTCCCTCCTTTTTATGGCAATATGCAAAAAAAAAAAAAAAAAAAGAATCATGACAGGAATTCAGGCTAATTTAGTGAAAATTACCTACAATACTGATGAAACACTTGATGAAAACTTTAGAGTGAGTTTTTTTTAAACATTAATCTATACAATTTACTAAGGATTTTAGTTTATTTTAGGGCGAAATGTGTGAGTCAATAAAACTCACTAAAACATACAAATACAATCATACTTTCAAGCTTTACAATAGCTGCATACATGATTTCCGACTTAATATACTTTAAGTTAATAATAAACAACATGCAATTATTATGATTCCTCTTATTGTTTTCGAATTATTGACATTTTGCAGATTCAGCCAGAGGTAAGTAAATGTAAGGTCGCAACTGTATATGAACGCGTTTTTTGATCGAGTACCGAGACTTTTCACTTACTCACAAAATACCATGGTAATCAAAGTTCCCGCCAAAATCCGTTAATATATTTTTATGACAGCAGAGTCTGGTTATCATCAAGTTACCATTGGTTTACAGTATTAGCAATTACTGTACTAAATGTGGTGTTTTGGCGGAAACTAAATGGCAAATATTTTTAAGGGGGGCGTTTTACTCGTTCAAACATAGAAATAAACTGCATCAAAATAACATGCCAACAACAGTCACAAAGTTGACTGCATGTTTACATACAGGAAGGCTAGCAGGTTAGCTCAAGCCCAGAGGCTGAAGACAAACAGCAGCCGGAGACTGACATTATCCAGACAGCAGCTGCTGCAGGGGTCTCATGGTGGAAGCCATGTTATTATTACATATGCAACACATACGTGTCAGCAACATATGACACGATTACTGCTAATAAACAACATGCCACTCCAATAAAGCATGCCACACTAGGAAGTTAAGACAGTGTGTGTGTGTGTGTGTGTGTGTGTGTGTGTGTGTGCAGCAGCAGCAGCAGGAGGAGCGAGTCCTGCAGTCGCACCTCATCCACGGTCCTGCGCGGGAGATGCAGCATCCCCAGCAAGAGTTTGAGCTTCACCGGAGGCGACAGACTGGAGAAACACAGGCGTATGTTGTCGATGACCGATACGGTGAGTAGGGAAGCGATGCTCGAAGGTGTCCACAGCTCGTCTGTCGATCCAAGTTTGTTGTGGAGCCACAGGCCGGTGTCGCTCTCCCTCATCGACGCCATCTTGGAAAAAGACGAATAGTGAGATCGGGCATTTTAACAGGCTACCTAAGAAAACACACATGAGCACGTTAGGACCCGTGTGATCACAAGTTGAAAACTTTTGAAAATATGTCATCAGTATGAGTTATAAGTGATTTTTTCAACTGCTTATTTTTCTTATTTTTATGTTTTATGTAGCCTATTTTGATTTGGCGCTTTGCTGTATTTGACCATGTGTAAAGCATTGGCTATTATCCCTTGTCATATGTTTTGTTTACAACCTGTGTTTTGTATACATTTGTTGATTAATAATAATACCACTTGTTATCTGAGTTCTCAGTGCTAATTTGTTGTGTGAATTTAATTCTGAATCTCATTTCTTAAAAAAAAAAAAAAAAAAACATTAACATGCATGCACTTTCATTTGAACATTGTACAATTATGCAAAGAAAAATGAATTATTTTATATTATTACCAAACACTTTTTTATATTATAATAATATAGGGTATATAGTGCATACAATAGGGTATAAAATAAAGCTCACCAAAGAGTCTCTAACATTGTCTACATCAGTCAACAAAACCAGCTTATTTATTTGTAAACTTGCATTTATGAATGTGGAATTTGGTCAAATTGATGCCACCAAATATCTATCTATCTATCTATACTGTTAATTAAACAAATAATAGAATTATTAAAACCTGCACTGTTCCTAATTAGTAATGCAATAAAATCAAAACGTATATTATTACCAAAGCCCATATTAGACATTCTCTGTTATTACATTCAAAGCGAGTAAGGATAAACATAAAACCCATGTGACCAGAACAGAAGTAGCCAATCAGAGAGAAAAACGTTGTCTGGGCGTTAAACATATCGGACTCCCTCCTACGGTGCTTCGCGAAGGACAATATACCTCAAAAACGCAATTGATGCTCCGCAACGAAACTGCGTCCTGAACGAATAGGAGGGCGGTGGTTTGACTAACGGTAGCTACTGCTGGCTTTATCAGAGACTACAGGTAATGGAAATTAGCTCTGCTTTTATTAGCTGTACTAATGCGCCTAACAAGAGTGGGACTGGAGTGTTTTGGTTATCGTATTTGTAAATGACCATATTTTACCATTATAAAGACAAAGGTAAAATAAAACAAAATATGATGCTCGACAGTCTCTTATGTTCGCTTTGTTAGTCTGTCTTTTGTAAGGTATTTCTAAATTTGTTAGTCGATTTAATGAAAACCGTCTGCTATACGGTAAAATGTAAATATTAAGAACATTTTGTCCATTGCACCTTCAAAGCTCGTCTGTTGTGATTCCGCAGGTATTGTTTACGGTGATGCTGCGCGACAGTATGAGGCCAAGCGGAGCACTAGCGACAGTGATGCTGTTGCTGATCCAGCTCATCTGTTTCAAACACATTCATGCCGAGGAATCAGGGACGGTCATCCCCGCTGAGAGTAAGACTGTGCTTTTATAGGCGTGTGGGAAACAAGCAATTTATCATTTCATGTCTTCTCAACATTGGTTATGGCGTTTCCAGAGCAGTGCTATTTTATTATAGTTTTGATTAATATTTTGGGTTAGCTATTATTTTTATATTTGCAGTTTTCATTTTAATTTCAGTTTTTAGTATTTATGTGCTTTTGTCATTAAAAAAATACAAATAAAAACGTTACCATTTAGGTTTAATTTATTTTTATTTCGGCATTAGTTTTTATTTATTTCCACTTAGTAATTTTAGTGCTTAATCATATTTCAGCTAGTTGCCAACATTTCTAATTTTCTTTTATTTAGAGTTTTTCATCTAATATTTAGCAAAATAACTTCCCCTCCTACAACAAAAATAGTTATTAAAATGATATCCACCCTGCTGCTGTTCAATGTGAATTCATTACCTACTGTTTTAATAGGCCGGCCATGCGTTGATTGTCATGCCTTCGAGTTCATGCAGAGAGCATTGCAAGACCTGAAGAAAACAGCTTTCAACTTAGACTCACGGGTAAGATCACATCGAGACATTTGAGACATAAAACCATTGAATGCAGTCTTTTTCAGGCCAAGGACTTGGTGGACTAAGATGAAAGTGTTGTCCTAATTATATATTTATTGTGGATATTTTAATGTTGGAGAGACAATAAAACATTTAGTTGAACTTTACCTTCTCAACTTAAGCTTTTACATTTTCATTTTATTAAAAAAATTGATTTAAGAGCCAACGATAATTTGCTGACCCCCTTCAATATATGGTTACAGTATATGGTTGAAAATCCTTAATATAAAGTCACCATGAAATCAAAGTTGACAATTGTTATTTCTTTAGTGGAATATTGCAGTATTTATTATAAATGATTTATCTGTGCACATCATGTGCCCTTTAATTGAAATAACTTTCCCTCCCACTTACAACGACATCTCTTTTCTTCTCTGATGACTTCTCTGATGATGTGTTTACTGGCGCGAGGGCGGGGCAACCTGTCACTCACATGACATCACTGCAGTAACAAACCACAGGGATCCAATCTTGTTCGAGAAGCCATTTCACTCAAATATACATCACAATAACAAAGAAAAGACTATTGCAACTTCAATTTCATGCGGACTTTAATGTCAATCAAACCATGAAAAAGATTCATGTCTGGTTGATCTGGTCAATGAAGCATCTTTCAGAGATGTTGGAGACAGACACCTTGGGGCTTCACTTTTGCTTTGTCATATCATATTTTTCAGACGGAGAATTTGGTGCTGAGGGCTGAGAAGAGGGCACTGTGCGACTGCATGCCGGCCAGCAGTCTGCGCTAAAAAAAGTCAGACGTAAACACTGCACTCAGATATAGAAACCATTATATACCTAAAGGATACTACCTGCTCTCATCATAATACACACTCAAACATAGTTCCTGTCATGTGTCACATGAAACATGTTTTATCTTTTTATCTTTCATCGTAGTATGTGCATAGAGTATCATAAATACACATTCCTGACAAAAGTCAACACAACATTCCACAGTTTAAATGTCAATTATGAGAGGCACGTATTAGAGCAGCAGCCAATACATTTAATTTTACATAAGTGTGTATAAAGATAGGGGTAAGTGTTTCCTCTCCAGGCACAATGCACTGCAAAATATTCTGAAAACATAAAACACACTACTTATAATAATTATTTACACAGTAGACTATATGTTGTTGTTTTTTCCAAATGTTGAATTGCATTTTATATTTGTGTTCTAGAAATATCTGATCACAATAGTCATTTTAGATGAATTACATTTCAGAATTGAAATGTACATCTGCAGGAGTTGTCTTAAAGAGTGTTCAGTAAGATTATTAGATTATAGATACAGTATATGATTAGAAATGAAGCTGCATGTGAAGTGATAGTCTAGAATTTTATATGAGGATTTATGAAGATGGAACTTGAAGTAAGGTTCCTATAGAGATTACTTTGCTACTAAGATGCAAGTTCACAGCTGTAACAATGTCTTTTTGTGTGTAGAAATTGTGCATTAAAACACGACACCATATTTCACATTGTAAATCATTTGTGTCTTGTCAACGCACGTAAAATCTTTGATTATGTGATCTCTTCAGATTAGCAAGTTTTTTTTAATCGAAATCCACCTTACCAGCAAAAACTTCAACATCAAGAAGTTTTCAGTTATTTAATTGAAGCATATAGAAGTTATTTAATGCGTTGCATGCGAGAGAGGCAGGAGCACACACGCTCTCTCGCATGTAACGCATTAAATAACCAGACGGGGGCGCAAGGATATAAAGGTTCATTATAACTGTCGCAGCAATGCAGCACTTCCCATTGGGGTGTGAAAACACAGCTCTGCAGCGCAAGCAAGTTAAGGGAAAAATACACACAACATCAGTAAACAGCGGAATTCAGAGAATGCCTCGGCCAACACTGTTACAGTGTAAAACTGCAGTGTGAAGCCATCCAAACTACTGACACTGGTAAATAAATAAACAAACTTTTCCTGATGATGGCACACTCTTCGTTTTGCATCAACTGATGACGGTTTAGTGTAGTTAAAGGAGGGTATAAGAAAACCTTTGGTTAAAAAAGATGCACAGTGCTTTTTCATATATAGCATATGGTTGAAGTGCGAAAAAAAAAGTTTCTGTCTCACAGGAAAAACTGAAACACAAAAACCAACATGATCTCTGAAACATACAGAACTCATATACCTGCAATGAATCAATGCATGTTTCAATAAAATTGAAAAACAATTTTGTGAGGATACAAATGGGAGGGAAACAGAATATTTGTCACTATGAATTTAAACATGTTTTTAAGTTTAATAATATTAATTTAACACATATTCTGTGTTTTACTTGAAACGTTAGAGACAAAAGTGTGCAATTAAAGCTCAAACACTGGACATTATCCATTGATCAATTAGGTCAAAATGGACTAATGTTGCAGCTTTTATTATGATGATGGACGAGGAAGGCAGAAGTTGGACTTGGGTCAGAGTTATAGTTACACTTTAGCTTCACTCATCATGATGTCCAGCAAATAAGTGAAAAAAAAACAATTATACAGCTAATTTAAGTCCTAAACAAACAACAGGAGTTAGAAATGGGCATCTAAAATAAAAATCTCAATACTTATCTCAGACCAGCCACAAGGACCTTGGAGGGTGTTTCACCCATGTAGTGAGTGGCTCATGAATACTTAAAAGATCGTAAGCCATTAATTATGCATACATATTTTTTGCAGAAGCCTCAAATGAATTACTCATTAGGGGCTAAACTATGAATAGGTCTGTGCATGGCCCTTTCTGATGATAAAATATTCACTTTCCTATAGGCAAGAAAGAGTGAGTGAGAAAGCCACTGCCACACCATTCTGGTGTAAAGAGTTTCTGAGCAGGGGTTCTGCAGAGAAATGATGGATTGTGAAGAAAAAAAGACCGCCCCATTACACACACTGTAAACGTGTGTGTAAGTGTGTGTGTGGTACTTAACTGACGGTCTGCTACGAGGTGACGCCCTGTTGCATTATGCATCTGCTGACACCTCTACATCTCTTGCTGATTTTGAAAAAATTCAGAGTTGCTGTCTGTTTTTTCGAGGAGAACAAACCTCCAGCCTCCCTCCCAGACCCGTCTGTCTGTCTGTCTCCTACAGGATGGAGAATCCGGTTTGTTCCTGTTTTACTCTCCTCCTCCTGCCCTCCCTCTTAAACACATTCTCTCTTCATCTCTCTCTCTGTAATTCTCCCGGTTTCCCTCTCTCTGACCCTGTGTCCCGATGCTGACAGTAGTGTCTGGGTGGTTGATGCCCCTGGCACCAGGCATGAGTCCCAGATGAAAGTGGACACAGTGTGCGGATGGTGGGCATCCTGGGACACACCCACAGATGGATTATTTTTAGAATCAAAAAATCCTGGAACAAAACACAGACGCACAGTGATACTGATTACAATGGAATCCATGCACTCAAAAACACTAGTTTATATCACCAAATTAACAATGGAATTAAAAGGAATTATTATGGAATTATTATGACCCTCTAAAGCAGGGGTTTTCAAACTTCACGATGCCATGGATTTTGCAAGGAACCCTTCCTAAAATATAAAGAAAGCTACACATTTTCATAGACAGTTTCATACTAAACAAATTAAATATTATGTGTAAATATATATATATTTTTCCAGGAAAATATGAGTTCTATCAAGCCTTTTTCTATCCACAGTTTTATTAGACATAACTTTGTCAATACAACAAAATAATGATTTACCTCATGATTTCATTATTATGACTATTATTTAGAAAGCAGAATGAAATGTCAAATTCTTTAAATGTGTATTATTATATATTTTATGATTATAATATTTTTTTACAAATTTTTTCTTTGAACTTTTTTTGGCAGACCATCTAGCACTCATTTGAGCCCCCTTGGGGATCTCCGGACCCCAGTTTGAAAACACCTGTCCTAAAGCGTTAAAACAAGCCATTCCACTATTCATTAGCCTTGATCACTGTGCTTAATGATGCTTTTTGGCGATCTCTACTTTACCTGTTGTAGAGTAACACCTTTAGTAATATCTACAGCCTGTATCATTTTCTCCACTTTTAGGCTGCTATATTTCTGCTCTTCCTTTTGTGCTACTCTAATTTACTCTTGACATTCGTTATTAAATTGCTTTTTGTTGGCTACTATAAATTGCTTGTGCTTTTTTTTTGGTAACACTTTATTTTAAGGTGATGCAGTTATTTGTTACTATACACGTACTTACAATAGTAATAACAGTAAAGTATACATAAATACGAGTAACTAACCCTAACTCTATAGTAAGTACAATGTAATGATGTCATCTTAAAATAAAGTGTAACCTTTTTTTATATTTTAAGATGCTTTGGATAAAAGCGTCTGCTAAATGATTAGATGTAAACTACCCAAACAATCCCCACCCCAAATCCTGTTCGATTGGAATATTTAATAATGATTAAGACTATAGTCTATAGCATTAATTTATTGGATTTAATAGAAACACTTAATATTTTCATTTCCCCCAAACCTTATAAAGCCCCTCAGAATAAAAATCTGATATTTAAAACAAGAGACACAAAAAGGTCACATTGGTTCAGTTGTGGGGGTAGCGTAGGAGTACCTCACCTGACCCATGTGGTTCTGGGTGAACACCATTCATGGCGATGTGTGTGAGCTGACAGATCAGAGGACATGGCATCACATTCAACCCATTAACATATGCTGGTTTCCTGCCAGTTCTCTCCCTCGTTCTGCCACTTCCTTTCGCTCTGTTTTTATGAGTTACTAGTAAAAGCTGCGTGAGGAATATTAGTCCCTTCTGTATCCTCTCTAATCTGCAGTACTTTTAATCATGTCACACTAATTACAAATGATATACATCAGTACACACTATATAATGATGAAATCATATAATTAATAGAATATCTTAATAGCATCATATGATTATGAATATACTAATGTTCATATAATTAAATGTTTTTTGAAGAAATAATTAACCACATTGAGCACTTTTACAGAGCAAGAGAAACAAAACTGCTCAAACAAAGTCAAACAGTCACTGAATAATCAGGCAAAACAACATTTCAGATGTAATGCAAATTAGTTCCTTTTTGCAGTTAAATTGGTCAATGATGGTACCCGTTAAGAAGTATTTGAAATTAATTTGGTGACTTCTGTATTCATAAATGCTGTAGTGTTTTTGTTTAATGTTTCCATTAAATGTCATTTAGAAATAAACAGCTACACAGTCTTGTCTCTCAATGTCAGTCAACACTTTGTGAGGAATGACATTTAAAACAGGATACACATTATGTCAACAATCATGTATCAATAGATGTATCATGTATCAATAGAAAAACCATGTGAAATATATACATAAGACCAAAATCTAATATCACAATAGGAGTCATTTTATTCCACAACAATGCTATACATCATGCTATAGTTATTTTTGCTTTAAATAAGTTTTTTATTTCAAAATTTTTGATACTTCACCAATTTCAATATCGCAAAAAAACTAGAACTAGCCTAAGTAAAAAAAACAACAACTCACAAGCTTACTGAAGACAACTCAACAGTGATAAAATAGCAATAGACACAAATGAAATAGACCTACCTGACTCAAAACGTCAATCACTAGATATAAGAATAAGCTACTTAAATACTAAATATACTACATAAATTGTATAAAGTATTAAATGTACAAAAAACACTGCATATCTTCACTGTGTAAATTAAATATACATTTATTCTTATTAAAGTTACAAAAGTGATTCAGTCAAGAGCAGTGAGTAATTTTCTTTGTCTTCTGTTGTTTGATTACCATTAATGACAGATGACAACATGTTTCTTAGGCAGCCGTCACTTTAAGACCAAATGCACGGATCTAATATACTGATACTCATGCGGTTTCTTTCTCAACTGTTTACATTCACTTAAGACATAAATTACTGTGTTTACGAGGATATTCGCAAAGACGGACATTCTGACATATAATCGTGGGTATTTGACAGTTCAAGCCCAATAAGGTGCCAAAAAGAACTCAGTTCAGTACTTATGCGCTGTTGTATGAGCGGCTTTATGGCGCGCATTTCAGGTTTTTGCGCTCAGAAAACGTCTCTCAGACAGCGTGCATAAACCAAAATAAGTTTTTTTTTATTCAGCAATAATTTATTAATTGATAAAGTTTTCCATTTCAAATAAATGCTGTTCTTCTGAAAAAAAAGTGCATCACGGTTTGCACAAAAATATTGAGCAGCACAACTGTTTTCAACAGTGATAATAATAAGAAATGTTTCTTGAGCATCAAATCAGCATATTAGAATGATTTCTGAAGAATCATGCGACACTGAAGACTGGAGTAATTATGCTGAAATTTCAGCTTTGTCAGCACAGGAATAAATGTAAATATACATTTTAAAAATAGAAATGTTATTTTAAATGATTAATTTTTCACTGTTGTTAATATTTTATTAGCCTATTTTTTGTTTCACAATATTACTGTTTTTACTGTAAGCCTATTTTTGATCAAATAAATGCAGCCATAGTGAACAGAAGAGACTTCTATCGAAAAACATCTTACTGACCCTAGGAAGTGAGAAACATTTCTGACTTTCAACAGTGTTAGGTTTATGTAAATATACACCTACTACTGTTGAAAGCAAAATAAAACAACGTTATGACAGCCATTATTGTCAAAATGATCTAGACTGCTGATAATCTTGTAGACTAGTGCTTTTTTTATAGTTTCTATGCAAATCAAGACTGTTAAATGTCGCTGTAGATTTAGCAGCACAGTACTGTAAAAATCAACAGTACAATGCTGCATTTCTATATTACAGTAAAATATCGTAATTTGCCTTGCATTCTGGGTAATATGGCTATTATATTTTCAAAATTCACTTATTATGACGCAGTGTTTAAGAAATTAAAACAGAAATTATAAGCAGGCAGTGATGATAAAAACAATGCAAATCGATAATACATTTTGTTTTCAATTATTAATGGTTGGTTTAATTTAGTGAACATAGCAGAGGGAAAGTATTTTAAATTAGATGTATATAATGAGAACAAATGTATGGTTGTGCAAAGGTAAGACAGATGTTGGTTTTCTTGAAACAGTGCAGGCTGTGGTAAAAATCCTTTCCTCTGGTCTTGGCTTCAGAGTTAAAAGTGCATGAAGACTAGTTTTTTTGTTTAATTTTTGTTTCATTTCCTATACTCGAAAGTACAAAAGCCCTAGAGCTATTTAACCATTGACACGTGACTCGTATTTGCGGAAATTAGTAAAGTTGAGTAATGCTAATTCTATACAACCAAGAGGAAAAATGAGGAGTCCCAGCAAGCAATTTTGCGTTTAAAAGACGTCTAATAGCCGTCCAAACACAGCCCTGCATGACGTCTAGGCTAAAACAAGGCAACATTTAATTTAATAGACGTCTAACCATAGCGCAAGAGACGCACAGTATACAATAACAATAGACGCCCCACAGGCTATATAACATGTCAAAGAAATGAAACCAAACACCTGGTAATCACTGTTAACTTTGCTTACATGATGGATTATCATACATCTTGCAAGTTATTTTGGCCAAAATTATATGTAACAAAATTCACGGTTATTTTGGCTAGAAATGGTTTACTCATAGTCGGACTATATCAGGTCTATAGTTAACCTAGACGGTGAAATGATGGCTATTGCTTGTGTTACTCAGAGACCCACTAGCACAAACCAATGCATGTGCACAAACGCACGCCCATTCAGGGGGGCCCTGGCCATTATAACAATCACACAAAGCAGCAAGATTATTCACTCATGTATGAGGATGGCTCTCTAATATTTGTGCTATTTTAAAGTTCTAGAAAGACATGAACATCTTGGATGGCATTGGGGTGAGTAAATTATCAGGAAATTTTCATTTTGAGGTGAACTAATCCTTTAAGAAGAATGGGCAATAAATTAATTATGATTTAAAATGCAGGCATATGCCTTGACTAGGCTTAGTAAGTGTCTCAGAAACCCCAACCTTGCCACACACACACTAGTGATTACGATTTCTGAGAATCTGAAAGGTCGAGGGTTATTGCAAAATGAAGCACACACTATGCAGTTTTGGTGCTGCCTGGCATTTGGGGTTGCCACTTCTCTCTGGACTGCTGAGGTCAAAGGTCAAGTTACATAATGGAAGGAGAAACAAGTGACCTCATGTAGGCTACGCAAAGTAGGCTATTCAAAAGGAACCAACAATTCAACCACTTTTTAGAAGTAGATCTGATGAGTTAAGATTCATTTTCAATTATAGTATTTTCTATTAATTTAGGAGTCACATTACTAAAATATGCTAATTCATTCTCACTGAAGATTGAGGTAAGTGAGCTGTAGGCTATTGTAAAATATTGCATTAAGATTTTAGATTTTGGACAGAGCTATAATACACAAGAACACAGTTTTTACCTGCGCAAACATTCATTCTAACAAATATTACACTAGCCTATACTTAAATATTATGATAATACATCTTCAAACTGACAAGAGTGCTGCTCACAGCCTGAGCGCGCGCGCGCGCATGCCCGTTGGCACAACAACCAGTCTGCACGCAGATGCTGATGCTGAGAAAAGTCCGCATCTTCACTAGAGCTATTACTACTCGCGCTTTCATTTTTTTTTTAATTGTTGAGGAACGTCGCTTTCGTATTAGGGCGCATGTAAGATATAGCCTGCTCAAACATTTAGAAAAAAAGAAGACTCTTTTCGTCTGGGAGGGGGAGGGTATGGTCGGGGAAGAAGAAGAAGAAGAAAGGGCGGGGGCGATCCAGTCTAAACTAGTTCTGTACAATACGACCTTATTCAAATCGAGGCGATTTCTTCAGGGCATCAGTTTCTTTAGAGAACATATATTCAGCCTAAATCATTTACAACTAGGTACTGACGTAATCCGGTCATAGCGGGAGTTGTGTTTAGCTATTCTTGTGATAAAAATTTAGAAAAGAGAATAAAATACATCCTACATCGATATGTAGCTAGGCTAGTAAATGAGGGAATCCGAAAAAAGGGTCAAAAAATAATATCTCCTATAGGCTAGGCCTATGTTCTCATTCTCATAGGCAGGCTGCAATGTTTTTAAAAACTGATGAACACGGGATCTGGATTTCATTATGCGATTCAACGTAGGCTACCACAAACTTATCATGGGCTACATTAAATAGACTTTATGCCGAACGTCACTTGAACAAAAAATAAAACAGTTCTCATTGCATCCACTTGTCAGAGAAAGTGTCAACAGTAGATGAACTGACGGCGGTTTCTATGAACTTTTAAGGTATCAGATGGACATTGGTTATGCTCATCTTTAGTAGCTCTTAACAGCTCAATATTTAACTAAGCACATACAAAAGACTTTGGACCGGAAGCGATGCGACTTGTCAGAATACGGAAGTTTTGCGCATAGGCTGCTGATCTAGACTAGGACTCGGACTCTATACTGCTAATAAGCACAAAACATAAGCGACTTTGAGAAAACATTCCCAAAGTCGCTCATTACAAATAAGTGGACACGAGTCACGACCACACTGATCTGGGGTCCCAAGAAATAAGGGGTGTGCAATGTATCCAAAGCGTAGCATTGCAGTGCAGTAAAAGTGTCACTCACACACACACACACACACACACACACACACACACACACTGGTAAAACAAGCTGTGCACGTTAGTAAAATGCCAGTGGATGAAACCCCCTGACATCTGCACACTCATTGTAAAATGTGCAGGTCGGGTGTGCATCATTGATGTATGCAGACTGATGTTGCGCAGCATCGTCGTGACGTTGCAGATAGGCTACTGCAATCACACACGGGGTTCAAGGCGCTCCAGAGCGCATCAGGTTCACTCTCCCCCCAAAACATAAACATGTGAGGGATTTCGCCGGTGTACTAACGGGGAAAAAATACTGTTTTAAAAAGACACGTTACAGTGTTTCTTTTGTACTTTCACCTCCCACCGCCGTGATGTGGCACAGCGCCGCATCCAATCAGCGAGATGAGGAGAACACCCACACCCCAGAATCTGAATGCGGCTTTGGCGCATTATAAATACCACTTGTGATGCACCGGCAAGTCTTGGTCGTGAGGAAGCTCAGGGTTGCAGTAGTACATCAGTCTTTTTTCTTTCCATAACAAAGAAGACCATCATCCATCTTTTATTTATTTATTTGCTTCTCCCCAATTTCAGTTAATTTCAGGCCAGTTGCATGCATTGTTCGTCTCCCAAAATGGTTTGCGAGACTAAAATCGTTGCAGACGATCACGAGGCCATAGCTGGGACAAAAAAAGATTCAATTATAGTTTCCTCCTCGCAAATGTGGACGTCTTCTCCCAGTGCGATCGAGAATAAGGTTGAAAAACGGAACCAGGTTTTTATTCGCGAATTTGAACGCTCGGACCATGAGGAGGTGCGCCGGATCTTCAACGAGGGAATCATGGAGCGGATACCTAATTCGGCATTTCGGGGTCTAAAACAGCAAACTAGAACCCAAATTATCTATGCCTTTCTCACAGGTATGTGACCAAAATTCGGGAATACGATGAGAGTATCGCTTTCATCATTGTTCCTCTGCAACATGTGAAAATAAGCTCTGAGCTGTTTGAGTTCATAAGTAAGTATAATAATTGTTAAAATTAAAAGAATCTAACTAAAATGATGAGCCCAGTTGATCAATTTTATGCTCAAATCATCATACATTTTATGTTCAAAACGATGAAGCTAACTTTTTTTTTTTTTTTACGCACGTGAAATCTTTTTCGTTTAATATACAATCCCAGTGAATATCAAGGAGTCACAAAGACAGCAGCAGCAGCAGTTCAGAGTATGCGGCATGCGTTACCGGTGAATGTGTGTGCGCCAAATGATGAATGAATGAATGAGTCCCGCGCGAGCGCACTACGTTCCCCACAATAGCCTACGTCTCGCGTTAGTGCACGAAGTTGTGTGTGTGTGTGTTTTTTTTTTTTGCCTGTTTAGGTCTATGACGTTTAATTTACAGAGAATTGATAACCATTAATAATACGTATAATATTTAATGATTTATTTCATTTTCTTGTTTACTAATGATTTTCAATGGTTTTCAACTACAGGCGGTGTAAGTGAGCATCGTGGCGATCTGGCTAAACAGCAACATTTTTGTACCTTTATGCTACATTGAAAAATGATTTACAACCCTACAGCTGAAATTAATGATTTTGTTTTTAACAATGTCTATACACTTGCATACTAAATATGCTCAGAGAATATGCTGCATCACGGTACACCTATGGCAACTGTTCCTCTGATAAATTCAGCATAAAGGCTAACTTGAAGTGTTCTTAAGAATAGCAAAAACTTTGTAAGCGCATTTTACAGTTAGTTAGAGTTGTGTTGACAGTAAACAATGCGCAGTTGTAGCCTTACTCAAGGGCGCCATCCTGTGCCAACAGCCAACATACTGAGATTTTCTTGAGTTTAATTACATCCATGAAGACCCTGTTATTGTGCACTCCATTGCCCATTAAAACTCCAACCGTACATATGTATAAAGTTACTTACTACTTTTTTTTAAATTACAGGATACACTGTAATTAGTCTGTTTTCCATTACATCTCACTGCCCTGGTAAAATCAGGGTTTCTCTGCACACTCCTAATTGTGTAAACATTTGTTTGTCTATTTGTCTCTCTTCTGCCAAAAATCAAACATTTGATTCTCTTTTCTGACAGGTGTCGTTTATTTTTCTTCCATTTCTCCATAGTAATGTGCTATGTTATGACCAAATCCTTCACACTGACCTTCTGCGCACCGTTTATTCTAATGGGTGCACGTTATTACTACAGCAGAAAAGTCATTCTCGAATACCTGGACTGCGCTCTGCACACTGATATGGCTGACATTGAGGAGTATTACATGAAACCCACAGGTAAGGGGTAATTTCACGCACATAAACATTGACACAAAATTCTCATCACAAGTAGGTTTTCAACATGTTTCGCTATATTTGTGAGGACATTTTTTTTTTTTTTTTTTTAAGATTTGGCTCTCATAAGTATTGCCAAACCTGTAAAACACTCACACTGTTCAAAAGTTTGGGGTCAGTAAGTTTTTTTTTAATGTTTTTGAAAGCAGTCTCTTAAGGCTGTAATTATTTGAACAATATTCAGGAAAAACATTAATATTGTGAAATATTACAATTTTAAATAATTTTAATTATACTTCAGAAATCATTCTTAAATGCTGATTTGGTGCCAAAGTAACATTTCTTATTGTTATCAGTGTTGGAAACAGATGTGCTGCTACATTTTTTTTAAAACGTTAAATTTTTTCAGGATTTTTTTAGATGAATAGAAAGTTCAAAAGAGCAGCATATATAAAAAAGTGTTTTGTAACACATTTTACTGGTCACTTTAGATTAATGTAAGGTGTCCTTGCTGAATAAAACTATTAATTTCTTTAAAAAAAATCTTGCTGACAAACTTTTGAATGGTACTGTAAGCAGTTCATTATATTGGTGAAGTCAATGACATTATATATATATATATATATATATATATAAAAATCACAATATATTTATATATAAAATATGATATAAATACGTCTACATCAAACAGCACCTGGGCACTTGATAGTAAAATATAATTTTGCTGATCTAATAACATGCTTAGGCACGAATACTTATAATTTTACATAGATCTTACTATATTTAAGAGAAAAAATATTTCAATGTATGAACTTCCCAGTTCCCACAATGCACCAGCTTCCTCAATCAACCATTTATCTCACCAGAACAAACACTCTCAGGATCAGTACCTGTGAAATTGAGGGTAAATACTGCACTTTAGAAGTCCAAGATGGGCTGAATATCTGATGTGTAGCTTTAATGATGAAGACTCATGAAATATGCAGAAAGTCTCTCTCAGTTCTGCTCTTGAGGATACATCTTCTGAGTCATGTGGGCCTATTGATTGAAGGTAGGAAAAATGCTGATACAAATTGTGTTGCAGTAAACTCAGATTTACAGTTATAATCTTTAAAGCACCCCAAAATAAAAAATAACTTTCCACTTATGATCCATTTTTAAGCGCAGAGAGAGCAAACTTTTAGAGTTAAGTGATAAATACAACAAACCCTTTCGGATGGATACATTAGCAGTAGATCAAGTACAGTTAATGAATCCCATTGTGCATATAACTGTGATGCAGTAGTAAACATACTAATACTGCAGATAACAATCAACGTACAGTTGAAGAGGGACAGAATGATGGAGGTGGTTAGTGGCTCTTTAGTATCCTGATACCTTGCAGATAAAAACTGTTCTTTAACCTACTTGTGTATGATTGGCGCTCTGGAATTGTTTAGCAGATGGTAGTAGTACGTGCAGATCGAGTGCTGGATGGCTGAAATCTTTTATCATTCTATGGGCTTCCCTCACACAGCGTCAGCGTAAGGACAGACATTTATTGCCTATGATAAACTCTGCTGCAGCACTTCACGGTCAAATTCAGAGCAGCTGCCTTAACAAACAGCCAGATGCTGGCAATCAGAATGCTCTCAGAAAGTAAAGCCGGTTGATATATCTTAAGAGTCTATCTTATATGGCCTGGATAATCACTGTGAGTGATGCAAAATGATACACTTGCGTTCAAAGCTTGGGGATTTTATTTGATCTTTTAAAGAAATCTTTTATTTATTTTATTCAGAAAGGATGCATAAAAATTGATCAGACGTAAAGACTTTAACATTGTTACAAAAAATTCTATTTAAAAAATGCTGTTCTTTAGAACTTTCCATTCATCAGAGAATCTTAAAAAAATCTTTAAAAAAACCAATGTTCCACAACAATATTAAGCAGCACACCTGTTTACAACAATGTTAATAATAAGAAATGTCTCTTATGCAACAAATCAGCATATTAGAATGATTTCTTTAGGATCCCTTGACACTGAAGACTTGCTTGAATAATTTACAATTTAAAATATATTAAAATAGAAAACAGTTATTTTAAATTGTAATAATATTTCATAATATTACGTTTTCTTTACTGCTTTGATCAAACAATGCAGGCTTTGTGAACATAAGAGACTTTCAAGAATCTTACTAATCATTTTTTTCAGGATTCTTTGATGAATAGAAGGTTTAAAATATTTTTTTTTAACATTATACATTTCTTTACTGTTACTTTATCAATTTAATGCATCCTTGTTGAATCAATGTTTATTTCTTTATTTATATATATATATATATATAAATTATAAACTATAAAATTACAACTATAAAAATAGTTGTCAGTCCCTTAGTGCAGACAGTTTCTGTGCGTACAAGCTTCTTATTTAGTTCTGCATCAAGTGAAAGAGAGAATTGAAGACTAGGGTCAGGAAATGGGGGAAGGTGTGAATCAAAGCCCCGCTGTGAGTATGTGTGGTAGTTTTGTTTAGTAGCAGCATGCAGACAAAGGATTCTCCCAAGGGATTTTCTCTCTTGCTATGCTAATGTGGAATCCTACATCTGAGGAGGGAATGGTAAAGATATATGGGTTATCTGCCAGGGTGATGTTTCTTTAATGCACTCAATATCTATTTGAAGTGGCTTTTATTATTAAAGAGACAGGGTTTTTGTCAGATACTTAAAACACAAGGAATACCCCATAAAATACAGCACCATAGTGATATACATGAAAAAGAAGACTAGTTTGGACAGGAAGACACCTCTTTAATATATGGGAAATACACGAACAGATCTGTTATGCTCCCCACTTTAATGATGACATGAAATGGCATTAGTGACATTTAATTTCTTTAATGGGATGCGTAAAACTGCATATTCAGCAGGAAATAATGTGAAGTGGGACTTGATTTTATTGGTTCATTAAAAGTTGTTCAATATTATTGGCGAATGTTATTTTTCTCCATTTGAATGGTACACACACACACACACACACACACACACACACATACACACACACAAACAAAGCAGTTATCAGACAGCTGGGGAGGGGGGTGTAGTAAAACTAATGAGTGTACAGCAGGACGTTCAGTTCCACAGTGATTAATAGTGCTCCTCAGTCCTGAAGCTAATGCAGTCATGACTGGGGATGGGTATCGTTGAGGTTTTACTACTCTTACCGATACGGCTTATCGATCAGGTACTTTAATGGTATTCTTATCGGTTCTTTTTGTTATATTTTTTATTTTAAAAAAGAAGAAAAAGAAACTAATTAAGAACACAATTAACATTGCTTTATATTCTGAAATGTAAAATAAATATCTATAGCAAAAGAAACAGCACTGTTTGAACAAAATGAATATAAAACATTTATATTTGTAAATGGACCAGCGTGCAGTGTTTTATGTGAACTGTGAATTGCTTAATAATCTGGAAGATCCCGTTTAAGTAGGGTTTCCATTTACCTAAGTAGACCTGGCAAACTATTTAACAAACCTGTCTGAGATTGATACCAGTTATCTAAATGGATATGGAGAAATAAAACCAACACTATATTTGAAAAACTTGCATAATAATTTGGAACACAGTGTAGATTAATATCACAGGCCAAAAGTTTAACCAGACATTTGAATGTTTAGCTCTCTCGGCTATCGTCACTACTAATCCTTCTTACATAAATATTACACTTGCAGTTTTGATATAATGTTGTGATTTTATTTAATGTTCAACTGATTCTTTTTGACTTTTTTCGAGACAGTATGGTGAGAGATTTTAGAAGATGGTATTGACTAGATGCTTAAGAACATGTGTTGAACAGGGAGGGGTTAATCTTGTAAGACAGAGGAGAGTGTCAAAGAAGTTAATCGACCTCATGCCAGAAACACGATTCTTAACAGAAAACAGAAAGTTCAAATACTGAACCAATTATTAGTATGCATGATAAAAGATAACATCAAGTCATTGAAAACGTATCGGTTCAGACTTACCTTTTCCTGCTATACTTCTTATGTCTTGAAGAATCCAGAGCTCAGTCGCGTCCTCCTTGTGTATTTGTAGTCTTTGCAGCTTCTATGGCACAGATGTGACAGTCCTGCCCCCTCACCGTATTTATCTCCTTTCTCACTGCAACTCAGTAAGTAATTTAGTTATTTATAACAGAGCTGAGCCTCACAAGCATGACATAAAATACAATGTTTAAGATTAGAATTACCGTAATCTGTGCTCCTCTGCTGTTCAAACAAGAATCTGACCTAAAGCTGACAGTTGGCTTGCCCAACAGGAAAAGAATATGCAAAAAAATGGAATTCTTAGCATTACTGATGCAAGTCATCAGTAGGTTTTATTTACGTCAATCATGGGTCTTACAAATAGCTTTGAAACTCATTTGATGGTGCACATTTTTATGACTTTTCCTTGTAAACAATTTATTATAACAGGTTTCCCCCGTGCATTATACAATCATAAACATATCTCCCAGGTTCATATTCCGTTGATGGCACACACTTGGAGATCTGTAATTCCAGGAAATCGGAAATGAACTGGCATGATCAATAAATACTGACTGCTACACAGTGTGCTTAAATGTGGTGTCACATTTCAGAACACAACCTATTAGTAATCTGCACTCACACTAATGCACATCGCTATACATCTCCAGGTGAACATAATTCAATTTTTTAGACAGAGCATAAAAAATATATAAGGGCGGCTGATGAAGCGGGAAAAGTGTGCCAACCAAAAACATAAAATACATATTTAAAAAGTTTAACTCTGCTTTGCTATTTCAGTGCACCACCTTTTTTTTTTTAACAAAAGCATGGTCACTGCTTCTTAATAACTCCTCTCATCAGCTACTTTGCTAGTCTTATTCAAAGACAACTGAATCATTGATTGTCAACTATATAATGCGAGATAAATAGATTTTAAGTAGTCTAGAACTGAAAAAATTGATTGGCTTGATGATCTAAACGACGAAGGGTTTTGAAGAGCAGCCTATACCATGATGAATACTAAAATCTGAATGCAGATGGAAATAAGCATGACCCTAGTGGGCAGAAAAAGCTCTTAGTCAGAATAATTAAATGAAACCTAGATCATATTTTAGATGCTAGATTTTTACAAATAGCTGGCAAATGTTTTCTCTATAGTCAAAAACTGAATATCATCTTTGTTTTGATTCCCACAGGCTCTTGTTTCTGGGTGGCAGTTTTGCAAGGCCAAGTGGTGGGCATCGTGGCAGCGCAAGGTCGAGAGGACGACAACACCTTGGAACTCCGTCGCATGTCTGTGGACTCTCGCTTCCGTGGAAAAGGCATCGCCAAGGCCCTGGGTCGACGAGTTCTAGAATTTGCCATGTTAAACAACTTCTCAGCCGTGGTTCTGGGAACAACTGCAGTCAAGATGGCCGCCCACAAGCTGTACGAGTCTTTGGGTTTCCGGCGAGTGGGGGATACTGACGACCACACGCTGCCAGGAATGACCCGTTCACCGCTGGAGAGGCTCTTCTTCCAAATTCGCTATAGTCGGTACCGATTGCAGCTTCACGAAGAGTGAGAGACAGAGGGTTAACATGAGCGCAGAAGATAGAATATAAACGACAATGCCGGCAATGACCCTGAACCACCCACTGACCCGGTCCTCTTCTTCTACCTATTTATTTATATTTTTGTTTCGTTTTTAAAAAGTCATATCTATTCCTACAACCTTTATTTTGATTCGTTTTTATGCTCATTGTTTTTGAGGGGGTTTAGTGGGACATTTCATTTCTTTGACCACATTTGACGTTTCTGCTCTTAGACTTTCTTTTCATGGTCATCTTGCCCTGAAACACCATGAACAATTGAATAGCCACAAATGATTTTATCTTATTGGGATATAATGCGAATTTGTTCGCAATGACAGAGTCTCCCTTAAAACACATAAATCAACCAAGGCAGCTTAATTCTGCCTTTGACCTTTTTCCAATCCATCCTATAGGCCTATCCACAGAGTAGCACAGACCACTATAAACACAGGAAGCAGTGGATGTAGGAACTGGAGGGAAGGAGGCAGTAAAGATCAATCCACCTTGTCTGATGCCACGAAGTACGTTTGAACGTTGCAACAGCGGCAGTCTGGTGGAGTCAAAAAGTCCATCCAATTGTAACTTTTAGTCCAAAGCACAGCATTTTCAACTGTGTCTAACTGATGAACAAAAACAGCTAGAAATGTGGAATATTATAAAGCCAGTGATTTATATCCTTAAGCACCCCTTGTCTATATAATAGGTTACGATAACAACTTTGCAATAATCTTGATTTGTTTTGATGGTTAAGCAGGTTCCTAGTGCTGAGCCACAGTATCAACATTAAGAAATAACCAGAAAAACATGAGCGTCCATGTTAAAGAAAACTATAAAGAATTTTTTTTCTCTACACTTCATTTGGCTGACATTAAAGTTGTAGTCAGTGAAATTTTAATTCACTTGAAATCTGATTATTAGTGTACACACATTTCATATTCACATCTATTGGAGTCCCGATTTGATGAAGCTTAAATAATGACTTGATTAAACTTTGTGGATAATTTGGTTTGGTAAAAAATGCAAAATTGCTTAAACGCTGTCTGATATCGCTCCCCCAAAGCAAAGTCTAAAATACAAAAACAAAAAAACCCAAATGCGATCAGACTCCAAGTGTATTTGAATTAAACTTGGGTAGGCATAAAGGCAGCAATATGATGATAAACCTGAAATTAAACTAGGCACAAACCTAAATTTGGATAAATATATAAAAAAGGATTGTATAAGTATACAATATCTAAGGCTAATGTAAAATGTTTGAAAATATACGTATAAGGCATACTCATAATCTCTCTCCGTCTCTATCCTCCTATCACAGTACCAGCAGAGGGAGAGAGACAAACCACAAAAAGCCTCATCTGTGACAATGTTGTATAAAGTTAAGAAACTAAATGTGATTTAAAAATACATAGTAGTAACATGTAGTGCAAAAAACAACAACAAACATGATCATTGCCAGTTTTCCTTGACTTTAACCCCACCCCCATCCAAAAATCTAACTGCAACCCTGGGCCAGACCTCTCCCTCCTTTACACCCCCACCCCCCTCTCTCTGCATGCGCCACAGAGTCTTGTTGCACCGCCCTTTTTCCCCATTCTAGCTTGTACTATCTATCCCCATTCTTCTGTGATGTCACAGTAGCAGTGTGGAGAGTTGTGGGCATGGCTTAGAATGTGAGATGGGCGGGGTCAACCAAACAATAGGATTACCCACCAGCTTGCTGCTTCAATGACATCACAGCTGCCAATAGTAGAATGCAAGAGCAATGCAAGTATGTGGCATGCCTCTGTACCTGGTTTGTGCGTACGGTGCCTGCCCTGGAAAAGAAGTATATTTAAAAATATGTAAAACAAGCTTCTTCTTTTTTTAACTGAACATATAACAAATATGTGTTTCATTGTTCAAAGAAATTGTTGTTGCATGAAACGTCTTTGAATGAAAAATGAGCAAGAAAATACCATATTTAACACGGCAAGTCTTAAAAGTGGAGCCGTTTCTTTTTTTCGATGTAATTTTTGTTCATTCTAAAATTCCTGAGTTATTGCCATCTTTTAGGATATTGCGAGATGTTCTTTTTTTATCATTAAGAAGGCCTTGAAAATTATTTAACTGAATGCGCTGTTTTGATTACAGAGAAGTTACGTGACGCTTCTCACTTTACTTGAGGACATCCCTATTTTAGCCATGTGGTTTGAAATGAACAATTTCAAACAAGAAAGCAATTCTGTAGAGACAACTTTGCCAGTTGCGTGTGCCAGTCAAATTAGACATAGCATTCACCTGTCTCCCTTAAAATGGACTCATTGAATGGATATTCGAATGTACAAATATCCTTAAGAAGAAAGGTTAGGCTGATCAAATCTGTGATGGGATATTTAAACATGAATTCCTGTGTAAACCCAAAGCAAACAGGCTACAGATCACACTAACCTGATATCTTGTGAAACACTTGCCAAAATGATCAAACACAAATGTAATGCAGTATGAAAATATACAAGGAGCATGAAGTTCAATCCCACATTTAGAAATCAGTACCAGATCAACAGAAAAAAACACACAAATGATTAACCAGAGAGCTGGCAGATTTGAATGTACCCGGCAATCAGCAATGTATTATGTATTTTGAAGATCCAGATTTGAACAGTGATTGATGTAATTGAGGTATTTTGCTATGAGTGTTATTCTTCTGTAGAGCAACTGCCTTGAAAATCCTTAACTTATTATTCCGAATGCAGTTAGCATGGGATTGGGAATTTTATCTATAAGGTGCATGTATTGTTGCCAGATTGAAGAGAGCATTATTGTAATGCTAAAATTGCAAGCAAGTGCAAAAACACCATGATTGTGTGATTGCTTGTGTTTAACTAACATGTTGACCATTTCCTGATCATGCCGCTGGTTTTGCACATGCTAAAACGTTTGCACATGCTAATGGCTCAATTAAATTGGATTTATATATACAGTACGGTTAGTGTCCTATGTGGGTTTAGACTGGTGACTCGATTGGCTGGTGAATGTCTGTGAATGTGAAAGTTGGAGCAGGGCTCAAGATAGCGGCCAAGTTAAGTTACGCAAGAAAAAAGCTGGTGTTTTACCTAAGTCTCAAAAAAACAACACAGAAATAAAGTGCATTCTTATACATTAGTGTTAGAAAGAACAGTTGATGATAAGGCATTCAGATTGACCTTGGTAACCTGCATGAATAAGATGGCTGCTAAGAATGTTTCACTCAACAGAGGAGAAGGGAGTCAGAGAAGGTTCACGATGGTAGATGGTCTTGCTGCATCACTATCACCCTTCAGGTGAAGCATGGAACAAGCCAAGACACCAAAATGTGGAGCTGCTTCCTCCTCTTTTCATTTTTTTGGGTTGAAAGCACTCACTTATTGTGGCTTCAAGTGCCAAGGAGGTAGTGCCACTTGTAGTGCACAACTTTCTGATTTTTTTATGTTGATTTAAAAAAAAGAGAAGGGTTTGTCTCATGTGCTTATCTATGATTTACTACAATGTATCAACAGTATTTCTTAAAAAGTTACATTTGCCAAAGTTAAGATGTTTGCTGTATTTCCTTATTTTGCCATTTGTCTTTAAGATAAACTCATCTTTGTAGAATTCGTTTGAAAATCAAGCCTATGTGCCATTTTATAAAGCAATAATGCAAAGTATCACAGTTGGGAAAAAACAAACATAACAAGAACATGATCCATGAGATTATATAAATGTTCAAATGCTGCATTGATGTTCAATCCCTCATACTTTACTGGTGACAGTCGCTAAGATGTTATTAGTAATGGCACAGCAACATCACCATGGGCAAGCCAAGGCCTGACAAAGTGTGAATGTGAATTTTCTTTTTTGTATATTCTCATTTTTTTTATTTATATTTCCTTAATTCTAATTACAACTAACATGTTTACTTGCATCTTGAATTCTTTAGTTTATGGTTGATTTTTATGTTGTACTGATACGAAGCCCACAAAAATAAGCGAGAAACCTTTGTGACCGAGTGATGTCATGGGCCTCTGAAAGTTACGTCAAGCTCTGAACCACAATTGGTTGGTCTTAAAAATCCACTGTCTCCTGATTCACGAGGAGTGCAGTTTCCAACAATCTGTGACGGCAATCAACACCACACAGCCAGTTTTACAAGTGGCACAATACGCACAGGTTCATATTAACAAAGCTTTTTGATTTTTCTTGAAAACAATTAACTTTTTTATTAACATTTTAATATATGTAAAGCTGTAAAGTGTAATTTACTGTAAATAGCATTTGGGGACATTTTGTGATCGTTTTGTAACAGAAACTATATGAATATAATTAAGACGTTTACAAAACAACAACAACAACAACAAAAACAACAATACACTTTGGGAAACAACTGCAAACAGAGACAATTCTAACTATACAATCTGCTTACATTTGTGCCAGTCAGAGAAGCAAAAGCAACTTTCAGAGTCCCTGCATCCTCTTAGCACTTATTAGGGGCTCTTAGAAGCATTGCAAAGTGCTGGCAGGTTACTAATTATTTTAAATTATGGCTAATTTATGGGTAAATCACTTTGGAAATGTATGGCACTAAAACAATTTCTCAAGTTGGGAGTAACACATTTTTCTTTGCTTTAGAAATGCTCATGTTTACAGTTTCTGGTATGAGTTGACATTAGTTGCCCCATTTTGTCAGTGTGTTAAACACATTTCAGTCATTGGCTGCCTGTTACTATAGAAACAAGCCCATACAAAGCACAGCAGGGAAATGATATGCAGCCATACATGGGGCGGGTCAGTAGCAACAAAATGGGGCTGGTTTTAGTATGATAATGGGCAGAATGGAGTTTGGGGAAAGAAAAGGGAGGTTTTAGTTTTTCAGCATGGTAAATCTGACCTTGCTTTACCTGTTTGGTCGCAGTGATCACCTGGTTCTTTGAGTCTGAAATCATTGTACTGCCTGGGTTTCCTTTGGATTTTTTTTTAAACTGCTGTTTACGTTCCCACCTTTTCTCTTTTTCTTTCATTTCCTCGATACACAGGAACTTTGTAAAGATGTAAAGAAAAGTTTTCCTGATTTATGAAAGAAAAGGATGTACATACTGTATCAATTAAAGGAATGATGCATAAAGCTTGTGCACATGTGTCTGAAGTTGCATGCGTACACATGTACAAATGTACATTAAAAAATGACAAACTCTGGTTAAATAAGGGCAACATTAAATACCTCTTAAAGCAGTGGCTTTTGAAGGGACCTTTGATTTCAGCAATTTGCACACAAAAAAGCCATAAAACAGTTCATAGTCATAAGTTATAAGCAAGGATCAAAAAATTTGTGCAAAACAAGATCTCATTATTGACCCCCATTAAACATTCTAAAGGATCTTCTATGCCAATTCTCAGTGAGTACTGAGCATTAATTAATGATTTTGAGAAAGAACAAACAGATCGTGACCTAGCATGGTAAAATGTATCTACTCTCAGTGCCAGACCTTTAAGACAGGCTTTCAGTAATATGACATTCAGAGAGGGTAACTTATAGCCTTTAAAAACACAACAGCAACAAGCACAGAGACTGGAAAAATTTGCAAGGGTGTGTTTGTATTGATAGGGGGCATTACGAAGGGGCACAAGATCTGACGCCACAGACGGACACTGAAAATCTGGGTCAGTGTGTGTGTGTGTGTGTGTGTGGACTGTGTACACGTGAGAAAGGCCAGTGGGTGCTGCTAAACGAGTTGTGAGGTGCCGTGGAAACGGAAGAGATAAGATTAACAGGTTTAAAATGGAGTGAGCGAGACTCACTAAATGAGGGCTGAGTTTATTAATATTCATCAGGAGACAGACGTTCCATCATAGCAGCTGAGAAACAGATAGCATTGCCAGTAACACAGCTGAAATTAAGCCCGTTCTGGACAGAGGCTCATATTTATTTATTCACTGAATATGTGAGTTGACAGATATATTGAATATAAGATGCACAAACATTGAAAATGAACAAAAGATTTATTAGCTACTTCTATTCTCATGCAAAGAGATCTAAGCCTCTGAACAGAGAGAAGAACAGAATAACAGTGAAAGGCTAAAAATGAATGAAGGGAAGCCCCCCAAAATAGAAACTGGTACGATCCAGCCTGCTCCTACCGTTGCCCTCGGATACATCAGCGAGAAACAAGAATTGGGAACTGCAGCTGCTCGGTTACCATAGTAACGGGATGGCGAGGAAGAGCGGGAGACTCAGACAGAAGTAGCTGTAGTGGTGCAGGGGAGGTTCATTTCGCACATTGAGCCCCATGACCGTCCTGTGGACAGTGAGACTTTGAGGGGCACCTGAGAATAGAAAGAAATGAACTGCCATCACTAGATCCTCTATATCTTTTGACCTACATCTGCTGCATCGTTTAGTTTTATAGTAAATTAAAGCCAGGCTGTAGGATGGAAGGCCATCTGGAAATGTAATTCAGCTTAATTAGGTTACCAATCAAACGCTGTGACACAGCAAATCGCCTTTGTAGTGGACAAATCTGTTTGATAGTCTGTCTGATATGATTAAGGCTTCTATTAGAGCAATAAAATGCTTCTGAAGCAAACAAGGAAGACTCTGAATAGATCACAGCATGTTCTCTACATCCAGAAGCCCGTCTTCATACTAAGATAAATGATTGTCTTTTAAATAAAGCTGTGTGGATGTTCACTTACAGAGATATTCACTTCCAAATCTGCAATGTGCTGAAGAGATTCCATGGTCTTCTTCACCAGCACTGTTTACCAACATAAGATTCCCAATTTTTTAAATGGAAATCACTTTTTGTCTCTTAACTAATATTCTGGGTAAAATACTAGTTATGCTCTTTTGACACCATTTGCAGCTTAATGTCAATTACCACCATAGTTACTAGAGTTAACTAAAATTATTAAAACATTTTTTGTTAAACTAACTGATTGCGTTTCTGGGATCTAATAAAACTAACGAAAGCACATAATAAACTACAAATTTTATTTTAAAAAGCTAAATCAAATTATTATTAAAAACTATAATAGTATAGGAATAATGTTAAAATAAGACTGATTACCTCAGAAAATAATTCAGAGATAATTTACTCAGAACTAGTTGAAATTAACTTGTATTTCACCCAGAATATTCCTTTCATGTTCATATAACAGGACATGTGAGGTTTCCCTCACCAGCAAACTGTTCCAATTGTGAGATCTCCACTTCAAACAGCAGCTCATCGTGGATTTGAGCTACCAGCCTAAAAAGATCAAGACACACAGAAACTAGAACACAACAATCAATCTTAACGTGGGGATATAATGACCAGACCATGACCACTAAACCATGATGCGTTTAGTTTCTGGAATGTGACGCCAATATTACATTAAAAGGTTCAGTAATCTTATTGCTCTACATTGGTCTGGATGCCATCTACTGCAGACATATCTCCTAATACTCACTGAGAGGAATCGAAAGAGACTTGGAGGGAGGGGTGAGGAGATAGAATGAAGAGGGAGGGATAGAGAGATGCTAACAAAGATAAATGACTGTAATATAGAGCTGCACTGCAAGTTGAGTGATTCACACAGAGACAGGCTAAGAGAGAAAGATAAAGAATATCAAGGGATATGCAGAAAGAGAAAGTAAAGATATCTGTGGAGAAGAAATAATAAAAAAATATATAATTTATAAACTTGTCATTTTAAAAATGTATTAGCAAGTCTAAATTAGCATAAACCTAGACTAATAAATGCTGCAAAAGTACTGTTCATTGTTAGTGAATGATGCCTAACGCATTTAAAGGTCCCGTTCTTCGCGATTCCATTTTTCAAACTTTAGTTAGTGTGTAATGTTGCTGTTAGAGCATAAATACCTGTAAAATTATAAAGCTCAAAGTTCAATTCCTAGCGAGATATTTTATTTAACAGAAGTCCCCTTTCAAAGCATACAGCGAACGGCCGGTTTGGACTACATCCCTCTACTTCCTTTTTTAATGACGTAACTAGAACAGTTTTTTGACAAATCTCCGCCCACAGGAATACACAAAAAAAGGGGGCGTGGTCTTGTTGCGCTCCCACGGAGAAGAAGCACTCCAGCAGCGCGTGCATCTCCAATTTATGGTAAGAGGCGTGATAAGCTGCTGTCAAATCACAACACAGGAACCGCTGGCACAATCAGAACTCGTTACGTATTTCTGAAGGAGGGACTTCATAGAACAAGGAAGTCATCGGGCCGTTTTTTGGACAGTGAAAACAGTGGTATACAGATAAGTAAATTGTGTGAAAAACACTGTTTTTTTACACGCGAAACATGAACACATGTTATATTGCACACTGTAAACACAATCAAAGCTTCAAAAAAACATGAAGAACGGGACCTTTAAGAGATAGTTCACAAAAAAAGAGAAAATTCTGCCATTATTGACATCTTCATGTCTTTCTAAACCTGTATGACTAACTTTCTTCTGTGGAAGATAAAAGAAACAGCATTTCTCAGTGTTTACTCATTCACACAACGGAGGTCAGTGGTCACCAAAGCAGTTTGGTTACCAACATTCTTCAAAGTATCTTCTTTTATGTTCCACAGAAGAGAGTCATACAGGTCTGGAACAACATGATGGTGAGTAATTGATGGCAGTTTTTAGAGGGAACAATTCCTTTAACTAATTGAACCTCAATGTAAAATGTTACCACATTTCCCAAATACAAAATGTAGTATTAAGATACACATGGGATTATAAGAGAGGGAGTGGAAAACTGGATGGATGTACCTGGCAGTGTAAGAGGCAGAAGACACTTGAGAGCAGATTTTGATCATGGCCATTTTGGCTAGGTCTGCAGCTGAGCCTGAAGGGTCAAACACAGTCATTGTGACAATCACAAATGCCACACACATTACAAACACAAGTAGAGAAACACAATACCCTGTAGTACAAAGTTGACGGCCTGTCTCTCTGCTTGGTTTCGAAGGCTCCAGTCAGCAGAGTGAATGTGAGGGAGGGAACGGCGCCTTCCCATTATGGACTTCACAAATCCTAAGGCATCAATAAGAAAGAACATACACAGCAACTTATACACACTTTCAACCTTATTATACTCAGTCACTCATTCACACACAGACTCTTTACGAATCACTCATGCCAGTGCATTCCGGGGTAAGGCAGACAATAGGTCAAGCTTTAAACATAAACCCCTGATGGAAAAGAGTGAGGTCAGCTGGTGGACTCATTTGGAAAATCTTTTTCCCAGAAGCACAGAGACGCCAGGAGTTATGGGACACAAAGAGACACCACTGCATGTATATGTGTAACAGTGTTCAGGAATGTGTGTGGCTCAGTGTGGGCGCATCATATGTACTGACAACACTAATGACACATCACTGGAATGTGTTGCTCTGCTATTGAGGATTATGAGCACGTGTGTTGTTTCTGTGTGTTTTGTCAAATGTGAAATGTTTGTCTGGCGTATCCTCATCGAAGTGTATGACAGTAAGTCATCACCCGTGCATGTCACATTTCAAAGTTTGTGTACTGAAATAACATACAGTGGCCACATTTATTTGGACACTTTAAGGGATAGTTCACCCCCCCCCCCAAAAATTGTCAAAATGTACTCACCCCCTCATAATTCCAAACCTGTTTGACTTCTCTCTACATAACACAAACGACAATATTTTGAAGAATTGAACAATTTTATCCATACAAAGAAAATTCAGTGGGGTCCAAAATAACAAACATTTTTTATTATATGGCCAAAAAAATATATAAAATAATATTAAAAATAAATAAAATATTTCAGGTTCCACAGAAGTCAGTCAGTCGCAGGGTTGGAAAGACGCAAGTTTCACCAGAACTTTCATTATTGAGTGAACTATCCCTGGGATACTCCACCCAAAAATGAAAATTCTGTCATCATTTACTCACCCTCAAGTTGTTGCAAACCTGTATGAGTTTCTTTCGTCTGCTGAACAAAAAGGAAGATATTTTGAAGAACTTTGGCACCATTGACTTCCATAGTATTTTTTTTTTCTTACTATGGAAGTCAATGGTGCCAAACAACTGTTTGGTTCCAATCGTTCTTCAAAATATCTTCCTTTGTGTACAGCAGAAGAAAGAAACTCATACAGGTTTGCAACAACTTGAGGGGGAGTAAATGATGACTGAATTTTCATTTATGGGTGGAGTATCCCTTTAAGACACTTCATTTTATTTCATTGCATTACATAAAATATAAAACCAATATACAATAAAACCATATTTGCAGTTTTAACCAACTGTGACCATTTCAGAGGATGTATGACATCAACTACCCTCAAATTCAGGCAGGCGTCCTAGCAGGTCAGATTAACTACCATACTATTTGACAAGCTTTTTGTAAGTTATTGCATCATAAGTGAGTTTGTTTTATATTTCTTTGAAAATTTTGTTCATGAAATGACACGCATACATTTTTGTGTAGCTTAAAGGGACAGTCCGCCCAAAATGAAAATTCTGTCATCGTACGAGACACAAAAAAAGATATTTTGAATAATGTTGGTAACCAAACTATTTTGGTGACCACTGACTTCCATCATATGGACAACATTTTTTTTGGTAATTCCTCAAAACATCTTCTTTAATAGTTTCACATAAGTAAGATATAGTTTGGAACAACATGGGTGTGAGTAAATGATGAGATCATAATTTTTGGATGAACTATCCCATTAAGTTACCAAATACCTTTTGGAGTCACTGTAGTTCAGGCCCTCCATCAGGCCCTCCATCAGCAGGTAATAAGTCATTCTACTTTTCACCTTTGAGAAAGATCCTGTATCAGTCTGGTCTCTTTCACATTAAACTACATAAAATCAACTCTCCAAATAAAAAGACAGCACATAAAAGTCTAGCTGAACAGAAGATTAGACACTATAAGACTCCTACTGGAACACCCTGTTCTAGAACAGATTACTGAGAGAGAAAGCTCAGGTTTTAAAGCCCTTCTCAATTTCATTTTCTTGAATATCTTTCCTCCCTCTCAAAACCTGATAAATTTCAAAGCAAAATGATAGCAGGTGTTTTGTTGCTGTGCAGGCATGTCAATACCTCCAGTATTGATCGTGTAATGAGCACACTGGCTGGAACTTGCAGTCCTGAGCCTTCAGTTTCACATTCTGAGGTGCCTGTTTGATGAGTAACTCTGAACACTTCACTCATTTTATAACCTATATGTAAATTTTCAGAATGCACTAAACGAGATCATCAGCTATTAGAACAGGAACACTGACAATAAATATATATATTTTTGGATTGATTCTGACTGATTTTCTGATTGAATACAATAAAATACAGTGAAACCTATGAAATGTTTGATAGCAAAGGTCAAAGTCTCAGTAATTTTTCATTGGTAAGAGGGAATGCTTTCTCTCTTAGTTCCCATAATCATGTGTCTCCTTTAAATTTCAGCTGACATGGAGAAGATTTCTTTCAAGGACAATAATTTTCCACTCCATTGCCAGTTAAAAGATACCCATTGGTTGTTACTACTGACCGGTTTATATAAAGTAAACACAAAGCACTGTACATCACAGTAGTAAGATAACTCTATTTATCAGACTCAATCTGATAATGCCTGACGAAGATGTAGCTTCAAATCTAACACTGTTTTTCTCTTCCCAAACTTATATATGCCATTACTATAGCATACTTTTCATTATTTGTTAGCTTTTAATCATTCATACTTTATTATTATATTACCGGTAGCTTACTTCTACTTAACTGCCTTGCATTTTTCTCTATTCTGCATTGTCATACAATGTATTATCATTTCTCATGCCAATACAGCACACCAAACTAAATTTAAATTTCAAATTTGATAATAATAGTAAATATAGCCAGTAACCTGCCTGCTGGATCTGCACTGAGGAGAATGTAAAGAATATAAATGGCAGCAGCAAATGTAACTGTGAGACGCAGTAAGAGAAGTGAAAGAATGAGTGTGAGCGACTGTGTGAAGTTCACACAGTGGTATAAAAACCATGATGTGTGTAATATCAGTAAGAGTGTGTCCTAACGGCAGCTCTAAACACAGTGAGTTTTGTAAGTGAGCGTTAGCTGCTGTGCTGCTCTGCCTAGTTTCTACTCTCCGTTTATCACACACACCGTGTTCGTGGCAGTGCTGGATGATGTGCTGAATGAAGGCCGGCACCTCTCTGTACGTCTGTAGGAAAGAGTCCTGAAAACGGCTGGCCTCCTCTGCACTCACACCCAGAATACTAGATAACCGCTCTCTTCCTGTGTGTGATGGTGTGTGCGAGAAAGAGGGAGAGAGAGAGTCAGTGGACAACAGCATTAGAACAGAAATATTCCAAGCTTAAAACAGTTCAAGGTGAGACAAAAAAAGACAAAAGGAGGTGAGGCACAGAATTATTGGTGAGAAAAAGGCTAAACCCATTCTCCCAATGTTGCTATGGCAACAACTACCATGACAAGAAATGAGACAAAAACATGAGAGCACTAAGTTTGACCACTAACTATAACTTCTGATATTGTGTAATATGTGATATAACATGTACACTGCAGTTCAAAAGTTTGGGGTCATTAAGATTTTATTTTATTTTTTAAATAAATGAATACTTTTATTTAGCAAGGACACGGTATATTGAAAAGAAAAAAGACATTTATAGTATTACAAAATATTTCTATTTCAAATAAATTGTTCTTTTAAACTTTCTATTCATCAAAGAATCCTGAAAGAATGTATCACTGTTTCCACAAAAATATTAAGCAGCCGACCGTTTTCGAGCACCAAATCATCATATCAGAATAATTTCTGAAGGATCATGTGACACTGAATGATGCAGAAAATTCAGCTTTGTCATCACAGTACTAAATTAATTTTCTAAATATATTAAAACAGACAAGTTATTTACAATTTTATTAATATTTTACAATATGGCTGTTTTTTCCTCTGTTTTTAATCAAATAAATGCAGCATTGGGGAGCAAAATTGACTTCCAAAAACAAACAAAAATCTTACTGACCCGAAACTTTTGAACAGCAGTGCTAAGTCTATGAGCTTTTTTTTTTTACCCCATTTTATTATCCATCAGGCAAAAATTCTAACTAGCCGCATGACATGCGACTTGCTTTACGCAAAGTGACCTGTTGAATAACATAGGACAGAGTTCATATACAAGCGAGACTCAGGCTAATTTTCATCTGACCTTCTGTCTGCCTGTAATTGAGATTATTTATAGACAGAGACAGAGTGAATATATCAAGCATGTGAGCAGGGAGATGAAGATGGCAAGAAGTACGCAGAAGTGATGAAGAGTGTGTGTCTGCATTCTCACTGGTTGAGATCATTTGCTCTCTGGTGCTGCTCCTTTTGCCTAATTACTCCAACCTCTCCACCTCTAAATCATCCTTCTCTCTGGGATACTCAATAGTTAGTCTCTTATAGTCTGACCCAATTGTGTGTGTGTGTGTTTCCACCCCATCCCCCACACCTATGAGTGTGTGTTTGTTTTTGATTATCTCCCATGCTACACCTCCTTTTAGTATTCTGTAACCATGGCAATCCATCGCTTTCTGCAAGATTATCAACATATGCTAACACTGTGGTGCTCCCACCCCTCTTCTCTTACTCACTTTCTACCAGCACTCAGTCACACAATATTGCCTTCCTCATGCTGTCTCTATTTCTCAGTTTTCCTGAGATGACAGTATGGTAGAAATGAACATGTTTCGCTCTGTCGCATCAAGCTTTGTGTCTTTGTAAGAGTGCAATAAATGTCTTATTCAGCAACTTAACGCTCACAAACACTTAAGTGAGCCACTTGTGAGATGCTGGACTGAAAAATATAAATGAGAGAAAAATAGCAGATAGGTTCAAGCTGACCCAGTTAAAGTAAAGTAGAACAGTGACACCCTCCTTCAGTCCCTCTCTCTCCTCCACACACACATAATAAGATTCTTCTCAGGTTGTAGTCATGGAAGCCAGATTCTGGGAGATCTCTGCTAGCAACCACTATGAACAATAAGCTCTCTGCACTTGACTTATAGAGCAAAGCCCTGCAGTCTGGGTCACAACTTTTCTCTACATTTTTATCTATCCGTATAAATGTCTCTCTCTTTCATTTAAAAAAATAAATGTATGTATCTCTGCTTTGCCTATGCCACAATCATTCCTGTCAGGATGCTATTCAAATACAGATAAGTATTTTTGTGTTTTATTCCAACTTGGGACTGTGCATGTTCTTTTAGTGCTGTCGGGGTGTTTTCTTGCAGCTCAACGGTAATTAGTAACATGGTATTTACAGCTCAAGGGAGTCGCCATGAGCAAAGATGGTAGCACGCAGGACTTCACAATACTGCTTGCAACAGCCACTGGAGAGAAGGTTGTGTGGTCAAAGTTAGCAGAAAAACAAATTGCTTACAGCACTTTTTAAGGCTAGAGTTGCAATGTAAAATAAATGATGAATATTGAAATGTTCTGTTATTTCTCTAGAGATTGATGGGACGGCGTGCATGCATTATGGGTAACAGTTCTCACCAGCTCCATAAACCACAGAGTAGACGATACGCTTGGCATGCTCTCTGTCCTCCAAACTCACTGTGTCCTCGCTCACACCCTTCCTAAAGACAGAGACATAGACATTTATGTAATGAAAGTGCCAGCAGTGCTGGTATGCTGGAGGCATCAGTGTTTGTGACAGGGAATCAGAGGCTGCCAGCAGATGTCTTACTGCATTAGAGCAGCGGCTAGTGTTGAGCCAGCACTTAGACTTTATAATATCAAAATCTTGGCTCTTTGTGGTAAGCAACACACAAACATAAAAGAAGGAACATGCTAACAGAAATACTGGGACGATCTGGGGTCATTAGAAAGTAAGTTACAGAGTGGGGGCACGAATCCATCCTCACACACACACACATACTGGGCTCATGTCAGCAATCACATCACACTTTGTCTTGACAGGCCTGTCTCCGTGTGCTATGGTAACTGTGGAGATGTGAGCATCAGAATGATCGGCTCTCATCTCTCTCGATTGCCTCTCTGTTTTGCTCTCTGTCTGGTTCACTGCACACAGCCGCAGGGTGAAAAACACAGACTGGTACTGCAGGACTCTTTGCCCTCTTCACAGCCTGTTTACCCTTCATGTGTGTGACGACAATTGGAACATCTAGGATTCTTTAAACACTTTTTACTTTACTCTCTGGGACTAATATCTTTTAATTTGTTAGCATCAACACAAGTCAAGACAATTACCTAGCACTTTCATTAAAATATAAAAGACATCAGTATAATATAGATTGCTTCAAAACAGTAATATTGTAAAATATTATTACAGTTTAAAATACAATGGGTTTCTATTTTAATATTTTAAAATGTTATTTATACCTGTGATGGCAAAGCTGAATTTTCAGCAGCCATTACTCCAGTTTTCACTGTCACATGATCCATCAGATTTGGTGCTTAAGAAACATTTCTTATAATTACCGTCAATGCTGAAAACTGCTTAATATTTATGTGTACGCATTTGATGTTGATAATTTTTTTCAGGATTCTGTGATAGTTCTTAATTAAAAGTATTCATTTTTCTTACTGACCCCAAACATTTTAGTGTATATGTGTCTCTAAAAACAAATATGTACAGATCAAAATGAGAGAAATAAAAGCAGATATGTGTTCTGTATAAGTGTTGGGATGGTGACAGTCATACTGTGTGTATATGGTGTGACACTCTTATGATGTGTGTACCCACCATTGGGCCGCCAGCATAGTGAATGCGTCTGCCTCAGGGTTCTGAAAGATTCTCAGTAACTGTGGGTCAGCTGACAGGTGAGCCAAGAGACGCAACTCCACCTGACAGAAATCTAAAAACACAGAGACAGATGTCATAATGACCTCCAAATTTAATCTTCAACCACACAACATTTTTTATAACTCTCCTTCCTAATAACAAGATAAAGTGGGAGAAGTTAGCAGTGAATGGTGTATGTTGGCATCTCTCCCATCAGTGTCAGTAGGAACAGTAATGCACCTATCAGCTTCTCCGTCAGATAAAAGAGAATATGAGAGAGGATAAATAAGGATAAGTTAAGGGAGGATAAAGAATGTGAGAGTGAGAGAGAGAGAGAGAGAGAGAGAGAGAGAGAGAGAGAGAGAGAGAGAGAGAGAGAGAGAGAGAGAGAGAGAGAGAGAGAGAGAAGAGAGAGAGAGAGAGAGAGAGAGAGAGAGAGAGAGAGAGTGTGTGTGTGTGTGTGTGTTTATACTGAAGTGACTGCCAGAGCAGCACTGACTCACGTTCATGCACACCAACACAGTGCCATATCCTGTTTTTGGACTATTAAACTATGTGCCGTGTATTAGTGTTTGGTTATGTTGAATTTAAACGTCATTTGAGAGTATGCTGAGCTTTATTTACTAAGGTAAAAAGGGTGAGAGATAGATTCTGTAACAACAATTTTTGGGAAGGAGGGAGAAGTGGCTCATCTTTGGCAGAAGCAGCAGCTCAAGTGAAAGTTAATCTGATCTAAATTGTCCATCAACTGAGCGGTCGAATGGACAATGAAGATTGAGCTCTGCAGTTTGGATGCATTTCATTTCTAAAAATGAAGACAAATCAATTTGTTTATGTGTTTCCCCATGTACAATAACAGAACATTAATGGATAATGAATAAATGAACAGTGTCAATCTAATTATGAAAGAGCAGCATGTGGCCAAGCCGGGGGACACTGTCAGTCAAAGAGCCAGTGAAGATTATCTGTCATTTCCTCTGCTATTGATACATGACAGAGTCAAATGGCATGACAATGTCAGCTCATATTCCATAGTCCTTTCTTTATAAATTGAGTCTAATAAAGCCTCATTAATTAAACCTGAAATCCTGACTAACCAGGCTTGAGGCAGTATGTGTATCTTTTGTCTTTTGATGGAAAGAACAATAAAGTGAATATTATGAAATTAAATGAGTTTAGACTTCAACCATTGAGACATTTGAAGAGAGTTTTAATTAAGCTAAATAAGACAACATTAATCATTTAAGATAGTTTGATGCTTCAATGAGGACCAGATGGCAACTTTGGAAAAAACTACATTAAACTTTGTCCTAAATGAGCTTCTTTAAATGAGCCACAGTCAATCTTTTCCAGTAGTAAAGACCATGGAACAAACTGGAATTCAGAAGAAAATGTGAGTGGAGCTTGCCTGTGCAAAACTTTCCATCATGATGGCAAGGTTGTGTTAAGATCAGCGACATTTTGTGAACAAAATTTTGTAATTTCAATAGGAATTTCAATTGTGTGATGGCAGAAGTTCCCATTGGACGTTCCCATTGGTCACGCTTGAAGCTGCTTCATGCATTGCTACACTATTGACAATGTACCATTCTCTGCCCACAAAATGTATAAAAAATTTTGCTAATGTGACTCCACCTTGGAGATGTTCTGGGTCTCAGGTGTCTATGATATTCTGGTCCCTAGCTAGCTGTTGTTTTTATACATGCTGTATGTTTTTCGCCATATTGACTGGAAAATCAATGGCACACTCTTAGACAAGTTGTGCGAGATGAGTTATGTGCTATGGTTTAAAAATTAGTTGTTTTGAAGAGCCCTAACCTAAAGTATGAGCAAAAGTCATCACTATTAGCAAACACCAATATTCATAGCTTTCTTATGTCCTTTCCTTTTAGTGCCTGATGTTGTCTATGGTCCAAAGCTAAATATCTAGGCATAAGAGCAAATTCCCTTTACTCGGATGCAGCTAAATTAAGATCTATTAGGTAACATATTGAAGAGCAGTGGCTCTGTTAAGACGAGTCTGGTCTTAATGCAAAAATAGTCACACATTGATTTATAAATTAAAAGGTGGCCTAAACATAGACATACAAAATCAATGACTTCATAAGCAGTGTCAGATACCAGATAGATGAGTTTCCCTGTTCACACAGATGCAAGCTCCCTGTATGATTGATTTGACAAGACATGCAATTGATCTGGTCTGAGCTAAACAGAAATCCCCCCAAAACAGTTATTTTGGTATAGTATAGCTATTATAGTATAGTATATAAATAGTAATATTTATATACTATTTATTTATTAATTAAAATAGCTTTTATATTTTTATTTTAGCTTTATTTAAATTGGAGTAATTTTGATTTTGTTTGTCATTTTATGTTATTGTTTTATCAATATTTAGCTTTAATTTATTTTTATTTCAGTATTAGTTTTAGTAATTTTAGCACTTCAACATCACAGCACTTCAAACTTATTTTATTTCATTACTTGCCAAGGCAACATTTCTAATTTTAGTAGTTTTAAAATAAAAGCACTGAATACAACCAACAAATATATGAATATATAAAAAGTCTAAGCTACCCTTTGTTTCTATATTATACAAGCTCAAATATAATAATTAAACAAATGTAAAAATATTCCAGACAGTTAAGCTTTGGTTCTTATATGGGAGATTCAGATTTGAATCCATCCTCTCTTCTTTATCTCACCAATACTTTTCTATCTCCTCTCACTACTGTCTTCATGCTAAAAAAAACCCTGGAAAAAAAGCCACCTCAAAAATGCTGTGGCTCTATCTAGTTTGTTGTTTGATGCACCTCTCTCCTCGGTAAGCGGAAAGAGGGCTTCCAGTAAAACATATTTATTGAAAGGTGGTATTGACTGATGGAACAGTTAAGAAAAAGGTTGCAAGCCTTTTTGAAAATGATGGTTTTAGTTGAAAAGTACCTGAAAGGATAAAGTGAAGTATTATTATCTGATCTGAAGGCTCAGCGGAGAGTTCAGGAGAGATGCAGGGGATAAAATAGAGGGAGTTCATTCTGTTCTAAAGAGGCCACCAGACAAGGGGGGAACGAGGGATGACTTTGTCCTCATTCTAGCCTCTCTGTTCTCCTTCTGGAAACAGCCGGACACATTGTACGATTGGATGTGACAAGGCCACCACAGGGACAGGAACTCACACTGCTACTGAACCTGCCCCCGCGCAAACACACACACACACACAGCAGGTCAGCAAACATATAAAATGAATGAGTCCTCCTGAGGCTTAAAAATATCAAAGAGACAAACGGCAATTAAGTGATCTCACATCACTCCCCTGTGTCCTCATACACACAGAGTTTAAGGGGTTTGTATAACTTTGTTGTCCGGCCAAAAGACGAGATTGTGGGCCAGAACAGGCTGTTTCAAAGGTTGTGAGTAGGCTATTGCCATGGGGTCTGAAGGCTGGCCTCTTCTACTGCAGGTTACGCTGTCCTTGCCATGACACAGTTATGTAACAACACACTGAGACACCTCACACACACTCAGTGCTGTCAGAACAAACAAACACATACCCAGACGTACAAGTACTTATCCTAAAAACACCATTATTGCTGTGCACATCACAGCACAAATCTTTACAAACTAAATAAAACATCAACAAGAGGTTTCGGAAAGAGAGGTTTGGCTTTTCAGAGACACTCACCTGCAGAGAGGAAAGTCCAACCCTCTCGTGGAATGAACATGGCACGTGGGTGCACAGTCACTACATCAGAGTTCTTTCCTATACACACAACAATAGCAATAAAATCACACATAAACACATAATAGAAATGAGTCAGACTTCTTAACACAATATATGATATTGTATAACAGTATTTATGTTTAAAACCTTGTGACTGAAACATTATAAATACAATTTAAGCTCTAAAATCACAAAGCATTGTCATCAGGGATGCTTGATATAGTACACGCATAGTTATTAGGTGATATAATTTCTCTTAGATTTACATTTAGATTACTTTTTTCCATCATCTAAAGCGGACAACGTTAATGATTAAAAACAACACTAACTGAATAACATTGTTTTTAGCAAATCCCCAAATTAATATCTTGTTTTCATACTGTGCATTATAATGCTGTGGCATCTAAATGTACTTGTAGCATTTAAAATGACTGATTTTAGTTTTTAGTGTTTTTAATTTACTTAAAGCTGTTTTTCCTCTTAGTTTTTCCTCTTTGTCGCCTTCTCTGTTCGAAATCTGCAATTGCAGTTATTCGCGGAATTATCGACTTTACGTGGGTTGTGCCTCAGCTCGGCACGGATGAATCCATTGTTTTGAGGAGAATGTTCGGCTGTCAGTCACCGCGCCGGTGTGGAGACTGTCATTCGGAATCACAGATTCTACTTTTTGGAAGTATGAACAACATAAGAATTTTCACCAGAAAATGTCATCTGAAGTAAGTAACATCCACTTTTGTTCTATACAACTAAGGGAAAAAAAGCATTGCAGTAAATCGCACTAATTAAATCTAACGATCGCTTATCATATCACGTCAAACCGTGAAAATTATACTTTGTTCTCAAATTGTTAATGTTAACAACATCAGCAGTGCTTGACTACATTTAATGCCCTTCCGATATTTATCCATGTTTTCGCATGGGTCCAGTTGCAGTCTCCTTTTTTCTGTAGCCACTCCGAAGTCTGCATTTTACAATGGGTGAATCTCCAGTTGTCACTGGTGATTGTCGTTTGAACTTTTCTGGATCCATCAAACTGATAAGTTTAATTATATCAAGTGCTGTGAGAAAAGGCTATAAATCTCCACCTCCAACATCCTCACACGCAATATAGCCTACTAGCTGAGACTCTTCTTTATGTGTACAGATGTGACGTAATGACGCAAAGACATGCTTGAATTTCCCACGGAAATCCACCAGTACCACTGGAATTAAAAACATTATTACAAGCTTACTGTTTTGAATCGAGCTAAGGCAAGCAGAGTTTTGAACACTGGTCCTGTACTTGCTCAATTTATTTTGGATAATTCTTAACCCAAAAAAGTTACGGACTGCAGCTTTAAGAAAGAATTTTAATATAATATCCGCCATTTATCAGAGTCACAGATGAGGTCTATTTAGAGGACACGAAGAGAGAAAAGCAGTGCAGACGAAGGTGAAAGTGCTAAAAAGGAGAAGTGAGGAGCAAGAGAAAGGTGAATGAAGCTCTATGTATATGCTTTTACAGTATATATGTAAAAGAGCATGTTAATGGCAACAACCAGCCTGACAGAGAAAAGAAAGGGAGTTTGGTAAAATATGATATGTAAAGGGGTTATGTGGGTTGTATATCAGAAATCAGAGAAAGCTTTATTGCCAAGTGTGCTTGTACACACAAGGGATAATTTACCTTGGCATTGAAGCTTCCAGTACACAAATATAAATATAACAAGACACATGACATTTAAGAATAACACATTTTAAAAAGTATAAAGACGCAGATAGGTTTAGTCAGAATAAACAAATACAGATAATTAACATAAATTTACAGTATTGTGAATAATATGAATAGGATTAAATTAATTTACAAAGATATTGCACAAAAAAGTGGGGTATTGCACTTTTACATACGTAAAACATTTAACTGTTCAAGAGGGAAATAGTCTGTGGCACGAAACTTTTCCTGTGCTTAGATGTTCTAGTGCCTAGTGATCTGAGGCACCATTTTGGACGGAAACAGTTCAAATAGGTTGTGGCCGGGGGGAGTGGAGTCTGTGATGAAATGATGAAAACTCAGTATGTATTTACGTATACTCAGCATGCATGTGTGTGTATAACCTAAAGAAAGCTCTATATAGGCATATATTTGTATTTGAAATAGGAGCATAATATTAATTTTTGTTTTTGCATTCATACTCTATCAACAGAAGACCCTTTCTCTTACTAAAGCCTAGTGTAGACCCTAATTGGGGTTTTTTAAGTGACAACTGTCAACACTGCCAAAAAAAAAAAGTAGTGAATCAGTTGAAATTAGATTTAGATGCCCAAATTTGACTCCAGATCAAGACCATTACAGATATACAGCTATAGACACCAGTCTTCAGTGTCTGACATCCTTCAGATATTATTTAAAATGCTTTAATGTGGTGCTCAAACATTTCTTATTGTTATCAATGCTGAAAACAGTTGTTCTGCTTAATATTTTTGTGGAAACCATGGATTATTTCATGAATAGAAAGTCCAAAAGAATAGCATCCATTTAAAATATATATTTTTTGTAAAAAAATGTAAACGGGCACACGAATGTGAGTTTCTAATTACACACATACTTTACCTTGGATGCACTGTTTCTTAGTGATCTGCAGTGGCTGCTTCGGAAGAGCTTGAAAATTCTACAGGAGGAGGAAAGAACCAGTTATTATTCATTTGAAAGCGTCTGATTCAGTCACCCTGAAAAGCACATCACAGCGCCTCTCACATCCAATACCACAACACAAAGAGTAGGTTAAATTTAGCCCTGGCTTTAACAAATATGCAGACTTCACAGTGCTTACAAAATGCCAAACGGGGCTGCTATGGCACGATGCAGCGGTGTCTTTCCAATCAGTAAATGAATGAGATCCGTCTCTTACTGGGGTTTTAAATTAATTTCAAACTGTCCCTGGGAAGGAGTGTTAAATATGCTTTGCCCTCTATCAGTCTACTGAGGGATAAAAGACACTAATGAGATGAAGAGAATAAAGTATTAATCTGGTAAAGTCATGATAGCTTTTTGAACATGAGATCTAAACTGTTTGGCTGACAGACGGTATGCTGTCTCTGGATCTGAAACAGACCCCTGGGCTTATGATCTTAAAGCAGAAGGGTGGCATGAGTAGTCGGTAGTATAACCATCATTAGTTCTACTTTTCCTCATCTTTAAAGAACAAATTAATCTCTCAGGATCTAGGAAAAGAGCTGCTCAGCACTCATGTGTTTGCGTGTGAGACAGAGACAATGATGCACAGAGAAAGAACATGCCAAAGGGAAATGATGGGATGCCCAAATGTGTGTGAGAGTCTGCAGGTAAAAGGTTTGCATCTGTTTTTTTCTGAATGAAAGGCGAGTGCTGGTGGGAAGGTCCGTTCTTCTCTACTCCCAGTGCTTTATTTCAGCGGTAAATCTACAAACGCTGAGAGGGAAGAGATATACAGCTTCAATGCCAGTCACACACACTCTCCCATTTTCTCATACAAACACAAAACGGCTCCCTCTCAGTTTAACCGTGCCTTGAATTTGAAGTATTTGCATTACTGAAAGACATTCAAAATTCTTCCTGCATCAAACATCTTAAAATATCTGTGCTGATCAATTGATTGTCTTTATTCTGAATGTAAAATGTGAACAGGAACATAGTGCTAGATCAGCATTCTTACCCTCACATGATTGACTGCCCCATGCCTACATCTCTATTAGAACTGCAGTATTTGTGATACGATCCCATCCTAAGATCAGCATTGTGCTGCGGCTTTTAGCATGTGTGTAGGAATGATATGAGCTGATCTCAGGTTATTGTGTGCAGTAAATCTGTTTTCTGGGTGTGATAGATGCTGGTAGTCTGTGAGAGAGGAAGAGCTTTTAATAGCAGCTGAGGCTCTCTGCTTCTATTTGAGTAGCTCTATTGATCGACAGTAATATAATACATATAGAAGGTAGATAGAGAGAGGTATAGAGAGTCTCTGCACACGTGAGACAGAAAGGGGGAGAGATCATTCCTTTCTTTCTTATAATTATTAGTAATATTACTACTACATGGCTCTCTGGAATACCTGATTTTAAGTGGACAACTAGCATTACAGAGTCAAATTCTTTTGTATGAAGATTAATAATTAACCAATCAATTCAATATTTTTGTCCATTTATTTATTTATTTATTTGGTATGTAGCCAATGCCATTTAATAAGATGGATAATCATGGTCAATCGGTCATTTGCATAAAATAAAACAATGTTATGAGTGTGAGACTGAACTTTATCTACTGTATACAAATCTATTTGTTATTTTCAATTATTAGGTTTTATTCCTCATTTATTCGTGACAATTCAGTATAACTATAGTCTGAACATAGACACTAAAACATTGACAAACACTGATTGGATGCATAAACTCAAAGATTGGGAGAAAAAGAGAAACAGAACGAGCAAAACAAGACAGAGATGGAGGAAAGCGCAGAGGAGGGAGCAGTGGTATTGATCCAAGGATCAGGCTGGACTCAGTGCTTCACTCTGACTCTAATCCGGCTTAATCTGGACAAAAAAAAAATTATGCTTACCATTCCTTTCTCACACAAACACACACAAGGGCACATTAACACTCATACATACACACTGGCACTGAAGACACATTTTTGAAAGTCAAGGCTTGAGAGCAATCTTCCATGTACCATTTACTCTCTGTAACCCTGATTCTTTCGTCCCACCTTCTCTCTCTCTCTGTTCAGTTCTCTTGCTCCCTTACACACATTCTTCACTCTCATGACAGGTGATTTTGCTATGGTAGCGGAATTCAGACTGAAGCACACACCACACTGCTCATCCATAGCTCAGCTGATCAATTATTCAATAGAGAGGGAGGCCGGTCAAAAAGAAGTAGAGAACAAGAAAAGGGTAGGTGATGGGGGGTAAATGGACAGTAAAAATTTACATTTTTAAAGGAATAAAGTAGTGTTTATTATGAGAGATTTATCCGTGCAAATCATTATTTTCTTAAAATTCTTGTGCCCTCATACTCTTTTATCAAAAGCATTCCCCTCCCTCTTTTCATCTCTCATCTCTTTTCTAATGATGTGCGCATCAGCACGAGAGCAGGACAACCATTCCCTCCCTTCCAATAACCTGTCACTCACATGAGATTAGCAATTAGCAAGTGACAACGATTCAATCAATTCCCAATGGACAAAATCAAGTCCAGTCCTACATTTTTTCTTGTTTGATAAGCCGCTTCAGTCGGATATACGTCACAATACGGAGGAAAAGACAATCACATTTTCTGTTTCATGCCGACTTTAAGGAAGTCGTTTATGTCCTTCAGAATATTTGTGTGCATTTATGGGTTTCTTTTTTGTACATATGGACTCAAATGGAATCTGAACACTTTATCTGAAACAGTTTGTGGGAAGAATTGGAGGAATTCCATGGAATGGAATATTGCATTGCATTATGTTTTGCAACCCACAATAAAAACTAAATATCATAATACATAATCTTAAGACATTATTGGGAGATATGGAGTGACAACTAAAAAGTTATATGCATTATATTCAAGTAGTCTGCAATAGTGCAATACAAGTTTAAGATTACAATCAGAATTTCATCGTATTTTCTAATCATAAATATCAGCAATCTCCCTATTTTTGCTCAGTTTGGGCCTCTGAATAAAATGGTGTTTTTTTCTGCTCGAGTATTCTTCTTCTATATCATACTATCTGAGCCAAGAAAACCTTAAAAATATCAATCATATCAAATATTATACTTAACAAAAAAACATGTTCAATAAACTTTTCCATTTAAAAAATAGATTTTTCTGACTATGATTTAAATGCCAGGCTTTAAAGGGTTAAAATTGGCTAAAAGTAAGCTGAGAGCTACACTCTTGATAGCTGAAAGCATGATCAAATAGCGAAAAAGAAAAAAGAAAAAACAAATATACATGATACAATAGGTTACGTGTAGAAAATCGTTCAAAATATAGTATGTTCAAGTAGGGTCCATCTCTGAGAAAGTATGAGCGAAGGGTTGGTTGATCTGTCAGATATGCCTGCTCAGCTTGATGAACAAGCATCACTGGGGGCGTGATACTAATAGTTCTGACAGCAGGGAGCAATCGGCCCAACCCTCAGAGTCGATACCCTACACGATACGAGCAACCTGCAGAGCGTACTGCAATACGCACAGCCTCAGTGGTGCAACAAACCCACCCACTGCTCTTCTCTGTTTCAATATCACCCCCAGCATAGGACTTCCCTTAATTTAAACCCTCATCTTTCACACACACAGAGTGCTGGCACTGCAGGAGCGTTGCCAGGGTGACAGAAGGCTGGTCTCCACCCTGCAGGCCTCTCCCCTCCTCAACATATGCTGCACCAGTGTTAACACACACATACAGTGAGTCAATAAGACGAGGACTCTGGCTCTCTCATGGTAGCAGAGGTGGTAATAGTCTATCGCTCACTGCAAACACATACATGTACACTCACTGTCTGTCGCATCTGCCTGATTAGACAGATTTTACATCCATCCTCAGTTTTTCCTTCTATATCTCTCTCTCTCTCTCTCTCTCTCTCTGTCAATCATCACAGTGGCTTTGAATTACAGTGCGACATACTGAGTCCATTTCCAATGTGGGGTTGGGTGACACTGTTGGCATCACCCTGGTTACAAAGACAGATGACAAGACAAAAAAACAACAAAAAAAACAACAACATGCAGCTTGGGTCAGCTCCTTCTGTTACTGCTGACACACACACACAATCAATACGCATCACTCACACAGACCTTCAGTTCCCTGCAGCTGTTGAGTCAGGGTCTCTTTAATTATGAGAGTAGTTGAGGAAGCAGGAGAGAAAGTGTGTGTTTGAGTGTAACTATCAGATGGGAGGCCTGAATTTATGTATGTTGAGTGTCCATGAAAATTTGTAACTGTCCTGTGAACGTGTTTGCTGAGTGGAAGAAACAGTCTCACACCTCTTCCCTGATGCAATGATCAGTCAAAAGTCAAAACAGTAATTTCCCCCAAGACAGTTGATTGGTTTAAATGCAAAATGTTGCAATAAGTTTTAAAATGCGGTAACACCTCTCAAATATTAACATTAGTCCATGTATTATGTTATCTAACATTTTTAAAGCATTTAGGTTATTTTACAAATATTCTGTGCCATTCAAAAGTTGGGGCTGTCTTTATTTGATCAAAAATACAGTAAAAACAGTAATATATATAGAACTGAAATTAACTGTTGTCTATTTTAATATATTTACTCCAGGTACCAGTGTCACATGATCCTTTAGAAATCCTTCTAATATGCTGAGATAATCAAGAAACATTATTATTATCAATGATGAAAACGGTTGTGCTGCTTATTATTGTTGTTGTGGATATCATGATACATTTTTTTCAGGAATCTTTGATGAATAGAATCAAATGTTATTATTAATGTAATAATGTAATGTTGATAACCCAAGATGAGTAAATGCTGTAAAGTATTGCTCATTAAAAATGTATTTCATGTTTGCTGTTGCATTAACTAAAATGAACATTATCGTACAGTATTTATTATAAAAGCACAAGACAAAGGCTGTCAGTCTCACAGCATCCCAATCGAAAAACATGATGAGCATGCCACATTTCACAGATGCTTTTATCGAAAGTGACTTGAATGAATGAAGAATAAAACGCCAGCAATTCATCCCAACGAGGCAATAACATGAGAAGTTCTGTAATACAAGGCCCCAAAACTGCTCAGAAATGAGCAAAAATGAAAGTTAGAGACAATGACACAAGTGAAAGAATAGAATTTCTACATCTAAGCTACTTCAGCTGCTGGCACTGTAAAGATATCTACTGAAGAATAGAATAGTTGCAAAGAATATTTCTCAGCTAGCATGCTGTACAATGGTTCTATCGCTCAAGCCTGCTGCCATCTGCTGGAGCCTTTGCATCATTGCATCTACCTCATCTTTACCGCAGTACACACCAACGCCCACACAGATGATCATTAATACACACAGGGGGGTTGGATGCTCATTAACTGACACAACAGGGGGTTGAAGCTGAAAGAAAAGCTATGCAGCGAGAGTGTGCACACATTTGCTGTTGGAGGCGTGAGGTGGGGCGTTAATAATAGCTGGCCAGTAATGGCTGGAGAATCTGTTATATTGATTCAGAGGTTAAAGAGGTTTGGATGATTGATTAATTAATTAATTAATTGAGCAATGTAAGCACAGAACTCACCAACCAGACCTTCACAGAGTATAAAACACTATATCTCACATCCTTTCACAAGGATATAAATTATTTTAGGTTAGGGATTTGTCTGAGTAACACCATTTTATTTCAGTCACATTTCAAGTGAAATTACCCCCTACTGTACACCCTTCCCTATGTTTCTGCACAGTTTCCGTGGCAACAAACTCTTCAATCACCCAGATGATGGGTGAGATCCATTGCCATCCCATAACGGCACCATGTAAGCATGACAACGCAGAAACATGCTGCCTCTGCTGTTTCTGATACAGATATTTTCAGACGCAAATATTTTGCAATGGCTTGCTTATGGTGGAAACTAACTCAATAACCTCCTAATAGCCTTGAAACACCATAGACGGACTAAATTATCCTCAAAGTCTTACACATCTGAGTCATCATTTTGAGGTCTTCAAAGTGATTTTCCGCAGCCTTTGGCAAATTACTGAAATGTAACTATTCCTCCCTGTGGCCCATCTTTAGAAAAACCGCAGCAAAACTAATGTGTTGATGCTTTGAGGCACAGATGTTTCTAAAGCCTGTGAGACAACAGAAACCACAGTAAGATGTCCCTCACGCTCTCAATCTCTCATTAGCACATGCCAAATGCACTGCTGTTACTCATACTGTTTGTGTTGTGTGGCAAAAGCTTAATAAACACAGAAACTGAGGTCCATGCAGAAACGCAATTAACAGTGCCGGTTGTTGTTTTAGAGCTCATCAAACCAGGCACTGTGAAAATAATAACATAAACGTGCTGCATCTCATTGACTCTTAATGGGTTACTTTGGTTTGTAGAGTCTGGTTTGCTGTTCGATGTTTTTGTTTCAGCTCGATGCTCAGTGATTGAGCGCTTGTTTGTAGTGAATAAACAGTATAAGTGCTTTGTTAGGGCAGTCAGTCAGACTTTGTTGAGGACCCATTTTACACGCTCCCCTGGAAAACAAATGTGGAAAAAATCAAATGCATTGGTGTTCAAGCAAAAAGTACACACACATGCATAAACACACCTGTGACTTGTGACCCATTTTTCTGATAGTTTCCACTGATGTTTTTCTCTGTAAAATGACTATAGATCTGAGATAATCAAATACAGTACATAGACAGATGTGGTTGCAAATTTCCGAGTGTGAAAATCACTATCCAGGGGACCTTAAAGTCTGTCAAAATCAAGTGGGTTGATTTTTCAGCTTAAGTTTTTAAAGATAAAAAAATGATTATGCAACTTAGCAGCTGCTCCATACGCAATTGGTATTCGATCTTACACCAACACAAATGAAAAGATTAATTAATTGGGGAAGGAAAAAGATGTATATATGTATAATACCAATCATTTACCAACTGGAAGCATGTATAATACCAATCAATACCAATCATTTACCAGCTGGAGATGTTTGAGTACTAAATAAATATGTAATGTTAATTAGTAGTTCATTGATCTTTAGCTATATGAAAGTCCAGTAACAATTAACAGGACCTAACTGTACTAACACAGTAACACAAGGTCAGTGGATCGCCGGAATAATAATAATAATAATGATAAAAAAGGAAAAATTAAGATTAGACCCTCCATACTATGTCATTGTAGTTAATATAGCCAAAATTCTCTAACAATTTTTTCTATTCCACACATGTGATGCACCAACATGCATCTGTCCATACTTTCATTTAATGAAACATTTATTTATTGTTTAGTTCCAGAGGTCTTCAACCCTGCTCCTGGGGACCTACAGTCCTGCATAGTTTATTTCTAACCCTTATCAAACACACCTGAAGCAGCTGATCAAGCTCTTCAGGATCACTTGAAAATACACAGGCAGGTGTGCGGAAGCAGGTTGGAAATAAACTTTGCTGGGTCCCCAGGAGCAGTAATGAAGACCTGTTTTATTCTGTATTGTGACATACATCAGAGTATAACAGATTATCAAAAATGTAAACATTTAAGGTGAAAAGGTAATTTCACTGGAAGATCAAGTTATATTTTGATTAAAAATTACAAGTAAAAAAAAAAAAAAAAGAAAAAGAAAACATCCATGGATGAATAGTTTACAATAAGATCAATAACATTATTATTATTATTATATTATAACCTTTATTTTACCAGGAAAGAAGCACATTGAGATTAAGAATCTCTTTTACAAGAGCGTCCTGGCCAAAACTGACAGACACAGCACGTTTGAGTGTAACAAATAACATCCAACAATACATACACATATACACACACAAGCAACTCTAATAAAATTTCAATATCAAATACATAACTAGCTAAAACATCTACAGCCCGATGTTTCATTCTCCAAATCATTTAAAACTATTTTAAAAGTGTCCAACGAGACCAGATTCCTCAGTTTCAATGTACTTTGCAAACAATTCCAGGCAGAGGGAGCAGCAAATTTAAATGCCTTTTTTCCAAATTCAGTCCGTACCACTGGAACAGACAGTAAAAATAATTCCTGTGACCGGAGGCTATAGCTAGAAGGATTCTTTTTACAGATGTATGTACAAAGATATGAAGGAAGTAAACCCAGGATAGATTTATAAATAAAAACATGCCAATGTTTTTGTCTTCGGATGGACAACGCAGACCAGCCAACCCGAGCATACAACACACAATGATGAGTGAGAGTTTTAAGATTTGTTATAAACCTCAGTGCACCATGATAAAAAGTGTCTAAAGCATGTAAACATTGTGTAGATGCATGCATATATATCACATCACCATAGTCCAGTACCGACATAAAAGTCGCTGCAACAAGCCACTTTTTTGCCTCAAAGGAAAGACAGGATTTAATTCTAAAGTAAAAACCCAATTTCACTTTCAGTCTTTTCACCAGTTGCTGGACATGAGGGCTAAAGGAGAGAGCGTCATCAATTAAAATACCCAGATACCTTTACTGAGACACAAACTCAATTTTTGAACTTTGAGACGTAGTAATAGGCAGAAGATTATTATGAGGGATTGATTTGGATTTAGAAAACTACATGCATTTTGTTTTATCCACATTTAAAACCAGTTTTAATGCAATTAAGTTATGCTGAACAATATCAAATGCAGACTGTAATTGAGAAAGAGCTAGATTGGGTGTGGATGCTGAACTATAACTGTATCATCAGCATAATAATGAAACTTTACATTATGAACATTACGATCAATATTATTTATATATAGAGTAAATAGGAGTGGTCCTAGGACTGACCCCTGTGGCACACCTTTAGTGACATTAAGTGAACCAGAGATAAAACCTTCTGCCTGTACACATTGAGTTCTGTTTGAAAGATAGTTATTAAACCAGCCAATCGTATGTTTAGTTAATCCAATACTAGATAAGATAATCCAATACTAGATACGTTGTCTCAGTAAAGTAAAGTATGCCATGCCATGCCATACTTTACTTACAGTAAAGTATGCCACGCCAACATGCATTTATAAAATAGATAGGGTGAATTTTTAACAGAGAGATACTGTATTACAAACAGTAATACAGGTTTGGTTTTCCATGAATTAATGCAGATGGGACGTTAATCAAACTTGATGCCAAGTGTTGATGTAATGCTGGCAGAGCACTTCAGAAAGACCTCCCTGATGCATACCGGTAATGCAGTCAGTGAAGAGAGATGACAGTATTGTGCTGAGTACAAGAATATTCTCAAGGCGTGTGTGTGTGTGTGTGTGGGGGGGGGGGGGGGCGGCATGGCACACATATCTTTTTCGAACGCACAAATGTAATTCTGCCTGCTCTCTGTGTCGGAGGACAATTTAATTAATCAGCTCACACACACACACACACAGAGTCAGACAGCGTTATTACACATCCCTGTGATACTTTGGTGTAGCCAACTTCAAATGAGAAGAGGAAAGCCATGCATCACTCAGATGCAACACCCACCATAACACTGACTCTTCCAATGGAACCCGGAAACTCTTTACATATGGAGAGAATTAGTTTCTCATGTTTATTTGAGTTTGTTTAATTGCAATTTGAAAACACCTTGAGAGAGTGTTTAAATGAGTGGTGAGCAATAAATAATGCAAAAAACAAAGCTATTCTGAACATCACATGATTCTCAGGACCGTTGTTCCAGAAAGGGTTATTTATTGAATGCAAGATCAGCTCTTTAGTGTAAATTGGAAAATGTAAGGCTTTGGATAGTCAATCTATATTAAAGACAGATATGAACAGTAAAAAAGCTAGCAAGACGACGAAGAAATTCTAAGAGAAAGATGTCTGTCCTCATTCTACTGTTTTTTGGTGTGATTGTCCAGGGAGTCTGTGCTCATCTCTAGATGGAAAAGAAATATTAGGCCTTCTGTTCAAGAACACTTGCGGGATTCGGATCCAAAGGCAGCTCGTTTTTTGTTATAACTCTAAACTTGTCACGTGATACACAGCAGAGCAGCCACACCACTGTATGATAGATCGCTTTTATATTGTTTTTCCTTTTTTATTCAAAATATTCACAAACTTGCTTACTATGTCAACAACTATCTGATATTCCGATTCTCAAATACGTGTAAGTGAGTGTGTTTTGCCATTTAAAAACCTTTATAAATAATCTTGATCTATAACGTGGGATGGGCGCCGCAATGTTTGTTTGCACCGCAGTTCAGAGAGTCCTGTCAGTCGGATTTAGAGAAAATTCATCAGTTTCTCCCGAAATACATGTAAGAAAATGGCCGGTGAATTATAGAATAATAACTATAACTTTATAGTTACTTACACTGTGTAGATATGAATAACACACGTCGGCAAATTAGCCTATTAGCCTATATTTGAATGGATTGTTAATGCTGCTTCCACAGACATCAGTAGCTACGTTTACATGGACACCTTTTGGTTCAATCGGAATGAAATCTATCCGATTGATGAATCCGAACACGGTGTTTACATGAACGATAAATAAAGTAATCGGGTTGATGTGCACATTTATGTCACAAGCTTCAAATCGGAATTGATTTTTTGATATGCGCACACTGCACGAATATACTGCCGCTGTTCACGCATAACTAGTCTCCTCTATTGGTTCTTTATTTGTTTTAAACAGCAGACTTAATATTTATCCGTCTCTGGTTATGATTTGGAGACAATGAGCATATGAACTGTTTTGCCGTGCTGCTTATATTAATCTCGCAGTAAAACCGCGTGCCCAAAACCAGTCGTCTGTGGATGAGTCTTCTGCAACATATCGAAAGTATGACTGAAACTAATAGATTGGAGCCATTTTCTGGGTTGTTTTGTTGTTTAACATTTATATGCGAATGTTGTACACTTCCCCATTACAAACTTTCAAAACTTTCAATGTTATAAATGACCAACTTCTAAAAACAAATGTATAGTTGTCTTTGTAAAGAATTGCTTGCTTATATATGTAGTTTATCCGTCTCTGGTTATGATTTGGAGACAATGAGCATATGAACTGTTTTGCCGTGCTGCTTATATTAATCTCGCAGTAAAACCGCGTGCCCAAAACCAGTCGTCTGTGGATGAGTCTTCTGCTCCACTTCACAGACGCTGAGTGAAATGAGAATTTTAGAATAACGGGACACTCATTTAGATGACACTTTATTCAACGGGAAGAACAGCTCGTTCCGTGCGTCGTGCGTCATCCGTCATTACGCTATTTCAATGTCATTGCACATGCGCCAATGTGGGCCGGCCCACCCGGTACACAAATAATTAAAAAAAAAATCGGAATTCATAATATTACATCTCTTTTCTACGCAAATGGATGAGTGAGTCGATCATGCGGGCGGGGCCGACAAGGAGTGTGTTTTGTGAGCATGTGAGTGTGTTGCCCTCCCTGTTAATTAGTTTGGTCTACTCCATTGCGTATCTTGAAACACGCCCCCTTTCACGTCTAATTTACAGAGAGAGAGAGATACAGCGTTCTGTTACAGCGAATTTCTCTGAGCAGATAATTACAAATAATTGTCCATGGACAAAAAAGGGAAGAAACGAAAAGGTGGAGCTGAAAAGTTGTTCCAAGCATTAAAACAAAAAAATTAAAACAATCCAATATTGTTTTCTTCCAAAAACGAGTTCCTTGTTTTATGTTTTAAAACTTTAACTTAATTACATCATTTAAGATTTTGATGATCCTCTAATGTTTAAAATTGGATAATTTGCATGTTATAGTGTTTGAGAGAAATTTTAATTTGCTACTAACCTTCGTAGATTTTGTAGCTATGTTCATTGCAGATAGGACCAACACATCTTACACACTTTTTGGTCCCAGTCCGCCCCTGGTGTCAGGTGTATCATTTTGCATTTACACACCAAGACGTAATGCACAGATCATTTGTCATACAGTACCAGATAGTTTTGTTCCATTAATTGCTATGGTTATCCCCGTCAATTGGATTCAAATTTAAATACGGTTGTCAAACCAGAAACTTGGATTGACAGCAGAATGAAAAATATATATTATATACAGAAAGCAAGCAAAGATCACTGCGATTATAATCACAACACTAAGTGGACAAAGCTAGCCTGGGTTTCCCCATACCTTGCCGCAGTGCAATTTTATTTCACACTGCTAGGTAGTCTGGATACCATGGACCAAATTTTCACCTCTTCTAGGGGACCAATCACAGAACGCGGAGGGAGCAGCAAGACGATGACGACGTCTATGCAACACACCGAAGCAGTTTGTTTATACCTATGGATCCAACATGGCAGCAGACGCGAAGTTACCTTTCGATGCAGTCTTACGGCCGTTTCACACCGCAAGCGTGAGCGGCACTTGAGCAGCGCGTCAGCGTAACTACATCGTCACTGCAGCTGCAGACGGGCGAGAGTATTCACACCGGAAGCGTTTGTACAGTGTCACAGCAGCGGCTCCAACTACATATATAAGCAAGCAATTCTTTACAAAGACAACTATACATTTGTTTTTAGAAGTTGGTCATTTATAACATTGAAAGTCTTGAAAGTTTGTAATGGGGAAGTGTACAACATTCGCATATAAATGTTAAACAACAAAACAACCCAGAAAATGGCTCCAATCTATTAGTTTCAGTCATACTTTCGATATGTTTACAAGACTGCAACTCCGTGGATAAAAAAAACAAAACGCACAAATAAACCACACACTCAGGTTTGATTTGGGTTGTGCTAGCCTATGTAGCTGTCTGTGTGTTACATAAACAAAACGTTTATATATAATATTTTCTGGCTAGTTTACTTTAGTTTTTTTTTAATATAATAAACAACTTTCACCCAAACTGAATAATTAAAAACAAGTTTTTACCGGGTAGCCTAAATCTTCTATAAATATTTTTGAGTCTTTATTTTCTTTTATTTGCCTACTCAAGGTCTTTTTAAAACTCACTAGACATGCTTATCCTGTGCTTTTTTGGCACTTTTTGTGTGAAATCATATTTATTTTTGTCCATCAAAAGTGTGCTTTCACTTTAATTGAGCGTGAGCAGTGCAGCAAAAACAGATTCGACGCCGAAACCCCCGCGTCACTGCTGCTCACGCGACGCTCCTGCGCTGCTCCTGCTCCCGGTGTGAATGCACTCATTGATTAACATGCACGCCGAAAAAAAAACGCGCCGCTCACGCATGCGGTGTGAAACGGCCGTCAGATACACGCCATCGTGTACACATAAATCTCTGACCCATCGTCTTCTTCCTCGTCTAATTTCTGTCGCTCTACATATGTCATCTGGTATAATTGAAACGATTGGCTATGAGCTACGTACAGGCGCATTTGATAGACATTCTTAGCACCTAATAAATGGCTCTGGGCATTCGTAAACCACGCCTCAAATACGAGAAAATGTCTGAACATGTGGTTCCCAGACCCAAGTCTCAATGAGACTTGGGTCTGACTTAAGCCAGACTAGCACAAAGCTAGACTAGCACAAAACTGCACTCTTGCGAAAACTCCTGTTATAATCAATGAAGCCATCTATGCTGTGCAATGAATCTCTTATTGAGGTGGTGTTTATACTGCATCAGCATCATACTGTATGAACTGGTACTTTCTTAGGATGCTCTCAATCTTCCCTAGACTGCAATTTATGGCTGATGTTTTTTCTCAATTCGTCCTAACAGCTAATGAAGCTAGTCCATATATATGCTAGCTCATCAACAGAAATTAAATGCACAGGTTAGGTTACAGTACAATACTCAGATGAATAAACCTCCAGAGGTGACTTGACTGAATTCAGTATGAAGGAGACACAGATCATTTACAAACATACGTGACAAGCGTATGGTGTGAGGGATTTCATGAAGTCAAAAATAATGACAAGTTCCATTATTCTAAAGAAAGAATGAATGCCTTGATTGATGGATTGAAAATGCGCCTAGAGGAAGCAGATATTGTTAGAGGACAATGTTCTCTCTGCGTGTGTAGTGTTGGAACAGTGTAAATTCCACATCATGTGTATGCTGGACCCTGAAACAGATCTAGAGATGAGCTATCAATCTGTCACAACAGAGAGAGGAGAGAATAGTACAATATAATAGGGCAGCAGAGGGTTGTGTCAAATCTTGTTTTGTTCAAAATGTTACCCAGGCCTAACCTGGCCCTTGCCAGATGAATTTCGCTCCGCCTAGCTTCACTCACATCCATCTGGAACCGATCCATTGAAATGGCGTTTCAGAAGGCTGGGCCTTATAAAAAATCCTTGCATATGATTGGATAAGCCACTTGTCTGTCATCTTTATCGACGTGCTATTTCAACCACTCACACCGAAGCCAACCCGTGACGCTGAAGAATCCGGTCGGGAGAAGGCACTGATCTATATAACATCGTTTCCACCAACAAAAGCCTTAAGAGCCGTTCTCTGATGTTCTTTTAATGAAACAATATTAGGTAGATTGGACAACACGGATGAAATCAATGTTAACAGCATCAATGTTAACGCTTGTTTCCTCGATGCGAGCCGCCATTGTTGTCTGAATCAAAACAGTCTCACGGTCGCTTCTCCACTACGTCACATCTATGAAACTCCCGCCCTGCGTCCTGATTGGCTAAACCATAAAGTTGGTTGGAGAAATCACTCTCAATGGAAGAGGTTCCAGATGGATGTGAGTGAAGCTAGGCGGAGCGAAATTCATCTGGCTAGGGCCAGGTTAACCCAGGCCCAGGACTTTTTAAAATACAAACAGTGGGCATGTGGATGTGTGCATGTGTGTGAAAAAGAAACAGAGCATAAAAAAACCTAGGAAAGTGAAGGAGAGAAAAAGGGAGGACGGTTCAATAGTAACCAGGCAAATGATAGATAGTTGAAAGGAAAAAGGAGAAGCACTCACAGGATGTTTGGCAGACAGTCTGCCACTCACTGTACTGGTCTGATTCCATGTGGAAGAAATGAATGTCTGAGAAGTAGAGAAATAAAATAAATAAATTAAAAAATATATTTTTTTGTAAACAATGACAATCTATTCGCTGTGTCAGGTCAAGTCATTTATTTATAAAGAACATATAAATACTATACAGATAGATAAATGGAAAACATTGGATAAAAATAAAATTAAACATTAAATATAAAATTAATAATAAACATTTATACTGTCGGTTGGACATAAGAAAAACAACAGCACAATAAAAAAGGCATGTTTTAAAATCAAATCTGATATGGTTTGATTTCTAGTCTACACGTGAAATGTCTCACCTTGCTCATACAAGACAAAATGCCATCCACAAATGCAGTCTTGATTTTGTGAATCTGTCTGTATTCCAGTACGATTTTGGGCAGTGGATGCAGCTTCTGTAGTTGTAATAGCTATAATAGAGTGCAGTGTTAATTTTGTCAGGAAATTTTGATTTAGTTTTAGTCTTAGTCTTTTGACTAAAATGCCATTTAGTTTTAGTCATATTTTAGTCATCTGAATTGTTTTAGTTTTAGTCTAGTTTTAGTCGACGAAATACAATAACATTTTAGTCGACTAAATCTACAGTAGATTTAGTCGACTAAAATATAATGGGTTTAGTTCAATTGTAATGCGTTAATTTAGAATTTCTCTAAAATTTCCAAACCCATATGGAGAAAACATCTATTAACCTATTAATATGAATGATTTTTAAGTTTGAACATGCAATACAGATACAGATTTAACTGCTGTTACTTAAAAAATATCTTAAAATGAAATAAAACCACTTTTCCTAAAGTACAACACAGTCTTCTTTACAATGAATGATATATTCATTCCTTATAACTACTTACACATCATTCTTTATTCTTTCAAGCAGACATATTTATTTGTATGAATTAAATATAATTAATCCTTATTAAAGCTATTAACAAACAGTGAATGCTTTTCTCTTTTTCTTTTGTTGCTTGATCAAAATTAAGGACACGGACCGCATTATGTTTATTGCCACTGTCACTTTAAGACGTCGGATCATGTCCAATGACATGCGGATACAATTGCACTGATGCACATCCGACACACTCACAGTTTAAGACATAACCAGCATAGTTTACATGAATACTCTCCAAAAAGGACATTTAGACATACTGTTGTGTATTTCTCCATTCAGACACGAAAGAGAGCTCAATTCAGTAGCCTACTCGCGCGCTGTAGGTGTATTGTGCATGACTGCACGCTTCGGGTTAGGTGTGTGCGCACAGAAAACCGCACCGAATAGAGCTCTTTTTTGCATCGTCACTCTTATTCAGAGATCTATATGTCTGCCCTACTCATTCTCCCAGACGTTCACATTTTTTAACGTTTTATGACCGCGGGGTAGATCACGTTACAGTAGACTACAAATGTGCGCATCTACCACACACGCAGGACATCAGTTCTGACGGATCGCTTCCAAAATCGTCACTATCTAACATTTTCGTCTAGTTTTTATTAGTTGACGAAAATGTCAATAGATTTTCGTCATAGTCTTTGTCATTCAAAACTAGGTTTTATTTAGTTATCGTCTCGTTTTCGTCTGTGAAAAAATGTCGTTGACGAATAATTTTCGTCCTTATTTCGTCAACGAAATTAACACTGATAGAGTGCAGAAAAAAAAACATTAAAAAAGGGGCAATTATGCTGAATTATACAAAATAGATAAGACGACTCTTTTAATTTTAGCGAAATAATCAGACATCGTGTGCCAATAGGAGACCTAGAGAAAAAAAAACATTAGAAGAAAAAATCTTCTGTAGCCTATGAGCCATTTGTCTTATTATGCTGCGTATATAAAATTTAAATGTGTATCAGATAATCTGAGAATTTGATATATGCGTTAATCATCAAAACATGCAAACTAAGGGCCAGATTTACTAACAGCTTGCGCCAGCACAAACCCTCTTATGCCGTTGAAAAATTAGCGCTGAAAAGGCGTGGACAGAGTTGTTTTTGCGGCTGACCTTATTGCATATGCATCTGTAGGAGTTTCCCTTTCAGGTGCAAAATTTATGGGAGGAGAGCATTTAAATGAATCATGCAAGGTGATTTACTAAGGTTTTCCGCTCGCCAATTTACTTATGCTTGCGCCATTATTTACCGCCCAAAAAACGTCTTAAACCAGACGCCAACTGGTAGATTGCGTTGGTCATTCTGGAAATGATCCGGATGCGTCTGTGTTCTTTAATTTGCGCGTCGTCAGTAGATCACGCACATAACTTTGTGCGCTTTCCCATTGGCGCTTTTTTGGAATTGTGCTCTCACGCTAATTTGCCCTGTTTAACAGGGGACACACTTAAAAACTGTAAGGCCGATTATGAATGTAATTTGATACTTACGACTCCAGACTTTAAGTGTTTTTAGTTCAGTCTTAGAATGTTTCAGCTAGTCGTTAAGTGTGTCCCCAGCATTTAGTAAATCTGGCCCGAAGCATTAAGATTGCTGCAGACAATAATTACACTACCGTTCAAAAGTTTGGGGTCAGTGAGAATTTTATTTTTATTTTTTGGAGGAAAGAAATCAATAGTTTTATTTATCAAGGAATAATTAATTTGATCGAAAGTGACAGTAAAGACATTTATAATGTTACAAAAGTCTTTTGAACTTCCTATTCATCAAAGAATCCTAAAAAAAAAAAAAAAAAAAAAAACTGTACAACTGACAGACCAACAACTGTTTCAACATTGATAATAATAATAAATGTTTCTTGAGCATCAAATCCTCATATTATACTGATTTGTGAAGGATCATTTGACACTGAAGACACTGACACTGGTGATGCTGAAAATTCAGCTTTGATCACAGGAATAAATTACACTTTACTATATATTCACACAGAAAACAGCTGATTTACACTGGAATAATATTTAATACTATAACTGATTTTTGTTGTATTTTTAATCAAATAAGCGCAGCCATGGTTAGCAAAAGAGAATTCTTTTAAAAGTATTTAAAATCGTACCGACCCCAAACTTTTGAACGGTAGTGTAAATATAAACAATAACATCTATGAGACCATCACTCATGTTTATGTGCATATATAAGGACATTAAATGTGTGCTCACAGCTGTTTCTGATGTTGACTGCTGTTGTTTGATTGTTTTGGGAAGCTTCTTATTCTCACAAAGTTCATGTAAACGCAGCTTCTCGAAGAGGATCTGAAAGGAGGAGAGGTTTGACAAGATGAACTGACCGGGCACAAGACCCTATTTCAAAACTTAGTGACTTACTTAATAGACATTTTGGGCATGAAAAAAATGCTTTCAAGGTCAGCAAAGCGATTCAAAAACACTGACCAGTCTGAGCTGAGCACTGCTGGATACCAAGAACTTTTGACCTGCGGCCTGGTGAGCCTCCTGCTCTAACTGCTTCAGCTTAGACTGAGAGAGAGAGCACAAGAGAGACCCTAATTAGAAGTGAGAAGCTTTACATTCTGACACTTTCAAAAACAGAAGATGGAGTAAAACCCCTAACAAAGAATAACCCAGTAGTGTTTTATTATTTATCCCTTCCTTTCTTCTGAGAGAACTGGGGAAGGATGAGAGAAATGTAGAAGAACAATAGAAGAGGAGAATTGTGAAAAGTGTAGAAGCGTATGAAATTAATATAGACAAAGCACTAGAGGAAGCAATATACGTGTCATTCTCACTCATGAGAATGAGTGAGAAGTTAATTGATAATGTTCTTTTTGAGCAGTGACAGATGAGTAGATTAATATTAACTACATATAACAGACCTTCCATTTCCCTCAGGGTAGATAGGCCTGAGAAAATCAGTTTATAGTTGTTTCAAAGAATCACATACACAAACTCTTACCCCCAACATCTCTGAAGTCTTTTTCAAGGCCTCCTTGTCCACATGCATTTTATAGCTCTCCATTGCTGAGAGAGAGCAAGAATAATGTTAAAGCAGCACCTTAAAATTATTGGCTCCATTGTAAATGCAAAATACCCCCTGTGGTGAAAATCTAAATTTTCTTACTTTCTTTATTGTATTTATTTATATAGAACAATTTATTGCAACTACAGTTGCCCAATGTGCTGTACAAAGCTAATAAAATGTAATATCAAAATACAAAGACAACACAAAATAACAGAAAACAACAACAGAAAAATATGACTCAACGCGTTTTTAATGTTGTTTATATGTCTTGTTATATGGTGTTTTTAATGTGCGCAAATTCATTGTCTCAAAAACAGACAAAAACTCGGCATAACACCGGCCCTGTTTCCTAGCATCACAAACATGTAACCATTCTCGTCAACATGCAGGGCGGGGCTTTTCTACACTGACTTTCTATGATGTTCAAAGCATTTCCACTTATAGCTGGTGTGTGGTGAGCGCACTGGCGCCGTTGTACTGTGGCTGCCGTCGCATCATCCAAGTGGATGCTGCACACTGGTGCTGGTTGAGGAGAGACCCCCTGATATGATTGTAAAGCGCTTTGGGTGTACAGTAGTACATATGAAAGCGCTATATAAATGCCTCATTCATTCATTCATTTCTAAGGATGCTGATTTTAGAAGGCAGCTGTCTAACTCTGAGATGGCGAACGGGAACATGATTTGTGTAACATTAACAAAACATTATTAGCTGTTTGATAACATAGTCAAGCCAAAGACCAATCATATCAGTTAACGTTATGTGTCAGATGTTGTAGAGAGTTATACATAAAACGCATTACTATTCTGATACATTGACTTGTAGACAAACCTGTATTATTCACTCTTCCACTTCTTCTGAATCAGTTTCTGGTTCAAACATGTATTTCTGAATTAAACCAGTATTTCCACTTTCCATTATGCAGCGTTTACTACAGTAAAGTTGAGCGAGTGGATCAGGTAGTCCGATCTGGTGTGAGTGAGTGGAGGCAGGGACTAATTTGCATATTCATGGTTCCGTGTATACTAAATGAAGCAAGGGTGTGGAGTAACATTCAAGCTATTTTAAAAAATGTTCACAGGAAGAAAAAAGTTAAAATGTGTCATTTTGATTATCAAAAAGTCCCCGTAAACCGAAGTTGCAACTGACTTTTCTCCAGTTTTGTGATGTATTTCCAAGGGAAACGGAATATTGAATAGAGGGCAGGGTTTTACTTTAGTGCACCTCCTCTCCATCCCTCGTTTATAGAAAACTGACGGTTGGAGGGGAGTGGTTAAGGATATTCAACCCAAGCCGTCAAACTGAAGTCAGAGAAGGAACGCCATTCCAGAGCGAAAGCAAATGTTCAGATTTTGATTAAAGATTACCATGAAAAAAACATTTTTTTTCTGTGTATTAACTTGCGCTGATTAATTATTCACCACAAGACTAGTAATGTGCGCTAACAAAGTAAATATATTTTTTATTTCATGACGACTTTAAGGGATAACATATTTGACTACAGGGGGACTTTAAAGCAGCGATACAGTGATATTCCATAAAAATGGAAACAAACTCATTATATCATAAAATGAATAAATCACGGATATGCAGTATGGTGAGATTCTGTAAGTTAAATCATTAAATTTTCTTTGCTCTGACCTGCCAGAACTGGAATCATCTTTTGTTCTATGCCAGAATAGAGCTGCCACAGCCCCTGAGTCTATAGAGAAAAAGACAGACAGGAAAGGAAAATTCTGAGTAATGGCGCTTTTCCACTGCATGGTACGGCTCAGTACGGTTCGGCTCGGCACGGTTCGGCTCGCTTCGCTTTTCCACTGCGTGGTACGGCTCAGTACGGTTCGGCTCGGCACGGTTCGGCTCGCTTCGCTTTTCCACTGCGTGGTACGACTCGGCACGGCACAGTTCGCTTTAGCTCGGTTTGCTTTTCCACTGCAGTTAGTACCGCTTCAAAGCGGGTGGGATTATAGTCTGACCGTTATAGTTTATCCGCTCCTCGGCAACCAACGAGAGGAACATCTGCACTTCGTCCACTGACCACAATTCAGCCATTTCTTTTTTGAAAGTTTTTTTTCTTTCTTTTTTCTTCAAGCAAGTCAAACAAGTAGTTTTAAAACAGGTGCTACAGCGGTGGCTGTTACTGGCTATTTAAATCTAGCGGGTTTGATGTCTCGCATATACAATGACGCTGGTAGTGACGATTCCGTCTGACCAATCAGTGATCTGCAGTGTTTTCACGTCACATTTTAGTATCGGTACGGTATGCTTGGAACCTCAACAGAGGTGGTACCATTTAAAGCGAGCCGTACCGTACCATGCAGTGGAAAAGCGCCACAAAGTGAGTCGTACCCAGGCGAGCCGTACTGTACCATGCAGTGGAAAAGCGCCATAAGAGAGAAAACTGAGAAACAGTGTACATTATGCTTTATTTAGAAAAGATTCAGGTTCACTTACCTGAAGCTTGTTATGTAGTTCCACCATTAGCTTGTGTAGAAGAGACAAATTTGAAATCGCTTGAGTCACCTTATAAAGCAGTAAGAAGAGGGACAATGTCACCAGTAAAAGTGTCGTTACCAACTCAAAATTCAAATACAGCTGCTGGGGCCTTTCCTGACCACCATTTATTGAATCAAGTGTATATCCTGACCTTGGCTTGCCCAAGCACAGGTTCCAGTGTGGGCGGAACTGGATGTGTGTAGTGTTTGGAAAGCAGGGTCTGAAAGCAGGTAGCAGAGTTGCCAGGATCTAACAACCACGCAGCAATCTGAGGATCCATGACTTGACACCCCAAAACTGCACAGAATCAGAAATCAAAGTCACAAATTACTCAAATATTACCCACAATACCACTGTTCCCAAATTCTTTTAAAACATTATTAGATGTATTAAAAGTCTATATCTAATGGTAATGTCTAAATTTAAACAGTATTTCCAACTTTTGTGAATATAAAGTGGGGTTCAAAAGTCAATTAGTGAGAGCACTATTGAAAATATTTCAGGACACACCAAGTCGACGTCAAAGAACTAGTGGCGACAAAAGCTGACTGTGTTGTCACTTTGCGTCAGCTGCATCTCGGCCAAAAAGCTGCGCTTGAACACACAAAAAGGACAATAGGCGACTGTCAACTAGCATGTGCGTTCTGCACCTGTGTGTAAGGAAATAACTGTCCATATCAGCAGGTATCAATAGTCTATTTTCGTCATTCAAATGGGAAACCGAAACTAGGACTGCAGATATACAAAGCAGCACTTGCTTGCAATTTTGAAAATCAATCATGCTGTTAACTTTCTTCATTCCACTCGGCTTATGTTATTATGAAAATATTCCTGCATTGGAACGCTCAGGTAAGATGACCTAAAATTATAAAACCCTTATAAAACTGTATTATATATATATATTTTTTTATTCTAAACTGTTTTAATTATTCTTATTTCTTTTGATTATTTTAATTTATTCTATGTAAAGCACTTTGAATTACCATTGTGTATGAAATGTGCTATATAAATAAACTTGCCGTGCCGTCTTGACTTCTTTGCACGCTTTCATCACTTTAACTTTTATTCTCGTGCACTGACTCATTCACTATGTTGAAAAGCAAATCAGAGTTCTTTCTCTCACCGACAGGCCAACGGCGCTTCAACACGCTGAATCGGCAAAAAACAACAACAAAAAAAGACGTTATCCGGTTAGAGCCAACGGTGCAGAACACACCGAAAAAACTAAGCCAACAGATGCTCAAAAAAATGACATTGCCCGTTGGCCTGGTGTGTCCCCGGCTTCAGAGTTAATTTAGTTTAGTACAATGTTTTGAAACTGTTTGGGTGTGAGCAAAAACACGTTTGTGTGTGTCCCTTTAAATGCAACAGCTGCTGCTCCTAGCTCCCTTTCCAGAAGAGGGCGGAGTTTTTACAGCTTGTGCTTCGGATACTCCAGCAACAACAAAACTGGAGGATGCCAAACAGCCAAAATGTCAGAAATTGTCAGACACGGTTTTCAGCCTTACATGTTCGAACTGGAGTCGGACACCGAATTTAAACTTTTTAGGATACAACTGGATGTTTCTGAATTGTTAGTGGATAAATATATGTAGCTGTTGTGGAGTTAAGTTGATTCAACCCATCGACTAGCATGTACCGTCATGTTAATCTAAAAATCTTTCAGAAACAACTTTTGTGCAAATCCAGCGTTGATCTGACCCTCGTTTTGTGAAGCAGTCCGGCGTAAAATGATGTGCTCAAATATATAAAACATTAACTGGTGATAACAGATCATCACTAGTCATAGCTGGGGCTTCCCCCTACTCTTACATAAATATGGAACACCTCGTTTGGAGTGACGGTTTCTGATTTATGGGGATTATAAAAAAGTACAGGCCAGGGTGGATTTTTACCATTATAGGCTGGTTGTTTACACACGTTGTGGACACACATCTGTGTTCAAACATCTTATAAAAGCAAATTTTGCATAATAGATCCCCTTTAATATCATATCAGCATAAAAAGCTACTCTAAACAAATTACAGTTTGTTTGTTAAAAATTCTGCCGCCAGAATCCTGACTAGGACCAGGAATAGGAATCACATCACTCCTATTTTGGAGTCCTTACACTGGCTCCCTGTCAGGTTTCGTGTTGATTTTAAAATTCTCATGCTTACTCATACTTAGGCTTCGCATGGTCTGGCTCCTCAATATTTGTCGGAACTTTTAATCCCGTACATCCCAACGCGTGATCTCCGCTCCTCCGAAGCTGGTCTTTTAACTGTCCCGCCAACTCGTTTAAGATCTATGGGTGATGATAGGGCTTTATCTTCATTTGCTCCAAAACTCTGGAACTCTCTGCCTTCTGAGATCAGGCAAGCGGAATCTTTGAATGTTTTTAAAGCTTACCTCAAAACTTACTTTTTTTAGGGTAGCTTTTATTTGATTACTTTAACTATTTATCTTTTTTCTATACAATTAACTTAAACTCTTTTGATAACATTTTATATTTGTATTGTATATTTTGAATTTATTTCTCTTTTATGAATGCTTTTCTTTTATATTGTTGTATTTCTCTTTTATTTTTCCTTATTTTTGTGAAGTGCTTTGAGATTTAACTTTTAAAGGCGCTATAGAAAATAAAGATGATTATTATTTTCATTATAAAAGTATGAATTTCAGAATTTTCTAGTATCTGGAATGTATAACAAGATAAGTCACAAATTTGCTTTAACAAATGATTGACTTAGAAACAATGGATAGAATATATTTATGTTAGAATATAAAACAGAATTATAGAACAATATTTAAAATTTTCTCAACTTTTTGATGTCTTAACCCACTGTTTACTTCCAGTTTTTAAAATAATGTCAATGTAGTCTTAGAATTTGAATCCTACATAACATGGTAACTGTTTAGTCAGAGATAAAGGACCTTCATATGCGTCACCTTGTTTCCAGCTCAGGTCTCTGCTAAAGTGTCTCAATGCTGTGCGAAGCAGGTCTTTAGCTTTAAAGCACACAAACAGCTTTGTGCCACACATCATTCGCAGCAGCAGCTCTCTAAGGACACAAACAGATACAGAGAAACACACTGAACACCACCTACAGCATCTCTAAATATCATATCCACACATGTGCTCACCTACACAGTGACCACATTACACATGTAACAGTATACCTTAAAAAAAAAAAAAAAAAAAAATGAATCTGTGACAGAAAAAAGCAGGGATAGTAAGGAGAATAGACAAACACTCTCTGTCTTTTTCTAATTTCCTCTCCAAAAAATACAAGCACACCTGGTGAAGGCATCCTGTTTTTGTATAAAGTCTTGTTGGGCCCAGGCTGGTGTCTGCTCTAGTCTGAGGTATAGCACCCTCTCTGGTGGCCTGTCCTGTAGTCCCTCTGAGTCCAAATCAGTCTTCAGCAAAACCAGCAGGCCACACACTGCAGGGCACAGCCTCTTTAGAGACATTGAACACACCAAGCCATTAATGCTCACATACATTACCACTCGTACAAATTTGAAATTCTTTCAATGTGCCTTGTATGAGTCGATTTTTTTAATGAGTTCTGAAACTAAGGCTGCATGTATTTGACAAATACATTGATTGAACAGTAATATTTTTAAATTACAGATATTATCATTTATTTCTGTGATGGCAAAGCTGAAATTTCAGCAGCCATTACTCCTGATTTGGCGCTGAAGAAATATTTCTTATTATAAATGTTGAAAACAGTTGTAATGCTTAATATTTTCGTGGAAATGGTGATACATATTTTTCAGATTTATTTTTTTCAAAAATAAACAATTATTTGAAATTAGAAATGTTTTGTAACATTATAAATGTATTTACTGTAACGTTTGATCAATTTAATACATCCTTGCTGAAATTAAGCATTCATTTATTTTCTTCTCCAAACTTTTTTAGATGAATATCATCGAATAAATCTGTAAACACACCTGTTCTGGGTCTAGTTGTATGGTGCCATCTTGGTATACCATGGTGACAACTAATGCTTTCGCTTTTCCAACCTCCTCTAACATGCATTCTCTATCCTCTTGTGAGAGACGGCCTGTGTCACACACCCTGGGATCAGAAATCAAACTAAAAGCCCCTCTAGGGGTTGCTGTGGTTCCATCTTCTTTTATATCTGTTTCTGAAGACATTTGATAGCTTATTTTGGATCCTGACAGACTTGGATCGGAGGGGTTGGGGAGTTTGAAGTTATTCGGTTTATTGCATCCTTGCCTCTTAGATTGTTTCTGGGGTCTGAGGGGATGTCTCTGCCTCTTGACACCAGACTGTGGAGCTTTTGGTTTTAAGAGATGCACTGAGCCCTTTACTTTTGCATGGCAGAATGTTTGGTTTCTAAGTGTCTTATCACACAACTCCTGGGATGAAATGATCTTAGGACCTTCCTGTAAGGGACCAGGGGGTTCCCATTTTCTAATATGCTTTGGAAAAGATTCCCCCTCACCAGCCTGTATGCCAAGAAAACAAGGCAGAGTTTAAGAAGAGGACATTTGAGTTCACACTATCTCTTATTCACATGTGAAGAGAATATTTAACAAAAGCAATGCAAATAAAGTCAATTTCATAACACCAAAAAGCTTAAATCGGCAGCAGACAGCCATCCACACGCAACCCTCTATTTCAGAGTGTGGATGTCAGTGCCAGACAAATCAGCTTAAAAAAGCTTCAAAAAGAGAATATGCGCACACAGTTCCCAGGCTGTCATTAATAAAGCTCTCTAAAGCAGTTTTCAGGCTGATTCACCCACACTTTTATCACTGCAAGGACAAGACTTTGTCTGGTACTTCTCAACCTCTAAACGACCCCTGTGATTCTTTATGTAACAGACATCTGCAGTAAGAGATTTCCATTATTCATTAGTAGGCTGTTTCACCTTGAAAGAAGTTTAAAAAAAAAGCTACAAGCACTCAGGATCAAAACATTCTTGCACACTAGATAATTGATCCACAGATAATAGGGGCTTTTTAATGTTTATGCTATATAGAACATATAGAATTTAGTGATCTCTGTCTGGATAACTCTGTAAGCAGGTGAAAGAATGCTGTCCTTTGGATTGTATATTGTATGTGCGTGTATGCTTAGTTCATTGTCATTTCATCACTCTGATACTTTATAACTCCAGGGAAGTTTTCGTTTTTTTCTCCTCTATACAAAGAAAACTTACAATATATATATATATACACTCACCGGCCACTTTATTAGGTACCCTATGCTAGTAACGGGTTGGACCCCCTTTTGCCTTCAGAACTGCCTCAATTCTTCGTGGCATAGATTCAACAAGGTGCTGGAAGCATTCCTCAGGGAGTTTGGTCCATATTGACATGATGGCATCACACAGTTGCCGCAGATTTGTCGGCTGCACATCCATGATGCGAATCTCCCGTTCCACCACATCCCAAAGATGCTCTATTGGGTTGAGATCTGGTGACTGTGGAGGCCATTTTAGTACAGTGAACTCATTGTCATGTTCAAGAAACCAATTTGAAATGATTAGAGCTTTGTGACATGGTGGAAGTAGCCATCAGAGGATGGGTACATGGTGGCCATAAAGGGATGGACATGGTCAGAAACAATGCTCAGGTAGGCCGTGGCATTTAAACGATGCCCAATTGGCACTAAGGGGCCTAAAGTGTGCCAGGAAAACATCCCCCACACCATTACACCACCACCACCAGCCTGCACAGTGGTAACAAGGCATGATGGTTCCATGTTCTCATTCTGTTTACGCCAAATTCTGACTCTAACATCTGAATGTCTCAACAGAAATCGAGACTCATCAGACCAGGCAACATTTTTCCAGTCTTCAACTGTTCAATTTTGGTGAGCTCTTGCAAATTGTAGCCTCTTTTTCCTATTTGTAGTGGAGATGAGTGGTACCCGGTGGAGTCTTCTGCTGTTGTAGCCCATCCGCCTCAAGGTTGTGCGTGTTGTGGCTTCACAAATGCTTTGCTGCATACCTCGGTTGTAACGAGTGGTTATTTCAGTCACTGTTGCCCTTCTATCAGCTCGAACCAGTCTGGCCATTCTCCTCTGACCTCTGGCATCAACAAGGCATTTCCGCCCACAGAACTGCCGCTCACTGGATGTTTTTTCTTTTTCGGACCATTCTCTGTAAACCCTAGAGATGGTTGTGCGTGAAAATCCCAGTAGATTAGCAGTTTCTGAAATACTCAGACCAGCCCTTCTGGCACCAACAATCATGCCACGTTCAAAGTCACTCAAATCACCTTTCTTCCCCATACTGATGCTCGGTTTGAACTGCAGGAGATTGTCTTGACCATGTCTACATGCCTAAATGCACGTAGTTGCCGCCATGTGATTGGCTGCTTAGAAATTAAGTGTTAACGAGCAGTTGGACAGGTGTACCTAATAAAGTGGCCGGTGAGTGTATATATTATAATATAAATGCTTTATCTTCATTCCCACATTGCAGCACTGCTAATGGACCACTCTGAGCCTTCTGAGTAGAGAGTGATCCTCATGCTCAAACATTTACACGTAAACTGATCCCTAAAAGACCACTTTTTACTTGTGCTGCACTTTCTTATCACTTTAGAGTCTCACACAGAATACACCTCGTAGATGAAAAGGACTGCCTTCTCTCTGCTCTGGAGTATGTGCATTACCTGAGACCGGGGCTGGATGCTGTGCTGCACACCAACACTGGCGGGGTGTACTGTAGACTCCATCTTTCCAGTTCTCTCTTCAACAGGCATCAGGATTGTATTCTCATCTGACTTGGGAGAACCTGCATGTACGATAAAAAGAAGCTAATTTCTGTCCAGTGGGTAGTGTCTGTTTATCATTAGCTTGTATTTATGGAAAGTTGACATGTCCTGCAATGTGCTATACACCATCTAAAACTATTTTAAACATCAATCCACAAATTATTAATTATCTTGATAACACTCTGAAATTGGTTTGATCAAGAACTGGTGCACAATTTGTTTGCAAATGAAAAAAATGTTCAGTCAAGTTAAAGCAGAAACACTGGGAGAATATACAATAGAAAGAATAAGAATTTTTTTTAATATGTATTTGTATTGTCTAGAAGTCCATCAAGCGTTGTACTTACTAGTTCTGCTCTTAGTAATCTCTCTTTGTTCTGAGTCGCTGTCTTCTTTCTCCCTCACTGAGTCCAGTATTTCACCTGGCCTAACAGGTGTGTGTTGCTCACATTCAAAGACAAAGATGCTCCCACATCTTTTGGCATAAGCACAATTTTCCACTGGAGCTGACAATTCAGAGTTTCGATTATCTTGCCGGCAATGGCTGGTCTCCAGATCCTGATACTTATATGTTGGTTTCTCTGCATTAGATGTAAAACTATTATGCTGCACTTGTATAAACACAGCTTTGTCAGCTCTAGCCTCTTTTGAGATTTCCTCACAAACAGAATCATAGTTATCGTTCTCTGTCAACCCTGATCGACAGCTCCATAATTGGTCTATCTGTCCATTCTTACTCTGCTTGTCCACATTATCAATCCTTTTGCACTCTTCTTTGGATGCTGGATGACAGTTGTTAGTAGGGAACGTAAGCTGGCTAAAGCTGATCTTCTTCACTGGGGTAGCCTCATGTTGATTACAACCTACTGGGCCTTTTTCAATGGGGCTTGCTGGTTGAATCCACCGCCTTTTACCCAAGGTCAGTTTATGGATCTCTTCTTCTGTCATAACGTCTGGTCTAGCCTGAGGGCTCCCCACGCTATTAAAGTGGAACAAGCATAAACTGTTTTCTCCCTGTGCTACCGGTATATGAGGCTGGGTGTTGGGCTTTATGATATCACCAGCATAGTAGAGTGCAAACCTCTCATTACTGGTCTCATCCCTTAGCATGAAGTGGTTTGAATCTTCTGCCAGATTATTTAAGTCCAAGTCTCTAAAGAGAGAAAGAACACATGAATTAAAAGATAACACAATCAGAGAATAAATACTATCAATGTTAATTTGTTCAAGCCAAAAACAATCAGAATTTTAAGTTCAAAACAATCAAATGAACAATCATTTTATTTGTAGTAAAGAAAATAATATATTAAGTATTGTTGGCTCAATATATGTCCACAACTTATCTAAAACCCTTACTACTCACCTGATTTTCCCTGTGCAGATCTCTTGATTTCTGTCATCTCTGCCCTGATGCTGAGACAGTCTGAAGCCTCTACTACTCAAGGCTGTAATTTTGAATGAACAGATTCCCTCAGACAGTTGTGTGAACAAACCAATAAAATACAAAATTGTATTGGCCAAAACTAGTCTCAAGTTAATAATATTGTTGGAATGTTTCTAACTCACTAGCTCTGCTTCTGTCTGCTCTGTGCACATACTGGAACTGAAGGGCTGCTATGATGCTCTGTGCAGCTGCAGAGAGAGGAGCTGCGTTCAGACTGCTGCAGAGGTAGTTCTCCATCTCATTTCCTGCTCTCCTAGTCTGTCTTAACCCTGTAGTCACATATGCAGAAAAATAGCAGTGCAATTTAAGAAGAGGTGCTGGAAATCTGACAGTAAAGGGATCAAATGTGCACAAGCAACACTGCTGTCATACTCTTCCACTACACAATATATGAGTGGAAATCCATTGGTCCAATGTCTGTCAGTCAACTCAGATCTATCACTCACAATATAATACACAGTCGACTGGTCTTTTCTTGTGGTCTTTTTAATAAGATGAAATTCTTAACTGAGTTTAAGCAAAAAACAACAACAACAAAAAAGTTTTGAAAACACACACAAAAAAATATTTGCTCCATCATATACATATGTTTATTCACAAAGATAGAACAGTTAAATCATAAAACATTTACAAGTACCATTATTTATACAAGGTGTGGCTCATTTGTATAAGTACAAATGCAAATTAATGTGAAACTGTAGGCATTGAACACAAATTTGACATACCTAAAGAACATTCACTTTTAGCAGATTAAAAAAGAATACATGAGAATATAAGATCTATGGAGCTGACAACATAAAAGCAACAATGGTCCATGTCCTAATCTCCATCTAACATTCATTTCTCAGTCAGACATATTTTTGCAGCAGGGACCTCTGTATATGTTGGCTGGTGAAGACAAAGGAGATCTGATTCTACATTCCTGCTCTAGCCTCTATATCTCTCACTGCTCTACTGAGCAGTCTTGGATCCAGATGGAAATAGACATAGAGTTCCCTCTCTCTCCTCAGGGAGGCACTGCGTTCAAGTCTCCCTCGTTTGGCCTTCAAGTCTCCAACTATATCCTGAAGAAGTGCGTACAAGGTCTTTTGCTTGACCTCCAGCTCATCTAGAACAATTGTGAGCTCCTAAACAGAGAGAGTAGGTTGGAACAAGTCAGACAGAGAGGATTTAAACTACCAATGAACACTGATTGCTTTCTGTGTATGCAAGAAATTCAATTTGAAAGATTACCTTAAAATGAGAAGTGAAGAGGAGAAATTAAATATTATGTGTGTTGAATATAGTATTTTGAATTTTGAAAACAATATTGAATTGTTTTAAATGTCATGGCCTATCCAGGTTAAAATATAAAAATAGATAAAACAACTAAAATTTAAGGTCCATTTAAAACTCTAAAAGTGATTCTGGACTAACTTTGTTAAAAAGCTAAAAAGCCTGTTCTCAGAGGAGAAAACAAATATCACAGTCCAATAAAATGTCTTTCATAGATAGTGAGGTGTTGCAGTGACAGGAAAGAATACAGAAGCCAGACAATTTTGAATCTTTTCACAAAGAATGAAAACACCAAGTCTTAAAACAGCACCAAAAAATTACTATGCAGAAAAATCCACCACCAAACAATAATGAGAGGTGCATGCTTTTTACAAGTCATGAATGTTGACAAATTAATTTGCTCACGTTTCTTGGGATTCACAAGGGATGATGTAGAAAATGGCGGTAAGGTTGAAAAAAAAGAAAGACAAGAAAGACATACCTGTGCATGAGGGCAGAGCTCCAGTGCAGATTTGGCTGTAGCACATACCTGCGGCCTCAGGAGAGGCTGCACAATGTCCGAGTACGCCACTTGGTCGAGCGCATCTCGGTCACTTTCTAAACGAGCTCCAGTAAAGGCTTGCTCTCGTCTGGCCCCATCCAAAGCCTCTTGTACATTGACCAGATTCTCCTGTAGGTTGGAGGCTGCTGTTTCCAGCCTATCGTAGGTTTGGAATGGATCCTCTCTTTCCATTGAGGACTTACCCATCTCGAGCATCTGCAGCAACCTGAAGGATGAACACAGGATATAGTCTTACAATCTCAACCTGCATTACATGGTTAAGAAACTGTAAAAAACTGTAAATTAAACTTCTCTCCACACATGGTGGGCTACCTGCTAAAGGCTGTGTCTTTGGAGCTCATGATCTGTTGTTTAGCATTAGGACCAAGGTAGGGGACTTGAGTCAAGTGAGTTTGTGTCAGAGTGTTTTCTCTCTGAGTAGCAGCTTCTGCTGCCCCCTCTAGCCTCTTCACCATTTCATCAAGTTGCTCCATCACCCTCTTCCCCCTAAGGAGCTCAGCATCCTGGGCCAGACGCACAAGTTCGAAGAAGGCCTTCTGACTGAGAAGCTGGTTGCGAACTTCGCTCTGTCTGGAGGTGTAGTAATTTTGCCTGGCTACTTGAAGAGTGAGGTCACCACGCACCACGGGGATGTTAAGGAGGCGGGCACAGTCTCGTAATGCGGAGCGGACAGGGTCTAACATTAGAGACTGAATTTCAGACTGAATTGAGAGGATCTCAGACCGTAGATCAGGCTCAAGCCTGCTCACATGTGAGTAGCACAGAGACTACGAGAGGGAGGGAAGAATGAAAATTAGAAACATTTATAGGTAATACTCAATCCAAGAGACAGAAAATAATGCCTCAACTGTATCATTATTTAAAAGTCACACGCACAAGTTTCTTCTCCTAGCACAGTGTGTTTATCTACAACCAAATTTACTTGGGAACATGTCAGAATAGTGGTTAAAAAAGTATTAACTTTAAATTATATATAATTTAAAATGTTAAAACTTAAAATATTTTATTTTTATTTTGTCCATTACTCTAGTCTTCAGTGTCACATGATCCTTTAGAAATCATTCTAATATGCTGATTTGGTCCTTAAAGGTGCATTGCGCAACATTTCATGTTAAAAATACCCGTTTTTCTAACCCATACATGCTTAAACAATTGCCTGATGGGCTGAATGAGCCCTTCTCTGATCACTGCGATTGCCTCTATAATCCTGTACAGTAAAATAAATAAGAGGGATTCGGGCCGGAACGTGAGACTGGGCGTGACGTCATGCGCGTTCACGCTCCCCTGGCTATGTCTGGCAGGTTTGTCTATTCGCCGCCATTCTCCGTATCAGCGAAGACAACTCGAGCGACAAAACTTCAGTCAACTTTCGACAAAAGTAGAAGATGGATTCAAAGAGACCGGCTTGTAGTTCATAAACCCCAACGCAAACTCCACGCAAGACAAAGACAGTAAGGCAGTTTTGCTTGTCGCCAGAGGGGGGCATAGTTCTGCAAAAACTCAGAGAGGTGCGCAATGCACCTTTAAGAAATATTTATTAATATTTTCAATGTTATTGTTATATTTTTGTTGAAACCGTGATTAAATTTTTTCAGGATTCTTCGATGAATAGAAAGTTCAAAAGAACACCATTTACTTGAAATAGAAATCCTAAGTAATATTATGAATATCTCTACGGTCACTTTTCATCAGTTTAATGCGTTCTCTTGCTGAATTTCTTAAAAGAAAAAAAAGAAAGAAAAAAAAAACACTTACTGACTCAAACTTTTGCATGGTGTATATAGTCTTTGCTTCTGTTCAACTTTACAAGTCTTGAAAAACAAAGGACCAAAGGAAATACACAGATTGCCATAAAAAAGTATCATTCTTAAACTGTGTTTACCTCTGTGCTGCTTTTCATTTGCTGGATGAGCCACTCTTTTGCTGCTTTGTCACCACACTCCTCTGCCCTCTCTTTCACCAGCTGGTACTGTGCCACTATATATGCCCACTGGAGTTGTGCCATCTCTTTCCTCCTGAGCTCCACTAGTCCATCATTCTCTTCTTCCTCATTCTCACTGCAGCAGCTCAGATTTGTCAGCTGGCAGCGATTGAATGTGGAGCTCTCCATCATGTCCGAGATGCCCTGAAAGAACTGACGCTGAGTGTAGGCAGCCAACGCTTTGGTGAATTGCTCCTGTTGCTGGAGGAACGGCTCTAGAGACAACTGAGAGGGGAGTACTGGGGTTCCTGATTGAGGAACTAAAGGTGGAGCGGCTCCATCTTTACTCCCAAGGAAATGAGGGCGGGTTTGGAAAAAGCCAGCCAGTTTGGTGGTCTCCTTTGATACGTTCTCTACTGCTGAGTTGGTGCATGCATTTTCAGCTGCCAAGGCAGAGTTGGCATCTTTTACCACATTGCCTCCTTCCTGCAGCAGTGCTTGGGATGCAGAGGAGTTCGCACCCCAGTTGGTAGCTAGCATCTGCAGCTTGTTGAGTCTGCGTTGTTTTAGCTGCTTTTCCTCTCGGAGAGCTTGAAGTTCTGTCTCGAGGTCCTCAATTGTCACATTTCCCTCTCCACCCAGCGCAGAACCGCCCTGTGACCCTACACCTCCATCCACGGGCAAGCAGGTTTTAAGCAGCTCAGCCAGAGTTGCCTCATCCAAGTTGAGCTTACCAGACTCCCGGAGTGCCTTGTATGCTTGCAATTCTTCTGGCGTTAGAACATTGTTGCGGTTTAGGCGGTTGCAGACGACACGTAAAAGGTGCAGGTTTTCTGGTGCGGTGTCAAATAACCAGTCAAATTCAGAACCTTTCAGCACAGACGCCCGTGGGTAACCCAACCGTGACAATGCCTCAACGAACTGAGCCCCATCCAGCATGTCTGCTTATGTGAACTCGGCTCACACGTCAGATATTCAGTTATCCTAAGGCAGATAGTCAAAGGACATTATGGCAAGCCTGACTTATTATATGCATTCACAAAAGGAGGTCCCACCGGGTTGAGTGCTGCAAAATACTGTACTGTGTGCAAACTGGAAAACATACACACACACAACCTACCGTTCAAAAGTTTGGGTTTCAAAATGTTTTTGAAAGAAGTCTCTTATGCATTTATTTAATCGAAATATAATAAAAACAGTAATGTTGTGGAAACATTATTACAATTTAAAAATATATATATATATATATTAAAATAAATAAAACGTGGTAAAGCTGAATTTTTTGCATCATTACTTCAGTCTTCAATGTAGCTTGATCTTTCAGAAATAATTTTATATGCTGATTTGGTGCTCAAAAAACATTTCTTATTATTTAACATCAAGGAGTAATTTATTTATTACACACACACACATACATATTTACAACTAACTGTAACATTACATAAATATTTTTAGAATTGAAACCATTTTTACAAATCAAAACAAAGAATTTGTATAGTCTCACAACGCTTGTAACAACCTGTGTAAGCTATATTCAAAGACCAAACAACTATAATTAAAATTCAAAGTTTAACAATTTCAGGTGAACAGGTTATAAACAAACATGTTGCTTTGCTCAAAGTTTCATCAGACAATGAATGTGCACTTATTTTTAGTTTCTCATCTAGAGCCTTTCAGCCTAACGTTAGCCAAGTAAACCCACATAACTTTACGTCTGCTGCAGTTAGACGTGATGAAAGTGACTGATAAACAGTAACGTTACGTTAATACATCGCTGTGGTAATTTAGCAGCTAACATTATGATATGTTCTTCTGTGAAAACCAGATTTGGAAAAAGTAGTTTCCACAACAAGTTTTTTTTTCCCTTCAGTCTATGGTCATGACAAATGACCAATACCGCAAAGACAGCTAAAGTCAAAGTTGCTTTAGCTTTAACGTCAGAATATCAGATGAATAACGTTAATGTTACAATATTTTGAATATCAAGAGCCGTTAAACCGAGCTCTTTATCTTGCTTGCTAATTATCTGAGTAACTTACAACCGCTAATACATTTGCCACAATTCAGTTAAAACGGACTTTGACATGTATGTCACAAAGCAGTATATAATTAAAAATATCCCTACCTTTAAAAACACCGTTTGCGTTTTGATGTAACGTTATTGCAGTCTTTCTTTCTCGCTTGCGTGCCACACTTCCGAAATGCCCGCGCTTGCTTTCGTCACATGACGTGGGGGTGGGTGGTTTCTCAAACTATATTATTTCAAAAGCTTATTTATTGCCATAGAAGTTGGAATACTATTATAATGCTGCTTAAAACTGTATAAAAAATATATAGAAGTTGACTTACTGGGGGAAAAATCAGAAGCCTCTTCATTGAAGATGATTGACAAATCTAGTCGGCCAATCAGATAAATACAAAAGGTCACATGATTGAGATTCAGCCAAGATGTAGCCATAGAGGATGTAGCAGGCTGTGGGAGGGCCTTAAACAAGTTCTCTGCGCAACACTAGGAAGTATAGAAGAATAGAGAGCTTTGTGTACATTAACGGGTATGTATACTTATGGTTAATTCAGGAAGAATTAAGGTTTCTGAATATTGAAAATGTAACACTTAAGGCAATACTAAAGAATGCTTCAGCACAGTATAAAGTCTATTATGCAATTATACATTTTTTGAAAGCAATAGGTTAAATAAATAGGATTTAAGGTCACTTTGTAAAGTATATATACATATTGTTTTATATCATTTAGCAGACGCTTTTATCAAAAGCGACTTACAAATGAGGAGAACAATAAAAGCAATCAGACCAGCAGGAGGGCAACAGTATACAAGTGCTGTAACAAGTCTCATTCAGTCTAGCACAGTACACAAAGCAAGTGTTTTTTTTGTTGTTGTTTTTTTTGTTGTTGTTTTTTTAAATCAGAAAAACAAATAGTATAGAATAGAAACGGTAAGTGCTAGTATTAATTGGTCAAAAAGAAAAAAAATGTGATGTGTCTTTAGACATTTTGAAAAAGATGTGTCTTTAGACATTTTTTGAAAATGGCTAAAGACTCAGCTGCTGGAATTGAGATAGACAGACCATTCCACCAGCTGGGAAGAGTCCAGGAAACGGTCCGTGAGACTGAGGGATTTTGTGCCTCTTTGGGCTGGCATCACGAGGCGTCGTTCACTTATATTATTACGGTTACTTAGTTGTGTCATACAAACTAGTTACGCTACTTTTTTTTAGGCTATATTGCTGATGTGATGTGTAAGCAAATCAATGCAGTCTGTTGTTTTGAAGGTTACACAACTTATTTTTATACTTTGCATGTGTTAACTTATGTATGCAATAATAATTTTGTTTACTTTTACAGTTCCAAACAAAGAGCCATGACTCAAGCTAAAACCTGGGTTCTGAAGCAGCACTTTGAGGGCTTTCCCAAAGACACCGACTTTGAGCTGAAACTAGAGAAGCTCTCTGAGCCCAGAGATGGAGGTTTGTTCTCTTTAAATTTCACATTATATTTTTCAAATTTGCTCTATTAAATATCATTTATTCTTGCTCTTCAGAGGTTCTTCTGGAGGCACTGTTCCTGAGTGTGGACCCTTATATGCGGTGAGTGAGACAGCTGTAATAAGCAGCTGCACTAATATCTACATTTAAGGGCCTGATTACATGTCATACTGATCGTGCTTTTTTGAAAATCATTCCTTTTTTGATTTGTGTGAAATGTTTGAGGCATTCATTTTTATATCCCCATAATATACAATTTTATCTTTTAATTTCTTCTAGACCCTACAGTCGTGTTCGAATGCAAGCAGGAGACGTGATGATCGGAACTCAAGTTGCCAAGTAAAAGAAATAGCTATTCAGTTCAATAACAGTTGGCTTCATCCTGTTCAATCCCTCTCATCAAGATTACAAATGAAACCATGATTATTCTGAGTTTTCCAACCGTCTGGTTATCATTCGAAAAGAAATGCATTTGCAACTCATTTACCATCACTGACCATTAGATAGTTAGATCAAAAACTGGCATGATTGTAAAAGTGATGACTGTTTAAACTGTGCATACTTTAAGAGACCATTTAAAACCAGTTTGTGTTTTTACAATGTTTCTTTTAAATGGGACAATGCCTCTCCTTTTTAAAGTCACAGAATCAAAATAGACCATTCTTATTTTTATGAAATATTGCAATGTTTGTTATAAATAATTTATCCGTGCACCTCATTATTTTTTAAATAATGTACCCTTGTAATCTTTAATGAAAGTAACTTCCCCTCTCTCTTGCAACGACATCAGGACAATCACTTACTCACATGAGTCACAAGGACAAAATCAAGTCCCACCCTACAGTTTTTCTTGTTCTACAAGTTATTTCACTTATAAGTTTCTCGCAACTTCCATTTTAATGCCGACTATAAACTTATTGGAGCTGGTGATTTATAAACCACTTTCAAAAAAAGAATTACTTAATGTGATCATTTAATTTTCCAATCAAAGTCTCTTTCTTCTAATTTGACTATAGGGTGATTCAAAGTAATAATCCTTCATTTCCCGTGGGCTGCCATGTGGTTGGTCGATGTGGTTGGAGAACACATACTGTGTCAGATGGGAGTGATCTCATCAAAGTCTTTGTTGACTGGCCTCAAGATGTCCCCCTCTCCCATGCCATCGGAGCCATTGGCATGCCAGGGTAAGACCCACTGCTTCTTTCAAACCCACAATTGCTTCTTTTACAAATGGTCTGGGAAAGGTAGGTCAAAGTATGACTATAATCCACATTTATAGTCATTATCTGATGTTTAATTTAAGCGCATTAGAGAGCATCACAGATGTTGTGAGTAGACATTACCGAGTTCTGAGAAAAGTAGATGTGTTTTGTAATTCACTTGGCTTTACACGACAAACATTTGTTTCCCACATGTTCTCTGTTTAATGTCATTCGTTTTGGATCATTTTGTTAATTCTGATGCAATCCTATTTCAACTTCTTTACAAATTGTACTGGATTTTTTTTTTTTTTTGAGGCACCAAATAGAAATCAAACTTTATATGATAAAATGATACACGAATAGATAATAGATAACATTAACTGTGTGCCACAGGCTGACTGCACTCTACGGTTTGGAGGAGGTCTGTGCCATTAAACCAGGAGAAACCTTACTGGTGAATGCAGCCGCAGGGGCAGTGGGCTCTGTAGTCGGTCAAATTGCCAAACTTAAAGGTTGCAAGGTTGTGGGATCTGCAGGAAGTGATAACAAGGTGGCATACCTAAAGGAACTGGGCTTTGACCAGGCCTTTAACTATAAGACTGTCTCATCACTGGAGGAAGCACTAAAGAAAGCTTCACCTGAAGGATATGACTGCTATTTTGAGAATGTAAGAACTGATTGGTACTAATAGGTTAATATATTTTCTAATACTAACTGTCAAATAACTATACCTTTTTGTGGGCCTTTTTAATTAAAAAAGACATCTTCGTAATCTTGATTATTCAGTGATTTGATTTGGTTTCCAGGTGGGTGGCCCTTTTTCGAGTGTTGCTATTCCGCAGATGAAGGCTTTTGGGCGTATTGCTGTTTGTGGAGGAATATCAATGTACAATGACACCATGCCACAAACAGGTTTGAATCTCTTTATGTGTGTGATTCTCATGGTGCTGTTAACCTGGGCTGTGTACGAAATCAACCCCTATACCTTTAAATAGGGCACTATTTGGAGGACAGCCATTTGTAGTGGTGTCCGAAACCATAGTGCAGTGGACATTATCAAGTGCACTCATTCAATCCCACAATGCACTGCAATAACGAGTGTACAACTGATGTACACTTAACAGCCAGAGAATACCCATAATGCACTGTGAAGGTCATGCTGAATTAATTCCCGCGTCTCATCAGAAGATGCCACTCACAGGTGAATCATCCATCCATCCATTTTCCAAACCTCTGGTTCAATGTGGGTACAGCTTAATATCATACAGGTACAAATCAAATTCCTTTTTAATTGATTATTAAATTATATAAATAAGGTTTATACATGCTAGTTTCATTTATAGAGTTCAAAATAAATCTTTGCAATACTACTGGAGTTGCCAGTTTGCTAAGTTTCAAATGATAATTAAACCTCAAGCACAAATTATACAAAAGCAGCAGCCCTTCGGCGCAATCCGTGTCCGAATTCGCTCACTCGTTTTTATTCACTCCTTCAAGTGGACTATATTAGTGGAGTGATGATGTAGGGAATAGTGAATGAGGTTATAGGAAATGATTTCGAACACAGCTCAGGAGAGGGTGCTTTGAATGACCTTTACACTATAGAGTCAATACCTGTTAGCAATGCAAAAAAAGTTTAGTCACCATTACTGAAGCATAAAATTAGACATGAAGAATTGGGTAGACATAGACTCCTGTTCATTTACAGCTGTGATAATGTGTATGTCCTTTTTAGGTCCTTATCCACACATGCACATGATTTTTAAGCAGCTGAAAATGGAAGGATTCTTGGTGGGCAGGTGGGAAAATAAAAATGAGGAGTCTCTAAAGCGAATGTTGACCTGGATGCAAGAGGTACATCCGCATGCTTGGTTGATACTAGCTTTATCTCAGTATTCATATTTGGATAATGATGCAGTTTCTCTTGATTTGGCGGTTTACAGGGAAAGCTGAAGTGTAAGGAACATGTCACTGTTGGGTTTGAAAACATGCCTGCTGCATTCATGGGTATGCTGCAGGGGGAGAACATCGGGAAAGCCATCGTTAAAGTCTGATATCAAGTGCTTCAGTGGTTTGCTCATATAACAACAATCATGTTGTTTTAGGCATAGATTCTGCATTAATAATGTTGTGTCCTTTATTTTGTTTTACAAATAAAGTTGATTTTTGTAAATTAGTGTCACATTTTCTTCCTCTAGGACAGATATGCACAAAGAAGAAATAAAAGATTTTTATGCCACAAAAAAAAAAAAAAAGCCAAGTCATCAGGATCTATTCTAGATGAGCTAATGGACAGTGAGTGAGTGAGATTTTTTTTTTATTTTTTTTTATGCAATTCGATAAGCTAGGTTACAGGGTTGCTTTGCAATAAAGGGAATATGTCCAACTAACCATTATCTTTAGAATCTGATTAGGCTTCCATTTTAACTGTTTAATAAAAGGGGCAAGGTTTCCAACAACAGTATAAGAGTTAGAGACTGATTCTACAAACTTCTTAGAGTTTTCTAAAGGAAGTTTCTAAAAAGACATGATTTCTAAGAACGTTATTTTGATATAAAAGCAGAGGATCTACATGAGCTTAAAATTTAAAATAAGTACGTATTTTTACTACCTCCACTGGGTGTTGGGTAGTGACGTACAATGACGCAACACAAATGTGTACGTCTCCTTTAAAACTTGAGGGAACACTGACATCTTGTGGCTATTGATGAAAGAATCGTAGTTCTTAGTAAATGTTCATAAAGGAGAGTCAAAGGAAAGATTCATGTATTTCATCATGGCAAAATTGTAGTAGCTTTAGTGTTGCAAGTGTGTTGATTCGGAATGCATTTAAATACATTTCAGAATGACAGACCATATTTTAATGGTATATATGGATTATGGAATAACAACATTGATTTGATTTGGGCGTCAACGCCTCTTTGTTATATAGTAGCTATATACAGTAGTAGCCTACTATGCAGTGTCATGGTTATCAGGTAATTTCAAAGTCATGCTGACTGTGCATTAAAAAAGTTGTATTCTGATATTTCTGATAACAAATCAGAAAATGAAACCACTTTTCATCCACAAACCAACAACATTGAAGTTTACCACACACTCAGTATTCATAATGTTTGAATGTCTGCTGAATGAAATTTACTACAATCCTCCTAGAAGTTGGAATATTTAAAACCAAGAATAAATCTGCATAAGGCCCCTCAGCACTACACATTTTATGACATCCCTTACGAAAAAGAAGTATACTTCAAGTTAATTTTATGAAGTATACTTAAGTAATGTTCAAGTATATTTTTAAGTATACTTTAAGTAGTAAGTATACTAATGTCAATATGTACTAGTAGTAAACTTGTAAGTGTACTATCTTAATACCGCTTGGGACTAAATTGGCCCACTTGTAGTATATAAAAGTATATGTTTAATTGTACTATAAGTGTAACAGTAGTAAACTTTAAGTGCACAACTAGTTCATAATTACGTTTCTCATTTGTACTGCAAGTGAACTTATGGGTATACTAGTAGTTTACTATTTTAACGACTTCACAGTCGTTTTCTCTTCATGGGTTACGCTTCATTTCATTTGGAAACATTAAGCAGTTTAGATTTACACGCAGTTTAATGTTTGATGATCACATTATTTTACATTTGAGTGAGCAATCTTCTATCACTTGTTTCAGTTTCTTCTTCTCCTGTGTTTGATCCGGAGATTCTGTACTAGAAGCAGTGTTGCCAGATTGGGACGGTGATTTCCAGCCTAAAAGCTCACCAAAACCCGCCCACTACAAGAAAAAACCGCCCAAAATTTTACTGCCAAAATAATGTGATATAATTTCATTACCATGTTATTTAAGGTTGATAAGCACAATTTGTATCTCCTTAAAACAAAATAACGATGATAAAAAAAAATAAAAAATTCCAGCAAAACAGATCAAAACAGGGCAATAATTAAGGATAATTAGCCAATATGACTAAAATGTCCAGGTGGACACTGTCAAAACGGCAATCAAGAAATGAACCGATGACTTTAACCCTCGGGAGTACACATTGCAAAACATAACGCAGAATTTAGCAGTCAAAATTCATCGTTGATTCAAACCTTTTTCAGCAGCTGTCAGGGACAAGTAGAGTGCAGTCTGGATGGTGTAAAGTTGCAGATGTTTGGTTAGGCTAGTGTGCACATATGACATGGACAGGAATCGTCCCATATTTGATTTCAATTCAAGTCATTCAACTGTGCTCTCCTCTCAGAGTTATTCACCATAGAGTGATCTCCTTCCACGTGTGCGTTTTTTTAGAGTTGCTCACTAGACTAGTACTACTGTACACTCTTTTGTATAGTAGGCTATGTCACTTTGCCTTAGCGATCACTTGAATATACAGCTACAACTTCTCGCGCTCAATCGCGTCTGCCTGCGGATCGCTGATTGGCTAAAAGTGCGTGCTCGTCGGTGATGTCAACACTAACGCCAGCTGACTCTGCATGAGCGTGTGTGTACAATAATGTCATGATGACTGATTTTATGGACTACATGCACTTTAGTTTCGTTTTTTTTTTTTAACCAATTAGACTTTAAAATGTAGATGTTTGAAAACCGCCGAAATGATCCCAAACCAGCCCAAATTTTGACCACCCGCCCAAACCCTTTTTTACCCGCACAATCAAATTTAAAACCGCCCAATTGGGCGGGAACCCGCCCAATCTGGCAACACTGACTAGAAGATGTGTCTGCGCCCCCTACCGCACAACAGTGAAAACATGGATAGCTGGAAAATTCAGTCAATGTTGGGGAAAGAGTAAAGTAGAATTAAAGTCAATTCCAATGTTCACTACCAGTGGACTAGCCTACACAAAAATTCAGAGATGCAGAATTAAAAACATATCTGTTTTATATCAATATTTTCAAACATTATAAGTTTTATAACACTGTATATGAAAAACTATGTAAAAAAAGAATATATTTAATAGGCTACTCGATCAAAAGACCCACTGCAAGCCAAGTATACTTTGAATACTTAATTATACTTTTAAGTATATCTCGATCAAAAGATTGAGTATAAGTACAGGCCAAATATACTTGGACTTTTCTCTCAGAATAAGTCAAGTGTAATTTGAAGTAAATTTCTGAGAAGTACATAAAGTATATTTTTGAGAAGTATATAAAATGTAGACTGAAAGTATGCTTTCTTATTTTAAGTTGAAAAGAAGTATACTAATAGAACACTTGAATAAACTTATTTTTCGTAAAGGGATGCACAGTTGAGGTCATCTTTCCTTTATCTAACACACCTGATTACATCGAAAATGTGCAGTGCTGGGGTACCTGAGGTGATTTACTCCTGAAATATTGTTTACAATTTTAAGGACAGCATTTTTTAAAAAAATATTGAAAGCTTATGGTAAACGAAATTGGGTCAGACGTTACGCACCTCACCCATTAATATCAGTATAAAGGTTACAAGAATTTGCAATGTCATGTCAATTTATAAAGACGTTTTGTTACGTAAGAGTGTTCATTGTCATCACTGCAATAAAAGGCAGCGCTGTTCTCCCTTAGAACAACTTCCAGTTTGAAGACTGTGCCCTGTGCAGCTTTTGACATACAATCATGGTTAAAGCAAAGACATGGATCCTCAAAAAACATTTTGAGGGCTTTCCTAAGGAAAGTAACTTTGAACTGAGAGAAGAAGTTCTGCCAGAGCTTCAAGATGGAGGTATAGATAATTCATATATTTGTCTTTTTGCTACCTGTTCGATGCCTCACTGATTTAATCCTTTTGCTTCAGACGTGCTTGTGGAGGCGATTTATTTCAGTCTTGATCCTTATATGAGGTAAAGGTGCTCTAAAGTCTTTCTTATTAGAACATATACCATCTCTTTATTTAACTTATGTGATGTGTCTAGCTCGTGTTTCTAAATGTCTCCTGCTGTTTCTGTAGATCTCTGAGTAAAATGTGGCAGAAAGAAGGGGATGTACAGTATGGAGCTCAGCTGGCAAAGTAGGAAAACAACAAATTTTACCATTTGTATTGTAATCTATTGTCACATTTTAGTTACACTTTTTGCTAGTGATATACCATAGATTCAGTCCAGTTATACAGAATGATTACAGAAAATAAAGCATGTTCATTGGTGAAAAGGGAAAGAAAATGATCCAAGTAATCGTAACATGTTCAATAATATATCGTAATATTGTTCAGAATGTCTAGCATCTGGATCTGTTCCTCAAGCTGTTCAGTGCACTCATCAATGTGGTTTCAGTTGCATCAACCGCTAAAGACACTTCCACTTAGACGAGTGGAAAAACATCTTGAGCAACAAAGAAATTCACAGTTTACATAGAAGACTGTAGACTTCAATTTGCATAGGCTATACTGCATTAGTAAATTCAAGTATTCAAGCATTCAAGTGAGGAAACAGGTCAACAAAAACAACAATTCATATCATTGAATAAATATCTCATTGTTTGGTTGTCAGGGTACTGAAGAGCAAGGACCCAGCATTTCCTGAGGGATGTTACGTGGTTGCTGATTGTGGGTGGAGAACACACACTGTAACCAAAGCAAATGGTCCAGCCGGGACCATCTTGACCCGGATAGTATCCGAATGGCCCAGTGACATTCCAATGTCCCTAGCCCTCGGTTCCTTAGGGATGCCTGGGTAATTTAATCACTACTTAAATGAAGGCAGTGACACAGATAGACTGCAAGAAAATAAGGTTTCACGATCATGCTCTCTTTTTTATTCTTTGATTCTCAGTAGCAATAAGCGCACAAACACAAAACCAACACTTCCTTCACAATCATTAGAAAAAAATTTTTTTTGTTGTTTTTTTTTGTTATTTGTCTAAATCCCATCCCCTTTTTCCTCTAGTTTAACTGCTCTGTATGGCCTGGAAGAGGTGTGTAAGATACAGCCAGGTGAGACGGTTCTGGTGAGTGCAGCCGCAGGTGCTGTGGGTGCAATGGTGGGTCAAATCTGCAAGATCAAAGGCTGCAAGGTTGTGGGATCAGCAGGTGGTGATGACAAGGTGGCATACCTGAAGGAACTGGGCTTTGACCAGGCCTTCAACTACAAGACTGTCCCATCACTGGAGGAAACACTGGAGAAAGCTTCACCTGAAGGATACGACTGCTATTTTGAGAATGTAATTAACATTACATGTGTATTTTTGCCTCTAACATTCAATCTACTTATTAACAAGTATTCTTAAGATTTTATAAGCTCTCAGATAAATAACACAATTGGTGTGTGTGTGTGTGTGTGTGTGTGTGTGTGTGTGTGTGTGTGTGTGTGTGTGTGTGTAATGTTCTCCAGGTGGGAGGGCCCTTCTTTACTGCAGCACTGAAAAACATGAAGCCAGGTGGTCGTATCGCTGTCTGCGGTGCAATAGCCACGTACAATGACACAACACCTCAGATGTGTAAGTCTGAGAAACTAAAGGGACATGGTGATGGAGTTAACGTATGAACAGAATAATTCAAGTTTACATACCCTTGATTCCACGACTTTTTTTCTTTTCTTTTTTTGTGATGGTTGTTCTTGAGGCCCTTGTTTGTCCAGTTAAACTGCCCAATGTTCTTCAGAATTTTTTTCAGTTTTTCTAGCATATTTTGCATATTTGAACCCTTTCCAGCACTGTAAAAAGTTATGACAACATATGTTTTTACATTGCTTTTACTCATGAAAAGAAGTTAAGCAATTTTAAACTTTTTCTTTTATGTTATACAAGATTCAACTAATTTTAAAGTCAGTTTAATGTCATTTAAGTTGAAATGACTAAACATATAAGTTGATTGTACTTGAAAGTTTAAGGCAGCAACTTTTTTTTTTTTTTTAACAGTGTGTGATTTTGAAATCCATCTTTTCACACTGAGGGCAATTGAGGGATTCAAACTCAACTATTAAAAAAGTTCAAACATTCACTAAGAATCCATAAGGAAACACGATGCATTTAAGAGCCAGGGGGGTTAAAACTTTTTGAATTTGATGATCAAGGTAAATTGTACTTAATTTGTCTTCCAGGAGACATAAGTATCTTCTGTTGCTTCCGAAGGGCGGTACTTGATATTTAAATAAAATTTTTAAAAAATTGGACATCTTCATCCTGTTCAAAAGTTTTCAGGAGGTCCCCCGCTCTTAAGTCATAGTGCGCAATGTCACATTTTAATATTAGAATCAAACAAACTGAAAATATATTAAATAGTTACACATTACAACCACTAGAGGACAGTAGAGAATATGAAAAATGCAAGCTATGCAGTATGCAGTGCAACATTAGAATATTGAATTTCTTTCTCATAGGTCCTTATGCTCACCATGAAATAATTACACGGCAACTGAAAATAGAAGGCTTTATGGTGAGAAGTTGGAGACACAAAGATGAAGAATCTGTGAAGAGAATGCTTAAATGGAAGAAAGAGGTAAACTGCTTTAGAAATGGACCTTTTTTCTGGTCTAAAACAACAAAATAGAATATTTGATCATTACGCTTCTTATAGCTCATGACCTGAAGTTCATTGAATAATTACCATTAATACGCAGCACATAACAGTTAGGACCAGCCTGTGAATGAGAAAGTGAATTGGAATCACATTCAACTGTTTCATTGCAGGGCAAGCTGAAGACGAAGGAAGTGGTCACTGTTGGCTTTGAAAACATGCCGACTGCCTTCATGAAGATGCTGAAGGGCGATGGACTTGGGAAGGCTATTGTTAAAGTCTGAAGCATGCTTAGACATGTTCACCCGTTGTCTTTAATGGCTCTTGGAGCCCCTGGCCCATTCTTTGAATAGTTATGATGGTTGGATTAGGACTGGTAACACTCTGTCTAGAGTCTAGGGCGGGTTCCTATACCTGGATACTTCATTTGCATGCTTTGTTTAAGGTCGTCAGCCAGGTGCTTTTTGTCTCCAATTCTAAGCACTGCCTCCTAAAATCTATAAACTACAATGTACACTGCCTTAGACTTGATGACTGCAGCTACCAACAGTTCGTGTTCTCAATAAAGAATCCTGCTGAAGATACAACCTTGTTGAGTCTCTTGGTCTTCACTTCTGAGTTTCCTACAAATTAAACATGTCCACTAGTGCTTTTAGTAGTATGATGTTACATGAAGTTATATTAACTGCCTATAACTGCAATATGTTTACAAATAACCATGTGAAGCCTCAGATTTCATCTTTATATTTGCGTATTAAATACTGATTAACTGTCTGATTAATAATGTTCATTATTTCTGGGGGAAATGTTGCAAGCCAGATTCAAAACAGGTCAACTGCAATAGGCCACAGCTCCAACATACAGATATTTTGGTTACGGTTCAGTTAGTTAAAACTAAACTGTGTAACCAAAAAGTTTGACAATACATTTACATGTTCCATTTGTTGAGGCTCATCCCGAAACTGCATGTTGACTTATGAAACATTTAATTTTAGGTGTATCAGTACACAAAACCACAGTAAAACATGTTTGCTCTTTATTAGATACATCCAAAAGTGTCTGATGGTTCTGCCGCAAAATAATAGGCTGACATTAAATGCTACCTTTTTCCACAGAAAAATAAAAGTAGCCTACTTTGAGTAAAAAATAATAAAAAGCTGATTGCCTGTTACAGGCACTAAAGGATGTTAAACATCAACAGGACATAAATTCAAGGAATATTTTATTAAGGACTGGATGTAAATTAAATTTCACATATGTGTGCTTTCAAGATAAAGCACATGTTGTCTTAAGGTTCAGCTTATTAACAGGCTATAGAGAAGCAGGAGATTTGAGGGTACGCCTACACATAGTCACAGTGATTCTGTCAAATGAAAAATAGGAAGTGTGACTAAACAATTCCAAAGAACAATAGGCTACTACTCCCATGACTAATCTCATGATATGTTTTTATTCTATTTGCTCATGAAGATAGCGTTATTTTTAAGAACAGTCTTCTGTCCAACTGTCTTCATGGTGATTTCTTCTGTGATAGTATAAACCTGTTGTGAAAGATATTGGATGTTCAGTTTCTGTACAGTTTAGCAGTCCACCACTACTCTCTGTGACGTCATGGCGCGTACAGTAGCCTAATCCCGGAATCTGTCAAGTCATTCTGACTTGCTCATAACAAAACAAAACAGTGATTCTCTTTCAGGATAAATAAATAGGTTTACTCGTTATAGAGGTGATGTAAATATTTATGTCACAAACTGCGCACAACCTACACATATATATCGCATTTACTGAACTATTTCAACTGAATATATTTGTAGGGTGTAGCGGTAGGCGGGGATATAGGAACTCAGAATTCCATGATTGGGTCGTTGTCTTCTTTGAAGGCGGGGTTACGTGACAGTGTTTATAAACGGCGCTAATGACTCTTGCTGCCACTCTGGCTGTCAATGAAGCAGGACCTTTCAGAACATACAGAAGTCCATTAAAAGACAGACATCAAAATGGTTGTCGTAATTGAGGATAAGGTAGGAACATAATACAGTGTTTTAGCTGTTTTCTTTACTTTGGCTGTAATTCTTTATAGGTAGCCTAATGTTTGACTTCTGATTTGGGGGGGAAATTATATTATTCGAATAAGTTATTAACTTATTTTAAGTTTTATTTTAAGTATTTAGCTAAAAAAAAACAGACGAGCGCATTTTTGTTTTGAAACGCTTGTGGAACAGATGGGTGGTGAAACTTTTCCCCCCACAGAACCACAAAGCAGAGTGCAGTGGAAAGTAAGGAAATGAAAAGTGCATTTGCAAGTGTTTGTCAGTGAGAAAGTGCTGGCGTGTGTGACTTGGAACACACCATGAGAGATCGGACTCATTTAGGCAAATCGGTTCTTTCGAAGAGTTCATTTCAAAGAGCGGTTCTTTTTGTCGTCACGTAATTACGTCATGTTTATTTCGGTGTGTCGGAAAGATCGTATACGAGTTGAACGCACAAGAATGCCACCAAGTCGCAAATACCAGTGGCAAACTCGAGATTTTGGGGGCGTTTCAGTAAGAAAATATCACAATAGCCTACTATTTAGCAGTGACTATCAGACCTTTTTAAAACAACAAAATAGCTTGCCTGCAAAAAATATGATAGACAGCACACGTACGTCTGCAAGATGTCTGTTAAAGATCACTTCATCTGGAAAGCATCTGCTGTTTACTAACATCTGATAGACATCTTTAAGATGTCAGTTTAACATACATTAAAATCATTACATCTTAAAGACATCTTCTAAACGTCTATTTGACATCTGACAGGAAACGCCCTATAGACGTATTGCAGATGAGCAAACACTCCAAAAAAATACGTCTTCCAGATGTAAACACACACATCAAATAGACGTCTCCGTGATGTACGTGTGCTATTGTAATATAACAATACAAAAAAGTTTAGTTTCTTCCTAAGTTAATAAAAACCATAAAAAAACCAACACACATAAGTCTACATTTTGTTCTTTATCTTCTAGAAGAAGAGTTAATCATTGCTGTACTTTTGTGTAGTTAATTAAGAAAATGTGCACATTGCTGCACTTGTTCCGACGAAAGTGAATTGAACGCACCTGACGTCACAGTAGCGAAACCGAGCTGGTTCAACCTTAAACCAATGCACTTACACTATTTAATAAAATGCTTACATCTGCTGAATTATAAATGTAAAGTAGCATTTTATTAAATAGTGTAAGTGCATTGGTTCAAGGTTGAACCAGCTCGGTTTCGCATACTGTCACGTTTGTTTAATTTCTGTTATCGGTTCTTAACTCGTTGAGAATAAGACAGGCCAGGTTCTCGGTTCATCGAGTAGCGAGTCAGCCAGTGAGTGGACTCACTTCAGAACTGGGATGAGAACTCGAATCAATTCAGTCAGATTCGTGAACGAATCATCGAGACCTTTTTGTCAACCGGCTCATTGAAAATCCAACTCAAAAGAACGATGCACTTCAAACATGATTTACTTTAAATTGCTCTATGATGCAGCTTACAAAGTCGTTAATAAATTTGAATTAATGTAATACAATACACATACATGTAATAAATGGTTCGATTAAATATTAATGGACCATAAAGTGGTAATTTCTTGTTTTGCTTAAGTGTAATTTCATTGAAAAGAATATGAGCTGTTTTCCCCAGAAAGCAATGACTGAGAATGCTTCCTGTTACCTCATAGGCCATAATTATGATTCTTTTGTAAAAATCTCAATCACCCTGCTTAAGTTACAGCATTATGACTCATCTGCCATTTTAATGAACTTCAGCAGGAAGGAATGTGTCATGCTAGTTTTTGAAATAAAATTTACTTTTCCTTCCTCTCTCTTTTTTGCAGCCTGCTTTCGACAAGGCTCTGAAAAATGCCGGGAACAAGTTGGTGGTGGTGGACTTCACAGCCACATGGTGTGGGCCCTGCCAGAACATCGCTCCATTCTTTAAAGTGAGCATTCATATCATACACCACATCCGAGATTCAGAGTGACATCTGGAGCTGTCATGATTCTAATGTTTATTCTATTAGAGGCCCCCGGAATCATCGGGAGTGGCTCTGTTGTTGTGCTGTGTTGTCGGGGCAACCTCTGGGGAAGCTTCCTTAAGAATTAAAGTGTGAATCATTCACAGAATGCAAATGAGAGGTAGTCCTGATAAAGGAAGAAGAGAGGGATAAAAAGAGCCTTAAAAGTGCAGATTCATTCTTTAAAGACAATACATAGCTTATTTTGATATTCTGGTGTACTTGAGAACCAACCACAAGAAAAAACTAACCTCAGCCGCATGGTTAAACTACATAACAACATTAACCGGCTGTTTACTTTTACTTTCATTCAATACACATTCATTTGTACCTGGTTTAGGAAATAAAAGAAAGCATATGCAAATGTCACAGATGAAACAGAAGGAACAAAATTTTAAAGCTCAAAGGAAGTGCTTTGATTGAGAGCTTTGTGGTCTGCTTTTTACTACCGCCTTTTTTCCCTCCACAGGCGCTGTCTGAAAAAGAAGAGAACAAAAATGTGGTGTTTCTAAAGGTGGATGTGGATGATGCACAGGTTAGTCACCTGCTGTCTTTTTTCTCTGATGAATACACTCAAAAGCCTACAGACTATTGAGGCAAATGAGCAAAACACCCTTTTACATCATAGATTCGCCATCTGGGTTTTACTGTGTTACTTTCATTTGAATACTTGCCTCGCTATCCCCCTCGAGTTGACACGGATATCTGGTGTAGTATAGTGTATTTGGATACTCACACACAGCCAAACCTTATAAAAGGGCCCAAACACATAAGAAGATCCCTGCACACCCGTCAGCTGGTTGCTGTTCTCCAGATCGACTTGCTGATAGTGTGTTATTTGATTCACAGGATAGTGCTGAGAAAGGATATTGGCTGTCATTCAGTTTTATCAGAGGTAGATTGAGACACTGCCAGAATGGGACAATTCTGATGTTTGCCCATGTTGGCATGGTTACAAACACTAGCTATTATTACAATGCTGTGTTGCAAAGCAGATTACAGGATGTGTGTTTGTATAAAGCTGAATCCTTTATACATGTTTGCGATTTGTTAAAATGTCATGCTTTCTGACTGACATTTAAATCGCAAGGTACGGATGGCAAAGGCAAGCAGAGCGTTTGAAGATCCTGATAACAATCCACACATCCCACAATCCAGTGGACCTTTTTGTGACTGAATTTCCCATTGGCGGAAAATATCAAAAAAGACGATTTGAATATGAAACAAAGCATTTTCCTAAGCATTTAAAGGATTTAAAATTTCAACAGCCATCATGTCATGGACGTAATTTCAGCCCTATAGATCTGGCCAGACTAGCAAAGCAAAATGAAAAGACACTATTAAAGATGGTTATCATGGTTATAAACCTATTCAGACCTGACCTCCGCTCCCTTTTTCTCTGTTCTAGGATGTGGCCGCTTACTGTGACATTAAATGTATGCCAACATTCCAATTCTACAAGAATGGACAGAAGGTAAAACATAATTCCTGGAGGTTTTCTTCCAATTCTCTTTTGGGGAACTATTTTTATAAGTTGATTTTGTTCCCCCTAACTGGGATTCAACAATTGTTTTGCAGATTGATGACTTTTCTGGATCAAACCAATCTAAGCTGGAAGAGAAGATCAATATGCATAAATGAAGAAAAAAAAACACACATAAAGAAAAACACAAACCAACCGTTTATAACTAAATACACATAATAGGTGTATTTGAAGCTAAATACACAATAGGTTTTCTGATCTTGATTTCAGAAGTTTAAATCAAGTACAACAACATCATTCTCATCCTCTAATTCTATGACAGCTACAAAAACCAAAACTATGGTAATACTTTCCTCAAAGACTTTTTTGTTAAATATTTTGGCCTTCTACAATGGCTGCCTCTAATGTATTTATGTTGGCTTTGTATGAAATTAAAACTATAAAAAGACATCAAAAGTTCTTGTGTTGTAATGGGATTGTCAAATTATCCAAGTCAAATGTTTATTTAGTCATACGAGACAGGCAAGTAAAACAAACTGAAAGTTTAATTGAGAATTCTTCATCATTAACTGTGGTAATGAGAATTACAGTTGGGTTTTCATATAGGTGTGTTTTCTGTTTTAATAAAAACATGAAAAGAATAGTTTATATACATGTACATTGGACAATCACATCAACATTTTTACACATCATACAAGTTCATGTATATAGCAGCAGCATATATTTAATACTGTTTCATTTTCTACATGAAAAAATACAGCTTTAATTTACAAAACCACTTAGGACTCTTTGAGGGAAAGAGATAATGAGTTGTGTACAAGTTTCTGACATTAAGCCATCTTGTTCCAACACGTGGCACATTAAAAATGAAAGTATCCAGATTTTCTTTTTCTGAAAGACAATAATTAATAACAAAGATCAGCTGAAGAACGTTAAAAACCCTTTTTGACCAAAATATAACCATAATCTCTAAATCAATAATTAAAACATTTATGATACCTTCCTTAAGCATGGGTAAATAATATTTGTTTGAGGCATTTGTGCATTCTGCATGAAGATGGACCTTGAAAATGTCTTTAAAGCTCAGTTTTTTACTTGGATTAACCAAATGTCACGTACATCTAATTGGGAATCACTCTAACCAGCTATGACGACTGCAGCATCTAATTAGCTGAGGGATGCGGGTATCAAGTCGATTGACTGGAAACACTTCTAGTAAAACCGTCAGATCAATAGTCCTCCAGTCAGAGGCTGTATTTGCTCAATAAAATCTTGACACTGGCACTGAATCAGTGAAATAAAGATCGGAAAGGAGCAGATTACTTAAAAGAATAAATCGTAAAAGAAATGGTCCCTCTGCCAACTCAATGAATGGATTGAAACCAACTGCAGTGCCTTGGGAAATGTACGTTTATTGTAAGAGATACGCTATCATGAAACTAGGTGTGTCAGAGGCATACATTCACATACTGACACACATAGACAAAGATGGTTCTTATCTGTATTTCCCTACTCGTTTCTTTACTTGTCTTTCACAATCAACGGGAACCTCCCAGATGAGTGTTTCAGTGTTCCTTGTACAGTTAGTGGAAATACATTACATTACAATGTGTTGAGGTTTATATAATGTAAGTCATCAAATGTTAAAATCTCTATGCAATGTGCTTATGTCACATATATTATTTATATTTGGCCTACCTAGAGCAGTCATATCCTCCCCATCCTTGACTGCAATGACACCTGTTGGGTCGGATACACCTTCCTCCATTCAAACAGGGCATGGAACACACCGCTAAGAACACACACACAAAATACTCATATTAACCAATAATTCACCACTAATCCAGTATATATATTTATACTTTATAACTGTGTCGCTACAACATCATAGTACAGTTCAAAAATGTATTATGAGGCTTTATAGAACTTGTATAACTTGTCTTCTATGTTTATCATGGTGTGCCAAAACATGTAGCACTTTAACATTGTCTTTAGGAAAAGTACAGAAACTAAATTCTTTCCTTTATTAATGTGCATACATTCACACAATCAGTTTTGGAGAGCAACCAGGATCGTTCTTCAAAGGGGACATTCCGTGTAATCAGTGCCGATCCTGACCTCCCTGGGGCCCTAAGCTAAATTCTGCTAAGGGGCCCTCTACCTGACCCGTGAAGCCGTGAGCTATGTAAACCATTTGCCATTGCCACAGTCACACCTGACACTTCAGTTCTCCCAATACAATCCTCCCTCCTTTAAACCAAACAGTCAAAGAATAAGTACAATAATATAGAACAGAATGATATTTATTGAATAGAGTATTTTCTATAGAATATTAAGATAACAAGTGAATATTGTGTTGCAGATATCAATAATCCCTGTGAGTGATGACATCATTGAAATCAAGAATTAACTTTTGTACAAGTGAACATGTAATTCCTGATATCAGAAATAGACATTGGTAGATAAAAATGTAACTAAGGGGCCCTACTAGTAAAAAATAATCAAGAATTCACATTGCAAATAGTAAAAAAAAAAAATGAATTCTTGATATAAAAAATGCATAAACTGTGAATGAATAAAAGCTAAAATGGCTTGCCATATGTTAAAGGTTTGTTTTAGTATGCATGTTGAAGCAATTCTTGATTTATGGTTATTATTTACTGAGGGATGTGCATCCATATTGACCAGTATGTCCAGCTAATCAACATTTTAAATTCAATATAGCCTATAAATCAATAGTCAATCAATGTCAAATTGTCAATACATTGCTTTCCATCTTGCATAAGCAGTTGTTTAGAGTTTTTAACTACACATTGACTGAGACTAGATAATCAGTGTCTTGTTTTAAAAGTATGTATAATGTGTAATTTGATGAGGAGTGTCATCATTCAGGCCCAAATATTGTAGGCTACAGTATGTCTGGTCTCTCTCCACATATATTTCTGCTTGAAAAATGCGCGTTTCATTTCGTGCACGCGCATATGAACGTATGATAACACACGCGACGCGGTTATCTTTTCCGAGCCGTTGCACTTTAAAAAACACAATAGAAATGCACATAAACTTAACTTTACTTTGCTGACATCAAACTTGGAGAGGAGAGAACACAAGTTTACCTGATTGTTGTTTCCGCAATTCACTCATGTTTTCCCCCCCTCTTTTTGTGACCAGAAGGATAGTTTCGCTTCATTTTGTCATTGATGTTGTAAACATTAATTGACGCGCTATGACACGAGGGGGAGGCGGGGCCTTGAGTAATTTGCGGGGCCCTACGCAGCTTGCGTAGTGAGCGTATAGGGCGGATCGGCTCTGCGTGTAATTCAAGAGGAATCCAGATTTTCCAGAATTCATATTCGCCCTAGAGACCTTTGTGCAGACAGACATTTAAACCCACATCATGTAAATCAACACCGATAAAACACAAAGAGACAGACCAGCAACAACTGCAGAATCAGAACCAGCAAGCTCTGCAGGTGACGTACTGTGCATATTGTGCTTGAGTCTGCTAAACCAAGTTTGCTTTAATGCATTATCAACAGCTCAGCAAGTAGGTTTGTTTATCTTGGTACTGATGCTGGTGGTGTTCTCAATAAATCTAATGAAGTTTCATTGGTAAATGTTAAAATATAATGTATGTGGTATTGTAAAGGAGTTCTTGCCCTTTATAAGTCATTCATTATGGAGATGTTCATGGTATTGTGAAAGCAAACGCATCAATACACATCAATATGATAAAAGAAAAGAAGCAGTTTCAGCAATTAGACAGTTCAAAGTTCATTATACAAACAAAGATACTGACTTAAATGGTGACAAATAAAATCTGTTTAAATATATAAATAATACATAAAACTTAATTTACATTCATGTTATAAATAAGCCTGAATTTAAATTAACATCTTAGACATTATTGTGAGCATGAACCTGCCTCCCCCCTCCCCCTTTTTTATTAATAAAAATATATAAATATTCAATGAAGTCTCTCAATTAATGGGAGTTCATAAAACTAGAAGTATAATAATTGCGGTTTAAAATTATTTAAGATGAAGTATAGCATATCACCAGTGTCACTGCTCGACATGTCATGTCAACTGCCCCTAAGCGTTTTCAATAATTGTGTTTTGTTTTGCTGCTTGAGCTCCTGGGATCTACTGGATATCACTATTAGGGGCCTGTTGTCACAGGTGTTGCCTGGAAACAACATGAGCATGACACGGTATGACCCCAGGAGAATGAGCCACGGCCCTATCCCACCATGAGGTCCTTCTGTCTATAATAAGTGTAATCACTCCACTACACCCTTAAACTCTTAAATTTAATCGGTTTATCATAATGTCTTTAGTTAACAGCAAGAGATATTTCCCTAAATAGCCACTTTTACAGTTGAACTAAATGCCAGACAAACACGTTTGTTGGGTTTTATCGGATCAGTGTCACAGTCTGTTGTGCGTTGGTCGGGTTTGTTTTCACCGGACTCACTGAACATGTTCAATCAGCGTTTGCCTGTGTCTGTTGGGGCAGTGTGAACATATGTGTGACAGTTATTTTTCATAAAATTCTAAATTCAACAGTCAACTTGTTTGTTGTCTGTGCAGTGTGATTTGGCCTTAAGACTTATGCTAACAGGCAAGATCACAGATAGCTTGAGGTAAATGGCAGATGTTCTCTAGACTCCATTAATTGGCTGTAATTAAATACTGTGAGGTTATCACTAATTGTTTGTCAGGACTGAAAAAAAGCAGATGATATTTCTACTTCCTCAGTTTTGTAGATTTTGTTATATTATTGTTTGATTGCTTCTATTGTTCTACTCATTTTTAAGTCACTTTGGATGAAAGCGTCTGCTAAACGATTAAATGTAAATGTATTACTCATACAAGATCCACAACGTTAGAGGTTGCACTGACTAGTCAACTAGTTCTGCTACTAATCATTATTTATGTAATAAATTAACTAGTTTTCTCGACGACCATCATGAGTCATCACATACAAACACACACTCTTACCACTGTGGCAGCGTGTGCCCGTCCATCCTGCTGGACATTCACACTGGTATGGAGCGACACAGCGTCCTCCATTGAGACACGGTAGGATGCAGATCGCTGCAAAAAAGGCACAAATTGTGTGACATTTGGGTTAATAAGACACAGGAATAATCAGAATTAGTTCAGTTAACTGTTTAAAACCAACCTCTCTTTCACTTTCTACTTCCCATATATATTCATGCATGTACAGACATTCACACCACACCCAACAGTTCTGGCTTTCCGATAAAGAAGTAGTGAAGCCACAGAGATAAATGCAACTTGTTTTTGTGGGATGACTGTTAATGAGCAGGGCTTTTTAAGAAGCTGTTGTAATGCACGATGTTACTGTTCCATGAACTGTTGCCAAAATGAATGGACTGTCATGTAGAAATAATCATCTCTGTTTGTGTATGCTGTTGTTGTTATTGTGGATGTTTGTGTGTGTACTTACGCTCCTCACAAAATCGGCCCATCCATCCCTCTGGACAGGAGCAAGTGTTTGGTCTTTGGCACACACCTCCATTCTGACACTGGAGCCAACACACAGCTGCACAAACACAACATGATTGGTACAGTGATGACACAATCTTAAAAAAAGCAGAGACTGTACACAGTGCCACTTTCCTACAGAATTCCAAAACACTACGAAAAGACATGCAGTATTCAAAGAACTAGATGTTAGATGTTCAGACCGGTGTGAAATTGCACTGATCTGAGTTAATTTCTGCAAGCACCCAAACCATTTGACTCCAAGACCAAAAAAAGAGGCTCAGAAGTACAAGGTTAAAACATCAACATGCCAAAAATTAAAGCTTTATATACTGAATCATTCATGCCTTATTGAAAAGAGTGACATCCATACCAAAGCCCATCTCAATAATCTCTGTGAGACAACGCTGTTGTTCAATGGCTATTATAAAATAAATTCTGGCCCTGCATTTATCAATATAGCATTCTCGCTATGCTAAAATAAAGTAACATCTATGACACAAAGTAACAGTTGGCTATACTTATATGTATTTGCACAGCACCTATCGAGAACATTGTTATCATATATATGTCAGATACTATAACTGAATGACAATTAAATGTATTATAAAATAATATTTTATTAAGAGCTTGAGGTAATACTATACTGGAAGGCATTAAAAAGTTTTGGGGTAAATATTTTTTTTACTATTCATCAATGAATCCTGGGATGTGTCACAGTTTCCACAAAAATATGAAGCAGCACAACCATTTTCAACATTGATAATAATAAGAAATGTTTCTTTTTCTTTTCTGAAGGATCATGTGACACTGAAGACTGGAGTAACAGCTGCTGAAAATAAAAAAAACAGTTATATTGTAACAATATATTTACAATATACCAGTTTTTACTGTATTTTAACCAAATAATGCAGCCTTGGTGAGCATGATCTTTAACAAAAATTTGAATCTTACCGCCCCCAAACTTTTCAATGGTAGTGTAGATCAACAAGTTAAATATCATCTATTTGCACAGAAAGGGAATGGAACTTTGGAGTTTCTTTTGAATACGTTTATTGAGACTCTTGACACCAAAAATGCACAAATAGCGCTAGTAAATCTCAAGCCATTGACTAGCAGTGTTGCTTAATAGTCATTAGCTGTAAAGATGTCCAAAGTGCCCAATGCTCATGTTTATATGTGTAAATGTGCAAGACCAGTCAAAGGGAATAGCAGGATTTTGCAAAGATACAGAAAAAGGCTGAAGGCAGAACTCCAAGTGGGATTTAAGGGCAAGTCCTTGTGCTACCTTTGCAGGTAGGAGGTGGGGTCCAAGTGCCATTCTCCAAGCACAAACTCCTGCTAGAACCCTCCATGGTGTAGCCTGCGTAACATGAGTACACCACCACATCTCCAAACTGGAACACTGCCCCACGGACTATCCCATTTGCCACGTACAGTGGTGGGCCGCAGGACACCCCTGTGTGTGATTAAAATGGACCGGACCAGTAGGTTAGAAAGGAAGATTCTCAGCAAGGCTGAGCAGTCCATTGAAGAACTAAAGAGAGCTTTCTGGGTTTTTAAAGGATGGTTAAGAAATGGCATTTTCTTGAGCTCTCTAATTTCAATCTTTTTAGGTAGTTGTATTTGAGAATATTTGACATGTTTTTCATGTAACAGGAAGCCTAATTAGTGTTGGGAACATACAAACAAATCCACAAAACAGGAGATGGTGCACGAGAAATGCACATTTGAGAGATGACATAATAGTATCCTCTCACATCTGATAATAGTAACGCTACAGGCAGTAAGTGAAGTTCAACAGGTGTCTCACAGAGAGAAAAGTGAATATACACACATAAATGTTCAAATTCAGGCAATAACCAACTATAAATGTGCACACAATCCACCACATACATACGCATGTCATATTACAGAGCTAGCATGCAAATTGCCCAAGGACCAAAATATCACAAATAATACAAAACAACAAAGGAACATTAACTAACTGTGAGAGAAAAGGCTAGTATTATTTTGTATGATAGCGTGCAGAAGCAACGGGGACCGAGGAAAATAGAGACGAAAGTTTCCAACAACACACAGACAGTACAAAAGAGATTCCATGCAATGAGAAAAGCAGAGTTTACAATCAATGTGACATGTAAGGAATGTTCCAAAACCTAGTGAGCTATTGAAATTGATTTTAATAAGAGTTTGGTGTTAGCATGTTGGTATGCTAATGGCAAAACATTCTAGTAATAATCATAAAAATACACAGACACACAAATATTAGGTAAACTACATATAACTACATATATTCCACTCAATACTGAAAAGTGTTGATTAATTCAATTTATTTTTAATCAACTTTTCTTCCGTCTAATTTGCCATCTTGGATTTATTTATTTTTCACTGAACTGAATATAATGTATACTGAGACTTAGAGTTTGGGCAAAACAAGAATCTCAGGAATAATTAGGATACCTGCTTTTGCATCAGGAGCATGCCTGAAATGCCATAAAATGCTGCCTCTGTAGCAGCTCACTAGGGTTTGGAACAGACCACTTGTCTTTGACACCATTAGCATATGCACCCATATACAGTATGTCTCTAATAAAACTTTCCACAATTCTTTCTTTCTTTCTTTCATTACAAATGAATTTGCACTAATTGTGATGCTGCAGCCTGAATGAGGAACTGAATGAGGAGTTATTGGTCAAAATCTTACTCCTCAAGCTGTTGTAATCAGTAACTGTGCTTGAGTCAGCACAAATACACTATGTGGAAGTACTTAGGGACAAAGTTCGTAGTTTCTTAACCCATCACAATATTGCAAATCTCCAGCTCGTCAAATCCGGAAGTCTATTTGACCTCGATTTTGTTAATATGCAAATTGTATGTATAGTATGTGATTTAGACATTTTCGTGCTGTACATGTTCAGATTTATCATGGGATAGTGAGGTGCACCAAAGAGAAGCTGAAATATGTTTTAATATGGCCCAAATATCTTGGAAAAGTATTCCACTGTGCTGAATAATATGAGATCGAATTGGGGATAAATTCCCCCTAACCTTTGGTGCAAAATGCTTCTGGGCATTAAAATAAAATCATTTATTAAAGTGATTTTTTTTGTCATTCAAAGCAACTAATAAATACAGTAAAGATGGAAATAATGAATGCTTGTACTCACTCTCGCATACTGCAGTGATGGGGGTCCAGGTCTGATCACTCCTGCAAGTTAATGTGCCGTTACCTTTTCTCTGGTAACCTTTGAACCGCTGACCTTTAGGACAACTGACTGGTATTGACTGGCCTACCAGGAAAGCCGTCTGAGGAATGTTGACATTGCCTCCAGTCCAGCCAGGAGGAGGGGGGCATGGTTTGGCTGTGTGTGTGTGTGTGTGGGGGGGAATAAAATTTGAGTCATATATTACAGTAAAGCCTTTCTGGATAAACAAAATAGCAGACCTATAATGCAGTAAGTAACATCTTAACTTCTTAGAAATGTAAATTTAGTTTGTATGTTTCTTGGTGGAAAATAAGGTGTTTTGCTATTTTCTTATTGACGAAGGTCTAACAGAAGTCTTATACTGGCTTGGTTGAGAAATTACTTTCCCAAAAATGTACACAGACAGAAATGTCTGTTTTTGAAAGAATGTTTCAATTCACTAAAATAAATTGCACTTACTGATAGCGCAATGGTGCAGTGTCAACTGCCGGAAGGTATACAATCTATACTGAGCCTAATTTCTTACAATGGAAGTTATTTGAGCAGAAAAGACTACTCACGACAATGTATTTAACACCTGGATAAATAGGGTTGTGAGTATTTTTTTTTTAAAAATGCAAGTCCCTCATCCAGAAAGCTTCCCTTTAAATATTGTCAGAGTATTTGAAACCATAGTGCTTGACATACGTATACAGACTGGGAAGGGTGAACTCCAGGAGCCGTTTCCCACACACATGACGAGAAACTCTCCCTGCAGTGTGTAGCCTTTGTCACAGTGGAACTCAAGAGCACGCCCGTTTGACAGGTTGTGCTCGTGCACTTTTCCATTCAACAAATCTGTTATCTTCTCACAACCTCCTGAAACTGTGAGTTTATGTTTGTACATTTGTGAAAAAAAGAAGAGGAAAGAATGCAAAAAGGTTAGATAGAGAACCACGGAAAGACGTTGAACTTATACTGTTTCTTAAAGCTAAAGAGTGACTGTTTATCTATTCTTACCTTCACACGCTGGTGTAGGTAAGCTCCATGTTCTGTTGGCTTGGCAAGTGAGGTTCTGTGAACCAACCAAACTCATCCCTGAATGACACATGTAACTCACAATACTCTGGTATGTCTGACCACTGGACAAAGTAACTGCATGGGGAACCACTGGTGGAGGACCACATGATACAGCTAGACAAAAGATGAGTTTAGAGATCAAGTAGATTGAATGTGTAATAATAACAATAACAATATAACTATTAACAACTTTTTTTCTACCAAATCTTGTACATTATTAAAGATAACCAGAAAACAAGAAAAAAATTCTGATTAAGTTTTTTTTTTTCAGTTTGAAAAAGTCTTACCAGCACACACTGGCTGAATTCCACTCCAGGTTTTATCACCTTGACATGTCTGAACAGAATCACCCTGGATGATGTGAAATAAGAATATAAATATATACATGCTTTTGGCTTATTAACTCTCATTCACCACTATTATAAACACATTTATTGGGGCAATGGTTTGTGGGGAAAAATGGCATTAGATAATATAAGGACTAATCCCTTTTCCAGGGTGTTTCCCTGCCTACGGCCTGAGACAATGGGATAGGCTCAAGCGGTTTAGAAATGGATTGATAAATAAATACGTACCTGTATTTCAAATCCCGGTAGACAAGTATGGCTAATAATATCTCCATAATTGTAGCTCTTGCCCTCAACCAAACCATTAATAATGGCGAGAGGCTTCTCACAAATAACAGGCACACAAGACTTGGAAGAGAAAGATGGAGACCATTTGCCAGAGATCTGGACGAAATAAAGGGAAAATAACATTGAGACATAATTAGAAAATGACAAATTTATCAGCAAATGATGCAAGGAGTGTCTACACAGAATGATGATCTTAACATATCACTTACTGTACACTCAGATAATCCAGGTCCCTCAAGATAGTACCCTGGTCTACAGGAGAGTATGATTGCGCCCCCTACAGGTGTGAGCTGCTTGCCTGTGACAACTACATTGGTGAGGTTAGCAGGCAGCCTGCAGGGTGAAAGTCGACATCTGACGCTGTGTTTGGACCAGGTGCCATCACTTTCACAGGTAATTGAGTCTGTCTTTGTTGCTAACTCAAAGCCTTCTTTACACCTGTGTCAAGTGGAAACATTCAGTTGAATGGATCTCAGCATTTGTTTTTGTATAATTTAGCTTTTATTGGATATTTATGTTATGTCAAAGTACCTGTACTGAGCTTTGCTGCCATAGGTTAACACCACTCCTGCAGTCTCTGCATTTGGGATGAGAGGAGGCACTCCACAAGAAACTGGTTCACAGTTCAGGTTAGGCTCTCCCCATCTACCCAACCTTCCACAGGAAAGATGGGGAAAACCTTTCAAATTATATCCTGGCCTACAGCGGTAGGTGACTGTATCAATGGAGTATGCAGCACTGCCTTGTACGATAGCATTAGGCACAGGTGGGGGAGGGCTGGAACATCTCCCTCGGGTGCAGATGGGTACTCCTGGACTCCACACTCCGCCCTTGTCACATATGGCCTCTGGGGGGCCAAGAATTTTATAGCCATCATCACATCGGAACCAGATGCTTGCACCACAGGTGTGGTCTCGGCCGAGAATGGTGCCGTACTTCAGAACCGGGGTATTGCAGACACATGGTCGGCATTCTGGAACTTGCCCCAGCCAGACACCCTCAGTAGCACATCGTAAAACCGGACTGCCAAAAACCTCATAGCCTGGAAAGCAAATATACTCCACAACATCATCAAAATTAAAGCTTGATCCATTCAGGTAACCATGGCTAATGTCCTCAGGTGGGTCGCATGTGACTATGTCGCACCGCGGAGGAGGGTCATCCCATAGTCCATCAGCTCTGCATATTAGCGTTGGATTTCCCGTCAAGACGTAGCCAATGTCACACGCATACCTAACCATACCGTTGTAGCCATAATCCGTGCCTGTTACTCTGCCATTTTCAATTATCGGTGGTTGACCACAGTTGGCTGGAAGGCACTTTGGAGGAGCCTCAGTCCAACTACCATTGGCCGAACAAACACTTGTCGGCGCCCCCTGTAGGATGAAGCCAAGATTGCAGCTGAACAACAACCTCTTACCAAACGTATAGTCGTCTCCTCTTACTAAAACGTCCTTCGATACAACAGGGCGCCCACAGTAGACTGCTCTACACATTGGAGCTTTGTTGTCCCATTTCCCATCAACCTGACAAGTTCTAATTTTAACACCCTCAAGGACAAACCCTTTATGGCATTCATAATGAATAAGCATCTTGACGTGAAAGGATTTTCCAATCACCTCACCATTCGCAATGCCTCCAGGATTACCACATGAGATGGGCAAACAGCGAGGAGCATCATCACTCCACTGCAGCCCAGAGATACACTGTCGGATTGTCTGTCCACTGAGCTCGTAACCCTCCTCGCAACTGTACTCTGCGAGGCTGGCATGTGGGCTATTTGATACCATAACTGATCCATATTCAGGGCTGGGTGGAGTCTCACATTGTGCCGGAGCACACACAGGTGCGGTTCCATTCCACGTGCCATCTTCTTGGCACATCAACACGACACCACCATTCATTTCATAGCCAGCATGACAGTGATATTGAACTAGGGAACCATGTAAAAAGCTGTTGTCTACTGGTAAATGTTGGCTTGTAAGTGTGTCATCATCGTCTTCTTTGACCTTCAAGTAGTCACCAAAATCAATATGCGGAGGCAGGCCGCAGTCAGCAGGAGTACATTTTGGCTCAGAGCTTGACCAGCCATGTTCTTCACAAGTGAGATGATTATTACCCACTAGCAGAAAACCTGGGAAGCAGCTATAGAAGATAGTAACCCCAAACTTGCGGTCCCGTCCTTCTACAAAGCCATTGTCAATTGGTTTTGGAGGAGAACAGTAAATCTGCACACAGTTAGGAGCCTCCTGGTGCCACTGTCCATTCTCCAGACAGGTGAGGGTTTCTGGGCCTTGTAAACGGTACCCCCTTTGGCAGGAATATGTAACTGATTGGCTAAACTGAAGCCTGGAGTATCTAACAGCACCATTGGGAATCTCCTTGGGTGCAGCACACTTAACAGGGTGACATACAGGTACACCTCCTATCCACAGTCCACTTTGACCACAAAGCACAGTGCTGTTGCCTACTAAGTCATACCCTGCCTTACAGCTATATATGGCAGTACTAAGATACATTAGTCCTTGAACATCCACAATTCCATTTGGTATGTCCTCAGGCTGTGGGCATTCAATAGGAATGCACTCAGGATTAGGTTTACTCCAGTTCCCATCTGCCTCACAACGGACAGAAGCTTCCTTCCGGAGTGTAAAGCCATCCATGCAAGAGTAGTTCACCACACTAGCAAAGTAGGACAGTGTGTCAGATGGGTCACCAAAGGCAACCTCAGGGGGAGGTCCACAAAACACTTGTTTGCAGACAGGGAAAGAGTCATTCCACTCTTGGGATGGGGTACAACGAAGAGTTCGTGCTCCATGGAGAACATAACCTTCCTCACAAGAAAGCTCCACAGTGCCTGAGTCAGAATCCAATCCACGCAGTACAAGGTGATTCTCCACTAAAGGTGGTTCGGGGCACTGTACTGGGGAACAACGTGGGGTTACGCTCTTATCCCAATTTTCGAACTTTAAACAAGTCCATACAGAATCTCCAATGAGTTCATATCCCTCGTTGCAGAAAAATTCCACCTTGCTGCCGACTTCAAAGGTGGAGCCGTGATAATGCCCATTTTTTATATCAGGTGGGGTAGGGCAGGTGAGGAGGACACAAACAGCAGGAGGGTTGTTGTTCGACCACTGCTTATTGGCCATACATATACGTTCAGGTTTTCCAGTTAGGCGATAACCATCATTGCAAGCATAGGTCACTCTACTGCTGTATACATAGCTGTTCTTTCTTAGTTGGCCCTACATAGAGAAAAAATTAAAATATGTTTAATAATGTATGTGAAATAATCAAGGATTACATTGACATTAGAATTCTTTATTGTTTTGTTTAAATATATATATATATATATATATATATATATATCATGCATCCCAGGAAGACAGTATTGAATTTACCTGGATAAAACCATTTGCCAAGCGAGTAGGGCTGGGACAGGAAATAGGCTGGCATGTGGGCAAGACACCTCCCCACTCACCGTTGGCTTTACAAATTCTCCTTTTCTCTCCTCGAATGAAATACCCTTTGTCACAGCTGTAAGCAATTACCGCTCCAAAACTGTAATTGCTCCCACTTACATAGCCCTTCTCAATACTGTCTGGCTTTGAGCATCTGACAGGCATACAGCCAATGTCCAAAGGTGAGGGTGTCCACTCTCCCCCTATCATGCACTTCAGGGTTCCTGTTGTGTTGAGAACAAAGCCCTCCTCACACTTGTAGTTGACCTCTGTGTTGCTAGCATACTTCAGTTTGTTTATGGAGTCCAGAATGGCATGAGGTAAATCTGGGGGACGCTGGCAGAAGTTGGCAATGCAGTGAGGAATGCCAAAGCCATCTGGGGGTGCCCAAACACCTTGGGCATTGCAGAACAGTTTTGTATTGTTACCAGCAGTGTAGCCGTCATCGCAGAAATAGATAGCAGTGTCCCCAAAAAGCTGGTGTCCAGTGTCAGGTAGGGCATGGTCAACTTGGGGTGGTGGCCCACAAGACAGAGGCACACACTGGGCAGAATTACGAGTCCAGTTGCCACTTGGGAGGCATTCTTGAGTTTCTATGCCAAGCAGGGTGTAACTGCAATAAGACAAATTTTACAAATCATTGTTATCAAATCATTATTACAGAGATTGAAAAAGATATTTTACAGGGCATCAAACATCTGTTTTTGCTGAACGCAGACAAATTAGGGGTTGCACAGACTAGTCGACTTTAATGCTCTGCCATGTCGCTTTAAGTTTGACGTCAACTCGTGTAGATCGCGCACACACATAAACATTCAGTAGCGCAGAAATGTATCGTCAACACTGTGATTTACTTCTTTTTAGAGAAGCTGGCAGGTAGAATTAACTCACATGCAATCGCCCTATCACTAATGTATTCGGTAACGCTTCCTTTTACAGTACAGTACTTACGTGTACTTATAGTGTACTTACCTAGAAAGTACTGGCTAATATAAGGTAAGTACATGGGTTAGGGGTAGGTTTAGGGGTAGGTTCAGGGTTAGTACCTAGTTATTACCCAGTAATTATAATTACTATAATAAGTACATAGTAAGTACATGGGTAACAGGACTGTAAAAGGAAGCGTTACCATGTATTCATATAAAAGTAATATTTACTGTGCTACTTTATCTGTATCTCATTTAGAACGAGCAGAAATCTGTGAGAAATATAACGGCCCAAAGACAAAAGAAAAGAACTGATCAAAATAAGCTGTTATGTAGGAGCAATAGCCTTGTGGGCAGCACTGTGTAATATGCCATAGCTGTGCACAAGACAACCTGCGTTCGAGTCTCAGCTCGAGGTTCAGGCTTATTTGTTCATTAATGACGTCATCGGCGAATAGTAGACGTCAAGTCGACTTTCATCACATAAATGTCGACTTAAAAAAATCTGAAGTCGTTTAACCCCTAAGACAAATATAATCGGTTCAGAGCCCTTGGCACATAAATATACACAAATTAAGTTACCCCTCTTTGCAAATATAGATGATTCTGCTACCCAGCGTAAAGTTGTCGCCCTTAATCACAGCGTCCCTCAAAGGAGGAGGTTTGCCACAATCCACTCTGGCACAGAGGGGGGGAGGAAATGCCCACTCTCCTGATGACTCACACTTCAGTTCCATGGCACCCAGCAATCTTTACACAAAAAAACAGGTGAGTCAACACATTCTTTGACTGTGTATTCTCTATTCATTCTCTATCTAGATTGTGTATAAACCAACCATACCATCTAAAATGTTTTCCAGTATGGTCCCTGCTGCAATTATCATAGAGTCAGTTATGAAAATGTTTTAGACTTTACCTGTATCCCTCAATGCAGGTGTAGGTTAGCGTGGAGAGGAAGACTTTCCCATTGAGGGTATACTCAGCATAATCCACCACTGGGGGCTCACCACAGGTTACAGGCTTACAAACATGGGCCTCTCTGCTCCACTTCAAATCCAATTGACACTGGCTTTCTATTGGCTCCTGGGGGACATAGCCCTTCTCACAACTGCAGCAGAGCAAAGAAATACAAAGATTAGCAACACACAAAAATATCATCCTTTCCCATTATGTTATTCTTCAATAAAAACATATTTTTTTCATATTTAATCAGGTCTCTTAAAAGTGGCTATACAATACCTCTAGAAACCGACTCTACATCTAACACTGACAGTGATACCTGAAAGTCACCTTGCTTCCGTATGTGAAGTTTGCCCCTTTTAGGATTCCATATTCTGGGAGAGTGGGATGAGCACAGGAAAGGGCTGTGGGAGGAGGTCATTAGAAGCAGATTATGTCAGTGTTTTAAATGCACTTCAGACAGAAATTGTCTTCATCATTGCATTAAATTCCGTTATGTCAAGAAAAAAAAATCAATTCATCTGAAGAGTATCGGGAATCCGCCAAAGCAAAATGCATGTAACTTTGATTGACATACAGTAATCTGAGGTTACCAGGCATAAAAGCCTCATAAAAGCTGCTGGCTGAAGTTCAGAATGCCGGTCAGTGTGCTGGCAATGCAAAAATACTGAATAGTTCCAGTAACATGGACTGAACAAAGCTGAACAATTGTTTATCAGATAAGGTTCCCATATATACACAGAATGTCTCTATCAGGTCAGTTTCCCAACCTCAAACCCAGCAATAAGATTAAGAAACAATGTATCTGCATTGTATGTGGTACGATTACACAAACATTTACATATAAATTGGAGGCTCTAACCATTCGGATTCCAATACAAGCTCTAATTAGTTACAACTATCTAACTATATAACTCTATTTTAATATATTTAAAAAAAAATTAGCAGTCCTTACTCCAGGCTTCAGTCACATGATCCTCCTAAATCATTATATGCTGATGATTTGGTGCTCAAGAAACATTTCTATTTATTATCAGTAGAAAAGTGTAGGGCAGTGCTTCTCAAAGTCCGGACTCCGGTCCGGATCTGGACCCGGAGGGAATTCAATCCGGACCCGCCTCCATTTCGTATTTCAAGAGCCCTAATTGTGTGTAAGGGATTACAAGTCTGGATTTCCTATTTTGATAAGCGCATGTTAAAATCATTTGTTTATTTTTTATGATGGTCCAAAATTAAAACGAAGGCGAGATATTTAAAGTTTTCCTCCGTGATTTAGTTGCCATGACATCCAGTGAGCTGTGACTTTTGACGTAATCGGGCGCGACCGCGACGCGACACTTCCCGGCGTAAGCGTTTGAATGGGTGTGGAGGATGTCATTGTCCAGGAAAAGAAAAGTTGACGAAGAAAATAGAGTTTTCAAAGATGATTGGACAGAGAGGTATGCGTTCACAGATATTTCAAATCTCCCGGAAGTTCCAGGAGTCTCCCGCATATTGATAGCGGCTCCTGATGCCCGCAAATTAGTTCAAATCTCTCGGAATCTAGAGCTCCAAACCGTGCAGCGCGCGTACGGCAGAGAGGGAGAGAGCGAGAGACCTTACGTGTGTGTGCAAATGCGCGTGTGTGTCTTGTTGTGTGAGCTTGTGAGTTGTGACTATTGCAAGCGCGCAGCTGAGAAGTCCTGATTATATTGTCTGCTATATTTAGGCCTGCTTCTTATTTATTAAGGCAATTGGTTGATGAAACATTGATTACAATGCGTGGCGCGAGCGATCTCCGACAGTAAACTGATTCTGCTTTGTCTCGGGTAAACAGCTGTTGCGACCCGAGCAATAACGGCCACGTCCGGTGTAGACACAGTGTTAAAGCTCATTCAGCCTGATAACGCTACGTTACAACATCAAGCAATATTCCAAAAATGTATATAATTATAACACTTTATAAAGGGCCATTTTGCATTAAGAGTAGCCTAGTTTCACGTTTAGTACATTTTGCTTACTAATTATTTAAAATAGTATAAAAGTACTGTACATATGTAATTAAAAACGTTTTCATTAGGATATTATTAATTTTACTTTAGTAAAAAGATCTGAGTTCTTGCTCCACTGGTAGAGATTAGAGGAATTAAGAGTAAAAATAGGAGATAATAAGATTTTGTCAGTGACACTTTTTATATATTTATTGATACAAGTTATGACTAAATTAAAAGACAAAGTCGTTAGTGAAGATTATGCAACAGTATTTAGAATATAATATAATATAATATAACATGCAATGCAAACTAGTTTGGTTACAGCTCAACTGTATAATTCTCATTATATCATTCCCCCTGCCTCCATTACATATCTGTGTCACACAAGTGTTTGATTACCACATTTGAGTGATCATTGCAAAACGTGTTTATAAAATATATTTATTCTGTTTATAGCTACTGTGTAAAGTACCCATCAAAAGTTTGTACACACCAATAGGAAAGTGTCCAAACTTTTGACTGGTATACTGTACTATAATACACATAAATAATATTGCTACTGTATTATAATATACACATAAATAATATCGGCCGATATATCGGTATCGGGCTTTTTTTACTCCCTAATATCGGTATCGGCATCGGCCCCCAAAAATCCATATCGGTCGGGCTCTAAGCACCAGTGTACAAATCTGAAAGCTAGGCCTACCTTTGCAGTATGGGACATCTTCCTTCCATATTCCTTCCTCTGTGCAGGAAAGACGGGATGAGCCAATCAACTCATAGCCTTCCTTACAGGAAAAGACCACCTCACTGCCCATGATGAAATTAATGCCCTCACGGTGCCCAAACTCCGGAATACCTGGATCTTTACATTTTACAGGCTCTTGTGAAAATAAAGAAAAACACAAATAATTGTCTTCAGTTTATGACCGTATTTGTTAAGAAAAATACATTAGTGATTTTAGAAACTTGTTGTGGACAATATGTTGTCCGATTTGTGACGGAGTGGCAGACAGGTCCAAAATGCACAAATGTAATAATAATGATGCAAATGTGTGGACTGGCAGTGCACTGATCAAGAGACTGCTACCAGTGGAAACTTATTTGGCCACATAAATTGTCCAACTTATGATGAGATTGTGTTACCTGTGCAGTTTCTTCCATCTCCACTGTAAGGAGGTATGCAGGTGCATATATGAGAGCCATCAGTGTTCAGGCAACTAGCATGTTCATCACATTCAGAGCCCAGAGAACATTCGTCCACATCTGTAATATGAGCACAACCCAAATTAGAACAAAGGAATGCAAAGTGTAAATGATAAATGAAAGATTGTATGTATGTAAAATTATATTTCAGGTTCCATGTGCACCTGTGCATAGTAGTGCTTGATAACTCTGATATAGACCTATTGTCTATTCACTGCCTATCTGCTTCTTTAAAATATTTGCTGTGTATCTCTTACCCAGACAGGCAGGTGGGTTGCCAATCCATTTTCCATTATTGGTACACATCATCTTATTCTCTCCGAGTAGATAGAACCCTGGTTTACATTGATAAAGCACTAAGCTCCCAGCATAGAAATCGTCTCCATGATACTGGCCATGCTCCAGATCAGGGGGAGGACCACATTCCACACCTGCATATATAGAGAAAGGCCCAGTAATGTTAATACTACATTGTGTTTATATGCAGTACTGTACATGCGAGTATGCACACAAATGCATCTATTTGTGTTATGGCATGTGTTTATTTGCATTTAAAAATTTTAAACATAAGTTGTACGATTGTATCTCAGTACAGTGTAAGTTTATTGTTGTAAACATGGCTGTGATTGTAGTTTTGAACATGAGTCACAGTTTAAACAGTCAGTGTATGCTTTTGTGTCTTTTGTTGTTTCTGTGCATTCACATCACTCACGTTCACATATTGGCTCTGCATGGCTCCACTGGCCTCTGTTTAAGCACTGCTGCACTGGCTCCCCCACCAGATAGAACCCGGGACTGCAAGAGAACTGCACCTTAGAGCCTGGATTCACAGCTTTACTGGATGAGCGCAGTTGAGAAACAGAAGATTCCACCACAGGGCAGTCTAACAAAGACCAAAACAGTGGACAACAAATGTTACAATGGCACATGGTTAGGTTAATATGTGTTTGGTAGTTACACATCACAATACATTTGATCAAATCAGACAAAATGTGTCGTACTGTTGTTATTGTGCAGCAGAATGAAAAAAATCCCAACCAAGACCTGCAGAGAAACAGTTTTGTTCCCCAATGCACACATGGTTGATTGACAATAATAGAAAAGGTTGTACTTCATTCTTACCAGCACAGAAAACGCTCTTGCTACTTGTCTTTACTCGGCCCGTGACCCCTCCTAAGAAGTCAGGCCAGGCAAACACGTTCCCTTTCTGCAGATCACGTGGACAGCTGCTGGCCAGAGACGTGATCTGAGAATAGCGGAAATATGCTTAGTTTCTGATCTCAGAGCAGTTCGGAAAAATACTTTTTTTTTCAGTCTTGTTGAACTCAGTACACTGTTAACATGAAAACTAAGAGTAAGGAATGTGTATAAAGTGTTACCTGCTGTGGTGTTAGAACATAGTTCCATATATTAAGTTGGCTAACAGTGCCCACAAAAGACTCTACTGGGTTGAAGCCATCCCCCCTCTGGTCCTGATCCTGTCCAAGTACCAGAGCGCCCCCTCCTGTTTGATGTATAGAGCAAACATTTCATCTTCTGGACGCACACTCTCTTTGAAGCACCATAAAGCAATAAAGGCGTCTTAATAAACTGGCAGTGTGTTTAAACTGTTTATCAGCTATTTAGGTCAACCTGGTATGGTAGTGCCGACTGATAGTCCTTTCCCTCCATCTGAAGGGCTCCCATCAATATAGACTCTCCAATCACCATCCTTACTGCGCCATGATACACCAATGTGGTGCCAGAGGCCATCATTAACTGCTGGGCAGTCAGTGATCCGCTCCTTACCATTAACATACAACACCCACCTGAAAGTAAGATAGTAAGAAAAACAAGGGAAGACAGACATGAGAATGCAAGAAAAAGAGTGATGATTAAACAAGAGTAAAACCAAACCCTTGTTTGGCTTTTATATTTGTTTGGGTGTTGGTAAGACCAACTTACATAATTTAAACATGTTAAAAGTCATAGCATATATGCATATTCAATTGAGGTATGCAAATGAAAACACAGCTCTCACCCATTATAGTCGATGAGGAGGAAGGCATTGTCACTTCCCTCTACAGCGTAGGAGATTGGAGTTCCATAATTAACAGTGTCTGATGACCTCATCCAGAATGTACATGAGATCTGTGTAAGAGATGGCATCTGACCGTCCATCATCACATAACCATGGATACCAGAAACTTCAAATTCCAGATCAAAGGAATAGGGCAGTTCTGTTTAGACAAAAACAACACAACAACAGATGATATACAGTATTATACATTCATTTTTAATAAGTATATATTTTTTTGTGTCTGAGGTTAACTTATGTTAATTGGGTTTTACCCCCAACTATCATATAACAAATGTGTGGATGAATGTATTCATTTGTGGGATGTCAGAAAGATGCAGAAGTTCAAAGCAAATGTTTCTGCAGCTTAAGTCTAATAAATTGTCTTTTTAGACTGGGGAGGAAGTCTGGTTCTGAGAGTTATGGTTTGTTGTCACAGTACATCAAACTTTATCTGAAAACATAAATGAAAAATTGATTCTGTATAACAGGGTGTGAAGATTAACAGCCTATTGGATAATTTTAAGTGCTATCTAAATTAAAGTGACACTATTCTGTCTCTAACAAGCCTTTGTAAAACTTATCTCTATGATGATGATGATGATTTCAATGATTTTTTCATCTCTTTCCCTCAATACCTGTCTCACACCTGGTTCCGTTGAACCCAGGAGGGCATCGGCAGGTGAAAGTAGCCACTCCATCCACGCAGGTTGCGCCATTCAAACACAAATTCGGTTCACAGTTGTCTACGTCCACCTGGCACAGTCTGCCTCTGTATCCATTCACACATTCACACCTGTTCGCAAATGTGAGACAAAGTCTTTTATCTGTCATATGTCTGTTGTTGATTGCATTATAAACATGCATGAACAGTTCCCACAAAGGTTTCCTCACAAACCTGAAATCATTGACAGCATCCACACATGTACCTCCATTCAGACAGGGGGAGCTGTAGCACTCATCCACGTCAACCTCACAATTGTCGCCAGTGAAGCCATGAGGACATGTGCAGAAATACCCACCCTCCAAGTCTTTACAAACACCTCCGTTTTGGCACGGGCTGGAAGCACACTCATTTATTTCCAACTCACAACGTGGACCTAGATGTAAATTACAAAAAAGCCATTGATTACTGCACTACAATTTAAGAGCATTCAATTCAATGTATTATACTATATTTTAAATTATATTCAAGTGAAGGGGTGTGGCAGAGGTGAAGTACTGACCTGTGAATCCATCTGGACAGCTACATGTGAAGTGATTCACTTCATCCACGCAGACTCCATCATTCTGACATGGGGAAGAGCTGCATTCGTTCACCTCAGCCTCACACAACAAGCCTTCCAGAGACAAAACACACACAAAGACATGTGGAACATCATTTTACCTGTTACTTGGGACAATGAACAAGCAACCAATACGTTATTATTTCTGTTATAATTCATGCTGCCATGCATTCTATTAAAACTAAGTCACATCACAGATCTTGTGTTAATGTGGCAGGTCCTCCTCTCACTTTTCACCTGTATTCTGCTGTTACACCCTCACATTCATGGCATGCTGGCCCACTTTGAGAACTCGATGAGCTCAAGGGAGACAAAAGAGATGTCTTTATCAGCTGTTGTCACTAGCTTTGACTAGCTACAAGTTTCCATCCAATAATTTTTAACGCATCAAAACGTTTACAGATATGGCTGATAGAAATTCTAATTATCAATAAAATTGCCACAAAGTGCAGACATAATCTCTGTTTATTTGAATTCAGTGCATAAATTCAATGTTGATACTGAGAGTTATGTTTGATGAGTTATGTTTTATGTTGATACTGTATCGGTATTTTTAATGGTCCCATTACATGGTACTCTCTCCTTTTTTCGAGAACATGTAGGACGCAAAAGGTAGATCATTTGCGATACACACAAAATTATATATTGAAGCGGCACAAGGGCAGATTTAATTTGTGATACACCAAAACTTGTATGACAAATAATTTTTTTTAAGGATGACATCCATTACGCACACAATTTTATCTGTAAAAGGCCAATTGGACGCAAACAGGCTTGAGACCCCCCCCCCCCCCTACCCCCACCAACACACACACACACACACACACACACACTTTGTAGATGAGGTGGATGGAAACTTGGCTAATGTTGAATAGTGTTACTTTTCTTACATACTGTTTGAGCTCATATTTAATAATATTTGTTTTAATTCATCCTTGTACTTTTCCCCCCCAACTTTTTTGTAAAGATGTGTCTCTTATGCTACCTTGGACAAACACCGGAGACACATACATAGATTCGGAAAAAAACAAACATACTTCAATTCAAATTCTCCATATCTAGGGCAGCCACAGGCTTAATCATGGCCACGTCTTAAAGAGGAGAGACAATGGCCTGAATGGAAAAGTGCTGTAAGGTTCTGAGAATGAGAGCTTGTGTAGTTTCACTGCCAGACTCAAGAGATTCAGAGACAGCTAAATCCATCACAATAGTGAGACTAAAGGAAACTTTCAGGACCTTTAACAGAGAGGAATTTTGGGTTTGGGTTTTAATTCCCTCAAACATTTCACTTGTAGAACTTGGTTTTTGCAGTTCTATTGGGATTCCCCAGTGTGAAGCTGAGCTGTCAGATTATGTGAGTGGACTTTCTCATACCTACAAACCCAGGCTGACACTGACATTGGAAATCTCCCATGCCATCTCTGCACAAGCCGCCATTTTTACAAGGAGCAGAATCACATTCATCAATGTCGCTCTCACACTTGGCTCCTATAAGGCAATGAATGAGGAAAATAGGAAAAAAGTAGGCAGTGATTGGCAGTGATTAAATCAACCACAGAGGCTGAGGTAAATCTATCAAAATTATATAGTGTAATACCAGACCAGCTGAATTATTTAAAAAAAAGATTGTAGTCTCAGCTGAGTTGTCTTAAATTCACACATTGTCATACATAGCTCAACAGATAGTTTGAGAAAACAGTACATAAGGAAACAATAAAAGTTTAAAAGTTGTTTTCCTTAAGCCAACTGAACTTAACATCTGGTTTTTACTTGTGAGTTATGGTTATAGAACATGCCAAACCTGTGAATCCCGGAAGACAGGTGCATACATATCCGACCCCGACTTCCTCACAAGTGCCTTGGTTTTGACACGGATTCAGGAGACATTCATGGAACATTTGCTGGAGAGAGTAGAGCAAAATTTTCAGCTATTTTACTTCAGCCCCCAGAGGGTGCTGTGACATCAACAAAAAGCCATAAACACTTTCCACGGAAGACATATCTGAATGTCAATGCATTAAATAATAAAATAGCAAACTAACTTGCATCTTCAAACAGATGATGCAAAAACTTTCTTCAGTACTAACTATTTTAACTACAGTATTAATTATTTAATGGCTGTATGATGGCAGTTCTTCTCATAAATGAGTCAGTGATTTTGCTTGATGTTTTGTCTGTGCTATCTTTCTTTAAAATAAAACACTTGTTATTTGGAATTTATAACAATGGCTTTCATACATTTATTGGTGTGAATTAAGTGTCCAAATATATTTTAGGCTTACTATATGTGATCCAAACACAGCAGGAACACATTTCAAAGTTCAGAAGATTTCCAGATTCAGGTACCAACCGGTGAAAGTGAGAAGACGACTCACCTGGCTACTGGTTTGATAATCCTTTCTCAGGATCACTTCTGGCGCTGTAGTTGCACTTTCCTCTTTAGGCAGGAAACTAGAGCCAAAGCCTGAGTCAGACCAAGAGAAAAGAGGGAAAAAGTACAAGGAGACAGAAATGAGAAAATGAAACAGACAGAATAAGCACAACACAGACATAAAAAAAAAGATGTGAAAGAGGAGAATTTCTGCTGTCAAAACTGGGAAACATTTTCCAAAGGCATTCATCATCCTCATCTTTTCCACATTGATGCACTTTTTCCCTGCGTGTACAGAGAATCAGATTCCATTATGTGCATTGGATTCTCATTGCAAATCGTTCACACACCTACCCAAAGCCTGAAAATGAGCCATATATTCCACTAAATGAAGAAACCCTCTGCACACCATTGTCTTACACAACCAACACCTTATAACACATTAAAGCTGAAACGTGTCATTTTTTATGATAAAAAAACCCCCAACCAAATCTACCTATAATAATCTCTTTGTTCCACCTCGGTTTAAATCGTGTTCCAGGGGCGGGGTGGTCAAAGTACCGGCAGCACGTGAGAAGTGCCGGTACGCAAGAAAAAGTGAGGGTACGCTACAGTATAAGAGAGCAACCACACACGTCAATCACCGACCACAAACATTAGTGTAGGGAAATAAGGAAAAGAACTAAGGAAAAGATACATACTGGAGCACTGTTGGATGGCTTTGGCTCCTGTTATCGTGGTAGTGCCATAAAATGGGCAGGAGAGGCAATAGGAACGACCCTCCTCAGGCTGGTAATAATCTCTGGGACATGGGTAACATGGAACCAGACCCGTACGAGAGAAATGACCCGCGGAACATGGTACTGGGAAGACAGAGAGAAAGAGAAACCCTGTATTCAGAAAGCAAATGGAACTATTCCCCTAAATAAGTCTTTTTTTAGTCTTGTATGTTTAAGTAATTCATAGGTATTTATTCAATTGTTACATCTCACCCCCACACTCATTGACATCCAGAGCCCCTCTATTGACAGTGGTCGTGGTAGGAGGGCAGGACAGACAGACCTGAGAGCCGAAACCTGGCTGGAATTCCCCTAGAGGACAGGACTCACACGTCTCCAACCCGGTAAATGACGAGCTGCCAGGCTGGCACTGCGCTGGAAACATGCACACACATGCAGGTATGCACACATACAAAGATGGAGACACACTTAGAAATCCCGTTTATAAGCAGCCTTCTGCTGGAATGGAATAGAGTGATGAGTAGATTTATGAACAAACATATAGACTGCTGACTGATTACCTTTGCACTCTGCCAGGCTGCGTGAATGGAGGTAAGGAGTGGAGAAGCCATCTGGGCATGACTTACACTCCATCTGCCCCTCCTCATCCTGATATGACCCTCTCCAGCAGCTCTCACACTCAGCATACTCCAGGGAGAAATACGTCCCTACTGGGCATTGCACTATGGGTCAAAACAAACAGGGAGGTCAAAAAAATGTTGTGGTAAAACTGCAGTTAATTTGTGGCAAATTTACAAAAAATGCCACAGTTTGCCGCAAATGTTTTCCAGACGTTTACAGATCTTCCCCCTTACCCAAGAAACGCTTTAAATGCTTGTCATATTTTTCACTACTGAATCTATATCAGATGTGCCCTGTTGAATGTGTATTTAATTTTCAAACTCACCACACACCCTGCCTTTGAGAACAGACCCTGGCCGGCAGTACAGTGTAGCCTTTTTACTTTCCAATGATTTGGGGTCCGCTACGATCATCTCTGACGACACATGGAAGGTAGAGAATGGTTGCTTGCTCAGTGTCCGCTTAAGCCGATTGGTTAGCTGCTCAAGTGCCCTCAGTAAACGTTTTTGATTGACCATTTCCGCAGAGTCGTTCCTCGACAAGGGCAGTGGGATGCTTGCTGGGAAAAAGGAATGGTGTTGGGAGAAGTTGCAACTGTATTTGGGTGTAAAACTAAGGCTCTGTTTACACTGCAAGTCCTAATGCAAGGATCTGATCTTTTGACCATATGGTTTTGTCCCTTGGGTTTTGAATGGTCGTACTAAAATTATTTATATAATTCATCGGGTGGAACCATGATTATTTGCCAAGATGGAGAAGTTAAAAAGCTGTCATGGATGTTAGCAGCGCAAAATCTGACTGAACGGATATAGACCGGAAAATAATGGTAATTTTCAGTTGTTGTTATATCTATGGCTTGTTAGATCTAGAATTCAGAAGTGAGTAAGATTACATCTATTTGAATTAATTCAAATGAATTAACGAGAGAGAGAGAGAGAGAGAGAGAGAGAGAGAGAGAGAGAGAGAGAGAGAGAGAGAGAGAGAGAGAGAGGGAGAGGGAGAGAGAGAGAGAGAGAGAGAGAGAGAGAGGGAGAGGGAGAGAGAGAGAGAGAGAGAGAGAGAGAGAGAAAGAAAGAGATAGTGTGTATTACTTGCATGCGTCTGTACAGTGTCTCTATGTAATAGTGAAGCATGTGTTTAATTACAAAAAAGCAAAGTTATCACTGTTGCTGAGAAACAATGTAGCTTTCAGTAGCGAAGTTGTTTTATTTGTAAAATTCACTGGGTAGAGGTTGAAAACCAGTTTCTATGCTCCTGAATGTACGAAATTATTCAACCCCCAATTACAAATCAGGTTTATTGTCAAAATGTACAGACTTTCAGCTGTTTGCAATGAACACAAACAAAAGTTATTAAAATGGCTCAACACAACAAATGTTTCAAGTGGTTTCCCCACATTCAACTGAAAATGCAACTTTTAATGACTTCTGCAGTCTCAAAATGATTCAACCCCCTGAATAAAATCCCTCACAACAGCAAAAATCTGCAAAACAGGTGTTGTCTCAAGCACACCTGATGCAACTAATCAAGGGCTTCATTAGTTGCACCAGGTGTGCTTGAGCTAGAACACATTAAGGCTATGTTTACACGGAAACGATCTGAAGAAAAAACGCAAAAGTGGCGTTGCGTTATCACTTTTTATTCTGCGTTTAGACGAGCGTTATGGTTGGGAAATCCGCGTGCATATGGTGACGCAAAAGTGTGTGAAATTCGATGTAGTATGCACTCCAGGCAGCTAGGTGGCAATGTGAAGCACTGCCACACAACAACACCATATCTTAGAATATTTTGTACAACTGTTGAAAAGACTCTTGTATGTTTTTCAGAGCTGCTAGGTCAAATTGAAGGTCCGACGTATGGAAATAATCTGACATGTTGGTTGTTATTTTCCTGTACTGGCGCATGCATGTGACGTAAACGCGTACGCGACGAGAGCCACCGTGAGCAGATTTGCGTTTTTACCGTTTAGACGGGAACGCGACGGTGGAGCGTTTTTAAGATTTCCACTCTGGAGGGTGGTTTCACTTTTTTGCGTTTTTTAAGCCCCCAAAACGCCGTTGCCGTGTAAACGAAAGGCACATCCGAAAAAATATTTTTACGTTTTCACCCGGAATCGTTCTCGTGTAAACGGGGCCTAAATATCTGAACTGGATAGGTTTGTTGAGTATCACGTTTGACTGCATGTTAGAAATATGGCTAAGTCAAAGGATTGATCCAAAAAGAAACAAGAAAAGTGCTCAAAATCATGTAAATAAGACAGAAGTTTTGGAATTCTGTTCTGTGGAGCGATGAAACAGAACTTTTCGCGGTATGCAGTATGTTACTAGCCTCGTGAGACCATCCTGATCTCGCGAGCTTTCAAGGTTTCACTCGCAGATCAGTCTGGATACTTTCCGTTAAAGAAAATTTGGGAGCAGTTCACCAAACGAACGTCCAATCAGCGTTGGCTTTGAGGCGGGTTGAGGTGTGACGCAACGAGAAGCGCGTCAGTTCAGTCTAAAGAACATGTCGGCTTCAGCGGATGAAACTAGCATCAGCGTGGCTATCGAGCGAGTTTTATCGGAATTACAGAGTATTTCTTCACTGAAAGAAGAGCAAAACACTGCTCTGGAGGCTTTTCTCAGAGGAAAAGATACGCTCTGTTAGTACGTCATATGCTTCGTTGATCTGATTGGTTGATTTGGCCCGTCTATCACCAACATAGGCCAATCAGCTAACCAGTATTTTCGCCCCTTACCAAAACTACTTCAACGGAAGGTTTCCAGATGGATATGCGGAGCAAATCCATCTGGCGGAGTCAGGTTAGTATGTTACGTAATTGAGTAGTTTTTTGTGTACTTCTACTTTAAGTAGTTTTTTAAATCTGTAATTTTACTTAAGTACGTTTTGTTTGAAGTATTGTACTTCGCTACATTTTAAATCATATCCGTTACCGAGTAAAAATAAATAAATAAAATAAATAAATAATAATAATACAAGGGGGAATAAATCGCGCTCCGGAAACTACTGCATTGATTGAAGGCCGGGAGAACAAACATGCAAAAAAGGTGATGCAGACCCAGCTGAAAGTGAAACGCCGTCGAATTCTTATGAACCATGGCCAGTATGGGGATACTTTGGATGTAGAAAAAACGAGTGGTTGTCCTCGATGATAGATATTCAATTTAAGAGATCCAATTTTTTTGTGTCTCTATCCAATTGATAGAGACACAAAGTGGCTGCAAAAGGAGGAAACATAGAACATTATCCCTGCGTGCAGATAAAGGTATGTCCCTTTTATAACTTAAGGCCGAATGATTTCCGTGATGCAGAGGGAATCCCGGAATCCATTCATTAAAATGGAATTTACATAACGCAGATGTCACGTAAAACACGCAAACTGATGTATGGATGAATAAATCGAAAGTACATCTGTGCAATAAATCCAATCGCAACATGGTCTGTGAATATTAAAGCGCAAAAAAGACTGCTATGTAAATATATAATCTGCTTGTTCTGCCTGTCTCTGTGTGAATAAGCTGCGCGCGCCGCTTCGTCTACTACATACTCCAGTACGTGTGACGCTTATGGTGTTTTCAGCGTCTCACAAACAATACAAGGACATTTCCAGAGCTGCTCCTGCTCTGAGGGAACGCCTAATGAGCAAATACACTCTGAAACAGGTCTTCACTACAACCCGTCAAAATAAAAGTTCAGTTTAACTAGGAGAAATTTTGACAAAAATATGTTACTTTATAGGCCTACAATAGAACGTACTTCTCAAATAATAACAACAATAATAATAATACAAGTTATTTAAATATTATTTAAGGAATATATTTTTTGTCCATGGTTTAATTTAGTAAATCTGTTTTGCAGCACCTCCCCCAAAAATAAAAGGATAAAAGTTTAAATTTTTATTTGATTACCACTGTTTTTGATAATATATCGTCGCTGTCCGATGAAAACCGCGTATGTCCATTTAGCCGATTTTGAGATTTTTCGACGGATAGAATGTCCAGGTTCATTTCCATATACAGCATGCTTCACATTATCTAAATGACCAATGAAAAGTTGTGAAATCATGTCATCTGATTTTCACGTATATCCATTTGGTGTCAAAGCTGTCAATCACGCCGCGTATCTCCCACCCTGTGGATGCATCTCGCCGATCTCGTGAAGTTTCGAAGCACTGCTACTTGGGCGCAGAGATATCACGCAACGCCTGAAATAAAGCTTGCCACAAAGAACCGGCAAAAGTAATGATTATGCATGAAACATTTAAATTGTTGATAAAGTTGACGATACAGACTCGCCATCTTCGCAGTAGTGAACGCGCCTAGAGAAAAATGCACACTTCATATGAAGTGCTTATTTATTAATCCAGGCAAATTTGTTGATGAAACATTGATTAAAATGAAGATATAATTTATACAAAACGAAATAAAATTTAAAGAAAGGCTTTCTACAAAACAAAACTTAGTAGATCAAAATCTGACCCATTCCAAATGTTTTCCGATATAGGCCTATTGGTCATCTTATGATCCTATCTTACTCATCTCATGCGGTTCCGTTTTCATATAATCAACATAGATGAAATAAAAAAAATTACATTATATTATTTAAACATAAATATGAAACGTATGTTTAAGTTTTTTAACTTATAAGCGTCACACCGCTCCGCTTTGCTCAAATGCTAATAATCAAATAATACCCAGCGATCTTCGAATATTATTTTTGCTTGAAAATGTTGTTTTGTATAAATTGTATCTTCATTTTAATCAATGTTTTCATCAACAAATTTGCAAGCTTTATTTCAGGTGTTGCTTGATAGCTTATCTCTGCGCCCAAGTAGTGCTTCGCCTGTGCTTCCCCCTCATAGTATCAGTCTATCATTGCCATGTCAGTGTATTGATTCATTGTCCCTTCATAGTTTGCAAGAGACATATAATAAACTGAGCGTATTAATAAACTGAGACATAGGCTATTTAATAAACTGAGCGTAGCCTATTCATCTGTCAATATGAAACGCGACTGGGTCATTCTAATTAATGATCGGAAAAACGCGTATCGACCACCGTTACTGTAAAATATGCACGTATGTCCATACTCGATTTTGGTCAAATGTGGATTATATCATTACACTGGCAAGAATATGGTTACATTTAAAGTTGTCGTACCAAGTATGACAACGCTACGTTCAACTGCTTTTGAAATTACGTGTTTTTTTCACTTCCTGAAAAGTAACCATTTTGGATATACGTGAGTTTCATCGGGCAGCGACGATATTTTTGATTAAATTATAAAAAGAAACATTCATTTTCTGAATAAAATACATTTCATAGGACTCTATTATTCTTAAAGGGTTACTCCACCGTTTTTTTCATATTAAACTATGTTATTCCCTTAACTAAGGCGAGTTGATACATACCTCTCTCGTCTCAGTGCGTGCACTCAATCGCTCTGTCTTGCGGCGAAACTTTGTTAGCACTTAGCTTAGCCCAGTTCATTCATTAGGATTCAAGCAGAGAAGCGACCAAACACCTCCACGTTTTCCCTATTTAAATACAGTTACACGAGTAACTCAGTAACACACACCAAGAATGGTGACACAAAATAAAACGTTGCGCTTTTCTAAGCGTGTAAAGTGGACAACTATAATGTATGGCGGAATACCATAGCAAGTGCTTGGGAGCACTTCGACTCGGCGCAGTAATATCATCACTCCTGAAAAATCCTCTCTCCCTCTCCGGAGTGATGATATTACTGTGCTGAGTCCATAGATATATATGCGCCGAGTCGAACTGCTCCCAAGAACTTGCTATGGTATTCCGCCATACATTATAGTTATCCATTAAAAGTTGCATTTTCAGTTGAATTTGGGGAAACCACTTAAAACATTTGTTGTGTTGAGCTATTTCAATTACTTTTGTTTGATTTGTTCATTTCAAACAGCTGAAAGTCTGTACATTTTGCAAATAAACCTGATTTGCAATGGGGGTTGAATAATTTCGATAACAACTGTATAAAGTTTCCACCTCAAAAAAAGCTATGAGTTTTAGAGCGACATTATTATCTTTGTGGGCAAACGTGTCGCCCCGTGTTGTGTTTAGACATAGGTCAGATGTTCAGATATTGGATATGTATCTGATTTAAAACCACATTTGGAAGTGGCTCAGAACACATGCGTAAAAAAAAACAGATCTTGTGTGGATTTTTGTGTTTACATGTGTGCAACAAATTCTGATCTGTGTCAGATGCGAGTAAAAAAATTGAGATTTTTTTGTGCCAGTGTAAACGCAGCCTAATTATCAACAACAATAATGCAATAACAACACAGGGCCTAACTAGCCCAAAAGTTGGTATTTCTCTACCTGTGATGTTGAAATGGATTTGTATCTTCTGCTCTCTGGTAGGGCCAGTGGCTTTCCGATGCCGTTTGGTCCTCATGTGATAGCCATGTTGTGATGAGCCATCTTGCTGTAAGTGGTGCTCTGGAGCAAATCCAGTGTCAAAATATGCATAGTCCTGGCCATTCTGAGAGCCCCAATTACTGCCCCACCCTCCAGGACCTGAGGAGAAGAAAAAAACGGCAAATTTAATCAATAACAAAATAATATAAAAATGTAAGAAAGATTTAGAGTTTAAATGAAAAAAAGCACACAAAAAAAAAGCAAAAATGAAAATCTAGAGAGTGTTTATACATTATGTGGAACCAAATGCTGATAACAGTTTAAAGTCATCTTACAAATACTATTAAAAAAAAAACGAGTTTCACTAAACCGTTCTACATATTTTTTGCTAATCGGTGCATAATCAGCATAAGATTGTGCATGTAAACACTCATGCAAAACTCCATGGATCAGAGATATTAAAATAACTTCTTGCTAACATGTGACCATTACAGACAATACCCAAAATATGAAATGAAATTTTGTTTGATCGAGCAGAAAAATTTTGTAGTTATAATGATGGACTCACTTTAGATTAACAGCTTTTGAGAAATTACCAAAACAATACTGTGAGCATTTCAGCTTGCTGGCTCAGCTCTTTGGCTCCCCAGTTGAGGTGCTTTTTCAAGGATAAAGAAGCACTTTAACAATCAGTCAAACTTGGTTCATTCAACTTGGTGGCAGTTTTATTTTAATATTATGTATATACTATTATTACTGTTTATAAATATTTTGATTGAGGTATTTTTACATTTTCATTTTTTATTCTAGTTTCAATTGTAGTAATTTTGTTATATGCTTCTGTCAATTTTCTTAGCTTTTTTGTGTACATTTTTTATTTTGCTTTTGTTTTAGTTTTAGTCATTTATTTAATACTCTTCAACTTAAACTTATTTCAGGTAGTTTCCAAATAAACATTTCAAATTTTTTTAATTCAAAAATAATTTTAATTTAAGTTTTTAAGTTTAAAGTTTTTCATCTAATATTATATTTTATTTGAGCTTTATTTCAATTATCAAAATGACAGATTTTTAATAGTTTTAGTTAACAATAACAACATTGCCTGGCGAAAAGAATCAAATCATTTGACATTAGCATGCCATTATTTACCAATAGCAAATCCATTTGGATAGTCGTAGTTATACTCTAGGCACTGTCCAGGTAAATCCATTTCCAGTTTGCAGGAGACCTCATCTCCACCGCAGATGTTAGGGACCTGTGGGATTATGATTATTGTTAAAAAAAAACCAATGAGGGTAAACAAGATAAAATGTCATGTGGCTAAAGTAAATGTGCATGTCTATGCATCAGATCTCACCATATCTTTAAGAACAGTTGAAAACTCTCCCGTGAAGGACTTTAGCAAGTCAATATCATCACAGTGGGATGCTTTGAACAGCATCTCAAAGGGCTTAAACCCATTGTTTGCAATTCTGTTCACTGTACATAGGAGATACATAGAGCAAAATGCTTACAATAAACTCAAAGAAAAGCATAGAAATCAAGAGATTTGTTTGTGCACTGTGTAAGATAGTATGTGTATGAATCTGTGTGTGAAAAGAGGAAATTATGAACAGTAGAGCAAAAATGAAAGACAAATGTTGAGTAACAGTGAAGCAATCCTCACGGGAGCAATCAGGTCTGTCTGGTGAGCGGGGCGGCTCCCAGATTCCATTATTGGCGCAAAAGTAGCTGCGCACAGCATCCTGGGCAAGACTGTAACCCTGTCTGCATATCAGAGTGCAGTTCATCCCTTCCTCCGTCTTGGCACATGAGAAATCTGCATTTACTGGCACGAATGGCCTCTCACAGGTTGAACCTGAGGTTAGAAACATCCTTCAGTGCCAGTGAATTAACTAGTTTATTTAAATAAAGAACAGTGTAATCTGGAAAAATTCACAGCATTTAGCTTAATTGGCTAGACAGATCCAAAGACAGATTATAACAGAGTACACTTTCTTTTTTAAGAAAAACTCTTGGCATGAAAAACAAACTAGAATAATAGACTGTAGCATGATTTAAGGAATGAACTTCTTAGTCAACAACGAGAAAGTTTATGTAAAGTCCTTACTGTACATACCTTGTACAGTAATGATGAGCTCACAAGTTCGATTGTTGCCTGAAGGGTCAGTGGCTATGTAGTAAACTGAAGTTTCTCCCACAGGAAATACATCACCGGATGAGTGAGTACTGGAGATATTCAGATAGGCTCCTGAGAAAGCAAAATAAACAAATGAATAATTTAACACAGACAAGAAGGCAGGACATTATTATATACACTACAGTTCAAAAGTTTGGAGTCAGTAAGATTTTTTTTTAAAGAAATGAATACTTTTATTTAGCAAGGATGCTGAATTGATCAAAAGTGACAGTAAATACTTATACATTGTTACAAAAAATATATTTCAAATAAATGCCGTTCTTTTGAACTTTCTAATAATCAAAGAATAGAATGATATATCTGAATGTATGTATCTTACAGTATGTATCATGGTTTCAACAAAAATATTAAGCAACATTGATAATAATAAATGTTTTTTTAACCACGAAATCAGCATATTAGAATAATTATTGAAGGATCATGTGACACTGAAGACTCAAGTAATGATGCTGAAAATCAGCTTTGCCATCACAGGAATAAATTGCATTTTAAAATATATTAAAATAGAAAAAAAGTTATTTTAAATTGTATTAATATTTCACAATATCACTGTACTTTTTGAGCAAATAAATGCAGCTTTAGTGAGCATAAGAGACTTCTTTCAAAAAAAAAAAAAAAAAAAAAAAAAATCTTACTGACCCCAAGACGTTTGGAATGGTAGTGTACAATACATATCCTTTAATATAAAAAATATAAAAGTAAGTGGACATCACCATGTCCTTGTATATTTAATATCAAAACCATCTGTATCTCTCTTTGCAGCTATAACAGCTTACAGACTTCTGGGAAGGCTTTCCACTAGATACTGGAACATGGAAGCAGGGTTTGTTCCCATTCAGACAAAAGGGTGTCCAAATCATCCCAAAGGTGTTCAGTGGAGGTCAGGGGCTTTGTGCAGGCCAGACAAGTTCTTAAACACCAGACTCAGTAATCAGTTTCTCTGTGGACTTTGCTTTGTGCACTGGGGCATCATCATGCTGGAGCAGAAAAATGCCTTTCCCAAACCATTGCAACAAATTTGGAAGCACACAATTCTCTAGAAAGTCACAGTAATGTTTAACATTAAGATTTATCGTCACTGGAATTAGAACAGCTAAACCTGTTAATTAGAAGTGGGTGTCTACATACTTTTGGCAATGTAGTGTATATACTGTATGTCTGAATCTGTTTGCAATATCGCAGACATTGCCTTAGTTGTGCAACCTGGCAATAGCCAATGATGTAACAGGTACTTTCACAGACATTTACCACAGGGAGCAATGTGGAGCTCCACAAGGACTCGCTCTGGTCAACCACAAAGTCCTACAAAGGGTGATACGCTACTGTACAGCTCCTCGCGAGGCCTTGGAATAACAGGCCTTGGTGCCAGAGGAGAGTAATTGCTAGAATGTTTAATGACACAGAACTAAGGGTGCTACACTGCGGTCAGACAATAGAGTCTTTCAAGGATCATATACTTCAAACACTCAAAGACACAAACATACACTCACACTTATTTGCATGCACATATCAGTACCCATAACTATAATGAAACCTTCATACATTTATCCACTAAAATAAGGTTTTGTGACCACACTGAGGCTGCTTGTCGACGTCACACCACGCATCCCAACGTCAGCATGTTTTGTTTTTCCATGCCCACACCCTGACGCTGGTTTATATTTAGTGCAGACAAAACTCCCTCCAAAACCCGCCAGACGCAGACATTTGTCAGACAGTTTGGAATAGCCCTGGAACTTCTCTCTGGAAAAGTGTGTGTGTGTGATCTGAACTGGTTAAGAACAAAATGAATTATCTTGCAGAATTTGGAGTGCTTGTGCATTTGTACAAATGCCTTTGTGTGTATGAATTATTTCTCTTATGTTTTCTTATCTTGTTTTATCTCAATAATACACCATAATCACCATATCATATACCTCATTTCATTCTTTGTTCACTGGATTTGCAGTAAGTGTATAAAACTAAAGTCATTTCACCTGTCTGAGACCAAAAGACTGATTCCAATCCTTATCGCTGCTTATGTAGCCATTCAATAAATACTTTTTGCAGGAAAACATTTCCTTCCCAGAGTTCTTAAAATGTTCATAAATCAAACCATTTCCATTCTCTGTAGCTACTGTAAAAGATAATTCAACCCTGTTCAACCTCCACAGGTGTTCTGAAAAGATTCCTCTCTGTGATGATTTTACCAAACGTCAATCCCTGAAGATTCATTTTCTCACGCACAAACGCTCAGATTCAAGGTCTTTCCAAAAAGGCCTACATTTTTTACCTGAACCCGTTTAATATTTAATTTGAACACAAAAATAAACTGTAAACATGATAAGTGTGGCCTAACAATTGACATTGTTCCTCTTTTTGCTGTTTATTAATTGTTAAAACAGTAAAAGGTCATGTTAAATTATTTTAGTGACCTAATTAATATACATGAGTACCCTTTCTCCTACTTAAACACTTTTCCCACTCTCTTATAAATTAATTTATATGTACCTGAGTTGTCTGAAAACTGAGGTTCTTCCCAGTATACTGCAATTTTTCTCCCAGAGGCCTTAACAGTGGGTGGAGATCGACACCTGTCAATCAAAGGTGGTTCCGTATCTAAGGAAACAAAGACTTTTTATTGACTTTTTTTTGTCTTGTTTTTTTGCTTCTATTCTGTAAATTCTACTATGTATAAAAAAATTGTAGAAGACAGTAACTGTACAAAACAAGATATTTATAGTAAATAGTGAATAATAGTCATAATAGTAAATTGAATATAGTAAATAATATATTAATTATGTTGTAGTTTTGTTTTTGCAAAACAATACTACATTTAAATATGACGATGTCAATAAATATTAGTTGTACAAGGAATCCAACCTCACCAACTACAGTAACAGTGAAAGAGCAGTTGGCCTTGTTTCCTGTGCGGTCGGTTGCTGTGTATGTTATGAACTCAGTTCCTATAGGGAAAGGCTGCATGGGGTTTAGAACGGGGGTCACCTGCACCGCAACCTGAGGAAGAAAGGCATGACCTCATTTTAAAACGACATGCACAAACCTGTGTTTTTAATTTGAAAGGGGGTAAATAAAGCTGATGCAAAACTCACCTCATCTCCAGAATTGTCTCTTAGCATGGGTGCGCTCAAACTGACGTTAGCTGACCTCTGATGTTCATCTGTCTCTGTGATGACATCACCAGGGCACTGAATCCATGGAGGCTCTATATCTACAAAAAAGGAGGAAATCAGTTCAGGCTCAAAAGTCTCCATAACGTCAACTCCATTACCAATTACTGATGTAAACATGACAATGATGTCACTCATTACCTCCAGCCATCTCATATTTAATCTTATGCTCTATGTAAAACATCTGTAATGTAAAAAGATTTTATCCCTTTTGGAGCTTGATGGCCTCCTCTTACTATATGTCCTTGTAAACTGCAAGAATTTTTTTTCTTCATTAGTTATTGAAATACAAACTTTTTTCTTTATCGTTTTAAACAAGTCTAGATATCTTAAAGGGATAGTTCACACTGTCTGTTGTCATTTACTCACCCTCATGTTGTTCCAAACCTGTGTGACTTATTTTCTTCTGTGGAACATAAAAGAAGATATTTTGAGAAATGCCTGTTTGTTCGTCCATAGAATGAAAGTCAATGGTAACCAAAAGGTTTTGGTTACCAACATTTTTCTACGTAACTACGTATCTTGTTTTGTGTTCAGCAGAAGAAAGTAGGTCATACAGGTTTGGAAATGGGTGAATAAATTATGACAGTTTTTATTTTTAAGTGAACTATCCATTTAAACAATTTTGCTTCTTAAAGGATAAGTTTGCTGAGTTTGAACCAGCTTTGTATTGATACAATGTTGGAAGTATATGTAAATGAACAAAGTGTACTCTTTCTTCATGTTATCTGCACCTAGATATCCTTGTTTATTTGTCAGCCAAAGTCTGTCGGATAACACAAAACGTGTTACTTTGCATCATCCAGCAGACTTTTGACAGCTCCAGGGCTTTTGTTAAAACTACAGGGGCCAGTTGCATAAACTTAGCCACGTTGTTAAGACTGTGTCTTAAGAAGTTTGACTAACTAGCAGTTAACCAAGGGGCATGAGTTGTACTTTTCCAATTCAAATTAGACTGATCTACCTTTTTATGTAACTGACTTTAAAAAGTCAGGACCAGTTTTTAAGAAGAAATTTAGATGACTAACTTTTAATACTAATCTAAGCAGTTTATGAAATCGGCCACTGATCAAACTTTCACATTTTTGTATTATATTATAAAAGAAAATCACGTTTCTATTGCATAGACAGCCAAGTTTTATTAAAAGCCCATCTTGCCAGCGGTGAATTCCCCCTTTAAGAAAAATGAACGATCTTTGGGGTGTTAGATTTTTGGAGTGAACTATCCATTTGATGATAATGTGACTCTAGATTGTTGGTGTTGAAGTGACATGACTTATATAGAGGTGTTTCATTATCACATGCAGCTCAGAGAGTAGAACTTACTAATCACATTATCTGTGTTTTGTCACTCCAAGCAAAACAAATACTTCATTGTTACAGTAACTGGGCCAAAAAAAAAGAAAAAAAGAAAGTTCTGTCACAATTTCCTCACCATAACATCGTTCCAAATTAGACTCTATTCATGTAGAGTCTATGAGCAAAGAGCAGTTGTTGGTGTTGCTCTGTTGAGAGCTATTGACTGAACTGTCAATTATTATCACATCCAGGTTGGAGTAGAGCTTATTAATCTCTAATATCTCGAATCTCCTCTCATCAGTAAATCATAGAGGTTCAGGGGTGAAAGCCAAAACTAATTGATGCTTTGTTCAGTTCCAGCTTGGAGCGGCAGTTTTTGAGTTTTATGATCTTGGAATCCTTTAGTTTTACACACTGGTGTACTTTCTTTGATGATCGTCCACTTATTCTGTTGTTCATCATCTTAAAGATTTTGCAGCAACAAATTGAATGCACCTGTCCCACTGGCAGCACATCTGTCCCATTGCAAAACATCAAATTACAGAACTAATTTAGGATCAAAGAGGGTTTTTTCAGACACATGTATATGGACAGGGTCATGCAATACACATCCTTGCAAACACAAACAGAAAACAAATCACCTGTACAGGTCGCTTTATGTAGATTGTCACTCCAGATTCCAGAAGGCAGACATTTGACTTCAGAGTCACCAAGGAGACGATAACTACGGGGACAGGTTAACTGACACGATGTTCCGGTCCTGACCTCATTCTCCCCACAAGTAGGGGGCGACAGATGAATATGCTTCAAAGTAACAATCGGAGGACAGCGCACCTCTTAGAAAGAGAGAAAGAAGAGGGACACAGTAAAACAAGAACAAACATTTTCCACAAAGATAAATCAAAAGAATGAGAGAGCAAGAGAATGAGAGAGAGCATGCAAAAATATCTCCAGAAAGGGAAATGTAAGAGCGGTTGTTGACCACATTGCTTGACATTCTTCGAAAAAAAACTCAACACACGCATACTCGCACAAAAAAATGATTTTCAATCTGACATCAGGATCACCCTGTACTGCCAAAGCAAGAGAGATTGATAAGCACAGAGAGAAAAAGAGTAAAAGAATTACAGTGAAGAAAGACAGGAAAACATGTCATACGACTCAAACGGGCCAAAGGCTGGAGTATCAGTTCAAACGATCTACAAAAGATTGATGAAACCGAGAAGAGCCAAGTGATGCTGATTGACAGTCAGTAGAATGTGGGACAGATCAAAATACATAAACGGTTACTCAGGATGGAAGTTAAAATAAAATATATAAAATATTGCTTTTATATGGGAAACCAAGCCGGAGGTAGGTTTGTGTAGCCTGGGAAAACCCAGACAACTTCCGGCAAATTTAGATTTGCTCTGAAAGTTAGTCTGGCAAAGAGCTCATTCAAGCCAGTTTCCAATCCGTCGAAATCGAGGCACCAATCAGAAACGTTAGGGCGGGCTTTACACGATGACGACACCGCTGGGATTTTGAAGTAGATGTTGTAGCCTACATTACAAAGATGGATGCCGCCGTCGAACATCACTCGTTCGAATCAGCTATCGCGTCTGTTTTAAGCGATTTGAACGTTTCCTTTTTGTTAAAAACCGAGCAAAGAACAACACTCGGAGATGTTTCTCCGCCGCTCTGCATACGTCATCTCCTTCATCGCTCTGATTGGTTTTAGGTCTATCCGCAACGTCCGTTGGTGACGCCCCTCTGGAAATGATTTGTCTATGACGCTTTGCCAGACCATAACTCAGTTACAACTGAGAATGGTCTGGTTTTAACCAGGCAAAGGTTTGTGGGTAAAAACTAGCAAAGATGCTGCCATAGCTTAGCTGTGAGTACATTTATGTCTGAGACAGAGAGAGAGACAAAGAAACACCCACAAAAAGGCACACTTATGTATTCAGTTACATGACTGGTTGACTGTCTTGTGGAGATCAAAGACATAGTTCTAAAAACAAAGCTTGAGCCTTCTTGTAGGACTGATGCCTATGCCATGCGTAGGGGGTCGAACACGGTGCAATTTTAGCGTTTTGAAAGCTCCCAACCATTTTTTTTCTTGTTAATGCTTGTATGGTCGCAGCTCACATCGCGTTTTCAAAATCATTTCTACACAAGCTAAAATTTAAACAGGTTAAACAGATTTGAAACATGCAAAAGCTCTCAAACTCCTGATTGTTGGAACTTACTAACTTATAAAACACAGCAGCTTCAATTGATGTACAATTGATGTATGAATGTATGTAATTTACAATATCACTCAAAAGTTTGTGGTCAGTAAAAATTTGTTTTGTTTTTGCAAGAAGTATCTTACACTCATTAAGGCTACATTTATTTGATCAAAATACAGTAAAAACAGTAATACTAAGAAAAATATGAATACAATTTAAAATAACTGTTTTACGTTTTGATACATTTAAAGTGTAATTTACTCTCTGATGGAAAAACTGAATTTTCAACAGTAATTACTCAAGTCTTCAGTGTCACGTGTTCCTTCAGAAATCATTCTGATATGCTAATTTGGTGCTCAAGAAACATTTTTTATTGCTATCAATGTGTATAACAGTTTTTTTCATTATTTTTGTGGAAAATGTGATACTTTTTTTCGCCAAGATTCTTAGATGAATAGACAGTTCAAAAGAACACTACTTTTTTTGAAGTACAAAATTAATTTTTTTGTTTGCAACAATGTAAAAGTCTTTGCACACATAGATCTACTATCTTACCGGCACACCGGGGCTGTGGTCCACTCCACTGTGAGTTGGCCAGGCAGGTGAGTCTGGCTCTGCCCTGCAGCCTGTAGCCCTGTTCACAGCGCACCCAACACTCCAGCCTGTAGGGGGCAGTCCGCTCACTGCAGTTCAGTACCCCGTGATGCGGAGGAGAGAGATCTGGGCAAGAGCGAACTATGGGAAAATGCCACACACAGGGGTTAGAGCATCACACAGAAAGTCTGGTCCTATGTTATTAAAACTTTGCTGTATTGAACAAACTTTAAATGATTCCATGGAACAATACAGCTAAAATGAACAGCCAGGGAGAAACAAAAATGGAAAAGATGGACAGGCTAGAGAAGAAGAGAGATTTTAAGAGAAAACGGGAAGAAAATAAAGAAAAAGAAGAGGGTGGCTGGTAGCTTAGTCTGTGGTTAGAACTTTGAGGCCTGTAATTTATTTCCAAACAAAGAACATCCCAAATGTTATTTCAGGGCTGAGGTCACAATAGAGGGAACTCTTGACAGGTCAACTTGCATACATACATCTGTCTGAGCATGTGATTTGGTGTGTGTGTGTGTGTGTGTGTGTGTATAGGTGCATATTCATATTGTATTCATTTGTCGGTGTGTTGAAGTGTGTAAGCACTCACATAGTTGGCAAAGCATTCGAGTTTACTTTCCAGCTATCTAAACACACATGAACTCAGAGCTCTGCAGGCAGACATGCAGAGAAATAGCTTTATGAGCCCCACTGCACACACGCATACATACTCACGGGCTGCAGTATATTACCGTTTCTGGGGGTGATGAAACATATGGGGTGACTCAAAGCCCTTTGAGCTATCAATTGTGTAACACATAAACTGACAATAAAACCAATATGTTTTCCGCTTAGATGGAATTAGAGGCAAATATAGCACAAAAGAGTGGGGAAAGGATGAGTGAATAAAAGAATGAGTGAAAGAAAAGGAAGAGAAAAGAAAAAAAATTTAATAAATCAGTTTATTTTCACTTTACAGGACTGGTGATGTCATAAAATCCAGGGCCCGGTTGCATGAAAGGCCATAAATTAAGAAAACCCCAAGTTCCCTATCAAGGCTACGGAACTCGACATTACGGATGTCGTATATGGGAACTCCTCTCATCCTTCACTTCCGCTGAAATCTTATAGGCTAACGCCAGCAGAGCTGGCCAATTGACGCAAATATGCAAATACTGAACTTCGTAGCAGTAATAAGCAAGTGCAGCGTCAATTCCCTTCAGAATCTCTCTCTTCACGCTCAAATCGTGTGCTAGAAAGCTGATACTACACTACAACTTGGATTATTTCGCCGTCGTTGAAGTTGCGCCGAGATACTTGCACTGTCTCCTGCATCCGATGGCAACTAACTGCAACTTGTGCTCGGGCCACATCTTGCCCTCCGACACGCACCTGTTCTGCGTCGCGTGTATGGGGCTGGCCCACGCCGAGTCAGCCCTCAGGGACGGAGGGTCCTGCGACCACTGCGCGGACATGTCTCTTCGAGCTCTCAAAGCCAGGAGGGAAGAGGCTCGCGCAGCAGCGGGGATCGGGCCTACCGCCACCACTGAGCCGCTGGTAGCCCCCCCCAACCGCGGAGTCGAGGTTCGTCCCCCGGTGAGCTTTCCCGACCCCACCTTTCAGCCCCCTCGCGAGGTCGCTGACTTCGTTTCCTTCGGGGCGAGTGAGGAAGACGACTCCATGTCTCTGTCTGCCTCCGAGAACGACTGGGGTGCGGAGCGGGCCGCATCGCGGACGGCCGCGGAGCAAGAGACCCCGGCGGACCTGCAGGACGAGCTCTTCCATATCCTCTCGAAGGCCGTCGAGGAACTGGACCTGTCGTGGAAGGCTCCCGACGAACCTTCAAAGAGCAAACTGGATACGTGGTTCCTCCAATCGAGCTGCCGTCAGGCCGCTTCGAAAAGAGGAACACCGTTTTTTCCTGACGTGCATGAGCACGTGGTGAAGTCGTGGGTGGCCCCGCAATCGGCGCGCACCCTCACTTCCACCCAAGCCATGTTTGCCCCCGTGGACGAGGCGGGGGACCACGGCTACCTCCGCATCCCCCCCGTCGAGGAGACCGTCGCCGCGCACCTCTGCCCGTCGGCTCCCGCCCTGGGCTCGGACCGCAGCCTGCCGTCCCGAGCCTGCAGATTTACGGCCCACCAAGCGAACAAGGCCTACGGTGCCGCGAGGGAGGGGGTTTCTGCGTTGCATGCCATGGCCGTTCTCCAAGTGCTGCAGGCTAAGCAACTCAAGTCTCTGGATGACGCCGCCTCTATCGACGCTGACGCCATCCGAGATCTCCGTTCGGCCACGGACCTCGCGCTCCTGGCCACGAAGTGTTCGGCCCAAGCAATTGGCCGTTCGATGGGGTTCCTGGTGGTCCTCCACAGACACCTGTGGCTCACCCTGTCGGACGTACAGGAGGCCGATAGGAAGACGCTGCTGAACGCACCGATCTCCCCTGCAGGCCTGTTCGGAGACGCCGTGGAGAAAGTCACTGAGCGTTACTCCGAGACGCAGAAGAAAGCGAAAGCCATGAGCCACGTGATTCCTTGGAGGGCGCCGCCGCCGCCGCAGCCGCGCGCAGAAAGCCCACCGCGTCCCCTGCGAGGCCTAAGCAGTCGTCCTGACCGCTCGGGCAAGAGGAGAAGAGAGCGCCAGGTCGGCCCCGCGTCCAAGCGGCGCGCTCTAATGCACTTGGTCCCTCGGCGTTCTGCGAGTGACGCGTGCAGTTGTTTTGTGAATGTTGTCAACGTTGTTTCTTGTTCAAAAATAAAGCAGATCACTACTTCACAAACAGAGCTTTTTTCTCCTCTTGCACCACACACTGTGTTACCCGCCCTGCCTTCGAGCAGCGCAGAGTCACGGGCAATAAATATTCCCAGCCCTCACATAGCGGCGATGACCGCAGCGGCGATGACCGCAGGTTTAGATCAGCCCACACTCAGTCGTTTTCAGGCAGCGTGGGAAGCTATTCCGGGCATTTCGCCGTGGGTGTTGAATATAATTCGGCGCGGATACACACTTCAGTTCAAACGCAGACCACCCCGCTTCCGCGGCGTAATTCAGTCATTAACTTTGCCCCAAAACGCTCACGTGCTGAGGCAAGAAGTGTGCAGCTTGCTCGAAAAAAAGGCTATAGAACCGGTTCCCCCGAGAGAGTGGGAGGACGGATTCTACAGCCGCTACTTCGTTGTACCGAAGAAAGGAGGGGGTCTCCGCCCCATTCTGGATCTGAGACCGGTCAACAGAGCGCTTCACAAGCGCGCCTTCAGGATGACTACTCTGAAGCAAATCCTGGCGCAAATTCGCCCCGGGGATTGGTTCGCTTCGGTGGATTTAAAGGACGCTTACTTTCATATCCAGATAGTAAAGCGTCACAGGCGATTCCTGAGGTTTGCGTTCGAAAATTCGGTGTACCAATATACGGTGCTCCCGTTTGGACTAGCCCTAGCCCCCCGAACGTTTTCGAAATGCGTGGACGCGGCACTTTCACCCCTCAGATCGAGCGGGATGCGCGTCTTGAACTATCTGGACGACTGGCTGGTTCTCGCGCAGTCGAGAGAAATGCTGGTCAGCCATGTGGAAGCCCTCCTTCGACACCTGGAGTTGCTTGGTTTGAGGGTGAACGTCCAGAAAAGTGTGAACGAGCCAGACTGCAACATTCCTGGGAGTGTGCTTGGATGAGAGGAGTTCCCATATACGACACCCGTAATGTCTCGTTCCTTGCCTTTCAGGGAACCGAGGTTACGAAAGTAACCGGAGACGTTATAAGCTTAAGGGTACTCTTAAGCCGGGTTCACACTGTACGATTTTGGCCACAATTTGGCCATCTGAGACTAATTTTGTGAATCCTAAAAGATTCCTCGGATCCTAGGCAAAAATCTAGTCTTTGATCACTAGTTTGATATGTTCACACACAGCAATAATGACCACGTGTCACGGATTGATGTAAAACGGTTTTTAACGTGTCTTGACAGTCTGGCATTATTCCACATTCCACAGTGTGACATGGCTTATAGCGGGAGTCATGTTTGTATAGTCTGATAAACAACAGTTGTAAAGGACTGTTAAAAATTGTACAGTGTGCACCCGGCTTAATGAAACATAGGTTGCTAGAAAAAACCTGGGTCCACTTAAGGAACCTCAAGGCTGCCATTAAGTATTTTCCCTTAACTACGTACTTATTTATCCGTTGCAACAAAGTCCTTAGAAGCCATTTAGCCCTAAACTTTAAGGGACCAAAACAGGTCCCTCAAGTCACCTGCTGAACTCAAGCACGATGGATGATTTCGTGTAAATTAAGGAGAAAGTATCAATGTGCTTTTTTATTGATCAAAATACGCCTATTGAAAGTATGACATGAAATGTGTATTGTCCGAAACAAAATTGACTGAACAACAACATTTTCATATTTTTCATCACTTCCACTGAGGCTTTCGTCGTTCATGTGCAAGAGTGACTGATTATAGCAGCAGGCTTGGGTTGGGTGTTTCCCCTCGTCTTCTCAAAGAACAGGTTTTTTTGTCCTTAGTCCAGTTTTTTTTTTTTGGAAAGCTCATTAGCACACAGGACTAGGTGATGAGCTGCGTCGCTGCTAGGACCACGAACACCGGATGCACCATTCTGTACTTTCGTGCTTAAGTTCAAGAGGGCAAAATCAGTGAATCTAATCACCATACAGGCAAAGTGGCGTCGAAGATTGAGTACAAATATAATGTAATTTATTGGAAAACTATGTGAGTGGCGTGGCAGGATTCTGACCATCCTCATGTGTCGTAGCTGGACGCTGTCAGTGTGTGTACACTCATAGAAACAATGTGCTCAAATTTTAGGATGCTCTGTGTCATCCATCAGACCCCCTTTAATAATCCTAAACTCAAATATTGAAGTACTGCTGTATAGTTTAGTAAATGTTTAAATTGTCTAAAAGTCAGTGGTCCGCTATGTTCTGTTTATTGTAGCAACCGCTTCTGCATTGTCATGTTTTGCCAGAAACTATCGCAAAATGCTTAGTATAAACACTTAGGTAAGGGTGACGGTTAAGACGTTTGTTGCAACGCTCTTAAAGAAATTCCTTCCCTCAAGGATTTTTTCCCCCTCAGGGATGCCTTTAAATCAAACCACTTACTAGCTTTCATGCAACCGGTCCCAGGTGTGCCCACCCCCCCCTCTCTCACCTCTGCAGTTTGGCTGAACTCCTGACCAGCTCCCGTCTGGCTGGCAAAGTCTGATTCCATCTCCCTGCAGGTCAAAGCCCGTGAGACAGCGCACCCCACATGCAGAGTTAAACTGATTATTACACACATTCTGGATGAAGAAGCCATTCTCTGGAGGAGAGAGAACTGGACAGACCACCACTGCAGTAGGGAGAATAGAGAACAAGAGAGTAGGAGATTTATATGATTATATTTTGTGTTTGAAAGGACACGCATACAGACATATCTATAAACAAATGATAGCAGATGTATGGTTAAAAAAAATAATGCAGATAGATCAGCACCTTGGCATGTGTTGTTGTGTGGTCTGTAGCCTTCCGTACACACACAGTCTGATACATCTGTACTCCCAGGTCTGGATGTGTGATGAGGGTCTGGGCAGGGCAGGCAGGTACTCGCACCTCCAGAAACTGATTCAGGTTTATATGTGCCAGAGGGACAAGCTGAGAAAGAAAAAAATTGAAATAAAAATGGTCAAAGAAAGAGCGAGCTTGATAGAAATGACTTAAAGTTGGTATGAAATGGAAATTCATCTTTCTAAATTCACATTTTCTAAATGCATGTTATTGATCTTATTGTGAACAAGAATCCATGTTTATCTTTCTTTCTTTTTTTAGCCTCGTAATGTTTAACCAAAATGTTTAGATCTGCCACCATCCAAATCAATAATCAATGAATAGAACCAAGTCCCTGATCAAAAAGACAATGTTAAAAATGTAACTTAAAATGTTTGAAATGTTTAATGATGCAATTAAATGTTTCCGCAAATATGATCCATCTGCAAATTCATTTATGGCACATTATATAGACCTTTTTTGGTATACATGCCACAAGCAAATTAAATCATCCCAATGGATTCGTCAAACACTAGACACAAACCCTTGTGGTAAAATGTGGTGTCAGATAACATGTTACTGAAATGAAAGACTCCCCAGCACTAACTTTCCAATTCTTAAATGACACATACAGTATGTTTTGGAGGTTAAGACAGGATTCATTAAATTCCAAGAGTATTTTTCAGACTATTTAGAAAAGTAAATGATGTGTTTTTCACTGGAACCATTTTGGCTGAAATACCTACAAACCTCCCCACATAAGCACATGTAAAATATCAAAGACATTTCACTTGTGGAGGGAGGAACAACCCAGACACTCTTTATCAATAGCTGCTCTGTTCAGTCAGCCAGAAATCTCAACTTAGTCAAAGTTGGAGAAAAAACACTTTGTTTGGACCCCAGTTGGAGATTAAATTCAGGTAATGGGTCACTTTTTTCATCATTTAAAAATCAGTCACATTCTTTCTCCTCTCTCTGTCCATCTCTCCTTCCCTCCAATGGTACCTACTGTAGAAGAATCTTGTCATCTTGACAGACTATCTGGTCAATTAAGCAACAAAACCCACATCTAACTTAAATTTCCCTTTGCACGTGTAGTTGATATTAGTAATGGACTCCCGTCAATCACTGAGCTGACAGCTCGAGCGGCTAGTCAGACAACCACCGTTTTGTTTCACTGGTTATATAACATGCAATATGCAAGAGTAAATAAGGTTTCCTCCCAGTATCCTTGGCATCATTTCTAATATTTCACTTTGGTCATTTTTCATGCAAATAACACCCAGCTGCTTTTGAAACAGTTGCAATGCTGTGCTATTCTGAGTTTTGATGAGGGAAGACGGGTTCTATAAACTGGTGCTGATGGGTGGCCATCCGCTCTGAAACACTGGGCCCAAAGGACAGGCAGTTGGGCACATGGCAAAAAGACAGAGAGAAAGAAAAGCTAGCAAACACAAAGACACAAACAGACAAGCAGATGGTGGAATTTATGTAAGAAGAACTGAGAGATTGACAGTGAAACTGAGACAGGAAGAGAGAAGTAAACAGACAGATGGTGAAAAAGAATGCAAGACAGGAATACAACCAAAACCAATGAAAAAATGTGCATCTGTGCTTAAGTGAGAGAAACAGACATACAGATGGATGGATGGAATAAGTTAGATAGGAGGAGAAATCAGAAAGCTGGAAAGATGATTGGTTTTCTTTCTCAAAAAAGTGCTTGGAAAAATGTTAAGCAACTGGTTTTTAAATTTTACCACCTTTACACACATGCCCTGATGTTTTAATGCGTCTATTGAAGACATTTTGTCACACTGGAATTCCCCAGAATCCAACAGCTGATGAAGTCATTGAGATGGGTGGTGAAACATCTTCATTGGAAAGTCGAATTGCTTGCAAATACATTCTTCCAGACATTTTACACTGACCTGGTTTAATGAAAGTGTTCATAGACATTATGCTTACCAATATGTTACAAATAGCTAGCAAACGTACGCTGTATTTTGTCAAATGAAATACACTAAAGTGACAAAAGTATTTATACATTGTCTGTTAAATTACACCAATCAAACCAAACCGAAATCCGGTCTGACATCACACTTCCGCTGCAGCCTGTATAAATGGCTGTGCCCATAGCACGGGACTGTTGTTGTGATTTATTTATTTAAAATTCATCACAAATACTTTTAAAGACACCAACCTCAGTTATTTGATATGTTATATGCATATTTCATGATTTAAATGGGAGCGCGCAGGTCATCCTGAATGTGGTGCATTTTTTCAGGCACTTACTTTACGATGCAATCATCAATAATTAGATCAAATTGAAGTTGTTTAAATAAAGGAATATTTCCATTATTAAAAAATAACTGGATTGATCATCGTAAACGAGCCATATCCTCCGTGTTTGAGTGCAATGATGGGATAAGATTATACTGTAGACAATAATGGGTTGTAATATAATGCAAAAATAAACAAAATTAAATTAAATCAGTCTGATTATTCTTCTGGCAAAAACTTAAGCTGCGTGCTGCTCATTAATCTTATGACTGGCAGCACTGGCAGCGCTGACAATTCATTTAATTTTCTTCTCAAAACTGGCGTCCGTCCATTGACAATAATGCAGGCGGAAATTCTATTACACTCCTAATTAGAGCCAGATGTGATGACACACAGACTGTGATAAAGGCCTATAGTAAAAGCAACTCTTTTCAGAAAAGATTAAGCTACCGTCTGAATCATTAGCACAGTTGTAGTGTTTAAAGCACATGCACCTATACAATTACCTCATGAAACTTTAGCCTGTCATTTCTGTGATATGAAGCAGCTGAAGACACACCTTTTCAACAGAAACTTAACCACTACAACCTTAAACCAAGGCACACACACACACACACACAGACACACACACACACAATTCACCTCTGCTCTAGCTTGTTTCCTAATCTAACTTTCTAATAAACCTAGCATTGTACACATTGAATATTGTTGGCTCTGAGACAAATTGCTTGTGTTGCTCTTTTGTAAGTCACTCTGGATAAAAGCTAAATTCATAAATGTAATGTAAATGATATGTGTAAATGTTATAATATTCTCTAATGGCCATGACAAGTCCCTTTTAAAATATTCCAAAGTAAACAGCTAACATTAGCATGTGTATAATAGTGAATGTGTAGCTCTGTTGTATATCAGGTTATGTCAGGATAAGCTAGTCTTTGATAATGATGTGGTAGAAACTTGTTGCGACCTGGAACCTTTAGCTATATATTTTAATGAGTTTTTACAGGTTTAAAATAAGAACTTCACAAGTACAGCGGCTAAGTCCTGTATTGGTGGTAATTTGGACTGCTCTTTCCTGGCTGCATGTCTCATAACTCTAAGGCAATCAGTTCAAAACCCTTGTCCTTCCACAAACCCAAAATGAAAGAGAGAAAGAGGATGTCAACCCAACAGATGGACAAGAACTTACAGTCCAAAGAAAGGATGTGAGTAAGAAGAGAGAGTGAACTAGGACGGGGAAGGAGGAGGTTTACAGTGCTAGCATGTCTTTAGCATGTCAGGCGATTGAGTGGCCATGGAAGTTTGGTATATTTTGAGTTTCTGGTGATGTTGTAAAAGTCAAACCCAACTGAAACACCATGTAATTCCTGACAATGGCAATGCTTAATGTAGCATAAAACAGCATTTTGCATAATAAAAATACAGCCAAATGGATATAGCCCATGGCTGACATTTGTCATGATTCAACATGTCCAAAACATGGACAAAGAAGTTTGGGAATCAAAGAAAATGTGGACACAGGGTAATTTTAGAGTTCACCCATATTACAAGCCCCACTAGAATTATTCTGAACAACTTCAATCATGTCTGCTCTTAGTGGCACAGATAATAAACAACTTCATCATGCTATGGGCTTCTTGTAGAAAAAAAAATACTTTAAAATATAAATTCAGTATTCTAAAAGCAGGTTGTAGATGCAATGCAGATGTAAAAACAATATAGAATATACAACTTACACTTCTCATAAGCAGCAAAAATTGGACACAATGACCTGTCTTTACCTGATCGAGTGTGTGTATGGCAAAAGATTATGGTAATAAACAATAATCCACATCTGCCAACCACAGGATGCAACAGATGCACCTTATGAACGATTGTGTTCTTAATGACATCACCATTCATGCTACCATCGGTTCACCACATTCTCCTGTTTTCAGCCACAAAAATGTCACTCTGCATGTTTATTTGGATCTCATCCTTTCCCCTTTGTTAAGGGTTTGAACATGAGGTCAACCTCAAATGCAATTGTTATGCTTTGTGTCGTGACAAAAGATTTCCTGTTTCCATCTGTGCTCAGATCTGGATTCTGGAAAGCAGAAATCTTTATGTGTTTATGTGTTGTCACTCTAGTCAACTTTTAACAAATTAGTTCACCTAATGAAACTTCCGTCATCATTTACTTACTCTCATATCATTCTAAATCCCATTTCGGTAAATTTCTTCCCGAAAAACTTCTCTCGGGTGTATAGGTCAACTTGTGGCAAAGGGTATGAGGTTCAGTAGCAAAGACCCTTATCTGCAGTGAGTTATAGCATGGTTTTGAGAGAGGGGCCTCCTGATGGACAGAGATGAAGGGGGAAAGGATGCAACACACACTCACTACTCATCTCTTTTTGTCTACCTTACACATGCGCACAGACACAAACTTACAAACCTAGAAGGCACAATTGACAAATTAAAAGGAAATAATGACATGACATTGGGAGAGGTGAAGAGTTGAACTGACAGAAAAATAAAGAACGAAATAGGAGAGAAAATAGGGTTGTACTTTCATAGTAAGCCTTTAAAGCCAGAGCAGGTATCATAAAACATTTACAATGGGATTTTTTAATGGCAGTGAAGGCGAAATAGAGGGCAGAATAACCATTACAGGATCCCGGTCCGGTGTGACACTCGCAGGTCATTCTCAAGAATGGAATCAGAGCGGAATTAAATAGGACTGTTTGGCCATACTGTAAATCTCTTTTTATAACTGGATACACTGACAAAGTGAGCTACTCTGTAATTGGCAAGGGTAAAGGGGGAAATAAAAAGTAAAGGAAGAAAAATAGAAAGATGGGAGAAGAACACTTGCTAGGTTCGTTAGGTTCAGCTACTGACTCTTTTCACAAAATCCCATTTGTCACCCCCACCTGCTGTTGCCCCTAATTGCAGCCAGTTTACAGTCAACACACACACGCACAGCTCCTAACAAGCAAATTTATGGTCATGCACATGCCTCCTCCCGTAAGCACAAGTGTCTATTTATGACCCAAAGTAAAAGTTACTTTACAAGATCACACAGTTTCTACAACCTATAAACTTGCCTCCTTTTTCCAAAGGTATTAATCAACACAGTTTACCACACAGTGGCAGGCTGAGGAATTCTTAATTTGTCACTGAGGCATTAAGCTGCTCCAGATAGGAGCCACTGACCTCAGACCGGCAGTCACTTCAAATATCTAGCCATTACTCATTTCCACTGAGAGTGAAAAACGGACGTGAGGTCAGCATAACAACGCAATGTCTCAATAACCAAGACACCTCATTTAGAAACCTTCAAATGCCTGTCTTTCAGGAACAAACTAAAATCTTCACTTTAATCTGAACCCAATTGACTCTGAACCTTTGTCCTGAGATGCAGAGGCATCTGCTCTTTTTGGCCAAGACATCCTGGAGCAGAGCAGTCCAAGAGTTGAGCAACCATCCTCCTTTATCCGAAAAAGGAATTCCAAAGTAACTGGGTTCAAATTATTTTTTCAGGAGTACTTTAGAAGACTAATCATGCATTTTTTTGTAATTTTGCATTTTTGTAAAGCATTTAAAGATACACAGTAACATAAAACCTGTCAATTTTATGAACACAGTTGTTGTATTTCAGGCTTATAATATAGGGGTGTGCGATATTGTCAAAGATAATATCGTAATTGTTGTTTTAAGACACAATCCCTCGGTTTCACAGACAAGGCTTAAGCTAGTCCTGGACTAAAATGCATGTTTGAGCTGTTTTAACTGCAAACAACTTGCAATGACATATCTTAAAAAATGTCAGTGCCATGGTTTTGTCTCAAGATGCACACCAGTAATGTTTTTTTCTAAGGCACGTTTATAAAATAAAATGTAAATGCCTTAAATTGAACAAAGGTCTAACCCTGGCTTAATCTAAGCCCTGTCTGTGAAACAGGGCCTATATTGCCAATATTGTCTGTTTTTGCTCTATTTTGCCAATGAAAATAGTTCCAAACAAAGCCACAACAAAACCGTTATGTGTCTTGTTCACTTGTTTTGTTTCAGAATGAATCAGCGATTTAAACAATTCGGTTGAATGAATAACTCAAGACAGACTTTCCGCCACCTACTGGCAGTTTTAGATTGATATTTGAAGTATAACTTCCTTTAAAAAAATAAATTATATATTATATAATAAATTAATCAGTCAAGGTACCAGCACAAACACACACTTAGCAAAATAACATCTAATTATCGTTTTTGACAAAATCCCAGAAAGAATTGAAATATAATTTTTTGACAATATACCAAATGATAACATTGGTTGAATGACAGGCACACTAGTATCTAGCATTATTCTAGCATTACATTAGCGTCATTATTTCTCATTCAGTATTTGATTTGAATAAACCTCTAACCTCTAAGTATTAAACTTAGGCACATAACCTGTCCCAAACCAGCCGTGCTATGGACGTGTCATATTTCTATTTGTTAAAGGAGAACTCCAGTGCAAAATGAACCTCGGGTGTAATAACACATTGGTACAGACTAAATCGTTCCCTGAGATTTGTTTTCATGATAATCGAATGTAAAGAGTTTTATCTCTAAAAACAGTTTAGCTTATAACGCTAGTATATTGGGCATCGAGTAAGCAAAAATAGATCGCTAGTTAATACCATTAACAAGGCTCAAATTAGCCCCACACTAACACGGCAGCATAATGAGTGTCCTTACATGCAAATCGAAGCATTGAGAACTTTGTAAGTGTATAGACAGTTTAATAAGAAGATACTTTACACAGACAGTACAGTTAGCGCATACAGACAGGAGCCATCTTGGAAAACAGTCTCGATCAGTCAAACCACGAACACGGTGATACGTGAGCTGAACTGTGACTTGGAATCTCATATGGTCCGTTGTTTCCGGAAGAAAGCACTGAGCGCATAAGAGAAGCACTGAACGCAACAGAGAAAATAAAAAAATAAATATAATTTATCTTATCTTCAATATCTACACGTACTGTTCGCTCACCTTCGTGGTTCGATTGATCGAGACTTTTTTCCAAGATGGCTCCTGTCTGTATACGCTAACTGTACTGTCTGTGTAAAGTATCTTCTTATTAAACTGTCTATACACTTACAAAGTTCTCAATGCTTCGTTTTGCATGTAAGGACACTCATTATGCTGCCGTGTTAGTGTGGGGCTAATTTGAGCCTTGTTAATGGTATTAACTAGCGATCTCTTTTTGCTTACTCGATGCCCAATATACTAGCGTTATAAGCTAAACTGTTTTTAGAGATAAAACTCTTTATATTCGATTATCATGAAAACAAATCTCAGGGAACGATTTAGTCTGTACCAATGTGTTATTACACCCAAAGGGTTCATTTTGCGCCGGAGTTCTCCTTTAAAGGGGACCCCTTTAACAAATAGAAATATGGTTGAGGGGTGGTTGATTATGATTTCACTTTTCTAACTTTAGTTAGTGTGTAATGTTGCTGTTTGAGCATAAACAACATCTGCAAAGTTATGACACTCAAAGTTCAAAGCAAAGGGAGATATTTTATTTTAAAGAAATTGCTTTTTATGGACTACAACAAACGGCTGGTAGGGACTACACAACATTCATCCCGAGTTACTGACATCACCAACCCTAAAATTTACATAAACCCTGCCTCCAGAACACGATTTATAGATTATCATGACAGAATATGCTAATCAATGACTAGAAGATAGTTAACTCCACATCAGCTACATAATATCATCAACTAACCATTCAGAAATGTTGCCTGCATGTTGTCACTTCTTCTTGAGTCTCTCCATCTTTCTGACTCCGGTTTGTACATAAAAGGCTAAAAGTTTTGGAAATTTTCAGTGCATGTCTGTGTGAGTGCAAGCTGTTGAAGCTCCGCCCTCTGTGCCGGGAGCAGCTGCTCATTTGCATTTAAAGGGACAGACACAAAAACAGTGCGTTTTTGCTCACCCTCAAAAAGTAACAACTTTAACATGCTATATAAAACTATCTGTGGGGTATTTTGAGCTAAAACTTCACATTAACACTCTGGGGACATCAGAGATTTATTTTATATCTTGTGAAAAGGGTATTATAACACCCCTTTAAGGTACTGTATGCTTTTACCTTTCTAAGTTATGCGTTATTAGCTTTGTTTAATGACAAAACGGTTGAAACCATTCATAGTCTTGAATCTGGGACAAAAGACATATTTGATCTGAATGTGAATGACGTGGCTTGGCTCTTTTGACCTATCGAACACCTAAGCCTCCCTTACAACCAACTTGCAATACCCTTGCAACCACACACAACACCCTAGCATCATGGCAGGGAGTTTTACATGGCAAGCGTCATCACATATTCATCAAAAAAAAAAAATATTTGTTGCAGTTTGCATTTACCAATATACAGTACATCAGATGATGCCACAACAGTCCAAGTCTAGCACGAGATCAGTGGCCTATATCGGGCTCTTTTCTTACTCAACTACGCTGATGAAAGTCCAGTAGGGTTAAGAAGGATGACTTCATTCAAAACAGTTAGGCAAAATCAAACTATGAAAGAAAAGAAAAGGGCTGACAAGTATAACTAATATATCATACTCAATAAACCTGAGGAACAAACACTCAAGAGCAGAAAAGTGGTTGGGGTTTAAGACAAAGTCATTAGTTTCACACTTCATAGAACACAGAGTACTTGGAATGATAAAACCACACTAAAACCTTTTTCCAGATTGTTTGCTGAAGCCCAGGTTGGCTCTGCAATGCAGCAGAAATAAAAGGTCCCTGAAGCCAAACATGCATTACAGCATCTCTTCTGACTTCATTGCTGGCTCTAAGATATCGAGGCAGATAGGAAACCAGCACAAAGTTTTATTGTGAAAGGATAAAGGACAAAATTATAATAAATGGACAGAGGGGTGAGATGAGAAGATATGAAACAAAAGAAGAGACATGGCCATGTGGCATGGAGGTTTGGATAGTGAGAGAGTGATGAGGCATGAAAAATGAGAAATAAGAAAATTATGAGGCCTGGGAGAGCACTGATCCATTCGTGAGATGGGGTGTTCTCCTTGTGTCTGGTGTGTGGTATGGAAGAGATCAGAGATACAAATGAAGAAAGAGGAAAGAAGGAGGAGATACAAAGTGGAAGATTAGAAGAAGAAGAAGAAGAAGAAGAAGGGGCAAACAGTAATTAGTACAACATCAGTGCACAATGCAGACTAGCTCAATGGCCAACACATTTACAACGAAGGGATGAAACTGTGCTACTCAGTTCTTTATATCAAGAATGCATCGAGTACAGACGTGAAAGAATCAAACCATTAGAAATCCCAGAAGTCATCGTGGGCGAACGACGTATGGAAGTTTGTAAGCTTAAACCTTGATTGTTCTCACTCAAGAGTTTCCCGCTGAATGCTCGTAAATACGTGACGGCTCATGAAAGTAAATATTTGTTGTTTTATTTGGCAGAATTTTGATAAAGTTATAAAGTTCTGCAGTAGTTTTTAATTGGCATATTTAAAATAATCTTAAAGCTGCCGTCGGCAACATTTTTTTGAGCATATTCAGTGAAATCGACACTATAATCTGACAGAACAACATAAATAAAGTGGTTTTAGAAAAAACCCCGAGCTTCTAACTCCACCTGGAGCTTGTTATTTGTTTTGCAAAAATCCACAGCTCCCGGTTCATCATGTCCAATCAGCGCAGGGGGGTGTGAGATCTGACTGTCAATCACAGATCGGGCACACGCCACCCCTCGCGGACGTTACAATCACATGCACACGCCTGAAGTTCACGGAAGTTCGCGCAGTAACGAAGAGTGATGGCGGAAAATCATGTAAGCTCATTTAGAGTATAAATGACGTTAGCAAATGCAATCTATCGGTACATTAGCCAGGACAGCATACCTCCAAATACTCCATGGTGTTGATGGATGCTGATGAGACGGGCGCGTTCCAGGGCTCTCAAGTTTTGAAGACAGGTAAGAGTGACACCCAGCCGACGGGGGGTTGGATACATTTTTGTCATTGGTTGTTGCGTTAAATCTTACCCAGATACAATAGTGCTATTTTCTGATTGGCTATTGTGTAGCTCGACGAACAACACCAGAGAAAACCAACGCGCTTGATTCATGCCGGTTCCACAGTGAGAGCGGCGCGGCCAGAGTTTTGGGCGCTGCGGCATAATAAATATATTACAAATAGTTTTTCAGCGTGAGAAATACAATGTGTGGCGGGAGAGCGTGACAAAAGACCGAAATGAGTGACTCTCACGCTCAATGCGTGACACTTGAGAGCCCTGGCGTTCACTGAAAATCTGGTGCACACGCACTGACCAGAGCTGGCACTGACGAGCATGAACTGGGTGGGAGGGTATCCGTTGATAGTGGGGGAGGGGCATGAGAGTTGTAAACATTCAAAATTTTCCTAAATCCACTCAATCTGCCAGACTTGCCGACTGGAGCTTTAACGTTGTCAAAGGACAACATTAAATATACATATTCATTTACACAAATATCCATGTAAAAAAAAAAAGGATAAATAGAAAATAAATAAATAAAGGATTGATAAATTACTCTGCTTTAAAACATGCAGATGCAGATTCATCATCACGTGACAACTTCTTACGCAAATAAGATTGGGAGACGTTAAGTTTGATTGGGTTTATTCATTTATTTACAAATATAACAATTAAAAACGTATTAAAATACCTACATTATATGCATAATTACTTTCAAGTTGAAAATATCATATTTTAAAACTATATAATAGCCCGCCTGTGCCCATGTTCAGCCTATGAATAATTACGAAGATGTCTTCAACTGGAGATGTGTAAGACTGTTGAGCTGGAAGGATCGTGATTCGTGCTTGGAAAATACTAGAATCAAGAGTTGGAGATGTATTCGATTTCAGACTTGGAGAGGTATTAGACTGTAGAGTTGTTTACTGGAAGTCTGCCTGTCCCCTTGTCTGATGAATGTTTTCACTCTCACTGCGGCCCTCCAATGTTCCCATGTAATATATCATAACTACCGACGCGTCTCTTGATTTAAAACCAAATGCATGTTATTGCTAGCAAGACTGTGGCTGTCACGTGTGCACAAAAGCATGCACGATTATATGCATACATATGAACAGAAAAAACAACACATTCAGCTTTACAGAAACTAAATCTAGCGAGAGTAGGCCTACATTTTTATTGACTCTAGAGACCATATGGGGCGTTATTGGTCACAAGCTGCAGGGGGGTAAAAAGGAGGAGGAAATAGACAGAGGGAGCAGGAGGAGGACAAACACAAAAAACACGATTGCAAAATTTCCTTACACAGTACCTAGCCAACATTTCCAAGATTCCTTCTATTTTCCTCTTTTCTGGAAGTTTTTTCCCCCCTGGGATAGATTTATGTTTATCTAGGGGCTTGCATGTGGAATCTGGGGCGTTCTGCTGCTGAAGGTAAATATTTACGAGCCCCGATTTAAGGAAATAAAACAGTGTCTCTTCTTCAACTAGCCTTGACCTTTGACATCTGATAACCGGTCCTTGTCACACACCAGCTGAGATGCATTATGGTGTCTGGTGATGAATTACACGGGCTAGGTTAACCCTTAGTGTGACACTGGATAAAATGTCAGGTCATTATAGCACTACTGGAATGCTAGAGTCAAACAAAACCCAACACATCTCTACAAATGGTGTCATTCATCTTTTCCCTGTATCCGTTCATCCTGTTTTACTTTCAAGAAATAGTGGCAAGAGGTCAGTTCAGATAAAATGGCCTTTAGTCTTGTTATGAAGCACTGTTTATCAAGACACTGCAAGCTTTCCAGTAAATTCTAATAATACCCAGAGCATCTTTCTTCTTAAAATCCCTACGGATCAACTAAAGATTAAAAACTTGACCTGTGGGAACAAATTTGATGCAGGCAATAACTTTTCTCTGCACAGAAGCAAAACAAAACGTCCGGAAAAATACTGCTAATATCTGTGACTCAAAAACATGACCTTTCCAGGGTCAGCTTTTTGTCCTTCTGCTTTTGGTGGTATGATATATTGCATTCATTATTAAAACAGCACCCAGATCCAACACAAAAAAAACCCTGGCATTCAATTTGTTTTTCCGGTGGCATCCATAGAGAGAGCAAACCCCATCTAATCAACAGCCAAGCCAGAAGTTAATTGTGAGAAATGTTATTGCCCTGACAACATGTGATCGCAATTCACAATTGAGTTTATGGCTATTGTTATCACATCCAAAGTAAATAGGACAAAGGAGAAGTATAGCTGATCTTCAGGTCTGCTTTGGTCAGTACCAAAGACTTTAGATATACAAAGACGGTGCACTCATATTACTATGAATGGAAGAAAGTGCAGTGCACAATATAGCAGAATAAGGACTTATGTGCATTCACACATCAACGTCTGCTCTCGCATCAGGACAACACGCATGCGTCGTGTTGCGTGTTGGAGATTAATATTTTGTAAATAAAGTGGTAAATTATGTTTTTTTTTGTGTGCAAACAAAGTAATAAAATTTTGGTTAAACCACTGGAGTCACATTGATTATTTTTATGATATCTTTACTACCTTTCTCGGGCTTGAAAGTGGCTGTTGCATAGGCTGTCAATAGAGGGAGAGAAAGCTCTTCATTTGTGTTCCGAAGATGAACAAAAGTCTTACGGGTTTGGAACAACATTGGGGTGAGTAATTAATGACAGAATTTTTGGGTGAACTATCTCTTTAAAAAGTCTCGAGATGGAGTGGTCCGTTGCATTCATTTGCATTCCATCTGTTTGGTCTTTTCAGAAAATCCATTTCAAGAAGTTGAATTCAGAAAAAGGATAAAAAAATAAAAAAAAGAACATTTGTTAAGAATTCTTTTCTAATTTAAGAAAATAATAAGAAAATAGCAGTTACACAGAATTTTATTCTTAAGAATGTTTCATGAATCCGGCCCCAATTACTCTAACAGCACAGCAGATTAAAGAGTTGTCAGCATTATTCCGTGCAGTCAGGCAGACAATCATTTTTTATTTATTTTTTTACAGCATTGCAAAACTAGTTTGTGGCGAGATGGGTTGATTAAGCTATAATAGCTTTGATAAATCTAATCAATTACAGTAAGAACACTTTTAGTCGAAGACATATTATGAGCAAAAATTCTCACTATTCCAAAACTATTTCTCAAAAGACCAGATTAATTTCCGGAGTTATGTCTGTTTAATATAAAGACTTAAAAATAAGATTTATAATAGACTTCAAGGCATTTACACATGACATCTCATGGGGATTGAGTGTCTCTGCTGAGATAGAGAAAGAAATACCGGCCGCTACAAAGTGACAAAGTGGGAAAGCAAACGAGCAATAAAAACATCTGTTGAAAGGTTAGCCCTCCATCACATAAAATCTGCAGTTCACCCCGTGTTTGTACATCTAACACTTTCCTGCCACCTCATTCCTCAGTTTAATTAGTCAGTTTGATTATTTTAGAACTGTCTCAATACGAGCTCATTTTTACCACAGCATGAAAGATAGCTTTAATAGGACCACACTTCATGAATGTAAACGAAAATAGATCTTAATTTAAATGAAGCATTGCTTTTTCTTCAAGCATTTTTATGAGGTGGGCAAAAAGTAGAGATGCCAGATTAAGATGAAGTTAGGTAAACTGCAAAAAAGTGTTGACATAGCATACTATGTGGTATACTGCGGTGCACAAAGAGGTGATTGTGAATGTTTTAAATCATGTTTATGGTTTTGTTATGAAAGCAAGAAGGGCGCTAAAGCACCACTTTGGCATCACGCTTCATTGTCCCATCTATTTGTGTGCTGTTTTCTCTGTCACTATGGATATTTGGTGGAAGTGTTTCTTTTACTTCATTTCATGAGAGGAATTGGCATTCAATTCACATTTCAGCCTTATACATCCCTAAGCAAATTTATTGAGTAATAAACTGGACTTGTCTCTAGGAACTCAATCCATTTCTTCAAAGCTTTTAAACTGAAATGGAAAACCCAAACTTTGCATACAGGTTACACTCACGACCCTTACCTGTGCACTCATGTTGAAGTCCTTTTCCGTAGTATCCCCTCTCACACACACAGTCGTACTGTCCTGTGTGTGTACCGCATTTACAGCTGGCCATTATATCACAACAGTTCTTTTCCTCTTCACATAATGATGAACACTGGGCTGGATCTTCCTGAATATAACTTCCAGTTGGTAGATCTGGAAGAGAAAATGGCATTGAATATTAGACTTTGGACTGTTCTCTGATGCAAAAAATAATAATTTATTAGCTCAAAAAAGAAAAATTTGGCCTCATAATTCATCCAATCCTACCAGTCTAACTGAAGTCCAAGCTGCTCTGGAAAAGTGAGCTTGTGTTTCAGTATTGGCATCTTCTGCATTACTAACTACAAAAACTTTCACTTTGGCAGGAGCATTTTGTCTCCCTAAATACAAACAAATGCACTGCTCCAGATGTTGGCATACACAGCAGACAGGCTATGCAGCTGGAGGAGTCTGCACAATCTTGGACAAAGGATACGACAGACATGATATCTCAACGGTAGGTGAGAACAAACGATGCCACAGCTTTAGTCGGGCCTTCCCTTGCCCAAAGCTAACGAGTGATCTTTTGCGATCCAGAGGGGCTCTTTGTTTTATATCTCTCTGGGTTCAGCGTAGGTGGGTGATATCATTGTGAAGAAAGGGATCTTTTGAGTTCATGTGGCTGACTGCGCTCAGAGCTCTGTGATAAGAACAATCTGCTATAGCCAGACAGCCAAAGGAAATAATAACACTGAATTATTTTCGTACCAGTTTTCTTTTACACTGGGATTAACAAGGGCTCATATTTGTCAGGCTCAGGAAAAATGAGATGAATTGGCCTTCAATTTGACTTTACAAACATTCGCCACGGTAACCATGTTTCTGTTTTAATATCACAGCTACTAGGGGTGGTTAATCGGTCTGATTTCCCGATTCGATTCGATTACGATTATTGAAGTCCCGATTCGATTACAGTCGATTTTCGATTATTAGCGATTCTCGATTAGCGATTAGCGATTATTGATTTTCCATTTCACAACAGTAAACGAAAATACACTACAAAGTGTTTGCAGTATTAAAAAAAGTCAGCTGCTGAATTACTTAACTCTTTTATTGAGTAACAACAACTCAAAGCACTTTCTGTGTCATGTAGTTATAACTTCAGAATTATTTGTATGTAGCTTATGTTCTGTAGAACACAGAAATGAATACATCACATTGTGTTGTGACTCATCAAGTTGAACTAAACAATAACAAATAAATGAAAGGCTTATTTCCTTTAGGAAGTAGATCAGAACCAACATACTGTAGAAATTGGACAATTTTCTTCTAGAAAGACAAGGTGTTGTAGCAAGCAACGCTCGTTAGGCCGGAGACAAACTGGCTGCGTGGCGTGAGCGTGGCGTTTCTGTTGCGTGTCAGCTGCGTCGTGTTTTCTGTGTCTTTGCACACCAGAAACGTGTCTGCTGCTAGGTGACATAGAGGGACAGTCTACATTTGGGTTAGCGGTGTGTTAATCCTTACTACAACAATTTCAACTCTTAACTTTACGACAACAATTTCAACTGTTATCACACATCTTCCAAAATCCGAAAAATAGGGAAGTGGGCTGTCTGTTTATTTCAATAACATTTACAAATTTTGTGTAGCTTTAAAGAGCCGATATTTAGCCTGATGGTGGACCGTCACTCAGAAGACACACTATGTTGTTATTGTAGCTTATTATCATTATATCCTCCTGAGGCCCAGAACGTTTTTTTCAAAAGTTTTTTTTCTCTTTTTCATGTAATCACATTGTTAAGAGCATAAGAAACAAATGAAAAAAAAAAGAGATATTTTATTCATATGTTATGCTATGACCTCTGTAGTGAACACCAGGACTCGATTGTTTAAAAAATAAAAATGACATAAATTTGTATATAGGCAAAAATAATGGCAATATTTGAAAATCGATAATTATTATTATTATTATTTGTTTAAATTACATTGATATCTGAATTTATATCAAAACCTAGACTTTCAAACATCAAAATGTAATTTATTAATATGTATTCGTGTACAAAATGACATATAAACATCGTTTCCTATTCTATTTTGCCTGGAAACGCTTCCAACACGCTTGCGTGTCGCGTGAAAAATAGGCGTCGGTTCTATTTCTAGCATGCACGCGTTTTCCGCGCGGCTCATGCAGGCAGTGTGCAAGCTCTAACCTGTTAACATGGGAGCCGAAATAAAAACGGACACACCACGCAGCTGAGACGCCGCCACGCAGCCAGTGTCTCACACCTGCTCTCACTCGCTCTGGCTGCCGTTACACGCGCTTGCGGAACTGGGCGCGTTCGTGACGTTCAACTTCCGGTATAACATTTTTTACAAAATAAAATAATGCAATTTTTTTATATATATATATATATAATAAAAAATCGATTTTTGAAAATGTAATAATCGATTCATACTCGTCCATAACATAATCGCGATTAATCAATAATCGATTTTTTTCACCACCCCTAACAGCTACTAGAATAATTATTACTACAACAGATTGGTATTAAGTCACTGACATCCAAATAAAGTTTTGAATATGACACCATACTAATTTGTCATGTCATGATGACTATAGAATTTAGTGAAAAGAAAACTATGCAGTGTTTCCCCTACCATTGTTTTTGGGGGGCGGCCCGCCCCCCCAAAACGACACCCCGCCCCCCCTAAAATGCTGACGAAATCCAGTCATAAAAACGGAATTTACTGTATAACGCGGAATTTCACGGAATTTGTAAAAAAAAATTGAGGAATAAATAGAAAGCAGTTCAGTACACTTGAAATCAAATCGCGATGTAGACTAGTGTGTGTGGATTTAAACCACAAAGACAATTTAAATACGAATCCTGCGTGTTCTGTGTGAATGAATGGTGCAGCCGACGCGCAGTTTCATTTACCACACACACACACACACACACACACACACACGGAAGAACGTGTGACGCTTGCGCTGTATTTTTGCCTATATTAAGACACAAATGCATGAATTTCCTCTCCAGGCTCTAGATCCACTCCGAAAGTCACTTAATTTGAGAAAAACTATCATCATGACATAAACGCACAGACTCAAAAGGTCTTCACGGCAACCCGTCAAAATAAAAGTTCGGTTTAACTTGACAGAAATATATTACTGTTGTACAGTATAATTTAGATATGTCCCAATGTAATAATACTAACATTAATCCAAATAAATTATCATCAAAATTCAGTTTTTTAAGGAATAATCCATGTTTTAATTTTAACAGTAAAGCTCATTGTGTAGCACGTTATTTGACAAAAAGTTTAATTAATTTCATATGATTTAAATTGATGATAAATGATAAAATTTGTGTTTTATGTCTTCATTTTATTACCAGAAAAAACACAACACAGAATTAGGGTGAAATTTGTTTTCATATATATATTTTAAATGTTGTATAAGTTTAATGATTCATAATACATTATTTCAATTAATTAGACATGCTTTTTGATTGCTAAAAAATTTACACCACGTATCCGTAACCAGAGGCGGACAGAGTACAGAGCTTTGTTACTTGAGTAAAAGTACAGATACCCCTTGCTAAATTTTACTCAAGTACAAGTAAAAGTACTACAGTCAGATGTCTACTTAAGTAAAAGTACTAAAGTACTTGTTTTTAAAAGTACTTGAGTATCAAGAGTACAAGAGTAGATTTTCTAAATATTGCATTACTAGTCTACTGCCACAGTGCTTACATTTATGCACAGAAACGTCCTACATGGAGTTATGAAAAATGTTAATGTTAATACCTTGGAGAATGTAAAAGGAATTGAAAGTAAAATCAAGTCATTTTCATCTTTTTACCATGTTGCTTTATTTAATTTAATTTAATTTTTGGGGGGTCCCATCTTTAAATGCGGGGACAACACACACACACACACACACACACACACACCACATGTAAGGGTGGCGCTGCCAATAAAGCACCTAAAAGCTGTCACAAAGAACCGGCAAAAGGAATGATTATGAATATGTAAAATATAGCAAGGAGATATTTTAATTGTTTATTAATAAACACTCGTTAATAAACAAGTGTTTTCTTTGTCAGTGTCGGCTAGATGAAGTTGACGATGCTGACTCGCGATCTTCAGTAGTGAACGCGCCAGAGAGAAATGCACATTTCATACGGATTACATCAGCAGAGAACAGTCTGTAGTCTGTTTTCTTTCGTTTTGAATTTTTCTGTTTAAAAGTAGACATGTCTGTGAGAGGCAAGTAGGCTACCTTATACACTGAGTTTCGGTTCATTTATGAGACGAGATCCAGTTCACGTGCCGGCGCCTCTGTTTCTTATCTATCGTCTGCTATTTACTTCTTATTTATTAAACCCAGACAATTGGTTGATGAAACATTGATTAAAATTAAGATACAATTAATGCAAAACGAAATTCAGGTTAAAGAAAGGTTTTGTGTTTTCTGTTTGATGTCTCTGTGAAAGTTTTAAAGCATTTTTTATGCCGCTTTCAGAGCGCTCACGTCCGTAATGGAGAACACGTCCATAACATTGTTTTTTCCTCATAAATGCAAACCCGAAAAATAAAATAAAACAAAATTAATATTTTATGTACTGTGAAGACTGAGCGCCAACCCTTCTTCATTCGCTGGGTAGTAGCCTACTTTGGTTTGCGCAGTGTAATTCACATAATCAGTAAAAATATATTTTGCCTCCTAAAGTATTTTTTTTTAAGAAATCAGAAATCCCTCGTGGCTACACCACTGCCACATTTGAACCTGACTGTGTTAAATACACCACATACTCAAGAACATCAAACCAAATGCTTGGCTTACATTAATGTGTAATATAAAATCTGACCATGGAGTTGACTTTGGCGGAAAGCTGAAAGTGATTGCTGATAGGCTGTCCCAATCAGTGGCGCCTGCACAATCCAATCACGTTTGAGAGGGAAACAACAAATTGAGGGTTTCCGAGATTTTTCTCTTTTTTTTACTTTTTTTTTTTTTACTCGGGTACTCACGGTTATGTATAGAAATGTATTGGAGTAAAGAGTACAATATTTGCCTCTCAAATGTACTTGAGTAAAGTCATGAGTACTCCCCAAAAATGATACTCGAGTAAAGAACAGATCCCTCAAAATTGTACTTAAGTACTGTACTCGAGTAAATGTACTCCGTTACTGTCCGGCTCTGTCCGTAACACGCCCGCTCCGCAACACTAGCAGTTTCAATCCCCCCCCCCCCATCCTAGGGGAAACACTGCTATGGTTAATATGGTAAATATTACAATTAAGATTAGATTTATATAAAGATTGTATATAAAATAGCACTATAGAGTAGGTTACTTTATAGCCTTCACACACTTACCCGTTGGTTAACACCTTTTAAAACTTCCGTTAAAGCCCTGCTTTATGATTCACATTTTTAATTTTGGCAGGTGTTTCAGCTCCACTTTTGATAGCCAAAGTAATACACTTACCGGGTGCTAAAATGTTGTGTATAGCAACAAAACCGTTAATAAAATAAAATGTTTACCTCATTAAATATTAAAGGGGTCATATAATGGTACATGCACTTTTACAAGTTGATTGTACTGAAATGTGTGTTGGCAGTGCCTGTACACAACCATCATAAAATGATAAAAATCCATCCAGTGTTTTTGCTTTAATCTCCTTATATGTTTTCCCCTGCCTCAAATTGAGCCGTTCGATTTTGTGACGTCACACGCTCGGAAGCCCCTCCCACAATTGTTGATTGACAGCATCGTTTCAACACAGACCCGCCCTCGCTCGTGAGGGAGCTGTCAATCATAGTCTGCGCGGACCAGCGCGGTCATTGTTGATATGCTGGAGCACTGTCTATGAGCAGAATGGCGTCTAAGCGATTGTGGTGTTCTATTCTGTTCTTGGGTGTAATAACGAACACAGCGTCAGCAGTCATTTTAATGTTCCTAAATCCGAACCGCTGAAGACGCAGTGGCTGAGTTTGTTTTCGAAGGGAATATTCCCCACGAGCAACGTCAATGCTTTCATGTTTGCGCGAATCATTTCTCACCAGACTGCTTTATAAACGAGGGTCAGTATAAAGCTGGTTTTGCTAAGAAGCTGCTCATGAAAAAAGGATCGGTACCAGGTTTTCGTGTTCCTGCTGAACCTCTAGAACAACTGAAGTGAGTGTAATGTTTTATTAAACTTTATATTAATCTTTGCAAATCGCTAGCTGCATGCTTCACAATGAATGCGAATGTATAAGGTTTACACTTAGGGTACATTACGGCATGTTTTCTATGTATGATGTTCTCAATATAATTCATAATCCCACGTTTATACTGAACAACGCATTATGGTTATTGTGTTATTGTGTTACAAACGGTGTACACACAGAACAGAGAGGCGGGGTGAGCAAAGCTCATTATCATTTAAAGTCATATGCACTGAAACGGCGTGCTGAAAACAGAGCTGTTTTTGACCAAGTAAAATAAGTGTTTTCTTACAATACTAATGAGAATTTGTAAACTTTTAATTTAGACCCTAAAGAATCATACTAGCTTGTACAAAAATGGCATTATATGACCCCTTTAATACACAATTGCAGAAACCTGTACACTCGGTTTAGTGTAAATATTTGAGCAAATGGGAACACAGACAAAAATCATGTAATTCTCTCATTCACCGCTATAATGTTATATGTTTACCCAACTATGACTACTTCCGCTTCTGAGAAACCCGGAAATGTAAAAAAGGTCAAACAAGAAACAATATAATACTAAGTATAGTGTTATAAATGTACACACATTTAAAAAAAAAAAATATATATATAAAAACTTTGCAAGTTACGGATGCTGATGATGACCAATAAAACGCGTCGTCGCCGTCTGTGAAGGGTCCATTCTGAATACTCACCTTCATGAAGTGCGCGTCGAGCCAGCGCTTCAAACTCAGCAAAGTTGTGCACTAAGTAGCAGTGCTGATCTTTGGGATGTGAGGCCATGTCGTGCAGCTCGCGGATGTTTCCCTGCCAAATGCCCAGTGTGAAAATCTCCACGCCTCTCTCCCTCAACGCTGTCGCCACAGGCCGAGGGTCTCCGCCGTTTGAATAACCGTCAGTGATGAGGAAGATCACCTTCGTGGCGTTCTCCCGTGACTGCCTCAGGATTTGCTGTGAGTTAAAAGAAAGAAAGTGAAATATTAACTGACTAAGTTGAACCGCTGTGTCTAAATTCATTTTGAAATGTCTCAAAGTGGTTCCCAGTGTAGCATATTCCCAATTATATTAAAACACACATTAATAGAAATTATTTCATGCTAATGATTTATTATAATTTTCACTTTATTTTGATAAAAAGTAGGCTATAGATGACATATAGACAATTCATTTATTCAAACAAGACTTTAATTTCATGATTGAGTTACAAATGGTCAAAATATTGAAGACTTGCGTGAAGAACAGACCGATATTCTCAGTGAGTTGAATGGCATATCTACTCGGTATGAACGGCCCAAAGAGAACTTGCGTGGATATAAAGATTTCTTTTAGCATAAAACGACTTTCAGTCCGTTCCTCATACAAAGCTGCTGTATGGCTTCAGAAGATGGTGTATAGTAGGCTATACTTTTCTGGTATGGAATGTGTTAGCCTACTATTTTTGGTTCAACTTTTCCTTAATTTGTAATTTTATTCGCTGCTAGGGGTCACTAACCTCTTACAATAACAAAGACGACGTAGATTGATGATGCAGTTCATAAGCGGAATGGAACTTGTCTCCATGCCGATGTATCTAATAATGTTTAAATGGGAAATAATGTTTATGGATGAGTGAATACATTCATGTTTTTTAACATGACTGTGGTATGAAGCAGGTCGCGTATCAGCGTCACATGCGAGTCCCGCGGATATAAAGGAATGAGGACATTTCATTCTACCGAACTACCAGCAAGAGCTGAATTACTCAAACTGGTCAGTTTATGTAACAAATTAAAATTGTGAGGTAGCGCAGCGCTGTTTCACTTGGTCTACATACTATCACACTAAACTGCATTTGAGTGTGTTGAAAGTTATAATGTTATTCTATGTGTTAGTTTGTTGGCTGTATGAGACTAGCAGTAAGCTAGATCAACATTAAAATAACATACTGATCAGTGGCATGCACAGACCTCCTCTGGGGCAGAAGGACCAAAAAGGGGACACACACAAAACGAAGAGTTCCTTGTTTTTGTTTTTTTTATCCTTTCTTTCCTTGGCATTCTATGGAAAGACGTTGATACAATAGGAATGCGTAACACATCAAACGAAAATAGGGAAATTATGATAATATTACTAAATATTATTTACTTTACCAAACAAAACAGTGAGAATCAAGTTTTCATTTTCAAGAATAATTTTGTTGATGTTGAAAATTGTATGTATTATATGCATGAAAGTGTTAGCTAAGCTATGAAATCAGTAACGCTTTACAATAAGGTTTCCTTAGTGTTAACATGAACTAATAATGAACTGCACTTCTACAGCATTTATTAATCTTAGTTAATATTAATTTCAGTATTTACTAAAACTATTAAAATCAAAAGTTGTATTTGTTAACATTAGTTAATGCACTGACTGTGACACAATATGAACAAACAATTAACAGTATTATTATTAACTAAGATGAACAAATACAGTAACACATGTGTTGCTCATGGTGGGTTCATGTTAGTTAATAAATTAATAATAAAACAAATGAACCTTATTGTAAAGTGTTACTATGAAATTACTATACAATTTAGAGTTGGACATGGACTTAAGATTTCATTTCACTAGATGTATTTCCCCAAGCTAATAACACTTGCTATGGCCTTGGATAAAAAACGAATGACATTGTCAGACTCCGAATGCAGCTGAAATCAAGTTATACTTTTATTATAGTTAACCATAGCTTGCATGCTGCCGCAGCTTTTACAGTAGCGTGGTAGGATAAATGTAACTTGACTCGAGGCGAACTGCTGCATACGTAGCGCTGCAAAGGAAACTCTGCCTACAACTTCACCTCCGCAAAATGCTTCCTTCCAAAAACAATTTTATATAAATTGTGTATATAAATGGTGTATAAGTGTATTGTTATTTATTATAATAAGTATAATTATTATTATTTACAATTTACAATCGGAGAGGGGCACAACACATTTTGAGACAAAAGGGGCAGGGGCTTGAGCTGTCAAGTCGTGAAGCTCTGTCAAGTCGAAGTTTGTCGCGGACGCGGAGCTCTCGGCATCTCGAAAACTCCATGCCGATATTGATCCTCGTTTTATTTCTCCTTTTGTCCCAAAGTCTACCCATGGTCCATAATGTTTGAACGAAAGAACAACAGCGTGAGCGTGCCACTAGACGTTACGCAGTTGTCCACGTCTGTCGCCATGGTTACTAATAGTGGGAGTATAGCGGAAACCTGGGATAACGTGGATATTACGTCATTGACAGGCGACAAGTGACAAGGGACGGGCACTATTTAAAAATGTGAATTTCTCTGACTTTACAAATTCTTGGAAACATTTACGATACTGTAAGTACACAATTGAAAGAAATATATAACACTGTGCAAGTGTTTTTTGGATATTTTGATACAAAATTCTTACATATTGTACCTTTTAACCAGCCCCTCCTATACATCCAAAAATCCCCTATCAGAATAATGCAAAGGAAATAATGACATATTTCTCCTTGTAACACACAGCTGGCATCACAAAAACACCAAAATAGCAGAAAATGACTGTCTCGTTGGCATACACAGCTACATTTTATACTCACAAGCACGCATATTTGTTGGCAGAACTTTTTTTCATGTGTAAACATATGTAATTAGGAGGCTTGGTTGGGGAAAAGAGAGAAAATCTCTTCATTTTCTCTAAGGGTGCTCTAAGTGGAGCACAATTTACTGTCATGTTGCTTCAGACAGAGAGCGAAGAGGGGCTTGTGAAAGTCAATAGACAAGGCCAATTCAAGGACTGCTTGAAAACGGAGCAGCTTTGCTCTTTATTGTCTAATTGGCTGCAGTTCAAGCATTTCAGACAGCAACAATTACTAAGCCTGGAGCCTGACTAACATCCAATTACACACACATAGGGAAAGGATACGAGCATACACCTCAAATCTGGAATCCCCTATGCATCAGTGCTTTTCACTGTCTTTCTCTCTCTCTAACACACACAGACCCAGACACAAATATACAGATGCTGCCGATTGTCACCACAGTGATGTCACTGTGGTCAGGCCCCAAGGGTGTAGGTCCATGGTCTAAAACAGGGTGTGATTGTGGCCGTTTATGGGGTGGCAGCTCAAAGAAGCTGAAGGCATAAGGGGTTTTAGATATGAGTCAGAGGTGGTCATGGTACACAAACATGTCTGCACATCATTAGAAGAGGATAGACAGAACTGTCGGAGATCACAGAAATAGGAGAAAGAAAACCGCTACTGACGCACTGAGATGTGTAATTTGACAAACTTATTAGCAACCACATATACTGTGTTTGCACCCACAGAATTGCACACTACTTTAGTCACTCCTACATTATAAACCCACTTGATTTTTATACACAAACACACTGACACATCTTGTCCCCCATCAAAGAAGTAGTTGTTAACCGCTTACATTAGTGGCTAATCTGATTAGCTCAATTAAAAGGTAGTTTGTGACAAAACAATGTTTACAAGTAATTTAGGCAATCACAGCATTTTGAGTATATAAACAGCTGTGTTTGTTTCACTCCTAGTGACAAATTTTCTCTACTCAATTTTTTTTTACTAGTTTACAAATGCTAGTCATTTGAGTTTAGGCCAAATGGGTCACCTGTAAAGTAGTCTTAGCCTCAGACATTACATAGTCTGTTGCTGACCGTCTCACGCATGTTGCTGGAAAGTATTTGCTCAGTCTGTTAAGCTTTGATGTTAAGGTTGTGTTTGCACAAATTCTGGGAGTAAGAACACAGGTTTTTTTATATTTTTTTTTATCACACCATCTGGACACAAATTTGTGTTTACAAGGTACCAGGTTGAAACAACAAGCACTTCGAACAGGCAAAATCATATTCAGCTATTTTTGGTGTTCTCTACAATTGTTTGCAGCGATTACAGTCTTTTTTTCATACTGGTCTAATATGTAGTATATTCTATTTCTCGCCTTAAATAGCATGTGAAAATAAAACAGACTTTGGTTGGTCACTTAACATGTCAGTCAGACAGCTTTTCTTGTCTAGACAAACGGTCCTCGGGAAAAAGCTGCAGTGTGGACCAGACCTTATGCTGTATGTATAGTCAAAGATCAAGCCTCAGCTGTGTGTGTGTTTGTATGCATGTCTGAATGTGTGTGTGTTTTTATGCAAGTATGATTAATATACAACATTAATCCTGCTTTGTCATATGGATATCTTTAAAAATGCCACACTGTATAATGTTGGCAGTCTTACTTTGCGTGATCTAAGTACAAACATGTGTATATGTTTTTGAAGAGAAGCCCCAGCAGCCTAGGAGTCTCTGCTGTCAGTGATAAGACAAAGTCCAGAGACTTTCTGAGACTTTTTACTTTTGATATAAATGTTTTGAAAGAAATTAATACTTTATTCAGCAAGGATGCGTACAGTAAATGATCACAGTAAGTTGTTACAAAAAAATTATATTTCAAATAATTACTGTTCTTAAACATTCTATTCATCAAAGAATCCTGAAGAAATGTTACTTTAGCACCAAATCAGCATATTAGGATAATTTCTAAAGGACCATGTGACCAAGTAATGGCTGCTGAAAATTCAGCTTTGCCATCGCAGGAATAAGCTACATTATAAATATATTAAAATTGAAATAGATTGTAATAATATTTCACAATATTATTGTTTTTGGTCAATATCACTATTTTGTTCCCCAAAATATTACTGCATTTTTGATCAAATAAGCATAAGATACTTCTTTCAACAACATTAAAAAATCTTTTTAAAAACCAACCCCAAATGTTTGAACAGTAGTGTACATCACTATGTGACCACTAGATCAGCAAGATATTAAATATATTTATGGATCTATGAATTTATCTAGTGACCTACAAAATCCTGAACTGTGTCTGAAATAGTGCACTATTTCAGGTGTCATGTTGGGGTCGACATGTCTGCAGAGCATCTCACTTTCTTTGATCAGTGAGTATTTTACAACTTCTAATGTAGACATAATCCTCTGTCCCGTTCCTTTATTGGGTTAATGGGCATGCTTAGTTGACCATGATCATCATCACACAGGGTATTCTATTTCAAAACCTTGCAGACACCTCACCGTGTTATAAAGCTGATCTTAGGTCTGTAATCTCTAAAAAGACCACAATGTTCATAACTAAACGCTGGGATGTTTCCCTTAGCTGTGAGTCTTATTGCAGATTGCTGAAATCAGTGTAATACTGCAGAAAATAAAGATAAAAATGTCTCTTTTGCTTTTAATAGGGTCGCATTCCAGAATAGAGTAAACATGTGACCTGAGTGCATTCATTGGCTTGGTTGGAGTGGTGTGAGCTGTTTTGACATGTTATGGTTCCAGTGGCAAATAATACCAGCAACATGAACCTACAAAGCAAAAACAAGCCCACTAGATGGACCCAACCATTTCAAGCCATAGTCCTGAGCGGAAGAAACTGCTCACTGTGCAATTACTAGATATTTTTCCACAAGTCTGCAATAAATCCTGTAAAAAAAACATTTGAGGGTAAACATTTTGCTTTGCAAATCTGAGCTGTTGAAACCCTAGATATAAACCACAGTTTGATTTTGCACATGGGAGACTCCCGTTGCATGCCTGAAATTGATATGCCTCCCACTGCGCACTAGTATGTTCTCCTTTAGTTCTCCTTGAGTGATTACAATTGATTTAATTTCCTCAATATGTCAGACACACTCGGCCAGCTACACCTCATTTAGAAGGACCGGAACAGAGAGTGTTAGACAAAGGATGGGGTAGGCCTATCCATCTACTGACTGGAAGTCCCTAGGTCCTTATTACAGTTCTCTCTGTTTGTGAAGTGAATTGAAGAAAATGGATGGATGGAACTGAGGTGTGGGTGGATGGAGTTTGAATGAAGGGGGTATAATTGGTCTGGATAAAACGCTGGGACACTGGGTTTGTGTAGTATGGTTAGTTGGTTCCTGTCAAAACACAATTTATTAAGCTGAAGACATTAAGACAGAGAGGAAATCATTTTTAAAAGAAAGATGGCCTTGACAATATTTCATATAATGCAATGGCAAATTTGGTCTTTCTGGTCCATGCAAGAAAAAAGTTAGGCAAGAGCAAAAAGAGTCTGGAGTTGGTCTGTTCTATCCCAGCAAACATCAACCAGAAACCTCCACTCACAAAATGTCAATCTCCTCCGTCCCCCCAGAACCAAGCTCCTCTGTTGCCCCTCGTCTGTGGAACTCATTACCAGACCACCTGAGGGCTCCACAGACAGTTTGTCACGGGTTGTGGTGCGGGTTGAAGAAGAGTCTGAGGCAAGAAGGCTCCAATTTAAACATTTACTGATAACTAACTCAAAACAGGTACAGGCAGGCAAACAAAACTCACACTAATACAACCATACATAGACGACGACCGACAAAGACTGAATGAACAGAAGCAAACTAAATACAGAGACAAATGAACACTAACGAGGTGAAGACAGGTGACACAGATGATGATGACGAGGGACAGGTGGATAATGAGGGAGTGAGTACAGGTGTGGAGACAAGGAGGATTCTGGGTAGTGTAGTGAAGATGACTAAGACAGACAGGTGCAGACGAAGACTGTGACAGAACGCCCCCCTTCAACAAGGCGCGACCTCGCGCCGTAGAACATCAATGGGGTGGGGGGGCGGGCGCCCTGAAGGCTGGCCAGGGCGTGGCCAAACTGGGACGGGAAGCCTCCAGGGCGGATCAGGAAGTGCAGGCGGCCAGGGCGGAGCAGGAAGTGAAGGCGGCCAGGGCGGAGCAGGACGTGGCCAGGGCGGAGCAGGACATGGGCGTGGCCAGGGCGGTGGAGACCCTTCGGGCGGCCATGGCGGTGCGGACCCTTCGGGCGGCCATGGCGGTGCGGACCCTTCGGGCGGCCATGGCGGTGCGGACCCTTCGGGCGGCCATGGCGGTGCGGACCCTTCGGGCGGCCATGGCGGTGCGGACCCTTCGGGCGGCCATGGCGGTGCGGACCCTTCGGGCGGCCATGGCGGTGCGGACCCTTCGGGCGGCCATGGCGGTGCGGACCCTTCGGGCGGCCATGGCGGTGCGGACCCTTCGGGCGGCCATGGCGGTGGAGGCCCTTCGGGCGGCCATGGCGGTGCGGACCCTTCGGGTGGCCATGGCGGTGCGGACCCTTCGGGTGGCCATGGCGATGGAGGCCCTTCGGGCGGCCATGGCGGTGCGGACCCTTCGGGCGGCCATGGCGGTGCGGACCCTTCGGGTGGCCATGGCGAAGCCCTATGGCCCCCCCCCCAAAAATTTAATGGGGAGGGTGACAGAGTCATTACTAGACTCTGGGCTGGACGGAACCAGCGGTGAAGGGGTCTCTGGGCTGGACGGAACCAGCGGTGAAGGGGTCTCTGGGCTGGACGGAACCAGCGGTGAAGGGGTCTCTGGGCTGGACGGAACCAGCGGTGAAGGGGTCTCTGGGCTGGACGGGACCAGCGGCGAAGGGGTCTCTGGGCTGGACGGGACCAGCGGCGAAGGGGTCTCTGGGCTGGACGGGACCAGCGGCGAAGGAAGCTCAGGGCTGGACTGGACCAGCGGCGAAGGAAGCTCAGGGCTGGACGGGACCAGCGGCGAAGGAAGCTCAGGGCTGGACGGGACCAGCGGCGAAGGAAGCTCAGGGCTGGACGGAACCAGCGGCGAAGGAAGCTCAGGGCTGGGTTCATGGGCTGTAATGCATGTGTGTGCTGCCCACACACACAAAACAGCCATGGATCCCACAAGGAGCACTGCGTCCTCCAGAGCTGGCTGGACGGTCTCTGGCTGGACGGTCTCTGGCTGGACGGTCTCTGGCGCAGGACCGTGGAGGATGTGAAGCTCTGGCTGGACGGTCTCAGGCTCTGGCGGGCAGGCGACGGGCTCTGTGCTGGATGGGACCAGTGGTGAAGAAGGCTTTGAGCTGGGCAGGACCAGCAGTGAAGGCTTTGAGCTGGGCAGGACCAGCTGTGAAGGCTTTGAGCTGGGCAGGACCAGCTGTGAAGAGGGCTCTGGCGCAGGATCAGCGGGCTCTGGCGCAGGATCAGCGGGCTCTGGCGCAGGATCAGCGGGCTCTGGCGCAGGATCAGCGGGCTCTGGCGCAGGATCAGCGGGCTCTGGCGCAGGATCAGCGGGCTCTGGCGCAGGATCAGCGGGCTCTGGCGCAGGATCAGCGGGCTCTGGCGCAGGATCAGCGGGCTCTGGCGCAGGATCAGCGGGCTCTGGCGCAGGATCAGCGGGCTCTGGCGCAGGATCAGCGGGCTCTGGCGCAGGATCAGCGGGCTCTGGCGCAGGATCAGCGGGCTCTGGCGCAGGATCAGCGGGCTCTGGCGCAGGATCAGCGGGCTCTGGCGCAGGATCAGCGGGCTCTGGCGCAGGATCAGCGGGCTCTGGCGCAGGATCAGCGGGCTCTGGCGCAGGATCAGCGGGCTCTGGCGCAGGATCAGCGGGCTCTGGCGCAGGATCAGCGGGCTCTGGCGCAGGATCAGCGGGCTCTGGCGCAGGATCAGCGGGCTCTGGCGCAGGATCAGCGGGCTCTGGCGCAGGATCAGCGGGCTCTGGCGCAGGATCAGCGGGCTCTGGCGCAGGATCAGCGGGCTCTGGCGCAGGATCAGCGGGCTCTGGCGCAGGATCAGCGGGCTCTGGCGCAGGATCAGCGGGCTCTGGCGCAGGATCAGCGGGCTCTGGCGCAGGATCAGCGGGCTCTGGCGCAGGATCAGCGGGCTCTGGCGCAGGATCAGCGGGCTCTGGCGCAGGATCAGCGGGCTCTGGCGCAGGATCAGCGGGCTCTGGCGCAGGATCAGCGGGCTCTGGCGCAGGATCAGCGGGCTCTGGCGCAGGATCAGCGGGCTCTGGCGCAGGATCAGCGGGCTCTGGCGCAGGATCAGCGGGCTCTGGCGCAGGATCAGCGGGCTCTGGCGCAGGATCAGCGGGCTCTGGCGCAGGATCAGCGGGCTCTGGCGCAGGATCAGCGGGCTCTGGCGCAGGATCAGCGGGCTCTGGCGCAGGATCAGCGGGCTCTGGCGCAGGATCAGCGGGCTCTGGCGCAGGATCAGCGGGCTCTGGCGCAGGATCAGCGGGCTCTGGCGCAGGATCAGCGGGCTCTGGCGCAGGATCAGCGGGCTCTGGCGCAGGATCAGCGGGCTCTGGCGCAGGATCAGCGGGCTCTGGCGCAGGATCAGCGGGCTCTGGCGCAGGATCAGCGGGCTCTGGCTCGAAGACTGGCTCTGCAGGCGTGACATGAAGATCTGGGCTGGGTCGGACCAGCGGCGAGGGCTCTGGGCTAGACGGGCACGGTGGCGGATGGAGCCCTGGACTGGACATAATCAACCCAGGGTTGAAAAGAGGCCAGAATGTAGAGTGGTGTCGGGCTTCTACACGACCACCTCCTCTACTGCGGCCTCCACGGGTCCCGCGAAATATGGCCAACCGGGTCCCCGCAAATGGAAGTCCTCTCTCCCGCTCGGTCATCTTCAGTTTTTTAAAGGTCGGTCGTTCTGTCACGGGTTGTGGTGCGGGTTGAAGAAGAGTCTGAGGCAAGAAGGCTCCAATTTAAACATTTACTGATAACTAACTCAAAACAGGTACAGGCAGGCAAACAAAACTCACACTAATACAACCATACATAGACGGCGACCGACAAAGACTGAATGAACAGAAGCAAACTAAATACAGAGACAAATGAACACTAACGAGGTGAAGACAGGTGACACAGATGATGATGACGAGGGACAGGTGGATAATGAGGGAGTGAGTACAGGTGTGGAGACAAGGAGGATTCTGGGTAGTGTAGTGAAGATGACTAAGACAGACAGGTGCAGACGAAGACTGTGACACAGTTGATGTCTTTAAAAAAGGCTTAAAGACTTTTTTATTTAAAAATAGTTACAACTAAAGATGAATTGAACTGTTTTTATGTTTTCTTATTCTTGTCCCTGTTTTTACTTTTGTAATGTGTACACTGTAGCACTTTGAGATTTGTTCTCAAATGAAAAGTGCTTTATAAATACAATGTATTTTTATTTATTATTATTGTTGAATAAGATTTCTGTTATTTTGGATCTTCGTGCCTAAAACGGAGACTAAAAAATATCTTGAAGTGCTTTTTATGAAATGTATTGTGACATTCCCTGCAATCGAAAGCAAATTTGAATGATGGGAGTAAATGCTTGTGAAACCTAACAAGCCTCATCAATATAACCAGACTCTTGGTCTGCCAGATGACAAACAGATAAATTACACAATATCCACAAGCCACCAAATAGATGTCTATGGAGAAGAGAAAAACTCTGTGAAATAAAAACAATTTGGACAAAATGATTCTAAAACAAAAATTGGTGACAGGAGATCCAGGATATTAGTAGATTTTTTTTTTACTTTCATTTGTTGTTTTTACTTTGGAGTGGACTAAATAATGTGGTTTAAAGAAAAACTATTTAATCTAGCCTTATTTACTTGAATACTTTGCTTAATCAAACCACTGTGTGATTAAATTCGTTTTTTGAGACCGACACAAGGGGGTGAAATAACAGCTAAATTAACAAGAAAGCCAATAAACAAGCCTCGGCTTTATTGTGGAGTACAGCAGTTATTGTCAGTTGATATTAGTTTGTTATGCCTTGTGCTTATCCTAGATGCCAAGTTATGAACCACATTTATTTAAAATGTAAAAATGCACTAGTTTAGCATGGCGCTAGCAACAGCAAGGTCATGGGTTTGATTCCCAGAGAATGCACATAATTATTAAAAAATGTTAGACATCTTAAGTTTCTTTAAATAAAAACATCCACCAAATGTATAAATGTAAATGCATGTAGACTACATCTATCCTTTTGAACCCCGTCTTCTGTTTACCTCACCTATTGTCCATCATTCCTGCGTCCCTTTCTCTGCTAAACCAGAGCTGTGGTTTGAGTTGCAGACGTTCTCTGCCCTGAGGCTGAGCAGGAGAGTTCTCTGACAGTTAAACTCTAATCTGTTCTGTCTATTACAGTGATCCTGTCTCTGTACTGGGCTTCCCCAACGTTTGGTTTAGTTAAAAAAAGAAGAAGAAAAAAAGAGCCTTGAGGGCCCAGAGCTGAAGAGTGTCCACGTTCCTCAATCCACCCCAGCTGGATCTGATTAAAAACACCTGGTTGGGGAGTAGTGATATCACTTATCTTGATTGAGAGGACAGTCTGGTTCATTTTTATATGTGGATTGAGTCATAGAAGATGTGGAACTGATGTAGTTTTGAATAGATGCTGTACACTGACATCAACATAATAGGCAGAATCTTTTTAGAAAATAAAACATTTAAATGATTAATTTAATCTAAAATAAAATGCCCATAAAATTTGTGCTGCATGTTCTTCATGGGTTTTTTGATGGTATTCATCCAGTACTGGAACCCATCCACCCATCAAATAAACACTGCCAATGCCTTGCCAGAGAAGAGTAGGTTGGTTGAAGAAAATGCGTATATTAAAATTTAGAACACCAATAACTACAATTAGTTGCCTGTGAATAACAACAGTGCATATTTTGATATTATGTGACTCCACTCTGCATAATTGTGAAACGTTTTTCTTCATAAAAATTGCCTTCCCTTCATGATCATTACTGCACATGGGGAAGACCTGAAGCTACAAGGAGAATTTTTGTTGTTGTTGAATCTTTGATTTTAAAAAAAGCATGTTAACTATTGAAATAAAAAAAAAAGAAAGAAAGTGTTAAACAAATTGCACAAGAGAGTATTAATCAAATCATAAACTCACACTTCTGAGCCAAACAAATTTTACATAATTTTAGCAACAGCCAATGCCAAATACAGCACGTTGTAATGGATCCTAAAATCATTCGCATTGGTTCTCATCTTCAAAAGCATTGTGAATGTAGTCACTGAAATATCTAGAAATTCACAACAGCACCTAGGTAAGATGTTTTCCACACCGGCGTCTAGGAAGCACCGGTCAATAATGTGAGCGAGGCAGTAATAGCACAGTGGGTAGATGGAGGAATCTATTTTCAGAGAACAGACCTTGTGCTGCTGTTGACAGGCTGAACTGTTTTCCATTTCAACACTTCCTTGGCTTCTCCTCTGTGGTATGTCCTACCCCTCCCCCTCAACACACATGTACACAATCACACACGTGAATGGTCACAATCGCAGACACACAATACACACTAAGTGCTACCTAGAGTGTTTTGGGTAAAACCCCATTTTTTCATCTTTTTCTTTTTTTGCCTTGAACTCTAAAGGGCATAACTGTGGCCTTAGCTGTAATGTATTTTAAGTGAAACTCCTGGAAAGCCTGTACAGAGTTGCCAATTACTATCCCTCATAGTGTGGTAACAGATACACTCACCTAAAGGATTATTAGGAACACCATACTAATACTGTGTTTGACCCCCTTTCGCCTTCAGAACTGCCTTAATTCTACGTGGCATTGATTCAACAAGGTGCTGAAAGCATTCTTTAGAAATGTTGGCCCATATTGATAGGATAGCATCTTGCAGTTGGTTGTTGATGTCCCGTTCCACCGCATCCCAAAGATGCTCTATTGGGTTGAGATCTGGTGACTGTGGGGGCCATTTTAGTACAGTTAACTCATTGTCATGTTCAAGAAACCAATTTGAAATGATTCGAGCTTTGTGACATGGTGCATTATCCTGCTGGAAGTAGCCATCAGAGGATGGGTACATGGTGGCCATAAAGGGATGGACATGGTCAGAAACAATGCTCAGGTGGGCCGTGGCATTTAAACGATGCCTAATTGGCACTAAGGGGCCTAAAGTGTGCCAAGAAAACATCCCCCACACCATTACACCACCACCACCAGCCTGCACAGTGGTAACAAGGCATGACGGATCCATGTTCTCATTCTGTTTACGCCAAATTCTGACTCTACCATCTGAATGTCTCAACAGAAATCGAGACTCATCAGACCAGGCAACATTTTTCCAGTCTTCAACTGTCCAATTTTGGTGAGCTCTTGCAAATTGTAGCCTCTTTTTCCTATTTGTAGTGGAGATGAGTGGTACCCGGTGTGGTCTTCTGCTGTTGTAGCCCATCCGCCTCAAGGTTGTGCGTGTTGTGGCTTCACAAATGCTTTGCTGCATACCTCGGTTGTAACGAGTGTTTATTTCAGTCAAAGTTGCTCTTCTATCAGCTTGAATCAGTCAGCCCATTCTCCTCTGACCTCTAGCATCAACAAGGCATTTTTGCCCACAGGACTGCTGCATACTGGATGTTTTTCCCTTTTCACACCATTCTTTGTAAACCCTAGAAATGGTTGTGCGTGAAAATCACAGTAACTGACCAGATTGTGAAATACTCAGACCGGCCCGTCTGGCACCAACAACCATGCCACGCTCAAAATTGCTTAAATCACCTTTCTCTCCCATTCTGACATTCAGTTTGGAGTTCAGGAGATTGTCTTGACCAGGACCACACCCCTAAATGCATTGAAGCAACTGCCATGTGATTGGTTGATTAGATAATTGCATTAATGAGAAATTGAACAGGTGTTCCTAATAATCCTTTAGGTGAGTGTGTATATATATACATACATATATATAATTTCAATCCAGAGGCCTGTGCCAACAAATGTACCACTGGCCCTACCCTACGAACCTATGTTGTATGTTGTGAAAGCAAAATTCCTGGATCCACACTCTTAATTTGAAACATTGTCAGACACCTGTTGCCATGTATGACTCCCAAAGCCACAGTGGTCTCCTAAAACAAAAATAACATCTGGGAGTTGCAGGTGATTCCGGTTGATGTAGTGGGCCTCCACATATGTTACGCTCCCTTGGTGGTGCATGTATGCAGCTGGTGGAAAAAAAGCATGCTTTTATCTTCACGTGCTTCAGAGCAGAAATGTGACCTCTTGCATTGTGACAGAAATGACCTCATGGGGCCAATAATAGTGCTAAAACAAACAGCAACTCTGTCTTTAGTCTATTATTTTCTTCTCTTTTTCCCTCAATAATATCATGCATTTCTTGGCAGTGCTGTGGACTGTGCTGGTGTTCCTGGTGGTGCAGACTGAGAACACCCCCACTGCTCTATATTTGACTTCATCCAGCGTCCAGTTACCACTAATCACTGTGTTGAAGCATTTTGCAGTGTATAAATGTTCCAAAGTGCATTTGCGTGTGTAGATCTCAGGGTGTGGAATAGGGCACTTCTAGAGTTGAAAGTTGTGGTTAATAGCGGGAATATTCTGAGTGACTAAAAGTTTGCCATGAGGTGAAAACTGCAGGCAAGACAATTATAGTCACAAAAGTTGTATTACTGTGAAATAATTTATGTTCTGTCTTAATGTCCCAGTAGCTGTGTTTGGTTACCAAATGAGCAGGAACATTGTCAGGTCTCTATAGCAATAGTTCTTGACCTGTTCACAAAAATATTCAGGTCCCATGACTTTTCCAGTTGTTACTGGATAAATGTTAAGGGTAAAGATTCTTTAAAATATTTTTTTAACATTTTCTACCCAATTAAAATATTTTAGAACTTGGCATACTTTGTTATGACTTTTCCATGTCCATAAATTACACTTTTTTTTACCTCATATTTTGTCACAGTTTAAAGAGTCCAAAGACGAAGATTCACAGGTTCCAATCCAAAGGTATTTAATAAAAGAATATCCAATACAACGTAACAGTGTGTTCAACACACAAACAAAAGCCGACAATGAAACAAGGAAACACAGGAACTTAAGTATGCAATGATAATGAACTAAAAAACTAAAAGGTGTGATGATCAAATTAAATGCTATGGTAACTGTTGGGGGTGGAAAAAGTGAACAAAGACAACAGGAAATAATGAAAAGCAAAAAAAAAGTGCATGAAAATTAAACTAAACGAACAAATGACTAAATATGACATATCCAGTCAGTCATTCAAAATATTTATAAATTAATAAATAATATTTAGATTTATTTTTATTATAGATTATTTTAATGCTTGTTTTGTCTTATTTTAAATAATTCTAAGTCATCTTAAGGCCCACTCATAAGTTATTTGTGGGCCTCGGACCCCTAGATGAGAACAACTCAAGAACCAAAGGAGGTCTATCCATATAAATGGTTATAAACCCATATAAAAGTGATGGAAATTAATTTGTTTTATTTTTTTGGGCTAATTTATTAGTTGGTGATATGAATTTTTTGGGTTATTTTTGCCTTCGTGGACAAAGAAACAATAACACAAGATATGATTTTACCCAGCTATAAGTGTTACTGCTTCCCTGCAGTACTCCAAAATGCTGGACAACTGATGGATGAATAACAGATGACGGTTTTCTCATGCCATCATGTTGCATTCATTACATTTTACCATCACATGCGTGTCACAGACAATAAGACTCTTTCTCTCTTTTCTCATGCTGTCTCTCTTTGTAGGTTCATCCCTTTTTTAAGGAAATTTCTTTCTGCTTAAATATTTCTGTTTATCATGTGTCTGATATAATTGGTGTCAAAAATCAATATACATATACAACATATAGAATGTGTTACTTAAAGAAGCTATATTTGAGAACTTTCATGTTTTTTATTGCCAATATGTAAACAGCTTGTAACGAAACTTAATACGAGACCTTCCCCGAATTCCTAGGTTGTCTATATAAGCCTGTATTCTGATGACTGATTTTTATGTGAAAGACTCAAGACTGTCACAGGTGGCTGTATATAATGTAATGTTATGTAATATATAATAAAGCACACGACTCAAAAGGAAACAGTTTTTAATTCAAATAACAGGAAGTCCAACTGAAGAGGGAGGCCGGAGGTTCCTGAAGAGGACAAGGAACAGAAGAGGGACGAAAACAGTCAGGGGGCAAAATAGAGGCAGGCAAAATAGTCCATGGGGGAGTGGAATATAGGGGGAGCCAGGCCGGGACCCAGACACAGCCAGCGAGATGTTCCATGGTGGAGTCACAGGAGGGAGGAGCCATGGTGGAGACCTGGGATGAGGGACCAGGGATGCAATCTCCTGTGATGGAGCTGGCCACTGTAAAGACCCAGACGGAGCCGAGGAGACACTGAGCCAGAGTGACACCGCAGGTTTAGAGAGCCAAGGTGGAGCTGACTGCTCATGGGGCCGAGGCGGAGGCGGGGATCCAGAATACCCCTGTGGACAATGGTGGAGCCGGAGGGAAGGCAGAACCCGGTGGAGCTGAAGGGATGAAGGGCAGAGGTGTAACCGGAAGCCAGGAATCCCGTGGTGGAACAGGGTGATGCCTGACCAAGGCGGAGACGGGGGACGAGGGAGCCCGGTGGAACTGGTGGGATGATGGGCCACAGTGGAGATGAGGGAGCATGGAGCCAAGGTGAAGCTGATGGGTCAGAGGACCAAGGTGGAGTCCGGGACTCTGTGACTAGAGGCGGAGACAGGGAATCCTCATACCTAGATGGATCTGGGAACTGAAAGAACTGAGGCTGATCCGCAACACTTCATGGATGAGCTGAGTGACTGACAGAAACCAGTGGTGGCATCTCTGTAGAATTCAAGCTGGGCGGAACCAGCAGGGTCATAGGAAACTCTGAGCTGGGCGGGACCAGCGGGGGGAACAGGAGAAACAGGGCTGGGGGGAACCAGCAGGGAAAGGAGATTCAGAGGAATAATTTCTTCCAAGAGCAAAGTCAACAGAGGCCAGTGGCAGCAGAGTGTGGGCGGGGCTCCATTCCATGCCCTCAAATTCCACCAGAACTCCCTCGGGGGCGGGCATTGTTGCCGGCTCGCTCACCTCAGACATGTCTTTGGGCTTAGGCCTTGGGGCAGGGTACAGCTCAGATGGGCTCTCTGGCTCGTTGTCTGCGGTAGGCTCTGGCTCTGTGTCTGTGGTGGGCACTGGCATCTGTTCAGTCCAGCGGAGTGAAGGCTGACTGGGTTCTGAGTATAGAGTGGGGCTGGTGTCATCTTCCGCATGGCCGATGGTGAAGGCCTACTCTTTGTTCACCAGCACCCACTCTACGAATGCGGCAAAGTCCTCACGAGGACCGCTTCTCGAGGCGTGCCCTGGACCACTCGCTGAGGCTGGAGATGTAGAAGAAGCAGAGCGAGCGGTCAGGATAGTGTGTTTGGCACGCCAATTCCAAAAACTCCCTGGTGTGAGACTCCAGGGAGCGGTCCTTCTGCTCCAGGCAGTCCGTGGTGAGTCCGTGGTGAAAAAAAAAAACACGCCGCAAACAAATTTCTACTGTTTTCATTTTGGTGTTCTGTCACGGTTGGCCGTATACAATGAAGCGCACAACATTTTTGCTGGGAAAATCAAAAGGATGTGACGTTTACGTGCACTCTCTTCTGATCTTTGACACATGAAATGAATCTTAATACAATGTTCAGGTTAATTCCTAAAGTGCTATTCTGTTTACTGTCAATATGTCATGTGTTGCATGTCGAAATGAATGAATTTCTAGACGTGCATCATTTTATGGGTTCGTTTAATCTTGTTCACTGCCTACATTACGAGGGCATTTATTCAAGGTACACAAAAACTCTGTGTGCGTTCATAACACTACAAAACACTGTTCTTCTTCTACTCCACGCCCTCACCTGTCTTCCATGGGCACCCCCCCCCCCCCCTATAGGATCACTAAAACAACATGCCTGTTTGAGCATTACTCACTATAAATTAAGCAGGGTCTTATGCATTTGCACCAACATTGATTTAAAGACGTTTCATGCATTAACCCCATCATGAATTTAGAATACATAAGAACTATCCAAATGAACAATAAAAATCAAATAAAGACCTATGCAAGACATATGTGGGGTACTCTCTCTCTAAACATTAACATTACAGGGAATGTTATTATGAACCCCACACATGCAAAGAAAAGTGATTAATTCAAACTATAGTCCAACATAGCCAGATCTATATAGTCTATAGTCTCAACTATATTTTAAAATCAAACTATCATAACTGTGTCATTTCTAATTAGCCTTCCTCCTCTGTCGCTATGATGCCGGTGAATTGCAGAGCTGGTGCAAACATATCCACATCCCTATGATCAAATGCTTTCTTAACTGCTGCTTTTTCACCGCTGTAATTTTTGTTGTTTATTTTGTTATCGAGAGGAACGTGCTCATATTAAGATATTCATCTAAACGTCACTTTCAGCAGCGTGGACGGCATCTAGATGTTCTTTAACAGTATATTGCTGCAAAGGTATTTCCAACTTCTTTTTACTTCTAAGCAAAAAAACTAAAAATAACATTGTAATTAGGTTCAGTATGTTGCATGTTCACGAGTGTGAGCACGATCAAGTTGCTTGCTCCAGTTCACTTAACACCACCAGTGTTGCTAATAACAAGGGTTTCTAAATTCGACATATATCCCCTTTAAGGTACTGTAAAGAATGCAAAGCTATTACAAGCAATCTGTTCCTTCAACACAACTCAGAGTTGCCGTTCAACCCCTAACTATACTGATTCATTGTAAAACATGTTGCCTCTTCAGACAGTTAAAGACCGAATGGCCCTTATCTGGTTGTCTGCAGACAAATCTGTGGCTCTCAGGCTGGTTAAAAGACATTCCTGGCAGTTTTATCAGGGTTCGTGGAGTACAGGCTGTCTCTCATAAGGATCTCCCTAATCAGTCTTAATTAATAACACAAATACAGCCTTAGGAAGTGCCAGACTTTTATTAGAGCATGCAAGGCCAAAAAGAGGCTCTCGTCTTCCTCTCTCCTATTGTTACGACTTTCTTGGTTTCTCTGAGAAGTAGAGATTCACCTTACATTAATATAGAGATAAACTATTGTACCTGTAATGCATTCATAGTGAATTTCCAGTTATTTGTTTCAACACAAAATATCACATTTTTGCCTTTTGACATCTGTCCCAGCTCTTTCGTGTTTCTTTGCTTTTATGTTCCTGGTTTTTGCACAACATTCTGAGGCTTGCTGACAGATGTTTTTGCAGACACAATATGAGATATTTTGACACGATCTGTCTAGACTCGATGACAGTAACACTCCTGCTGCCATGTGCTTCAAAAACCAGGTCAGAGGGGTCAGTGGCACTTTAAAGAAACATTCTCTGGAATTTCTAATGAGGGATTGTAGGAGGGATAGTAGTAGTGATGAAATGGGATGGACGTATGCTAACAATAACACAAAAATAGCACCCCCCTTCTCACCTTCATACTACTAGATACATTGGCATGAAAAGTCAGAAAGAATGAGAAAAATTACTATGTAGGCCTATGTACAATGTGCTTGTAGAATTCCCATAGACTTCTAAATAGAATCCATGCTGGGGAAGGGAAGAATCCTATTGGAGTCAAGTATTCATCGGAAATAGGAAATTTCGAATCCATTTGGTCAAGGACTTCGAAGTAATGACTCCCTATGGAGGCTGATCAGAAAAGCAGGCAAAGAATTTGGAAAACACTAAAAGCATTTGCTAACATTCAAAAGGACAGCAGAAAGAGAGAAAGATGTTTTATAGAGAGCTAGTTCTGCTCTGGTTTGGCAAATGGAAAGTAGTTGGGGAATGCCCACTAAGCGCAAACAAACACTGAGGTTAAAGGGAGAAGCAGCAGGAGTGTGAGGGGAACCTAAGAGAAATTATATAAGGACAGAAAGATTGCCATATTGTGTTGTGGAATTGTTGGTTCTATCTAGCTAGCTACTGTTGCGCTCTCTCTCTTTTGTCAAACCAACATTCAAAGTGTGTTTTGGTAAATTGTATAGTTAAGGTAAACATTGTTAAATGTTAAAAATTGCATTATTTTAAGTTTCATCCTGTTTGCTTCCTCAATTTTTTTATTTTTATTTATCAGGCTAAATGGTTACCCAACCTGCTGTTTATTAGCATGTTGGGTTTGTTAGACTACACAATGCACCCTTTATCCATCATCAGGCATAGCAAAATAAAATGCATTGAGAGCAAAACCAACATTTCATTCTCCAAATCAAGTAAATTAATTAGAGGCGTGGCAATTGAGGATGTACTTGCTTAAAGGCAAATCTGATCAGAGAAAGATGGCCTTTCTGTGCTCTTCGGCTGGGCAGTAGAACTGTTGATAAGGCCTTCGACCTCACCTCTGAAAGATTGAAAATGTGTCTGGTAAAAGCTTCCAGACCTCCACGCCATTTAGACTGAACGGATGGAGCCAAAACCCATGAAATATTACAGTTTGACTGCAATGCTAATTAATTGCATATGAACAAAAGGACTTTCCTGCTGTGCTTCCATAACAACTAATACATTTGCAGATCTGGGTTAGCGAAACAATTTTTCAAACCACAAATGTCATTCAGGACAAGAAAAATGTCTGAAAACACGGACGTCATAATCATTTGTTACGGAAAAAGGGAGTAGAAGTCGCAGTAGGCTGCAAGATGAGCCAATAAATCATTTTGCTGCAATTTATAGCACTGATGTTAAGTAAGACTGAGTTAAAATAAAAAAATAATTTGTTTGATATGAGTCACCACTGCTACTATCTTTTCCTTTCAGTTGGATCCTGAATTTCTCACATAGTTCCAACTTGAAACCATTAAACCTGTCTTTCACTATATCCCAAAGTCTATAGGGAAAGCTTACAGGGGACATATCAACCTGGCATTTTCATTGTTTGTTTTTGTTTTTTTAACTGAATGAAAATGTGTGACCTACTGTTCTAGACAGTCATGCATAGATAGATGCTCACTGTGGTTATCTTTCCCAGATTAGAGTGCACAGGAAACCATGTGGTGTTAACTTAGAGTTGACATCTGGAGGTACCTTATCAGGAATGAAGACTTTTGTGTTGTTCATTTATCATTTAGACGTTGCAGTTCTTTTTCTGCTAAACGTGCTTCAGTGATTTAGATTCAATAGCTATCTATAATCATCCATTTGTTGAAGAACATTAAAGAGCAAGGAAGAATATGGAATAAATTCAGCATAAATCAAAGCCTGAACATTCAACTCAATCTAGATGGTACATGGATTGTTAATGATTCTTTCAACTCCCCCCACCCCCACCCCCACTCAATTACTTTCTATTATTTCCTCTTTTATATATTGCATTTCATTTAGTACTTAGATAGTTTCTCACATCCATAGACTCAAACAATGTGATTGCACAGCTGCTCTTACCGCTGCACGCTGGAAAGCCCCCCTGGTGTATGTGCCACCTCCTCTGTAGGTGATGGAGGGGATCTCTTTGCTGAAGAGTGAGCATTTGTGCTGGTGGGCTTTGGGTGCAGACACGTAGTCCACTCTTGTAACCACATGGCTCTTAGAGCTAAATGTCACCAGCGCTACACGTGTTGCCTCAGGCGCCACCGGAAAATCTGACAGCAGCTTCCGCACAAATCGCAGCTCGCTCCCAAAGTTGGAAGCTCCCACGCTGGACGACTCGTCCACGAGGAAGACCAGATCCAAACAACCTCCCCGCTCCCGAAGAAGACGCACGTTCCTTCGGAAAACCTGGCCGAGACGTTCTACTTTGCTCTCTGCACTCTCAGAGAGATTTTGCCGGGTTTTGGCTGCCTGACGTAAAGCCTGCAGCTTCGGCTGCTGAGCCTGGCTTGGCCAACTGGTACAGCCTAACCAGAACAGGAGCAGTAAGGTGAATCTTAAAGTCAATGTAAGTTTTAACGTCACCATGATAACGCCACAAACACCAGTGTCCAGTAGTGGTTAAGTGTTGCAAGTTTGTTGCAGTCCTCCTGTTGTTTCTCTTCTTTTGTTTTCTCTATCTTTTCCAAGCAGAGTGAGTCTCCTAATTCTCCATGGGTCTCAGGCATCTGTGGAGCTCCTGAATTTCAGACAACCTCCAAATGTGTCTCCCCTCTCTCTCAAAATCATTTAAGAAGAGCGAGACAGTGAAAAAAAGTTCAGTGAGAACGAGAGAGGGTGTGTGTGTGCTGGTGTGAGACTAAGAGAAGGAGTGAAAAGGAAGAGGGAGAGAGCAGCGGCGGAGGAAAAAATGGGCAGTCGGAGGCGTGAGTGTCTCTCTTTTTCTTCTCGTCCCGTTCTCTTTCTTGTTCCTTACTTGTTCTCCCCTTCTCTCTTTCTTTTTTTTCCCTCTGCTTGTCCTGGAGTGCTTGGGTTTGGTTGTGTGTCATTGGAGCACTCTAGACTGTCCGTCAGCCAATGCCTTTGTGAGGGAATAAGTGTGTGTGAGGGAGAGAGAGTGAGAGAGATGTTTGTCTATCGGCCTGTCAACATGCCCAAAGAAAACATTAGCACGGGGCCTGTTGATCAAATCCATATGTCTGGCACTCGTCTGCTCTCGGACGAACAACTCTCACCAAACCACCATGCAGATACCAAGAGCATCTGCTAATGAGAATAAATGATGAGCGCTGTAGACAAAACAAGCAAGTAATGGATACAAAAGCAATGCAATTCATTTGACAAGCAGAAAAGCTGTTAACAAGTTTTAAATAGAAGCAACATTATATTAAGAGTCCACATGTCATGTGAGTGTTTTGTAAGCAGAGCCTCCAGACTTTATTACTTCCTCTTGTTTTCTCTAGGGGGTCTTGAGGGGAGAGACATATCAAGTAGGATCTGCCCCCCCCCCTCTCTGTCTCTTTTATTCATTCCTCCTCTCTTTTGTGATTTTTATCTGTAACCAAAACAAAGACTCAATGCTTAACGCAGTTTTAGGTGGACCGGCCACAGTCTGGCTGTATAAGAGAGCATTTTGAGCCAGGCTAAAAAATTTATACAAATGACCATGTGTGAAGAGTCCCAGCTGTCATTGATATTATAGGACAAAACAGACAAGGATTTGCAGAATTGTGGGATTAGCACAGACAGCCACTGATTCTTGACTGAAACAACATGATGAGTGTGAAATGTGGTCTATAAAGTTAACTGTGAACTTTGTGCCTGAGAGCAAAAGAGGATAGTGGTGTTTGGCTTGCTTGTGTGCTTCGGACTTAAAGGGACACATCAATTATAATACTTATTCATTTTTAATCTTTTTTTTTTTTTTTTTTTACATGTATTTTTCCTGCATGCCAGCATGATATACTGTACACACACACATTGCTAGTTATCATGCACCGTAAATCCACCCTGGATGGTAATTAGTGTCCTTTTTCTTCTGTCTTTCATCTGTTTGGCAGAAGTGATGTGGTGGTGACACATTCTTGACATTTATCCAAACAAGAGGCGGATATGTCAAGATGAGACAAACACTTCATTACTTATAACATTAGTTTTGAGCACTTTGTTGGTCCATATTTAAATATACAGATCCCAAGAATGATATCTATGCTGGTTTTGATCAATCTAATAAAGAGTTGCAAAAAGCCCTTTTCCTCATTAACTACATTAAAGCAACGTGTCTTATGTAAAAACTTAAAAATTGTCGAGTAAGGCCCTCTACAGGTTAATAAATGGTACTTGTTATCCAGTTGTTGACTGTTGAGAAATCCAATGTTTGTCATAATTGCCAGTGAAACTATTTTGCAAAAACCAATCCTTAGTTGGGGAACATTGTCAGAGCAGAAGGAAGCTATTTTTCTTCCAGGATAACCTTGTACATGGCTCACAAAATGGATCAGCCTGATTCCTTACTGAAGAACCCCCAGATCATCACCAATCCTCCACCAAATTTCACAGTGAGAATGAGACACTGTGGGTTGCAGGCCTCTCCATGTCTCTGCATGTCTAACCATTAGAGGATCAGGTGTTGGGCAAACGCAGAAAACTGGACTCAGAATCAGGCAGATATGTCTTTGTAAAGGACGAGTGACTCAAGCCACGTACAAGGTTATCCTGGAAGAAAAATTGCTTACTTCTGCTCTGTTCCCCAACTCAAAGGATTGGTTTTTCCAGCAGGACAATGATCCATGCCACACAGCCAGGCCAATCAAGATGTGTGGATGGAGGACTACCTGATCAAGACCCTGGCATAGCCAGCCCAAACTCCAGACCTGAACCCCATTGAAAACCTCTGGAATGTGATCAAGAGGAAGATGGAAGGTCACAAGCCATCAAACCAAGCAAAGCTGCTTGAATTTTTGCGCCAGGAGTGGCATAAAGTCCTATGTGAAAGAGAACATGCCAAGACGCATGAAAGCTGTGATTGGAAATCAGGGTTATTCCACCAAATATTGATTTCTTAACTCCTCTGAAGTTAAAACATTAGTATTGTGTTGTTTAAAAATGAATATAAATGTGTTTTCTTTTGCATTATTCGAGGTCTAAAAACATGGCATATTTTTTTGCAAATAAATACTCTAAATGTTTTTACTTGAAATTTTAAAGAAATGTTGTCAGTCTATAGAATAAAACAAACATGTTTAATTTACTCAAACTCATACATATAAATAGTCATTCAAAAGAAACTGCTAATTATGCAGTGTCCCCAAGAATGATGCAGTGTCCCCCATGCTTTAATTTAGGTTATTTATGCATTAGTAGTTTCACTGAAAATGTACTTTTTTCTAACTTTTTTGTTGCCATTATAGCCAGACATCAACAGTTATTGGAGCCAGACTGTACAGAAGTAATTGCTGAGAGACATAAATTGCCAGAACTTAAAATGGTTGCTATAATAATTTCTGTCCATGTTATGATGCCCACAAAATGTAAAGGTGTCATTGCAACTCCAACAGATCTTATATTTAGCCTTCTGGCTCCATCTATTGGTGAAAAGATGCATGTGTACATCCTGCATGTGCCATTATTTGATATTCTGACTCCATGGAATTAAAATGTAAGTTTTGTAGCCTTTTGTCATGTTTGTTAGCTTTTAGACCCAATGTGCATCTAAATAATGACAAAATATCTAAATAATGACAAGTTTTTTGCAAGTTTAGTACTCCATTTCATGCTTTAAAAAAAACCCAAACAGAATATTTGCCATTAAAATGTTGCATGCAAACAATTTTATTTCAGTTTTACATGCTCAATTGGTAAAGATACTGTTAAACCTATGGTTTAAACTCAGATGTTGTAGTTACAGCTTTCACCAGCAGAGGCTGAAGTGGCCATGCTGCTAACCAAGAGTTTACCACTGTCTATGGAGTGTATTCACTGCAGAGCCGGAATGGAGCTTGACATCCAGCTCCCCCTCTGTATATGGGTTCTTTTCATATGAAGTATTTTTGTTGTGCTTATTGTGAAAATGGCATTTAGGGGAAAAAAAGGGACTTGTACCAATTGTGTGTGTCTGTTCACAAGCAGTCGTGCCTCCTATAAAGATGTAACGTGCAGCTTCTCAGAGATATTTTTAGCACAGTCTCTGACGTGAATATATGAATAATTCATGAGCTCTGCGGCTGAATGATGGACCACGCCATGCTGTGACATCATAATACATCAGTGACGTGAGATTGTAACATATATGCAAAAGAAAAAGCTGCATTTATCCAGTTAGGCTATGTTGACATAAAATAATATAGCATGCAGAGAAGCAAACCATGCTACATGTGAGAAATGTGAAACTCTTTACAGTTGCAATTCTGAGAGGATTTGGTCATTCCAAGAAATATGGCATAGGGAAACATGTTGTTCCTCTCCCACACTTATTAAGAGAGAGGAGAAAAGAAAGTTATTTTCCCTTGCTCTAGCGTTTTAAAGACAAGCTGGCACACATTGACTAAACACGTACACTATGCAAACACAGCTCTGTCTTGTTCCATGACAGAGTAATTTGTTAATTTGCAGGCTAAAAAATTCTCACACACGTGCAAAAACCAGAAGACCACAGGGGAGCAAAAGTGGATGTCTCAGATGGGACAACAGTGTAAGAATGAAAAACAGAGCCTTGGAGGAGAGAAAAAGGGGGGAAACAGGAGACTGGATTGAACCAGAGTTCCAAAAACATGATCACGCTGGGGAGAGCGTGAGGAGATGAGTGAAAACAGAGAACACTGTATAGAGGGGGAGAGACCGAACTGGTAAATAGGGAGAAAGAGAAAAGCAGTATTCCAGAAAAGCAAACAAATATGACAGGAAAGCAGAATTTAAAGAGATAGTTTATTTAATAATTCAAGTTCTGTCATCATTTACTCACCCTCATGTTGTTCCAAACATGTGTAACTTTCTTTATTATGCAAAAGACAAAAGAAGATATTCTGAAAAAAATGTTTAACCAAACATTGACTTGAACTGTATGGGAAGAAAAAAAACACTGATACATTTCTCAAATTATCTTCTTTTATATTAGACAGAAGAAAGAAAGTCACAGGGTTGGAGCAAGATGGAGGTAAATGATGACAGAATTTTCATATTTGGGTGGATTAAATACAAACTAAAAAAGTTGTATTAAAAACTCCAAAGTAAGATGTGACAGGCATGGCAAAAGCTTTCGTAATATCATTATCGAATGATGAAAGAGTGTGATGATCAGTTCCACAATGAGGGTTAAATGAAATTAACACTCTGCTATTGTGCTAATGATGAAAACACCGATGCCAAACCACTTTGATTGATCACTGAAACGCCTACATTTGATTAAAAACAAAAGGCAGCCTATTACTCCAAAAATGTTAATACACTGTCTATCACAAAGAAACATAGTGGGAAGGATGCAAAAAAAAAGCCAGTGTGTTGAAACACACAAATCCAACTATACATGTGTGCAGATTAATATTAAAGGGTGGTCACCCAAAATGCATATTCGGACATCATTTACTCAACCTCCCCTAGTGGAAAAAAAAGGTATACTTTATTGTATTTGAAATATATTCCCTTTTTCAAATAGTACATTGCAAATATACTAACAAAAATCGTACTCTCTTTAAATATATTAAAAGTATATTAGCATCACGCTTTTACCTAATTTCTCAATACAAATTTTAACACACTTTAAAATAATTGTACTTTAGTATATTTTAGAAAAATATATTTTAGAAAAATATACTTGGAGTGAAAATTCAGTTTATTTTTTAAAAGTGTATTTATTTGCACTTTATTAAAAATATAAATTTAGGTATAGCTATTTTAACTGTGTGCTGGAAATGATCATTGTAACAAATGCATGTAAAGTATACTTTCAAAATACATTATAGCATACAATAGTTTTTTGTACAAAGTATAACTAAGTATATATATATAGACCCAAGTCACGCCTTGTGGACCTTTCCCGATCCCGGAATTGCAGTGTAACACTAAACAAGACTGCGCAGATAATGAATGAGAAAACCAGGCTTATATGGGGTGAGCTAAAGATAATGAGACACAGGTGAATGTGATAATGCATGAAGAGTCCGGGCAGTGAGTATTGGGAAATGTAGTTTCTGAGGGAATGACAATAGTCTGATGTGGAGTGCCGTCTGGTGGCTCTTAAGGGCACTCCAGCTCGTGAGCGTTACACTTAGCATATTTTTATTTTCACCAGGGTCATGTTGTTTCAATCCTGTATATTTCTTTTTTCTGTGTGACACAAAATAATTTATTTTGAAGCATGTTGAAAGAACATTGAACTCCATTGACCTCAAAGAACAAAAGAAAAAAACAGAGGAATAGTTTGGAACAACATTAGGGTGAAATATCCCTTTAATTGTGTTCATTTAAATAAAATGTGTTTGCACACAAACATATGCAAATGAATTATAGACACAATAAAAAGAACATTTTCACTTATGGCAATAAGACAGACAAAGCATGGATGATGTAAAACTGAATGTGACACAAACATGTTTATATGTATAGTTTTATTCCTCAGAGTATGTGTTCTGTTATTGGATAAACATCCATGTTCTTGGACATACTACTCCTGATCACATGTGCTCTCTGTGTTTGGCAAACAGACGTATCAAATTACGCTTCCTAGAAATACTCGAATCCCCTCACTACATGCCTCTCTCTTTCTTTTTTCTTCTCTTTCTCTCACTTATAATAAAAAGCACATTCCCCATTTGATTTCATGTCAGAAATTGCAGTTATGTAAATCCATAATGAAGTTCATAATTCTCAGTACTCACACAAACATATATGACACATGTGCACGTAAACAAACATACATGGCCATGTGCACATGTACCGCATGCAGGTGCAGACATGCTGGTTTTAAATGCAGCACCATCTGTCCTGTTTTCATTTCCTCTATTCCCTCACTCTATCACACCTTTTAAGGGAACTTCATCCATGTTGCGTAACACTCCTTTTTGTGTTGTGGTAAATAAATAAGGTGTCCAAATGTGGTTGGTGTGGCAAAGCATGACTCAACAGCACAGGCCTGCTGCCCTGGATCAACAACTCAAAAAAGGAGCCGCTACTCTGTCTTGCTTGCCATCAGTTTAGGTTCAGAAACAATATACAGGAAAGACTGGTCTTTGCTGTCAATCATAATTTAGCTTAATTTCTGAAGTACTTTAGCAGCTGTTAGAAGAAAAAAGAGCAGTTATTTCATTCCTGAAGTGGGACCCAAATATCTGAGACCGTTTTGAAAGTGGGTTTTATTGGATTTTGACCTCAAAATAAATAATGTTTTAAGGTTTTAAAAAGTTAATTATTAGTTAAAATTAATCAGAAATATACTTCTAGTCGCCAGTCTAATAAGTAACTATGTGACATTGAGCATGTAAACTGCTTTGTACAGAAGGTGTTGCCTGCTCTTTTGAAAATACTCAAATAGGAAAAAATTTTTTAATTATATTTCATTCATATATATTAGTTATGTTATTCTTAAGTAAAGCTAAAACTATTAAAATGCTTTCATTAATTGAAATAAAGCTTAAATAAAATAAAATGTAAATATTAGATAAAAAAAAAACTAGAAATTAGAAATGTTGCCTGGGCAATTAACTGAAATACAGTAAGTTTAAGATGATTTATTAAAAGTTCTATAATCATATATTAAAAAATACTAATGTAACACGGTTATATATTTTATAATAACTTTTTTTGCATTAGAAAAATGTCAAATAGAAACACTTCACTTTTGGGTCTTCACTTTAGTGATTTAATAAAGTTTAGTTTAATATTAGCCAGGGAAAATGAGATGTCACTTGTCATATCCATTGATCTAAAGATGTCAGTCTTGGGCAATATCAATATCCTGCATGGTGTCTTGAATTATCTCTGAATTAACAGAACTATAAGCTCTGGGTATTAATTAACCTCATCTCGCTGCAAATCACAGTGGTTTCTGCCTCCTTATCACTGAGAAAGAATTTGTGTGCGGCATTTGACAAGACGGAGAGACAAAGGGTAATAGTGGCCATATCAATATAAGCAGCCCCTTTATCAGTGTGTTGAAGGCTAAAAGTTGCTGAGATTTGACAATCAACTGGAGTTTAAACTCTGTTCTGTCTTTCTGTCCTGAAATGATCTTCCTCTGCTTTTTCTTCTCAATCTCTTTAGTTAAATGTTTCAGACTCTGAAATGTGTAGCAGTCTTTTTTTCTTTTCTTTACTGGTCGCATCATTCCCCAGCCCTCTTCTCCCTCCACACATTATAACTCTTAGTTTTGTGCCCTTGAGAATTTTGCACTCTTCATTCACATATAATTTATCAAACCGATAAGACAGGAAAGTCTGCATCGAAATGGCTGTATGCTTCCTCAGGCCTTGTGCTGAACGTGCCACTCACTCATGTGGATTTGACATGGTTATCTGTCCACTGTCTCGCTGATTAAAAGGAGGAGATTGGGTCAGTCCAGATGAGATTAGTGCATTCAAACACACATTCACACAGTACATACAGACAAGTGTGAATTGAAGGCAATTTCTGAATTCTTTTAGACAACACCATTAACTACTTCCAGATGATTCATAAAATCTTCTTAAAATCGAAGGTATAATTTATGGGGACAAAAGCATTAAAGTCATGCATGGCATTCAGAATATTTGAATGCATTTCATTTGTCTTCAGTGTTTTGTGTCACCTCATTTGCAAATAGTTTAAAAACAAATATGTTTTTCTTTAAACAGGTTTTTAGCTTAAAACAAGAAGGAAACGACATCATTTCAGTTAGAAACTATGTACTGTTGTGAAAACAACTCTCCTCTGTCACATTCATTGAGCTTCATTGCATGAATTAGAGATGAAGAGATATGAGTAAACAGTCTGTGTCAAACTTAAAGAATGAATGTTGAACATGGCCAAATTAATTTCATCTCATTATCAAAACAAATGATATATTGACCTGTGCTGTGAAAGCTGCTTCGATAGCTGCACCCTTGTACTACACCGGTGTTTGTACGAAGCTATTTAACGGTTGAGTTTGACCCAATACCCTGCTTCCTCTCACTGAGCAATGAATGAGAAAAGAGACCATCATGAGGGCCGCGTGTGGCTCTGTGTACACGTGTGTGTGAAGCTGTGCGTGTGTGCGCGTATGAGAGCCATTAAGATATCAAACAATAGCCCATTTATCTATGACAGCACAGCTGTGCCAACACAGGCCTATAGTGTCTTCTTGTCCACTTTGATTCACACGATAATGAATGACGAGTTACATTGGCAAAAACGTCCCATTTACCTCAACTGCTCTCCTGCTCTTGTTTTTTTCTGTCAATATTATCTCTTGATTGCTTTCATGAGAGTGAAGAAAATTTAAAAGACAATTTCTTCTCCATAAATTTCTTTATGGATGTTGTAAACAGTCTCTAAGCTGAAAACATTGCCTTCATTGGCAGTATAAGACAATAAGGCAACAAGAGACATCCTGTCTATTAAGGTGTCTGGTCGATTTTAAAGGCAGCACAGATTCGCTGCCTGTAGCATGTGCATGTTTTAGTTTTTTGTTTTCTGTTGAGAAATAAGCATTGGAATCACTAAATATTTGCTTGGTTATGTATTAAGCTGACATGAATTTGCTCTAGATGATCATTCAACATGACATTGAGGCCTGTCTAAAACTGGTTTCCTTAGAAGGTTCATAAACAATTATCTGCCTTTGTTATTAATTGACAGGGTTGGGCACAGTTATTGTCTTACATTAGTTGTACACTACCAACCCAGTTTGTGACAATGAATGATGTTTTATAAACAAGGTTCGGGAGGAGCACGTTCAAATAAATCATTCCAATCAACTCGTCACCAAACAATTACATGTCCACCCTATCAGCACAAGTGGAAGCATATATATATATTCTCTGTCAACTCACCTAACATTCCTTGACAGTTCCAGCATCCCTCCACCACCCCGACTCCTCACTCCTGGCTTATTTCACAGTCAGGAATACGGGGGGGAGTACTCTGGGTTTGGGCCGCATACCGAGCCCGGAGCCCTCTCCTCGGACAGCACTCCAAACATGCATTTATTCTATCTGACTTATTTGTAAGTGTGAACTCGTGAAATGCAGCCCTTTCATTGAAAAAAGGAAATGAAGATAACTATGTGGTATAGTGTTGGCTTGATTTATCATTCATAACATATACACATGCACTCTGGCAGGCACAAGACCTTTATAAGCAATCATATGCAGTGTGTGAATTATAAAGTGATTTTGGGGGTTGACTTTTTAAATGGAATCTTTTTATTAATTATCCATCCATTCTCCAAACTGCTTATTATAGGCCTATAGGTTATATTATATATTCTTAGAGGTTTTAATATTATAGTATTCATGTTATTAATTTATTATTACACACATCATTTGTGTGTTTTAGTTTTTATGGGAACTTTCCATAGACATAATGATTTTGATGAACTGTATATTCTATCTAAAATCGATCTAAAACTTTCTGCATTTCTTCATTTTCAAAAAACATTACTTAGTAGCTATTATTTTTAAGCTGTTTTCCTCATGGGGACCAAAAAATGTCCCCACAAGGATTCTGGATATTGCATCTTTGTGGGGAAATTTTGTCCCCATAATTTATGGTTTACCAGGACACACACACACACACACACACATATATAAATATTATAATGCTTTTGTTACTTTTTGTGTCAATAGCCTACGTGTAATGTTTTGCAGACATTTGTTCCCAACGTTCTGCGCTCATGCCGTTGCTATGGTTACATGTCCAGGCAAACGCGACGCGACTTGATCAGGGTCTGTTTTGTGGCAGGAAGTGAAAGTACGGGCTCTTACTAACTTCTGTAATTACTAAAACGTTTGAAAATCGTGTTGAAACGTGTACATAGGCTAATAAAAGAGCATTTGTACAAAAAATGATAATAATAGTTAGCCCTACATGTGAGAAATCAGTATTATTTTCAGCAGGCTTTTTTTAAGCACCGAGATGTTTACAATGAAGCGACAGGGTAACAATGAAATCATATATTGGTAGGTTGAGGAAGTTCATATTCCTTACCGTGCTATTCAACAGCTTGTCATGGGTTTATGAGGGAGGCGTGCAGGGTATACCTAAAAAACAAGAGCTGTGACGCGACGTAGGGGTAGGGGAAGGGGAAGGGGAAGGGAAAGGGGAGGGGAGGAGGCACGACGGTACTTATGGAGGCGGTTTGACATATGGAGTAAATACTACAGGCTGGTTAGGAGGCGCTTGGACCGCTGGTGCTTTGGACATCGCTGGAGACGCGAAGGCTTCCCAGCGCGCCGACACTCATCTACCTAAAGCCGTTTAGCAAGAGTCCATGTCAAAACGATGCACTTCTTAAGAACGAGGAAACCGGCATTTACAGGAAATAAAAGAAGAAACCTGTGAATTGGTTTTCGGCCTCTCTGGCACGTTTTTTTTTAAACGACAGATTAAACCCTGGATACGCTTCATCACGGACGCAACAAACGGACACATATTTGCGATTGGAGTATTAGGCTACTGTAGCTAGTTTTTGTTACGCCCGAACTCAGTGCTTTGTGTTCATTTTTGACGTTGATCTAACCGTTTTAATGACACTGACAGTGCCTTCTTTTTGATTGTATTTTATAGACCTTTACTGCAGTAGCACATCTTGCTCCTTGTTACTTTGCCACTACGCAATAAATCCTGACACATGATTTAGAGCAATCTCAGGTAGATAAGAAAGGATAGATAAAGTGATCATAGTAACATATTTTGCTCGAGATAGTATTCAGGCTGTTTATGTCTATATTCGCTATCTGAGATCTGACCACCAGCGGTACACGTCAAGCGCTGCTCTAGCATCACCGCTCAACATCGAGGACTGAACATCTCAATTACCAACATGACGGATGGACCGAGACAAAGAGGGAGCGCAGCCCCGAGCACCGGTGAGGATGGAGCAGCAGACGCCGGCAAAACAGCGGGAGAGTCATCGGTGGCGTTGAAAAAGGAGATCGGTCTCGTCAGTGCCTGTGGCATTATTGTCGGTGAGTATTTCTATGTATTGTCATGTGGGTGGATGTGTTTTAAACGGATGCATTGTCAGTCGTGCACGGTGCACGGCTTGATTGGATAATGCTGAATGATAGTCTCTCTCTCATACTAATCAGTCCTATGAAATGGAAAAAGAGGTCATTTAAATCTGGAAAAACAAAAATAGTTGAAAATATAGGCCTACTATATATGAAAATATATGATAACAGTGGCGTGTGGTGGTGTTCTGAAATGAGGAGATAGTCTTTTTTATGTTTACATTTATTCCAAAATAACAACTAAAGGCACAATTCAAACAATATATTTTATTTGTTATCTGATGTTCAGCGGTTCTTTTTAATAATCAACTTATTTTCATCACTTATCAAGCTCGGTAAACACTGATCACAGACAAATAGGTAGCCTACCTTTCATTTCACCAAGCTGATTGCTCACTAAAATATCCCTACAGTCTTCATGTTTCAGTCCATTTCAAGTTTGATTCTGATGACATAAAGCGGTGTATCTAAATGGCTAAGTTGTTTACTTACTCACTTAAAAATGTTGGGTTAAAAATAACCCAACGTTTTTTAGAGTGTACTTTTTAATTCCCATTAAACGCCATAATTTTGTTCATTCAAACCGATTCACGAACGCGCACGAAAACAAGAGGCTGGTTTTATCGCACAAACCAATCATATCCAATCACAGCATGAAGGCAGTGCCTCCTCTCACCACAATTCATTCTCAATTACCTCCCACCAAACCCACAGCATGGTTTAGGGGGTCTGTTAAAACTCAATGGGCTCAGGGGAGGCAAGAGAGAAGCAGACTCCTGCTGTAACTTTACCTGTGGGTGTCGCTGTTGGACAGTGTTGCTTTAGAAAAACGAGTGATTTATGCACTTTTTAATGTCACATTTTGTATTTCTTTTGTTTTATTTTTCTAATATGGATTATTTTCTCATCCAATTTTTTGAGGAGGCACTGCCTCCCTTGCCTCCTCGGAGGAAACCCCCCTGATTATATACGCTTATGCCTGTTGTTCTGTTGATTAGTGGTCCAATTAGTTTTTTTCTAATGGTTGATACGATATAATGTTGATTTAAGAGATAAACCAATAATCGTTTTGGCCTATATGCCTATTTAAGATGAGTATTGGTTTATAAACAATGTTGTTGTTGTTGTTATAAGATATTCATGCACATTATGTTTTAATTGTTGTAGTCTAAAGATTATTTAGTTATCATTGTCATGAAAATGATCTGTAAAATAATCAATATTGTATAGGTCATATAAAACAATATCGATGATGTCTTATAGTTAAATATTTTATACGATTTAAGTATAACAAACAGGATATACACAATCGCTTTATATAAAATAATTGTTCTTTTATACTATTTTAAAATAGAAAATGTGCATTAACAAGGCTGTCAGCAGATTAGGAAACTGTATCAATCGATGTTTTTGGTCTAGCAAACAAAAATGTATCAGTCTAGCTCTAGCAAACTGCAAAACAGCCATGGGCTCGTGTTTTTTTTCACAATAGTTTAAAATGGCTAAGCAAGAATAAAAAATGCACGTGGCTTGACCATGTTGTTCTTTTTCTGTCTATTATTTTCACTTCTGGAAATCAGTGACTTAGAGTAGCTGAAACGCTGCAAATATAACAGGAAGTGAAGAGAGGAAACGTGACTTATCCTTCGTCAGTTTATTGAGTATGTCACAGGGTAGTTTTCATTTATTGCTTCTTGCAGCATAAGCTATAAAATTATATTTAATGTAATGATGAGAGTTAAGGAAAAGTAAAACGCACTCAAGATAATCCCAGCCCACATTTTAACTGCAGCTATATGATAATCCTCTTCAGCAACCTTGATCAGGTCAGGTCACACATTCACATGCTCTCAGTTGGCTCACGTGAACATTATTATCAGGTGATTGTCGCTTCGGATCGCTCAAAGCTTTCCTCAAGCCTTTGTACTTCATTAGATTTATCAGAATACTTTATAACTTCTGACACTCTCATCTTTATCAACCCCTTTTCTGGAACCCTTTGTGAGCTGGAAATGAAGCATGGACCTGAACGTGAACTTTCTGTGTTTTTTTGACTCGCTTAGACCCATTTTTACGTTGAATATTTGGATTATGGTCTCTGGTAATCAGTAGGGATTGTTAGAATGGAAACAGGTGCTAGGAACCTAGTTTTAGTAGAGTAAAGGCTGACAGATCATCTGAATGTGCACTTAGAAGGAGATTGTGATATGATGCACTGCAGATTAAAAAGTGCATTGTATATCTTTTGCTAAAAGCAAACTGGCCTCAGATGTTATCAAGAGATGCTTATGGATTGATTGAAGAACATCATACATCAAGCTGGCTACAAAGTATTTTAAAGTTTGATGTGAGCCAAAATAGATGTAACCAGTTAGCAGCCCAATAAATATTTAATTGCATTCCATTATTCTTTCTCAGACAGGTTTTTGATCTGATACAGTCATATATTAAACTTTAGTGATTGGTTAATGCTCCAATAAGATTATTAAAATCCAAGTGAAAATGTATGATGTACAGTATTTATGTAGAACTGAAAACTGCAAGAGGTAAATAATATCTATAGACCTTCATTATCTAAAAGCTAAACCAGTGTTTTTATGGTATGGGTTTTTTGATGATCCTACAAAAGAAACATGTTCAACATTTAGCCTAATTCTAGAAACGTTTTGTAAATCTATCCACTTTGATTATACAAAGAGTCTGGGTTGCATAACAGTTGAACCAATTTTATTTGATGAAAGGAGACATTGTTTTGTGTAAATGGCTTGCTTCATTAACACAAACTCTGATTTATTTATGTGAATTAGTAAAAGGGAAACATCTGGCTATCAAGGCTACAGACCCACAGAAACCGTTTGATCAATTGAGGCATGAAAGAAAATCAATAGGACAGTTGAAAGAGATTCGCCTCAGCAAACATGTTAGCTAGAGTAATAAATAGAAGTACAAGTGAATGTAATATCACTGTGCAATAAATAGACAATGACTGACATGCATATGATAAGCTGATAGCAAAGAGTGAACTGACTTTGAGGTAAGTCAGTTCACTGCGGCCACTTTGGCACTCTGTGCAGCTGTATTCGATGTTGGCAATAGGTGCTATCTATCTATTTGAATGGGGATAGACCTAAATCCTGAATAAAAATGCGGTCACATTAACAAAATGGAATGGGCAAAAAAAAAAGTCCATTGTCAATGGTGTAGCAATAAAGCACAGCTCACAAATAAGTCACTTTTAAACAGCAGCTTTCTGTTTGCAACGAATGAACGAACTCGCATGACCAACGTGAAACCATTTGCAAATCTGTGTGGGGAAATTATATTTCGGCCCCATGTGAAATTGTGCAGATTGCGTGGGTATCTATTGAAACCACTGTATTTTGCCATCAAAAATGGGCCAAACAACAGTAAATGTGATCGCATCTTAATGTGTCAATTCTGACAACAATCCTATCAAAAATTTTACTTTTTATTTTAAATCACTCTACAAATGTTTGTTTTTTTAATGGCTGGTACAGCTAATAATTTTTATTTTTATTTTTATTTTTTTATGGCTGGTACAGCTAAAGTGCAATACAGTAAAAAAACCAAAAAAAAAAAACAGACAATGCCTTATCTAAAAGCTAACTGGCACTTTGAATTGAAAAGCAGGACTTTTCTGTAGCCTTTCCATCTATGTGTTTGACAAAGATTAGCATAGATTAGTGTAGATTGACAAACCGGGATTCCGGGATTGCTGCTGTGTTGCCTGTGATGTTTGTGCTGTGAACACACAAAAGGGAAGCAAGAGGATGCAGTATGAAAAGGAAATCCCATCTAGATTTTTTCCTCTGTAGTCAGCAAGACCTCTTACAGCGTAAAACCTGTTAATGTTCATAATTCCCTGCTGGTTTCCTTATAGTCAATTAATACACAAGCTGGCTGAAACCAGATCAATCCCTACATGCTTTGGCAATAGTAAAAGATACCTTTGATTGTATAAAGTTGTGTAACTTGTACTTTGAGGTCATGGGACATGCTGAAGTTTGTGATAATCATATCTTGACAGGGCTTTTTCAAAGCAGAGATATAGGGAGAGAAGTGAAGTGGGAGAACAGCCAAAGACATAAGATGAATGCTCAGCTGTCATGAAGGTTTATGGATATTATTTTTAGTGCAGATTATTTTGTGAATAGCCTACATGGCAGCAGTGGTTACAGAGAAGTCTGATTACTTGTTTACAGTGGCAATGTTGAACAGACATTTGTATCCAAAGTGATTCACAGAACATAATTGCAGTGACAGTTCGACAGGAAAACCTGGACTAGTTGACTTACTGATGGGAAGAGATGTAATTGGGCAGAAACTCCGGCTCATGCATTGTTTACCTGAATTTTCACATGCATCAGTTTGTGTCAAAAGTCCAGACATGAAGCACAATCGGGGAAGATAAAAGAATAAACCACAGTTACACGTGCAGAACTGGTAGTCTCTCCACAATCTGCCTCCCACTTGTACAGTGAGATCACGTACTAGTTCAGCATTTTCTGCTTCAGAAAGCCTTTAACCTTTGTCCAGTTGGCCTAAATCACATAAGTGTCTTCCTCCATGGAGGAGCCTTGATCCAGCTTGGTTAGATTTGACATCCCTCTGGGTTATTGAGATCTTCACAGGGGTTTGGTGGAAAAACACCTTTTGTAGTAAAGTGGTGTGTGTGCTTTCCAACGGAATAGTTTAGTAGGTCTAAATGAGATGATCTGTGAGATATACGGTTGTTTTGTTGTAAAAATGGTGGTTTACAAGTTATGGATGGGTTCGTTGGTATTGTGTGAATTAATGGGGACATGACCTAATGCGTGTGCTAAAATCGACCATGCTTACTTACAAATAACTGCAACAATGGCTTAGATAAGTAAAATTAGATTTGAGAAAAATTCACACCTGGTTTGATATTTTTATATGGAATGCAATGAAATTCAGACATTTTACATGTGTAACATAAATGTCCAAATACTTTTTTGGGGCCAATATGTGAATTACAAACACACAGTGGTGGTGCACTATACTGCACTAAGTGCACACATGGCAAATACACACTCCCCCATATATTTGCTGTGTGTACTCACTCCATTAGTCACGCTGAATTCTAACTCAGCAAATGTGAATTGCTCTCACCAACTGCTTTCTCTCTCTTGGTTCTTCTTTCTCTGCCACACTGACATTTTAATTTCCGTTTGATTCATACACTGTCATGCTTTTTCTTTTTCTATATCGCCCCTTTTCTCTTTGCCACTGTCATAAGTCTCGCTGATCTCTATATCTCCTGGGTTAAGTGTCACACTGTCATCTCATCATGCTTTCCTATGTATTTTAGGGATATTGTACATAAAATGTAGTGAAGCACCATATTTGTAATTTCTTTTTGTATTTAATAGCAACTGCCATTATTGGATATTTATCAGTCAAAATTGGAAATCTATCCACTTTATTTGTGCTTGTTGTAATCACAAACACACTGGTTTGTAGCACAAATAGCCTAGTTTTACCATTTACTGCACTTTCTTATTCTTCTAGTTATTTACCTTTAGCGGGTAATTAATCAGAAGTCTCAAACATTCACAGAAAATAGCTTACTTCCGCATTGCAAACAAGGTGGATAGATTTCTGTCTAATTTAAACCATTTGGATAGATGAAGACATTCTCTTGAATCTTTAATAGTGCAAGTTGGAGTGAATTTCTGTGTGCACATAATGATAGTTTTTAGTATGTAATTAATTTTTTTAACAAAGTAGTTATCGCCTATAGAGATATCGGCTACACTTTCAAAATGTGTATCCCTAATGCATTTCTGACCAATCTAAAATCTCTTTAAATCCTTTACTCAGGATAAAGTCTGTTTCATTAATTTCATTTTAAATTGGAGCACTTTAGTAGATTCATTCAGACATTAATTGAAGGCTTATATGATGCATTGGTGTGACAGCTCCACCTCCTTTTTCACACACAATCCTTCTCTTTTTCTGACCTGTTTTCTACATTAATTCACAATTCTAAACTAAATACCCAACCTCTCTGTTTTCTCTTTTACAGGTAACATCATCGGCTCTGGAATCTTTGTTAGTCCAAAGGGAGTGTTGGAAAATGCCAGTTCAGTGGGCCTGGCTCTCATAGTATGGATCGTCACAGGTGTTATAACAGCGATTGGAGCACTCTGCTACGCTGAGCTGGGCGTCACAATCCCCAAATCTGGAGGCGACTACTCTTATGTCAAGGACATCTTCGGAGGACTGGCAGGGTGAGGTTTTCAGCCACACATTAGTTTTAATAATACTTCCAGAGAATAGACTGCTTATCAATCAAAGTCCATATTATTTCTAGAAGTAGATGACTTAATTATTGTTAATGCAGAACTTAGTGTGATAGGATGTTTTAACATGAATGTATCTCTGAGTTCCTGTAAGTCAGCGCTTCAACAAACCTGAAGAAAATAATGGAATAACAACATTTCTCGCTCCACAGGAATCTGTGGACATTTTTTCTGTCAAAACACCTGTAATCTCATGTCAACACCATGTAACAGTTTACTGTGACAGTAAACACCATTACCTTTCATTGTGTGGTAATTAGCTTGTTAAAGGTGCTAGCATTGTTGCTGTCTGGTGAAGTAGTTGTAGCTGTGATTTAACATTTTTTAATAGGTACTCAGCCGTCAATCAAATCTTTTAGCATTGCCTTTGCTTACATGCCAACAAACTTTGCTTAGCACAGTGACTGCTCTATTGAATAATACTGCTAAAGGACAACCATTAGCTGGTCATTCCCTCGTGCCTCTATCTCACTCCAAACAAATGATGGCAATGAATGATCTTGTATACACAAATTGAGTCCATCCTTAGAAGAAAGACTGTTATGCAAATAACACAATGCGGATCACTAGCTAAAAATAACTATGGTATTAACATGATACTTTGTGTTTTTGGAGATGAAACATAGTTATCAAAATACCACTGTATTACCATCTATTGAGTACTTTTTTGTTGGAAGCATTATAACTTTTTTGAATGTTTATATGCTACAGGTTTCTGCGGTTGTGGATTGCTGTGTTGGTGATCTATCCCACTAACCAGGCAGTTATCGCCCTTACCTTCTCCAACTACGTCCTGCAGCCTCTGTTCCCCACCTGCTTCCCCCCAGAGAATGGTCTGCGTCTGCTCGCTGCCATCTGCTTGTGTGAGTACCAGAAGGAAAAACCGAGATATCATTGTCTTATCATTTAGGGATTGTTGCTACATTCATATTTAGATGACCATTGATATTGCTACAAGTCCTCCCTATATATATATATATATATATATATATATATATATATGCCCGACCAAAAACATCATGGCCATATTCCAGAATGACAAGTTCTTGTATTGACAATGCAAGTGTTAAGTACTCTGTAAAGTCTCCTCCAGCACATCCCAAAGACTTCCAATGAATTTAAGGTCTGGATTCAGAGGTGCCAATTCATGTGTGAAAATGATTCTTCATGCTCCCTCCCAATCCTTCTTTTACAATTTGAGCCTGACGAATCTTGACTTTGTCATTCTGGAAAATAGCCATTATGTGTCTTCCTACATGGTTGTAAGTGGAATGAAAAGCTACACACTCCATCAAGGGTTAGAACTTAGAAGAACTGTTGCCAAACATATAACATGCTAGAAACGTAATAATCACTGCAATAATGATCCAGTCATTGACTCTTAAGCATTTGCCTATTTAAATCCAAACAGCGACTATTTTTGACCGGGCAGTGTGTGTGTATATGTATACATATAGGGACTGCAAGAGAATGGTAAAAAAAAAAAAGAGAAAAGGTTAAGATAGCAAAAAGGAAAGTGAGAGCCGTTAAATTGTGGATGCTAAACCATTATCATATGTAAGAGAAGATGGGTTTGACAGACACGAAAATATTTTAAGGTTATCTGAATGTTTTGAACACTCATAAGATGAAAAAAACCTGTATATTTTGCATACATTGTAGACTGTTTTATGTTGTTTACCTCACAGATGCTATAACAACTTACACAATCACTATTTCCACATCTGCTTGTGATTCACTTCTGAATACTTGTATATTTTAGACATTTTTCTCTGCACATGGACAAATTGTAGCTGGGAATGGATACTTCATTACAGCCTCTTATGTTTGACCATAGGGGCAAATCACGCTCAAGTGAAAGAACCTTGAAGGCCAGATCTAGAGAGACAGTGTTTTGGGACTGATGTGTGATTGAAGAAGACCGAGGGGTCATACCCTGGGAGAGGGAACTGAAAGGTTGTGGGAAAATGTGCGGAGGATAGAAAAGGAAGAGAGTAAAAGAGAGAGGGATATGTGAAGATGGATGGAATGATGGTTTTTCATGGCATCAAGAAGCCTTGAGCGTGGGCTTTCTGCAAACTTCACGCTGGAGCTACAAATACTGCAAGTTGTATGTAGACAGGCAAACAACAGAGACCCTAAGAAAAAAGACAGAGGTCAAGAAGAGAGGATATTAGGTGATATCTCAACTTGTTTTGATATTGCAACTGTAAAGTTTCAATTTAAACCCAACCTTAAAAGTTATTTAGTTTAATAATTAGATATATTAAAAATATTTCATCTTTTTTTTTTTTTATGGAAAAAATCTGACCCAGAATTAGCTACCTAACTATAACCAGTACTAGCTCTTTGTCCATTGCACAGGTTAATAAAGGTGATGATACACAGGGCAACTGTTTGAGCAATGTTGCCGTCAACGGGCAACCAGATGAGACACAGGGCCCACGACTGACCTAAATTATCCAGATAGAAATGTATTGCCCATTTTCAATGGGAAAGTTACCCAAGCAACAATCGCTCGGCAAGATTGCCCAGCAACATTGCTCAAAAAGTTGCCCTGTGTATCATCACCTTAACAGAGCTGAGTCAGCATTCATGGTGTGCTTTTAATACTCTAAAAAGTGACTATCAAGACCATAATGTTCTGATTAGCTGAAGTTGAAGGTTGTTTTTTAACTTAACGGATGTTCTCAAGCAGCACTAAAGCTTTTTTTTTTTGCTTCTTCTTTAGCTTGCTTTTGTTTTGTTTAGAGAACCGCAGGAAGTAAGTGAAAGGGCAAAAGTGGACACTATGGCACAGTTTTACTTTACACGATGTCCCTGTTCTTGTACTCTTTTGTACCCTTTATGTCTTTTCTTCTAAAACCACTACTGCAATTCTGAGAAACGTTTTTTTGTAAGTGTGTGCATGGCTCTGTGTCAGAAGAACCTAATCTGTTGCCTTAGTAGGTAGCATTGTAATGGAACACAGTGACACGAACACTATTCCAAACGGTTGTCAGATTAACTGCTGCCATTTAAGATACCTTCTCATGGCCAAATACTGGCAGCATTGCATGTACATTTTTCAGAGAAGACAATCTCATAAGTTATTAGTTATGTCCCAAATTGCGTACTTACTCTGTGCACTATGTACTCTACCGTCTACTGTTATTTGGTCATCCAGCATCAGAGTCTGATAGCCCCTTCTGCTACATTAGGAACGCTATGACAGATTGTATTAAGTGACCAACTTTTCAAACTTAGTTTTTTTCAGTGATCATCGGGGTATTTTAAACGCACTTTTTCATTTTTAAAATTTTCTGTGTAAACACACTAACACCATTTATACAATAAAATTACATAGAATAGTGCATGCATAGAAAGTATGCAAATTGGGACCTACTGTATTGTGAAAACTTAACGAAAAAAATGATACGTGAGAAAATTGTTGATTATTAATATAATTATAATTTATACAATTTTGTAAATTACTTAAAAGGTTAAATCTACTTAAAAATGTACTATTTTACCAAAAATATTATGTGCTTGAGCGCATTTGAGTATCACATGGTTAGCTTAGCAACATGCTAACTCCATTGAAATAAATTGTTTTTTTTTGAGTCGGCTATTTGTGCTTCGAATCAATTATTTAATTAATTACGCTGCCTATGCAAGCAGTAAAGTGCAAAACAGAATCCACCATGTTTTAGAACAGATCCCATGAGTATATTGTGTTTAACAGGCTGTTGAATATAGAAAAAAATTGTTTAGCACATGATTCTACTTGCATAAAGTCTTAAGATATCAAGGGGATAAAATGGAAGGTTAAATTAGTAACTCTGACCTCTATGTGCGTGACCACCACTGTAATCAGCTTATTGTAGTAAGATTCCTGTTGTCATAGGAATGTTTTCTGCATTCTTCCATTAGCATGGTGTACTATGTAGATTTCACTACCTGTTTATTTTTCCATTCCAAAGTAGTTTCACAAACGTCCTCTCCGGTCGATTTCCCAGAATGCACTGCCCTTATCTCAAGACACGACTGGGCTCAGTTAGAAGCATGTCTTTGCTCTTTTTCTTACACAGAGATAAGACATAAGGATTACACCTCCTCGCCCAAAGCCGTGTTGTGTTTGGTTTTTACTGCATTCTCTTCACATTATTTGACAGGATGTCAGTTTGCACTGTCAGACTATTTGTGTTGATTTCGCCACAAACAGTAATTACCATGGATTTTGTGTAACAAAACACCTTACCCCGCCTAATATCACTTGACTTGCATTTTATTGTTGTGACATGCCTAATATCCTGTAATACTCCGCCTAATATCACTTGACCTGCATTTTATTGTTGTGACTAGATGCTGCTGCACCTCTATGTAGTTTCATTCTAAATGAGTGCCAAGAACTCTCGCTGAGTTTGGCCACTGCACATTGACATTCTCAAATCACACACAGTTCACACTAGTTTTGAATGTAATTGCTCTTTTGTTTAACCGTCTGTTGAGGTGAGTGATTTGATTTGCTGCTTGTCTACAAGTACACAAGTAGTATTTGAATGAAAAGGGATAACGCTGAACCCCGGAGTCCACATCACGAGGCGGCATTTTTGCATGTCTTGCAAGTTCTCAAAAGTGCACGAGTCAAGACTCAAAGTTTACTTGCACGTCCCTCTGATTTTATGACCAAATATGTCTGTCACATGCCATCAGACAACTGTGTGCATGTGACTTTGAGCGTTATTTAGCACATTGACTTTTCCAACATGCGTTTTCTAAGTTAAAATGTATTATGAATGTGTAAAAAAAAAAAAAAAAAAAAATGTTTCACGTACTCTAACTGGTTACAATGTTCATTTTTTTAAATCTTGTAGCTTTTTGTTGTTCATTTAAATAATTCTCCAGTCTGTCAAATGATTTCTTAAAAGTACAAATATTCCATATAATCTTTCAAATCATATGAGGTAAAAAATATATATATATATATATATATCACACGGGCTGTCAATGCTCTAAATTTTCCTGTACCATCTTGCTGACAATGTCACATTAGATCCATAAAAGAGAATATGCATACTGAGTTGCTTTGAATAAAAACATCTGTGAGATCAATATAAAGGCAAAATATCATATCCTATTATAATTCATCTGTGCTGACTTTTTTAACCTAATTTCACCTGCCTATCTGTTTCAGATGTGGCAGCGCATTCAAATGTTTTTATGTATTGAATAAGTTCACCTGAAGGCCTATTTCGAGCTTGTCATTTGTGTGTCTGATAAATTCCTCATAGCTGAAAGCATTATTTTATAATCCTTTGGCATACTAGACTGTTCAAACAGCAGGGAGCCATTAATCTCACTAACGGCTCATAGTGTGTATATTGTGTGTAACCAGCCTTGTAACCTCAATGTCTGTGTGTTTCAGTGCTGCTGACTTGGGTGAATTGTGCCAGCGTGCGCTGGGCAACACGGGTACAGGATGTCTTCACTGCAGGGAAACTTCTGGCCCTCATTCTCATCATCATCATGGGTTTTGTACAAATCTGCAAGGGTAGGTACCATATGTCTATGTATGCAATGCTATATATTGGTTATTCAAGGAGGTCTGTGCTAAATAAAGCTATGTGTGGGGTGGGGGCTACGTGCAGTGCTTGTTCTTGTCCATGCATTTGTAGAAGTCTGCATGAGGGACTCCTCGTCCCTGCATTGCTTCATTGCTAGTAGCTCCGTAAAATCTTCAGAAAAAGTGAAAGCACAGCACTTCCCCTCTTTGCCTTGTTGTCTCAGCAGAAGTCACTGGGTTCAAACCCTCTAATAAAGAATAACACAGATAATGCAGTTTTCACAGCTGCTGCGTCAGAGAGGATTAAAGAATGATCACACTACCGACGGCCTGTTAGCTCAGACACTGACCTGATAATATGAGAGTGACAGATGTGATTCCATCATGCAGAAGATTTAAAAAAGACTGGATTTGGGCTTGTTGGGATTGGCTGCTTCAGGGTCATGTATGCTCTCAAAGAGAGTTTAGAGAGAACATGTGACCCAAAGACCTGAGCCTAGAATTGTGGTATTAATACTATGGCTTAGGGAGCAAAAAGATTGTAGGTTCAGGAAATCCAGTCAAAACCAGTTTATGGTGGTAGTTGTATTTTGGAACATGGTAGATGGTCTCTTAACTGGTTCAGGCTGCCTTTGGTGGATTACTAGCTGGTGGGAATCTGCCAAAGATAGTAGCCATTTGGATCTAATGCCCCTTGCTGGAAAAATCAGGTCACTATATTTTTGTCCAAGATGGTCTACCAGTTTCACAAAGTTTATACCAACTCAATCCAGCTGGGTTTAGCTGTATTTTCATAAACTTACTACTGTTTGTTATTAAGATCACAATACCATTTTGGTCCTTGACCAGGGAACTTGACCATCAGTTGCTCAAGAGGAGCTGTGTTTGCGATTACTCTACTTTAAGCTGTTTTAAATGAAAGCGTTTGCTAAAGGTTAACTAACTAGCTAATAAACAAGAGGCATTGTATAACAAATTTCCCTTTGATGTTTGATAACTATTGTACACTTTTTTTTTTTCTTTCTCCAGGCGAATATTACTGGTTGGAGCCGGCCAATGCTTTCGAGCCGTTTCAAGACTATGATGTTGGTCTGATTGCTCTGGCATTTCTACAGGGGTCCTTCGCCTACGGTGGCTGGAATTTCCTCAATTATGTCACAGAGGAACTCGTCGACCCCTATGTGTAAGCCAATTTTCATCTAAAGAGCTCACAGTAATTCAATACTGTGTTCTCAGTATTTAATTAGTATTAATTGTTATTAGTGTAAATTAAATATACATTTGTAATATCCAACAAACGACCACATAAAGGATCAATAGTCAGAATGGTCTGAAATATATCAAACTGCATATATAAAGAGCCAAAAGAATCACTGTATAATTTTACACAATGCCCTGAGGAGGTAACTGGAATCTGCCTCAAACTGACTGAAAAGTAGTATGTAGTTGGTTGGCTAAAATAATGCAATGTACTTCTACTTCTGTTCTAAATGAACACTTCTTTCCCTCTTTCCCTCTTTCTTGTTTTTATATTTTTCCATACAGAAACCTTCCCCGTGCTATCTTCATCTCCATTCCCCTCGTGACTTTTGTGTATGTTTTTGCTAACATTGCCTACGTCACTGCCATGAGCCCTCAGGAGCTGCTGGCTTCTAATGCTGTAGCTGTGGTGAGTGTTCATTCATAGCAGTCAGACATTTCAGGACCGCAAACAGACTGATTGTTTTGCTTTATGCAGGAGATTCTTTGACATATCTAACCAAGTATCAATATTTAAAGTTCTTTAAATTATACTTGGATTGAGCTCTTGATGCCTGCCTGTGTACCATTCAAATAGATATATCAGACTCCAGAATCTTCTGCATTCAATTCTAAAGACTTTCTTAATGAAACAGCACAGATATTATGGACATGATAATGCATGTTTTCGATCAACGTCTTCTTTTCCTCTGCTTGTCTCTCCTTTCTCTCCTTCACCACTCTGTTGCTCTCTCCCAGACGTTTGGTGAGAAGCTGTTGGGAGTGATGTCATGGATCATGCCCATCTCTGTGGCCTTGTCCACATTTGGGGGGGTCAACGGCTCCCTCTTCACCTCCTCTCGGTCAGTCCCTCCCTTCATCCATGCATCCATCCATCCATCCTTTGTACACAAGACTCATCTATCTATCTATCTATCGATCGTTCGTTTGTTGTATCGTTCTGTCTATCGTTCTGTCGGTCTGTGTCTTCACATATTCCCCTCTACTGAATATATTGGCATTGTAAATAACAGTATTCCTGGATTGTCCTCATGTTGTTTAGGTTGTTCTTCGCGGGTGCACGTGAAGGCCATCTCCCTAGTCTGCTGGCTATGATTCATGTGAAGCGCTGCACCCCAATTCCAGCTCTGCTCTTCACTGTGAGTATCATAAACAGTATAATATACCTCTCTCTCCCTTTAAGTGCATCTTTATAACTCACGCTCACATTTGTTGCACATCCTTTAATTCTGCTGGACAGTTGCTGAATTTAAGACTGACTTGTTCTTTTGTTGATTTTATGGCCTCCATTTTTCCGTAGTCCCAGTATGAATGGTCTTTATGATAATGTGATATGATATCGGACAATTCTTATACATATACCAAAAATCTCTCTCTTGCTTTCCCCGCAGTGCATCTCAACGATTCTGATGCTGTGCACCAGTGACATGTACACACTCATAAACTATGTGGGTTTCATCAACTACCTCTTCTATGGTGTCACTGTTGCCGGGCAGATTGTGCTTCGGATTAAACAACCAGATATGCACCGGCCAATTAAAGTAAGTCCCAGGAATTACTGAAACCCAGTGTTAAATTTTGTGTTATGTGGAACAGAAGTATTTTATGCTAATTTTGAGTTTACATACAGTATGAAAAAAAATCTGTGATCTCGGTAGTTGTTGACTTTTTACTGGTAACTTGCCATCTGTTATATATCCAGTATTCTGTTCAGCAAATGTATTTATATTTTGCTATAACCTTTGAATCATGATGTGCTTGTCCAGTTCTAGGTACTCCCTACATACCTCCCATATAAGCTGAAAACTTAAGATAAATTTTTACTTCTGGCTGCTAACCTTACTTCTCCAACTCACAGATCAGTCTGGTGTGGCCTGTCATCTACCTGCTGTTCTGGGCCTTCCTGCTGATCTTCTCTCTGTACTCGGAGCCTGTGGTGTGTGGCATTGGCTTGGCCATCATGCTTACTGGTGTCCCTGTCTATTTCTTGGGCGTGTACTGGGAAAACAAGCCCCAGTGTTTCAATACATTTGTTGGTAAGTGGAATAAAGTTCACAGATATATGTGGGGCTTAATGATGACATCACTTCTCTGTATTAGGTCTGATTAGAGACAATGTATCTCACACTGTAGGGCTGGGAACTGAGAACCGATTATATTATGTTATATTTACACTACCTGAGTGTGCCTGATGAAGACCTGAGGGTCGAAATGTTGCTTGCTTTTAATAAATTTCTTTTGGAGCAGTATTTTTCAGTGTGCGGACTTCACACTTCTTTATTTTGTATATTTACACTACTAATCAAAAGTTTGGTAAAGCAATTAATACTTTTATTCAGCAAGGATGTATTAAATGGATTAAAAGTGACATTTGTAATGTTTCTGTATGGCATACAGTATATCAATTTTAACAGTACAAATCGACACATTACTCAATGTGGGATATTGATTGCAAGAGACTGGACAGGATTCACAGTTACGCTTTTAAAAGTGACATTTATAATGTTTCTGAATCGCATACAGTACCGGTATATCAATTTTAATACCTTTTAAAAAGCGTAACTGTGAATCCTGTCCAGTCTCTTGCAATCAATATCCCACATTGAGTAATGTGTCGATTTGTACTGTTAAAATTGATATACTGTATGCCATACAGAAACATTATAAATGTCACTTTTAATCCATTTAATACATCCTTGAAATTGACATTAAAATACCTTGCTCACCAATATTAGAATGATTTCTGAAGGATTTTAAAAATGACTTTGGCTTGGTGAGCATAAGATTCTTCTTTCAGAAAGACCCCTTAAATTAAATGATTCTCTTTATGTTCTCAGACAAGATGACATACCTGGGTCAGAAGTTTTGTGTAGTGGTCTACCCAATGGAGGAAAAGAAGAAAAACGAAGAGTCTGGAGATGAGATTGAAATGAAGGAACAGTCGGTTCCACTGTCAGCAGAAGATGAGGAGACACCGAAATCAGCTGACTGCTAAACAGACACATGTGGAGACACACTCATTCTCTCACATAAGTGAGACTGACACTGGAAATCAAACTCAGATTTTTTTTCACATACCACTATATTTTGCCTTTTCATAAAGAGGGGGTTGCACTGGAGTGGAAGTGGCTAAGCTCAGGAGAGAGAAATGAACAAAGACTAGCTGCTCCACAGGTCATGTGGTTCTGCTGTAGTGGTCTTAGAAAATGTTCTACATTCTCTCTAGTTGCTAGTCTCTCAGCAGCCGCTTTCTACTCCATCGACTGTGCAAAAGAATTACAACACTAAAATGAGAGATTACATAAAGCCCTGGCCTAAAGGGTCTGCATTTTTTTAAGAACTTTCTGAAACATTCTTTTCTATGAGAAACACGGGGAATTTGAATTCCATTCTGTAAATTACAGTTTATGTGATAAAAATGCCAAACTACATCATGGCTTACCCTGATATGGCAGGGTTCATTTTATTTATTTATTTATTACTGAGTACATTCTAATGTTCTAATTCTTACCCCCTCTTTATTTTTATTTTTTTCCGTTCAGGTGTCTGTCATAACACACCTAGCAGAAAATAGTTTTTTATAAGCCAAAGCTGTATTTTAATTTGACATTTTCTCATTTCAAGTGTATTTCATCAAACCAAAACACTCAGAAGCATTTCTTTTTTATATATATTGATATTTTTTATTGTCTTATTCTAATCATATTCCTTTGTTATTATAAAATTATTATTATTCTTTTCTCTTTCCTAAAGGAAAGCTCTGGGACCTTTTTTAATCATCATATTTTTAAGGCATATATTTAAGAACCAATTGTGGTGGTTCAGAGTAGTTTTCTTCCTGGTTACTCTGGTCCTGATACAATTCAAGCTCTTTTATTTGCCTTAACTTTTATGTAAACTGTATAAAGATATTATCGCTGTTAAAGAGTATTTTGCTTTCTGATATTTTTGAAGATAAAAAGTGTTCAATGAAAACTTAAAGATGCCATTGTGAAGTTAAGTATTGCAACAGTATATTCATTCTGTGTGGACTTTAGATAATACGGCATGATGCCATTGGATTTACAGCCACAGTCATAAATTCACTTTCCCACAGTTGAATTATTAAGAAAGTTTACACACAGATGCAGATTCAAAATGGCAGAGTGGTTTGGTTATATGAAAAAGAAAAAGAAAATAGTGGCGCATAACTAGTGTTTGTGATGTATCTGAAAGCCTGTGAGAATGTACTAGTTCTATAGTTTTGGTCATATCAATTATTATGTGAATATTCAAAAACTTGAAATCAGTTATGTCAGAAGAGCTTGTTAAATCAGTCATGTAATGCACAATATATATCATAATTGTGTAGATGGACTGTAGATGTTAATGTAGGTGCAATACAAGGGACTAGAATCAATCGATCAAGCTAACAAACCTATGATTTATTCATAGTCTGAATAATTACATTAATACACTAAATAATTAAACTACACACCAAAATTAAACAAGCCTTAAAGATAATTCATTTTCGTTAAAAAAATAACATTAATATGTGTAAGTAAATTACATATGCTCAGTTCAAGAATACATGATTAAAGTGTTCAGTATGTATGTATGCCACTTGTCCATACAAACATACAAGGCTTTTTAGTGGTCACAGGGTCTGTTCATTGTGCCTCTGTTTTGATGTCACACCTATACCCACTTGTGAAGCTTATGGAAAGTGGCAATTGTTCTTTGTTGGAATTTTTTTTTTTTTTTTGTGCAGATCTGTAATGTATAGGTGCTGTATAAAAAGCAATATAATATATAGATCACAGTGTAAGTCATAGCACATCCATTTTGCATGAGCTTAACCCCCCACATTCCTTAGAGACTAGTATCAAATCTATAACCTTCGCACTTACACAATAAACACTGCCGTTGGTTCCACTGTCCTAGTCACGCGGTGGCGATACCTGTCGTTATCTTCAATGAATCAAAGACTGCGTAAACTTTGATCATTGTATGTATCGAGAGTCTTTGGTTCTAGTAATGCTGCTCCTGAGCTGTGCCTCAGTATCCAGCACTGCCTGCTGTGTGATAAACACAAACACAATGTATATTTTATATGGAACATGCGACTTTGATTGTGCTAAAATATAAAGCTTTCCTATCCACACACACACATGCAATCATACATGCGATTACCAAAAGCCATGCAAAATTATTTCTGTTCATTTTCACGTAGGTATTTGATTGTCACCATCAGTAACAAATGATTTTGATGTCAATATTTGTCACAACTATATAAATCAACAAGAGAATGACTTTTATAGATTATATTAAGATATGTAGAGTCTAAAACGATTTAAAAAAAACCATCACGCTCAAATTGCCGCTTACACATAACTGGGGGTGAACGGTTTGAACCAGAGTCTTCTTGTTTACTGTAGGTTTTGTATTTGTTTGAACTGTGTATTAAAATATGAATAAATCTATATGCTGAACCAAAGAAGACTTGTGCTTTCCTAGGCTTAAAAAACCGTGCAGCACTGCCACCTACTGTAGGCAGATTATAGTCAGCTTGTTCAATAGTTTCAAAGGATTTTCAACTCAGTTTGCAGGTGACGTATTGATTCACCACATGGGTTCATATTAGTTTTTTTCTCAATCACGTTGGCTCATTATTATCTAAACTGTGCAATTGTCAGAACTTTATTCAATGTCTGAAAAATGTAGTAACTCACCCAAAACATTTAATTTATGCTTCCAAAACCTAGTAATTGTGTGAGTAAATTGGCTAATGCCCCCAAAATGATTTTATTTTATTTTTTATTTCATCATATGAGCCGTATGTTTTTTGGCAGTCAACCCTGGAAATGTTTGCCACTTTTGTATAACAGAATGTTGTGTCACACGGCACTTTTTACATAGATTTCAACAACAGGTAAAAATTTACTAGAAAAAGGCAATACCGTAATACACAGAAAAAAAATATGACAATTTTTATGTATACAGTAGTTTTTTTGTAGCAAATTGAACAGAAAACATTCCATGTCATAGATATTTATGGAATATACATGTACGTCTAAAAGATTTTGAGAACTGAATGGATCATTTTGCATGTGATGGCTCACATGATTGTTCATTAGTTGTGAAGAGTTTGACAATATCACTGAAAAGCCATGTGCAATTAGTTATTTTGCAAATAGCAAGAAATTGTATTTACTCTTGTCCACACTTATGCGATTTGCTTAAATTGATAAGAAATTCGAATCTGAAGATCTGAAAAATTCGAATTCAAGAATTGAGCTCAAGTGATTAAGGAAAAACTGTAAAACCTTTGAACGATGAAAGAATAGACATTCTTACAACATGCTTAAATGGGTTGCATCAATTTTTATTGACAAACTGATACATCATTTTCACCTTGATTTCTAACACTTCTTGTAAACTTAACAAGAGCACAGTCATGCTCTTAACAAATTAAGGGGGAGTGGCATTAACAGGAGGAAGCTGATGAATGTTCCAACAAACAAAGATTATAGTGGCTACCACTTGTCAGTCCAGATGGTTCAAATGGTTTTTAGTGACATGTGCAAATACACTGGATATCTAAGGTGGTCAAGGCAGGACTGGCGGTTACATAGTTAGAAGGAGGCTGCTGGGATGCTGGTGAAGATGCCCACCTCTTAGAGCAAGAACCAGATGCAGCACAGAGCCACCCTGGATCTTGTAATCCGCTGCCGTTTTCTCATCATTCCTGAGGTGGAAAAGATGGAGGGTTTAGAATAAAGATAAAGAAATGTACTGTAGCAGGATGAGCGTGTGAGTAAAATGCCATACATCTGTTTTCCACTGTAGATGAGTCTCTGTTGCTGGGGTGGGATTCCCTCTTTCTCCTCCACTCTCTCTTTTATTCTCTCCACCTGAACAAGATGGACACATCAAATCAAATGGTCGTTTACAATGTAAACTATAAATGACTGCGTGTTAACACACAGCTAAGCGTTCATCGTTCAAGTATTTTATATTGTAACGTTACCTTGTCTGTGGGCTCGATGTCAATCTCGATTTCTTTGCCAGTGAGCGTCTTTAAAAACAATGCATACGATTAGTTATTTATTTAGACATTAGATTTCCTTCTGATAGGTCTGATGCACTTTTTAATAGATGGCCGTTTGTCTGATTCACAACGCCTAACTATATTTAATGAAATAATTAAATTAGCTACTGGCGAACTGGACAATAACTGTGCTGAAAGAAATGCATTACGTTATTCTTCGTTACATTCTTACCTTGACTTTAATTAGCATTGTGGCTTCTCTTGTTCTAGAAATTCATGCAGGAATAAATGGATGCAAATATAATTAACTGACGGTAGAAGAAGTTCAGATTTCTATAATCAGTTATTCCCACAATTTCTTCACCACCACCGTATTAGAAGTTCCTGTGTCACTGAAAAATAATTCCTACCATTCTAGTGTATGTACGAACAGTTCCGAGGTGCAATGAGGAGAATAACGGCATTCGATGCCAGAAGAAGATTTCGAATTTATAACATTAACTCATTGTTTTAGATTTTATTACTTACATTTAGCTTATTTACATTTATCACATAGCTTACTGAACTGATACTAAATAATACTATATTTTAGTTGAATCCAAACTGCGTAACCGGAAAATTGTACAAAATTTGCGACATTTATTACGACAGTAAGCTGCGAAGCAAACGTTTTTTGTAGTTTTTCGTGGAAGGTTTGAACTTGAATTCACGCGGGAGCCGTCAGCACAGAGACTACATGCGCTGTGACAGCCGTAAAAATCCGTCCTCCTAACATGACCGCTTCCAACCCGGAAACAGGTTTCATTCTCTCATGAATATACCTACAAGAGGTGCACGTCTCCAATTATAGGTAGGATAATTTTTTATTTGGTAAATAAAGTATATGGATAAGAACGCATTTATATTTGTTTGAAATAAACAGCAAAAACATTTAGTGTCAATGCGACTTAGAAGTTATGCTCTTATGGCCTTGGACTGGTTGTCTGACAGTTAGACTAGACATGTGCAGAACACATAACCAGATGTGATACGTTTAAAGGGTCATTTAATTAGATTAGTTTATGATGCATTGGTTAACTCTCCTGTCTCAAATGGAATAACTATTTGGTATTACAAAGAGTTTGACCATATTTTTTTTAGATATTTATATAAAAAAAGGATATTTCCTGTCTCACAGTGTATCACAACCCCTGCAACTCCCATAACTGTGGTGGGAATGTTTTTCTTTCTCTTTTCTTGTGTTGTTACAGACAGTGAGATACAGTCTCAAGGCCATCCTCTTCAGCAGCCATGCCACGTATTGAAAATGATATCAAGCTCGACTTCAAGGACGTTCTGCTTCGACCCAAAAGAAGCACTCTCAAATCTCGCAGTGAGGTTAGTCATTCTTGATACATTTTAATTTGCATTAAAGGAGACATATTGAGTATCAGGTTTAGTCTGGCCTCAGTTTATTTAAAGTTTCATTGCAATCACACATGCAGTGCAATGTTAACTACATTTTGGGTTCTCTTTCATTACTTTTTTTCCACACTCTCTTCTGTTTCAGGTGGATCTCATGCGCAGGTTTACTTTCAGAAACTCGAAGGGCAGTTATCGTGGGATTCCCATCATCGCCGCCAACATGGACACCGTGGGGACTTTTGAAATGGCTTTAGCCTTACATCAAGTATGAATGAACTCTTAGAATTTTCACACAGCTAAACAGCCTAAACAAATATTTTCATATTGTAAAAAATGTTAAAGAACAGAAAAATGATCACAAACGCAATATCACTGGTCTATAGTTTGTCAGCATGACTTGATGTGGAGTCCAGTGGTCAAAATAGAGCAATTATGTGAGCATGTGGAATTTTTTTTTGTACGTTTGTTGTCATGTGTCCTGCACCTGTACCCAGTTTTGGTTAGATGCATGAAAACGTCTCTGGTTACTTACGTAACCTATGTTCTCTGAATAGGGAACGAGACGCTGCGGAAAGCGCAGTGGGATATCCTCTGGATGTGCCGATTGTCTGAAGCCCTATAGAATCACGCCAATCCATTGGCTGATGGCGCTCGCGCAAAGCTGGCTCCGCCCCGACGCTCTTACGTCGTAGCATGATGTACGCGCGCGCGCCATCTTCTCCTCAGATTTCTCTGCCGAAAAGAAAAACTGTCGGCAGCGCGAGGAGCTTGGCAGCGAACGCAGCGTCTCGTTCCCTATTCAGAGAACATAGGTTACGTAAGTAACCAGAGACGTTCTCTTTCATAGGTTCACTCAACGCTGCGGAAAGCGCAGTGGGAACGAAATACCAAACTCGCCAAGCTAAGCGCTGCCATAACCGGTACCAGACCAAATAATAACAACCATGATAGGTTCAAGCAGATAGAACCTGGGAACCTGGAGTCATGTCAAGATCCAAATTATAGAACCTCACAAAGGTGTGCGGAGAGGACCAACCTGCCGCCACACAAATGTCTTCCAAGAGGGCCCCTCTAAAGAGAGCTTGAGAGGAAGCCACACTTCTGGTGGAATGCGCTCTGATGCTAAGAGGTGAAGGCAAACCACGCACCTCATAAGCCAGCGAAATAGCGTCCGTTACCCAGTGGGAAATCCTCTGCTTTGATGCTGCAAGCCCGCGGCGGCCAGCACCAAAACATACCAAGAGCTGGTTTGATTTCCTCCAACCGCTTGAGCGATCTACATACAACTTCAAAGAACGGACCGGGCAGAGCAAGTTAAGTTTCCTTTCTTCCTCAGAGGCAAAAGGAGGAGGGTGGAAAGCATTAAGGTTAACAACCTGAGAGCGGAACGCCGTGGAAAGAACCTTGGGTACATACCCCGACCTCGGCCTCAAGGTAACCCTAACCAGGCCAGGAGCGAAGTCCAAGCATGACTCACTAATAGAGAGAGCCTGCAAATCCCCTATCCGCTTCAGTGAAGATAAAGCTAACAAAAGAGCAACCTTAAGAGTCAGAATCCGCTCAGGAGCTGACTCCAAGGGCTCGAAGGGAGCCTCTGTCAAACCCTCCAGGACGACTGACAGGTCCCACGAGGGAACACTAGGGGGGCGAGCCGGTTTCAGGCGCCTAACCCCACGCATGAAGGCCGAAACTAACCTCAGTTTCCCCAAGGGAATCTCATCCGATTCTCTATGAGCAGCAATAGCTGCGACATACACTCTGAGAGTGGTAGCGGCCGCTCCGGAAGCAAACTTTTCCTGCAGGAATTCCAGCACTGAGCCTACTGGGCAGCTAACTGGGTTCCTATCATGTGCTAAGCACCACGCCTCGAACACCCTCCACTTGGAGGAATATAGCCTCCTCGTCGAAGGGGCTCTAGCATTCGCAATAGTCTCCTGAACGTCGGTTGGGAGATCAAAGCTTAAAGCTAACGGCCTCTGATAGGCCAAACGTACAGCTTCCAAATGTCGGGGCGAGGATGCCATATCCTGCCCTGAAGCTGGGAAAGCAGGTCCTCCCTGACCGGTATCTCCCAGGGGGAGGATTCCAACAGAGGGATCAGCTCCGAAAACCATGGCTGGGACGGCCAGAATGGGGCTACCAGAAGGAGGCGGACTTCGCTCTCCCTCACTCTGGACAGAACCGCCTGGATCAGCTTGATGGGCGGGAAGGCATAGAGTTTCTGCATCGGCCAAGGGTGGGCGAACGCATCTATCCCCAATGGAGCTGGAGGGCTCAGAGAGAACCAAAGCGGGCATTGGGACGACTCCTGAGATGCAAAGAGGTCCACTTCCGCTTTTCCGAACACCTCCCAGATCAGGGCCACCGACTGGCGGTTCAACATCCATTCCCCAGACCTGAGCTTCTGCCTCGACAGAAAATCTGCTGCGAGGTTCAGAATCCCTGGGACATGAACTGCTCTCAGAGAGAGGAACTTGTCCTGGGACCACAGGAGAAGGTGACGCGCATGCCTGTCTAGGGTGCGCGATCGTGAACCCCCCTGTCTGTTTACATGGGACACTACTGCCATATTGTCCGTTCTGACAATGACATGGTGTCCTTCGAGGAAAGGGAGAAAGTGGCAAAGAGCCAGGAAGACAGCCCTCAGCTCCAAGCTGTTTATGTGCCACGAGAGGGTCTCGCCAGTCCAAACCCCACACGCTGGCCTGCCCTCGAAAACCGCTCCCCAGCCGGTCAGAGAGGCATCCGTCGTAACCATCTGGCGACGGAATACCGCACCCAAACCGACTCCTTTCTGAAGGAAGAGGGGGTCCCGCCAGATTGACAGGGCGCGAAAGCAACTGCGCGACACCTTCAATAGGCGAAAGGCTGGCCCCGTGGGCCGAGCCCCTGAGAGCTTCATCCACCACAGAAAAGGTCTCATGTGGAGCAGCCCCAGAGGTAGCACAGGGGAGGCCGCGGCCATAAGGCCCAGAAGTCTGCGGCAGGTGCTCACGGAAACATGCTGGCCTAGTGCGAAACGGGACAGACATGTCACCAGACTGGAAATCCGTGCAGGAGCCAAACGGGCCTGCATAAGAACGGAGTCCATGCATACCCCCAAGAAAACCGTGTTCTGAGCTGGAGTAAGAACGCTCTTCTCCGTATTCAGCCTCAAACCGAGAGACTGAATATGACGGAGGACAATGTCCCTGTGGTGAGTCACCAACTCTCTGGAGTGGGCTAAAAGGAGCCAATCGTCCAGGTAGTTGAGTATATGGATGCCCTGGAGCCGCAGCGGGGCCAGAGCAGCATCCATACACTTTGTGAACGTCCTTGGCGCTAGAGCGAGGCCAAAGGGGAGGACCCTGTACTGGTACGCTTTCCCTCCAAAGGCGAACCTGAGGAACTTCCTGTGTCGCCGTACGACCTGGATGTGGAAATAAGCATCCTTGAGGTCTACCGTCACGAACCAGTCCCCCCGCCGGATATGAGATATGATGGCCTTCAGCGTCAACATTTTGAATTTTCCTTTGTAAAGAGAGAAATTCAACCGGCGAAGATCTAGTATCGGCCGCAGGCCGCCCCCCTTCTTCGGGACCAGGAAGTAACGGCTGTAGAAGCCCTGTTCGACTTCCCCCGAAGGAATCTCTTCTATCGCCCCCTTCAGCAGAAGGGATGAAATCTCCTGCTGTAGTACAGAAGCCTGAGCGGCGCTGTCGACTACAGTAGGAAAGACCCCGTTGAAGCAGGGGGGGTTGCGACAAAACTGAAGCGTGTAGCCGAGCCGAACTGTGCGAAGGATCCAAGGCGATACCCCTGGTAAACGCTCCCATTCTTGAACGAAATGTGATAGAGGCAGAGGAGTGTTGCAGTGCAAGGGACATACCTGAGGTAGGGTGTCGCGCTGGTTTCCATGGGGAGGCGCGGTTGACCGTGGAGGAGAGCGCTTGGCGTCCTGACACGTATTGGGGGGTACCACCACCTGGATAGAAGTAACCGGGTCCGCCTGCTCCAGAGGAAAAAGAACTGTGCCTCTGAGGAAGCGATTGGCGGGTGTAACGTGCACCGGGAACGAGGGGAGAAAGCAAGATGCGTCTCCTTCCTCCTGCGCCGGACTGGGTGAAGAGAGTGAAACAGGACCTGCACTTCGAAACACGCTGGGTGGCGAAGGTGACAGGGTTGGATGAGGAGAGCCGGCTGGAGGAGGGCAGAAACGCTTGCGCGGTCTGTCCCAACCTCGTAGATCTGATGAGGCTCTCCTCTTCCTGCCCTGCGGGTCAGGAACGGCTCGAGGAGGCTGGAGCGGCCGATTTGTTGGACCGCTTCAGCTGAAGGCGCTTGTGAGGGCGCTGGCGAGGAAATGGACGACCTCGGGCTCCCCAGACAGTAGTTGGTGGGTGGCGAGCCGGGTCACTCCTGCTAGTAGGGAACTCAGCCCTATGAGCAGAGCGTTCTCGGGTTTGAGAAGGGGGAGGATTGGAGTCACTGGGCCCTCTGACCCTCCTGGGCATAAACTGCCTGAACGCGGCCGACTGAGACTTAGCGGCGCGGAACTTGTCAACCACCGTGTTGACCGCCTCCCCGAAAAGACCTGAGTGGGAGATAGGGGCATCCAGGAGGAAACTCTTATCCTTGTCTCGGATCTCCGTGAGATTCAACCAGAGGTGGCGCTCTGCAGCAACCGAGCCCGCCATAGAGCGACCTACAGCCCGAGCAGTGTGCTTGGTGGCTCTTAGGGCCAGATCTGTGGCTTTGCGAAGCTCTTTGACAGCTTCGGGCGTCAGTCCCTCTCCTTCATCCATGTCCTTCAAGACGTCCGCTTGGTAGGCTTGAAGGATGGCCATGGTATGCAGGGCCATGCCTGCCTGACCAGCCGCCATGTAAGACTTCCCAATAAGGGAGGAAGTAGTCCTACAAGCCTTGGAAGGAAGAAGGGGACGCGCCTTCCAAGACGGTGCAGACGACGGGGCGAGGTGGTTAGCCAGCGTGTCCTCGACCGCTGGAATAGCGGAATAACCCTGCTCCACAAAACCAACAAGGTTGGTGAAGTCAGCGGCTGCCGCATTAGTTAGGCGTGCGGAGAATGGCTGCTTCCAGGATCTGGAGATCTCGTGATGCAGATCGCTGAAAAAGGGCAGCTTTCTTCGCTCTGGCCTAGAATTAGGGCCACGTAGGAACCTCTCGTCGAGTTTGGACGATTGAGACTCGCGGGGCTCATCAGGCCAGTCAATAGAGAGCTTCTCTGTAGCGCGCGACAGCACCTCAATAAGCTCAGTGTAGGCCGGAGTAGGCCGCGCGTCCTGGCCGCTAGGCGGGATAACGTCATCAGCCAGAGCAGGCCCGAAATCCTCGGAGTCGGAGGCTGCAGTGTAAATAACGTCATCCAGACCGAAAGAAACCGATTCGCGGGCTCCCGGGCTGGGACATAAATAATCATGCGCGAATTCAACCGCGCCGCGTGCGTGCTCGGGAGAGGGAGGGAGAGAAAGGGCGAGGCCCGTCTGCTCATACTCAATATCCTCGAGCTCAACATCCGAACCCCAGGCCGCGGATCCACGAGAGGCCTCAGCAGTCTCGGGAGCGCGACGGGGGGAAACGAATGTCTCCTTCTCAAAAACCGCGAGTCTAGAGCGGAGGGTTTTGAGAAGGAGATTGTCACAAAATTTAAATTTCGACAATCCTATTACAGCCTCACGCGCATGCGAAAAACCCATACATTTAACACACTTACTGTGAGGGTCGTCGTTCGAGATGAAACGAACGCATGGCGGAGAGCAGCGTCGATAATCCATGACACTTCACTGTAAGGAGAACAGAGTTCCACTTATACCAGTCGCTGAAGTGTCGAGACGAAAGCTGAAATTGAATTGAAGAATTCGGGCTCAGAAAAACCGCACGAAGGGCGAGATGTGACCGCTTCGTGAAGGCAGAGAAATCTGAGGAGAAGATGGCGCGCGCGCGTACATCATGCTACGACGTAAGAGCGTCGGGGCGGAGCCAGCTTTGCGCGAGCGCCATCAGCCAATGGATTGGCGTGATTCTATAGGGCTTCAGACAATCGGCACATCCAGAGGATATCCCACTGCGCTTTCCGCAGCGTTGAGTGAACCTATGAAAGAGAACAGATGTTTGAAATTAATTTTTGGTTTTCTAAGAGGATAAAGTGAAGTGAAGTGTTGATAGCTATAATTTAGGTTTTTATTATTTTTTATACCCTTTTGTCTATTTAACAGACTGCAGGTGTTTATATATTATATACGTTATATATTAAATTGAAATCATTCTTTTGTAGTTTACTCTCTTTACAGCCATACATAAGCATTACTGTGTGGATGACTGGAAGGAGTTTGCTGCCAAGCACCCAGAATGCTTACAGGTGAGCAGCATCTTTCCTAGATTTTATAATCTAGTCTATGGTTCTCTAGATTGTTGATTTTTAGATGATCTGGCTCAGACAAACTTCCTCTTTCTTTCTGTCTCCAGAGTGTAGCCGTCAGCACAGGGACGAGTGAGGGGGATTTTGAGAGATTGGGGGCCATTATTGCTGCTGTACCTCAAATTCAGTACATTTGTGTGGATGTAGCCAATGGCTACTCCGAACACTTTGTCAACTTTGTGAAAGATGTGAGGCAGATGTTCGCTACACACACGATCATGGTCAGTTACCTTTCAACGTCAACATTTAAACATTTTGTTTGCATTATCTTATTAGCAATCATCTTAATATTTTGAAGGCTGGCAATGTGGTCACTGGAGAGATGGTTGAAGAGCTGATTCTTGCTGGTGCTGACATCATCAAAGTGGGCATTGGACCAGGTGACATCATCAGTCAATTATTGACAAAGTTTCAGATGGTGTTCCAATTCACATTACACCATTTTCACAAATATCTTCATGTGTGTAGGTTCTGTGTGCACCACTCGTAAGAAGACCGGTGTGGGTTATCCTCAGCTGAGTGCAGTCATTGAGTGCGCTGACGCTGCACACGGCCTGAGTGGACACATCATATCTGTGAGACTCTTGTGTTTGAGTGCAAACTTCTTTCAATAGAAATTAGTAGTAACATTCCCACATTGCTACTTGCATGCTTTGTGTAAAAAGAATGTTTGATCATGTATATGTTGGGCTCATCTGTTTTTGTCTTTCTGTAGGATGGAGGATGTACCTGCCCAGGTGACGTCTCCAAGGCATTTGGTGAGTCGTGGGCTTTAACACAGATCAGATATTGTTGCAAACGAGACAAAAATCAGCACAATATCAGAATTTTTTGTATCTCTTCTGGACCACTTCCAAATGTGGTTTTAAATCAGATACATATCCAAAATCTGGACATCTGACTTGCGTCTAAAAACATATATCCGATTCCCCGTGGAATTCCAAGCCACCACAAGGCCAGAGAAGCACATTTTCCCACAAAGATAAGCTGACGTGCCTGTACTCAGTCACACAAAAACTAACAGCATTTTTTTATTGAGGCAGAGACTTTATATTTAGGCAAGAGATTGTGTACACAATGAAACATTCAGGAGCACAGACACTTGTTTTGAGCTGCTGCCCTTGAATTTTGTATATAAAATAAATAACTTCGCTACTGAAAGCTACACTATATTTTTTTATCTAAAAAATATATAAAAATTTACATTATATTTTATATTGATATTTGGTAACACTTTATTTTGATGGTCTCTTTTGAACATTCTGTTGACTATAAGTAACGTTGCAACTCCATGTCAACTGACTCTCATTAGATCATTAGTAGACTGTCTGCTTAATATCTGCTAACTCTTTATTGTGATGGTCCTTCAACAGACATTCTACTGTCTATAAGTAGCTTTGCAAGTACATATCAACTTATTCTAACCCTACCAGTCTACATCAAGCATCAATGACAGCTTTATCTTATCCATGCTGGGTAGTAATCATAGTATAAGCGGCATAATCACATCAGGTCAAGTCACCTTTATTTATATAGTACTTTTTACAGTATACAGATTTTACAGTAAGCAGATTGTTTCAAAGCAACTTCACAGTATTAAACAAGAAAATAACAGTATAAATGTTTCAAAGTTCTTCAATTATGAAAGGAATACAACATCAGCTGTAAAGCAGCTCAAAAAAGACAGTAGAATCATTATTCAGCTCAATTTTGTTCACTGTTGATTCAGTTTAGTTCAATAACAATGTGAATGTTACAAATTTATTAGTTATGACATGAACTCAATTAAAGTATAAATACACATTTCTGATGTGCATTCAAACAATTTTTATATACGACCATTCAAAACCTGAGGGTCAACTGTGTCGCCGAAAACAATCACCAGTGGAATCCTTCTAGTTTGAACATTGGACTCGGACATTCCTTTTTGCCTTACTACCTGTGAAGGACACATTTTCAGCTGTTGGTAAAGTGGTGGAAATTCATCTGTTAAATAAAGTCAGGTCTCTCAGTGGTAAAATCAAACAAGATTTATTTTTCTGTGATCATGATCTAGGACAGTCCACTACCAAAGTGTATTTCAGAGAGCTACAAAATGAGCTCTAAAATATAGAGTATTTATTCAGCACAATCATACATATTAATTTATCATTGAATAAAGACATAAAAAAATTATTTCATAAGCAAATGGACAGATTACCATAAGCCCTCCTACTTTTTTTTTTTTTTTTTACCACACCCATTTCATCTTTGTCCACCTTGGTCTTTCTCAACATCCCATAATATGCCTACCTTATGCATGTAAAGGTTTTTTAATTGGAAACATTTTATCTGACTCCATAGACTTTTCCCAGGCCTACTGACCTTGACTACAGAAAGAAGTATTTTTCAGTACTTCTTTTTTCACAGTATATGGCTATAGAAAGAAAACAACATACAATAAGATTTCATAGAATTTTCCCGAAATATTGATTTTCACAGATTTCATACAATTTCTCCAAATATTGATTTACACAGTTATGTATACATGTTGAAAATAAAATAAACAAAAAGCTAAAACATAAAGAACATATACTGTGAATGATAAAAAATATCCTTTCTACACATCCTCCCTTCAGGGACAAACTGCAAACTGTTTTCAGAACTGAGTGCTAATTTCAAAAGCAAAAACAAAATGTATCTTTCACTTTAAAAGTTATAGGTAATCTCTGTACCTCATGCTAAATTAACTAATTTAATCGTGTATAAGCAATGGTATTGACTTAATACACACAGGAAAATAATATTTCTCTTCCCGTTTCAACCAGTGATTTTTTTGGCTTGTGTTTGATTGGCTAAACTGTGTGACAGGGGCGGGGGCTGACTTTGTGATGCTGGGAGGAATGCTTGCTGGCCATTCTGAGAGTGGGGGCGAAACCATAGAGAAAAACGGCACAAAGTACAAACTGTTCTACGGCATGAGTTCAGACACGGCCATGAAAAGGCATGCAGGAGGTGTAGCAGAGTATAGGTAAGCAAATGCTGGAAGCTTGTTGATTATTTTATCTAGTGGTTTGTACATTGCATTACATTTATGTTACTTGGTAAATAATGATCACGCAAAAAACAAGCCTAAGTATGAAAGCGAATGGCCAGTTTGATTTAAAACCATGTATTCTGGTTTAAAACGATTTTCAGACCATTAACACAACTCGATTTAGATCATATAATAATGGCTGTCATTATTGTGTTTTCAGGGCATCGGAGGGTAAAACGGTTGAAGTGCCTTACAAAGGGCCTGTGGAGGTGACGGTGAGAGATGTCCTGGGTGGAGTTCGTTCCACCTGCACGTACGTGGGTGCTGCTAAGCTGAAAGAGCTGAGTCGTCGTACCACCTTCATTAGGGTGACCCAACAACTCAACACAGTGTTTGGTAATGATAATTAAGTTAGTTCTAAGGTCTAACCAGGTCCATATTGGGCCAAAGTATGCCAAATCCATGCAAAGGTCATTTTATTCTCTCCACAGTTATGCACACATATGCTTGTTCTTTCTCTCACACACACACACACACACACACACACACACACACACACACACATATACCTTACATTGTCAATTAACATTTCATGTGTATTTTTGGGTTCACACGTCAGCTTTTGAATTCACCAGATGCTGTATTGGCCACAACATGGGCTTTCATTTTTTTTTTTGGATTATTCAGTCTTTGGAAACTTCTAAGTTTGAAATTAGAAGTTTAGAATTGAAGTATTCAAGGACACTCTACTGATAGTGTAAGTTTTGTGCAGTTTGTGTTTTAGGTCATAATCTGAAATCTTGAGTTCATTTTCAGGTAATTTGTCTAAACAACCTTAGACAAGATACTCTATTAATTAGAGCCTTATATTTTATCCAAATAATTCAGACTTTGTTGTGAATTTTATCTAACTGTCTATGCCTAATGTCTTATAATTCTGGGATTTTCTGATTTGAAATTCTATTCTCCCTGGACCAACTCAAATGCTTTAATAGATTATTACAGTATTAGCGGTCTGTTATACAATATGCTAAAGACATCCGTTATGTACTACCATTCTATTATATAGCATATATTTGAAGACCAAAGAACCAAGGGTATTTTTTACCCTTTTAACAGTTTCTCCTGTGTTTGTATGTTGCAAATACAGTGGTATTACACAATCTTTCGAAGTCTTAATCAGTTTTTGTCATAGTATTATGCATTTTAGCCTGGTTTGATCATTAGATATACTTTGTCTTTTTGTTATACTGTTTACACTATTGATATTCCATTACAGTTAGCGTTCTCATTGATTATGATTGAAATTTGCTGATGGAGCAGATTAGAATGAATGTAAAAGAAATGAAACCCATTTCCCCACTTAACTAGAGCTAGATGGGCCCAGTTGGCTGATAAGTGGACGGTTTAATTTAATCCATATTGATATTGATCTTTTTTTCTTATATATTTCACTTAAAATAATTCCAGATCAAATTATTTCAGATGTTCAGGAGTTAACATTCCTGTATTGTATTCTGAAAATAAATCAATCAATTAGATAATCATGACTTGTGATGTGTGTTCTTTGCTGTGTAGGTACATAAAGTTAAGTATCTTGAGCATAAGAAAATATTTGTTTACAATTTGAATACAAATAATTGTGTTTGTCTCTGTAAAGCCCTTGATCTGTTTTTCAAGCTGAATGTAAACATGCTGCAGCCCTTCTTTTATTACCTTTAAAACCTATAAGTAGTAGTTCACGCAGAACATATTACATACAGATTATTTAAAAGATTTCCCTGTGATTTCATCTCACAGTGTGCATCTTACTGAGAACATCAGTCAGCCTTAAAATGATAGTATGTTACTGCACAATACACCAGAGTATAGTCAGTTGCAACATAATTGCATGGGAGGGGTTATGATGTTATAAAAGAAGGTGACGTACAATGAGGAGGAACAGGTGGCAATGTACACTCCTTCCAATTGCAGTACACCACAGCTGCACACCACAGACACACCAACTTAGAGGTAAGGAAAACGTGTTCTTTTTTTTTTGTGCTTGTTAATTGATGCATTTGATGATTTGTTTTAATGTGAATAATTGTGCAAATGTGCCATTTTCAAATGTAATTTGTTTGTAGTGCAAATCTTTTGTGTAATGTCAATTAAACTAGATGCTGCATTTCACATCCTGTCTCAAAACCGGTTTGACAGGTTACATTTGTTTAAAAGGGAGGGACAGGCAGAGTTATCTTATATCCTAAGTGTGTATTTCTATGCTTTGTACAATCATTATTTTCCTCTCCCTCCAGTGATGGCTTCTTCCAGCAGTTCCCAGGCTGCAGAACAGTGCCTGTGTTCAATATGTCAGGATTTCTTCACCAACCCAGCAACCATCCCGTGTGGACACAACTTTTGCATGGAATGTATCAGTAAACACTGGGACAGCAGTATGGAGACTCGATGCCCCCTTTGCAAGAAGGACTTTCACTTGAGACCAGATCTTGACATCAACAGAGAGTTCAGAGATCTCATTGAACAACTGAAAAGGGTAGAAAGTCCTGTCCAACCTGGAGTAATACCATGTGATGCCTGCACAAAAATAAAGAGAGGTGCTTTAAAGTCTTGTCTGCATTGTGAAGGATCTTTCTGTAAAACACACCTAGAGCCTCATAACACCGTAGCAAAACTGAAGAAACACAAACTTATCAACCCAGTGGAGAATCTGGAGAACTATATTTGCCCAAAGCATGAGAGTCCCCTGGAGCTGTTCTGCAGAGATGATCAGATGTGTGTGTGCACGTCGTGTACGATAAAAGACCACAAAACCCACAACACTGTTACTGTAGAGGAAGAGAGTGAAGAACGGAAGGTGAGAGACGATTTATCTATATTTATTTGTACTTTAATGAATTTGCCTAAAAAAACACTTCATTTCTGTCCACAGTCTCAGTTTGGAAGAAGGCAGGCTGAGGTTCATTTGATGATTCAGAACAGAATGAAGAAAATTGAAGATATCAAATGCTTGGTACAGCTCAGCAAGGTAATTCTTGTTGCATGTTCAAAGTTTTAATGTGAGCGAAACACAACATTGATTGATCTATTTAATTATGTACATAAATTGCATTCAAGATATACATTTTAGCAGTTCATTGTCAAGAGAAATGGAGTGTTCTCTTCTAAACAATTATTTAAAGATCTAAATTATAAGAAAAGATATAATAAAAAGAAGAAAATTACAGATCTTGGAAAATCTCTAGGGGCCATGAAGTTTTCATAAGGAGACAAAAATATATAGTCTGCACAGATGTATAGACCACATCCTGTAAAAATGACGTATGTTGCATTATGTGTGTGGGTGAACATGGGTTCTGGGGAACAGGAGCATTGTTGTGTGTAACAACAGTTAGGAGTTAATCGTCTAGAAAGGTAGAAAACTGATAAATTGAACAATAAAAAATGTGTGTATTGCTAATGCCATTGATGCAAACAGGAAAGCATTGACGCAGGTAAAACCAAGCATTGAAGCAAGTGATGTAACAATCAACGCACGCAGGACATATGTTGACGCAAGTAGAAGCAACATGTACGCAAATGAAGAGATATTTTGTGTCATTAGTGATTATAAAATGGGGCCTTTTTGAGCTCTCTAGCAGAGTTTTAGATGTGTGTGTTTGTGTAAGATCTTCTGGAGAGAGCAAGCAGGAAGCAGAAGCCAGCCACAGACCACAACCCTCAGAAAAAGAAACCTGATTTTCTTAAATGCACGCAAGAAATAATAAAATGAGAATGTGGACTGCCCTCAAAACTCTGAATAGTTTTGTCCCAGTCTGTTTATTTGCTGATGTTTATTGTAGAGATCAGAGTAGACCCTGAGATAATATAATCAAAGAAGAGAATATTATATGCCTACCTGACTCCTCCAGAATCTATAAAGGTAGACCTTTTACAGGAATTGAGTAATATATATAGAGGAAGTGTCTTGTGACCAAGATAAGAGTTCAGCACATCATGCATTCTCATTCACCCAAACGTCCCAATCAGAATTTAGAATATTTCTACGATTTGGGCATTGATTAAAAACAATCTGAGCCTGAGGCGGGCTGTGTGTTGAAAAGTTTGATGAAGTGCTGTAGAATGCCCTGACCAATCAAAAAATAACACCAGAAAATTGCAGTATTTTTCAGTATTAACTGTCACACAAGCAAAATTGGACAGAAATATTTGCGTGCTATTAAGGTGCTAATAACGGGGAGTTTAATTTATCTTCATGAATGAATCTCTGACTGATATTAAAGTGTCGTTTGCCCCCACTAAAATAGGTCATACCATGAGCAGTTGAAATGTGCTTTTAAGGACGTACATTTATTGCATGAACGGACCAAGAATCTAATATAAGTGTATAAAATGCATATGCATAGTTCAGTTTAAACCTTGCTGAATGCACAAGGCAAACTGTCTGCTTAAATAACAACACTGAAATAAGAATGCGCTGTTTACCTTAAGATCAGCTTTGGGCAACTGTCAAACACGTCCGTCTACCCTAGCGCGTGTTTAAACAATGAAAAAGCAGTGCAGTGGAAAAGGAAAAATGCATGATGGAAAAATGTTCTGTTCAAGTTACGGTCGTTACTGTATAAGCGTTTTCCGAATTGTCACTGGACAGTAGAAAAGTGAAAATGGTATCATTTTATTCAAAGTGAAAATAAGAGCTGTGATATAAAATGTTGGGTATAAATAAACATAGAGATAAGAATAGTTGCAATAGAATATCTATCTATATCTGTCTGTCTGTCTAGTGTATTCTCTCTTGCATCTCATTTATCAGTTGCAACAAAAATTACCTGTGAGAATTACCTTTTAATTCAAATCAATAATTCATGTCACGTCCACATAGTTATTTACCTGCTTGGTATCCATGTCATAAGACTGACTGTACATTGTCCTTTATTTAGCAAAGCTCTGAAAAAGAGAAAGCGGACTGTGTTGAGCTGTTCACGGATCTGATCCGCTCCATTGAGAGCTGTCAGTCTGAGCTGCTGGAGGTGATGGAGCAGAAGCAGAAAGCAGAAGAGAAGCAGGCTGAAGAGCTCATTAAAGAGCTGGAGCAGGAGATCATGGAGCTGAAGAGAAGAAACACTGAGCTGGAGCAGCTCTCACACACTGAAGATCACCTGCACCTCCTACAGGTCAGTGTCGGTCTCTCTGCTCGCAGCACATCACAGGACAACACTCAACATGCTTCTCTCCCGCTGTAGATTTATCCATCCCTGTGCAGCCCGTTAGACACCAAGATCTGGACTGGGATCAGTACTGACGCTAATCTGAGGGAGGACGCTCTGAGGAGAGCTCTATCAAAGCATCAAGAATTTCTCAATGGTGCAATGGTGAAGATTTCAGGAGCTGGTGAGCTTCTCACTGTTATGATTAAAATGAGAACAGCTTGGTTTTTCTAGCATTTTTATATTGAATTATTTTAATTTAATTATGCTTTAAAAGCTAAAACTGGTACTGTTCTACAACTTATTTACGTTCTTTAGAGAATACTAATCAAATGTATAAATTGTTTCCACAGAGCTGAGGAGGATTGAGAAGTTTACAGGTACAAGTCATCTGTGCCATTTCCCTTCATTTTTAACATGCATGCACAAACATTTTCACATTTATAGATGTATGGGTGTTTCCTCAACTATGGTTATCATCATCATCATCATCATTTCTTTATTCAGGACATACATATAAAATGGTCCATAGCACTATACAAGATAAAGTACATACAAAATAAAAAAAAGATAAAAAATTGTAAGAAAATGACTACACAGTCAGAATTCCACAATACACAAAAACGGTGTTCAAATATTAGCATATAGACTAAAGCGCCAGTGATTCCACAAAACCGAAGTGAACCTAACTGCACTCAAAGCAGGGTTCACTAATGTTGCGATGATGCTGTTATGTGACTCTACTAGTCTACACATACATCTGTACATGAGATTCCTAAGTACAGCAGGGCACGTGAATACATTGACACTTACACACATTTGGCTAACACTGCCCCCTCGTGGCAATTTAAGCAGCAGCCTCAAACCATCATTATATGCCACCTTGAGTTTCTGCATACTGCTTTTTTTATAGCGGCGCCACAAGTGGGCAGTGTACATCGGAGTACAAAAAGCTTTAAAAAGTGTAGTCTTCACAAAAAGTGAGCACATACTAAATTTGCGATTCAGCATATTCGCTTGTGCGTACAACATACAATACTGTCTATGAATGTCCCTATCATCAGACAGGTCATCAGTTATATAGTGTCCTAAGTACTTGACCTCATTACACACTCTAAGTAAACTACCAGACAGATAAAAAGCAGGAAATGAGAGTTTACTGTCCTCCCTGCTTCTAGCAATCATTATATGGCTCTTCTTAGAGTTGAACGTAATATCAAAGTCCAAGCCATATTGGGAACATACCCTTAGTAGCTGTTGAAGGCCAGCACTATATGGACAAAGAATGACCAGGTCATCCGCGTACATTAGGTGGTTGACAATGGTGTCCCCAACCCTACAACCTGTTCCACAACTGTTTAGCAACTTCGATAGGTCGTCCATATAAATATTAAAAAGAAAGGGAGACAAAATGCTTCCCTGCCTAACTCCATTACTTATATTAAATGAGGCAGACATAGAGTTACCCCACTTCACATACATGGACTGATGAGCATACCAAAAGGCCAAGATTCTCACTAGATATTTGGGAGCCCCTCTGTTGTACAATTTGCAAAATTGGTTACTTTGGACTGTGTGAACTATATATAAAAAAAACATCTCACTAGTTTAATTTGTCTACAAACAATGTCCAGCATTGGATATACACATACATCTAAAATATACATTTTACTAAAAGTAATAAATAATATTTTAAGATTGAAAGTCTGGGACAAGTGTAATCTATACATAAAGGGCATTTGAAAAGTAGCTAATATAAATGACGAACACACATTGTAAAACATTTCCAGGAAGTTTTAATGGGACAATAACAAAAAGAAAAAGTGAATGCAATACCCGTATAGCTACTATGGTTGTATTGTTTATCCCGTACTACACAAGTATGTGTAGTCTGCTAAGTACATGTTCTGATGTGTCTCTCAGTGATTGTGACTATGGATCCTGAAACTGCACACCCAAAACTCCTCTTGTCTGAAGATGACAAACAAGTTGGATATGGAGAAACACGACAGATTGTCCCAGACAATCCATGGAGGTTTGATAAATGTCCCAGTGTCCTGGGGAAGGAGGGATTCTCCTCAGGGAAATTTTATTTTGAGGTGCAAGTAGAAGGGAAAACTGAGTGGGACTTAGGTGTGGCAAGGGAGTCTGTTATCAGGAAGGGAATAATCACTCTGAGTCCAAGGAATGGACTCTGGACTCTATGGTTGAGGAATGGAAGCGAGTACAAGGCCTGTGACTGTCTGTCTGTGTCTCTCTCCCTGAGAGTGAAGCCCCAGAAGGTGGGTGTGTTTGTGGATTATGAGGAGGGTCTGGTCTCCTTTTATGATGTGGAGGCCAGGTCTCATATCTACTCTTTCACCGATCAGTCTTTTACAGAGAAACTCTATCCTTACTTCAGCCCAGGCTTTAATAATGGAGATACAAATTCAGCCCCACTGATCATCTCACCTGTCAGCAAGAATAAGTGGATTTTAGTCAATGATAACCATTTGTAGAAAAAATGTACAACAATTGTCATTTGTAATAAAATAATGAAAGTTTTTTTTGCTTGCAGAACATTTCTTTTCACAATCATGTTTCTAACATTACAGTAACAGCTCAAATAAAGATGAATTTTAAATTTGTTTTATTGATGAATCATATTGAATCATGACAGTAATTCACACAAAAATATATGTAAAAAACACCATTATCTCTATTATTTTGATGTTTTGTATGATACTGAGACAATAGATAAAACCATCAGGACCCTATTGTTTGTCCAATCACGTCAGGGTGTTAAAACAACCAGGAAACGTTTTTTTTTTTTTTTTGAGCAGCATTAACTTTTGCTACTGACACTTTTTTAACTGACGACAGTTAAACTTTGATTAGTTCACAGTCAGAGCTGGATTAAATGTAAATCAATGTAAGTATCTTAACGCTGTGTTAGCTCGTGTTTATGTTAAAGATTTGTGCAGCAGCTAAACACTTTTCCTCAGAAATGTATTCGTTGTTAAAAATGACCAGATGATATAACATTTAAAGCAAAGCACTTTATTGCTCAAATGTAACTGATGCATTTTCGCTCTCCAGGAATGGAAGTAAAATATTAGATTAATAGGACAATATTGAAATATTAATGTATTCCATTTTGTCAATAATGGCTTGGTATATCACTTCATTGTCAGAATGGCGTCCGTTTTATATTTGTCTGGAAATGCCGTTTCCTAACACATGATTTATTTGAGTGTTTTTCTTCACTGAGCGATTAAAAATGTAAAATTTGAATCAAAAACAAAACATTCAAACATTGGCATCTCTCAAACATTCAAAACATGTTTTAATGATTTCAGTTTAGTGGTAATGTGCATGATCTGAGTTCTTTCAAATTGATTGCAGCTAACATTTCTCATTTAGTTTATCTTGATGTACTAAAACAACTAAACATAACTGTATAGACAAAAAAATGGCAAAATTACTAAAAACTTTAACTAAAAATGAAACTGGAAAACATAAAAACGAATTCAAAATATTAATAAAATCTTGTCTCAGAGCTGCAGTGGATGCAGCACTAAAATAATTCTTAACAACAATGTGATTAAATTCAAATGCTGAACTCTGTCAAACATCTTTGTTTTGAATATTTAACTCATCAAAATCTTTGAATTCTGAAGCTGTGACTCATATATTCTGGTTTCTCTTTCAATTGGATGTGATTCTGGATCCTGATACAGCTCATCCTGTCTGAGACCAGACATGGAGACTAAAAGCAAGACATCCCACACAATGTCAAGAGGTTTGATTTCTATCCTTGCATCCTGACAAAAGAGGGTTTCTCCTCTGGGAGATTTTACTGTGAGGTGCTGCCAGAGACATAAAGCTCTACTGGGGCACAGGTCCCCCATTGTTTGTCTGAGATAGCAACAGTAACTAAGGAGGGCGGGGCTTACTGATAGGTCAATTAAATATAAATTTCATATCCCAAAGAATGAGTCATTGTTATCACACACAAAGACAGTTGTACAGAAAACAACAATGTGTTTCTTTGCTGTGCTACAGTGCTGCAGGCAGGGGCGAAATTCAGGGGAAAATTTTGATTTTACATATGTGCTTTTTAAGGTGTTGGAAGGCCAACAAATTGGATAACAATAGCTTTAAAGGGGTCATATAATGGTACATGCACTTTTACAAGTTGATTGTACTGAAATGTGTGTTGGCAGTGTCTGTACACAACCATCATATAATGATAAAAATCCATCCAGTGGTTTTGTTTTAATCTCCTTATATGTTTTCCCCTGCCTCAAATCGAGCCGTTCGAGCCTGTGACGTCACAAGCTCGCACGCCCCTCCCACGATTGTTGATTGACAGGAGCGTTTCAACACAGACCCGCCCTCGCTCATGAGGGATATGTCAATCATAGTCGAGGACTATGATTGATAGCTCGAGCTGTCAATCATAGTCTGCGCGGCACGGACCGGCGCGGTCATTGTTGATATGCTGGAGCACTGTCTATGAGCAGAATGGCGTCTAAGCGATTGTGGTGTTCTGTTCTTGGGTGTAATAACGAACACAGCAGTCATTTAATGTTCCTAAATCCGAACCGCTGAAGACGCAGTGGCTGAGTTTGTTTTCGAAGGGAATATTCCCAACGAGCAACGTCAATGCTCTCATGTTTGCGCGAATCATTTCACACCAGACTGCTTTATAAACTAGGGTCAGTATAAAGCTGGTTTTGCTAAGAAGCTGCTCATGAAAAAAGGATCGGTACCAGATATTCGTGTTCCTGCTGAATCTCCAGAAGAACGGAAGTGAGTGTAACGTTTTATTAAACTTTATATTAATATATTAATCTTCGCAAATCGCTAGCTGCACGCTTCACAATGAATGCGTCTAAGGTTTACACTCAGGGTACATTACAGCATGTTTTCTATGTACGACGTTCTCAATATAATTCATAATTCCACGTTTATACTGAACAACGCGTTATGGTTATTGTGTTATTGAGTTACAAACGGTGTATGCACAGAACAGAGAGGCGGGGTGAGCAAAGCTCATTATCATTTAAAGTCATATGCACTGAAACGGCGTGCTGAAAACAGAGCTGTTTTTGACCAGGTAAAATAAGTGTTTTCTTACAATACTAATGAGAATTTTTAATTAAAGTATATTACAAACTTTAGACCCTAAAGAATCATATTAGCTTGTACAAAAATGGCATTATATGACCCCTTTAAAAGTAGTGGGCAGCAGTAGCATAAATGATATGTCAAGCAGATAACAGATTCTTAAACATGAGAATGAGGATAAATGTTGCAATGAATGATCCATACTACAAAATGTAATGTGTATTGTCAACATTCAAAACTATTTTAACTCATCCAAAAATTGTTAGTAGTACTCTACACACAAACATAAAATGATTAGCCCACATATATATATATAGGCCTATATATATTTGCACTATAAACAGAAATTCAAGGGGGTAAAATTAATTTCTTTCTTTCTCAAAACTGAGTTGATTTCTATGTGATCAATTTATGTATGTGTTTTCACACATGATCACTGGTGTAGGTCGTCAGTAAATGAGTGTGGCATGTAGAGAAGTCCATCTACAGAAGCCAATAATGAATAAAAATAAGATTATTTGTATTATTTACAAAATTATTGTTTCTTCATGTTTTCATAGCCTACGTCAATACGCGTGCAAACCACTGATGTAGCTCATGACGTCATAAACAGTGAAGCCACCGCGCCGCCATATTGGTATTCCCTAGTGAGCTCACGCGTTCTATTGAATCAATAGGAAATTGTATGATTTGACTGAGAAAACTTTTTTTTTCTTTTATATTGCAATATTAACAAACAGAACAAGTCGATACATACAAGAAATATAAACAATCTTTCAAAACAAAAGAGAAATTGTGGTTCAGAATACATTAAGAGAGGAAATGTGAAAGAAATTTAAATCTATTCAACAATAGTCTTAAAAAGAAAAAGAGTAAGAGAAGAAAGAAAAAAGAAAAAAGGAGAGGGCACAAAAGAAAAAACATTAAGGGAGAATATTAAACATGGCACAAATTCTGGATGTTTTCATTGCTTTCTTGTTACCAGAAGTTGAATTTGTATTTAAATACATCTTCAAAAAAGCTTAAGTGGGGTTTACTTTCATATTTTTACATTTATGGATATGAAACTTTCCAATATTTAAAAGAAGGTTTATACAAAAACGTGCATAACTAGATTCTTGTCTTCGACATAAAACCCAAAAAGAATGTGTCTATATGATAAAGAAAAGTTACAAAAAACCTTTCGGACAATCAGAGCATCAATATATTCCAGAAAGACCGAGTAAAAAGACATTCCCAAAACAAATGATCAACAGTTTCAGAGGAGGCTTCACGAAAAGAGCAGGAAGTATCAATATCACTTCTAAATTTCTTTAAAAAGTATTTAACTGGATAAAATCTTTGAATAATTTTATAGGATATTTCTTTACCTTTATTTGTTAGAAAGAATTTCTGAGGAAGTGACCAAACATATGACCATTTAATATCTGACTGAGAAAACATTGCATAACGATACACCGCTTTTAAATCTAAAGTCTCCCTGAACAGTCTTACAACGCAAACATCCTAAGCATTTAATTGGGTATTTGTTTAAAGTCGGAAATTATTCCTGCTTACTAAAAATTAAGTATATGTGAATTGTGTACTTAAAATATTGCTCATGTGCCCCAGTAAAAGGGGTCTAGCAACGCCCCTGCTGGCAAGGGTAAAACTGAGTGGGATTGGTCAGAGCATCTGCTTAAATTGGGGATTGTCACACCATTTCCTGACACTGGTGTCTGAATTGTGTGGCTGAGGAACCATAAAGACTATGAGGTTGTCAATGAATGATTATCTTGTTTTTCTGTCTCTAACAGTTAAGCCCTGGAAAGTGGGTGTGTTTGTGAATTATGATCTCCTTTTATGGAATCCAGGTCTTATATAGCCTACTCTTTCACTAAGAAACTCTTAATCCCATGTTTTAATAGAAAAGGTAAAAACTCAGCTCCTCTGATCATCACAACTGGCAATTACAATGAATGAATTACATTTCAAATGAAAAAATAAATAAATAGAAAAAGTGTGAAATAGGAAATATTCATATAATATTTAAGGATACAAATGATATGGAAATAGGAATGCCAGTTCTATATTGGTATGTGCTTTGCTCTAATCAATGTGTTTGTAACAGTCTATTTTTTTTAGCATTAGCCTAGTGAGTTTTGTTTTCAGCATTGTTTTTTTAAGTACATTTTCTTTACAAGATATTTCCAGTTGCATGTTTTTAGAAGTAGCCTAGTACAATTTACTTATATATGACAAATGACAATGGCAAAGGAGTCTGAACAGAGTTTTAGAAGTCTAAACCTGCATTAGAGGTATCAGTGTCAACACTAAACAGAATTCACACATTTGGGTAAAGAATCAAGAAAATTTCTCTCACTATACAGAACAGATTATAGGCTAATCGCCTGTTCACGATTATGTTGTTTTGAGCTTTACACTTTGTTTTTAAGAAAACATCTAATTTTCTTGTTATTTGTTATTTATTTCTTTTTTGTTTCGATGCGGTATCCCTCCGCTAGGGGATACATTTACACTTTACATTACTTGACAACACGTACGTTTGGAGAAAGTGAAACTTATTCGGACAAACGAGGACATTGTCTCTTCGCTTATAGGCTATTATATTTTTCAGAGGGCTAAAGTTTATTCAGACAGATAATCAGAGGTATGTGATGAAAGGATTACCTGAACAGAATGTTAATTAAAATGCTTTAATTTACAATACAATTAATAACGACATTTAACAGTGGCGAACTCAAACCATTAGCCTACGCCAAATAGTCATGCTTTTTTACAGATTCCTTCCAGATAAATTTGTAATGCAGAAAAACGGAACCTGGAGTATTTGGGTATTCTATTAATCAGTAATTCAAGGCTCATCGTTCGGAAACTTCTTCTGTAACTCACGCGCACGGTAGCTTACACAGCAACACAGTTGAGTTGGCAAATTTTTAAAAAAAAAGCGGTTTGGTCTTATCGAGAACAAAATTAATGAAAATAGCCGACTTGATACCTCTAACTATTTATTTACTATTTTTATCCATAATTTGCGCAGGTTTAAGTGCAGCCATCTTACGGTTCGCTTTGTTTAGGCCTATTCATTTCTTGTTTATTTCTGTCTAAATCTAATTTGAAATCGATTAGTCATTTATATGTTTATATATTATTACTTGTTGATGTGTTATTTGGCCGTATGATTCTTGTAAAAGAGATATAACTTCACTCATTACAGGAAGGCCTGGTGATTATGGGATAACGTGAATTTTGCTGTAACACCCGGTTGTAAAAGCTGGTGGATTGCAGGCCTATAAGAAATGGCAGAACACTTAACACCACCAAAATCCAGACATGATAGAAGGGAAAGTATCGATTTGCCTCCATGTAAGTCTTCCTGGTCTGAACATACATTATGCAATCACTCAGTAATGCAATGGTGGGTGTTTGAATGCACAGTGCTAATATGTTAAGTATTACTTAGTTTTTTGTTGTCTATTTTAATGAATGTTAGGATTATAAACATTATTTTTTCAGTTATGGGTCTCTGCAGTCGGTGTCTTCTGACAGAGGAGCGTCAGTGTCCAGTGTGTCTGGATGTGCTCGATGATCCAGTCACCACTCCATGTGGACACAACTTTTGCAAGACCTGTCTGAAAGAATGCTGGGATAACAGTCAGGATTACAAATGCCCGTATTGTAAAGAAACATTCAACAAACGACCTGATCTAAAGAACAACACAGTTCTTAGAGAAATTGTGCAACTCTTTGAGAAAAACACCACAGGTAGGGCTATATTTTAAAACTAAAACCTTTTATTAGAAATCCTGTCTCATAAATGTGCACAAAATTGTATTTGCACAAAACTTATTGTACAAAATATGTACTAAATTCAGAACAGATGATGTGCACTTCAAAAGTGAGGACTTCCTGAAGTTAATACATTTCTTCTGCTTTCAGCCCAGTTATGCGCCAGTGGTCTGTTATCTGAAGAGCTTCAGTGTTCCATCTGTCTGGATGTATTCAATGATCCAGTCACTACTCCATGTGGACACAACTTCTGTAAGACCTGCCTTGAGAAGTGCTGGGACAACAGTCAGGTCTGCACCTGCCCATATTGTAAAGAAGCATTCAACAAATGTCCTGATCTAAAATGCAACACAGCTCTTCGAGAGATTGTGCAACTCTTTGAGAAAAACACAGGTATACATACCGGTATATTGTTTTTTTCCAATGCATTTTCATAATATGATATTTAAGTTAGCAACATGCTTAGTTTGACGAGTAACAAAAGTAAAGTATATGTGATATTTTTATGCCCATGAGATGCGTCTATTTATTAAGCCTTTAAAATTCTGTTTTGTATTTTTTTTTAAAGGTTACAAGAGGGAGCCGATAATGACAGAATATTTACAACCCTTAAAAACAGACGTCCAAGAAGAGACTCTGTACAAACCTTCAAGTGAGTTAGTAATATAGCAGGATCTTCTATCCCCCTCATAAATATATATTTTAAATTTAATACAAAGATGCTAATATTTAGCATAAATAATGTATATTCAATTTTTTCAATATTTCAATTATTTCAATACCTATTTGAGCAATTATGGATACATTTGCTTTTTTAAACTTTGAACTGTAAACTTTTTGTTTCTATAAAGTCGATTTTGTCTTCAAGTTCACATATTTTTGGGTTGTTTTTGTAATGAATGTGAAGTATTTTATTTTATTTTTTGTTTGTTTTGTTTTTCAGAAATGGCTTTCTCAAGCAGTGCCCTGAATGAAAACCTTCAGTGCTTAATTTGTCTGGAGCTGTCCACTGATCCGGTGAAAACACCATGTGGACACAACTTCTGTAAGGCCTGTCTGAAGGAATGCTGGGAAAGCAGTCATGATAACAGATGTCCATGCTGTAAAGAAAATTTAAACAATAGAGCAGATCTTAGAGATTTTGAGCAGCTATGGTCTCAATCTGAGGTCCTGATGTGTCAGAACTTTTGCTGTGAGCCTAAAGTGGAGCCTCATGGGAGAGTCCTAAAGATAAAGCAGGTCATGATGATTGACCTTGTGGTGAATTTGTTTTCTAAAATAATCCAGAAACATGACAGACCTCTGGAGTTGTTCTGTAGAGATGATCATACGTCTGTGTGTCTGTCCTGTAATGATGAAGACCACAAGACTCACAACACTGTTCCTGTTGAAGATGAGAGTGAAAAGAAAAAGGTAATGTAAAGTTATCTTTTATTCAGATCAACAGCAAAAGCTAATTATGAATCTTAAAGCATACTGGGTGACGCATCGCATCTGTCTTTTCTCTCTCATCACAGACAAAGAAGGTGATGATGCACAAGCTTGTGCAGCAGGTGATGCAGAACACAATGAAGAAAAATGAAGAAATCAAATGCTCTAAAATGAAAATGAGCAAAGTGAGTCTTATAATATATTATTAATTATAAAACAACTGTTATCCATCCATTTCCCAAACCAATTATCATATGTAAGAACAATGTGCCACTGTTCGTCCGACTGTTTTTACTGTACTTTATTTTTTTATTCTAAACTGTTTTAATTAATCATATTTGTTTTGATTATTTTAATTTCTTCTATGTAAAGCACTTTGAATTACCATTGTGTATGAAATGTCTATGTAGGGGTTGCAAGGTAAAAACATTTATATTATATTATATTGATGTATGCGTTTGATCTGATTACCTTTTTAATTAGAAAAATAAAGAGAAAGAGGAAGCAGACAACACTGAGCTCTGCACTGATCTGAATTACTCCACTGAGAGATGTCAGGTACTGAGATAATGTACATGTTTTCTTACAGCAATAAGTTCAATACATTTATCTGATATCACTATGTTGATACCAGTTTACTTGATATCTATACATGTTCTAAATATTATGTTTGTTACTCATCTGATCTTTCACAGATGATACTTCCTGAGCACTGGGCGAAGACCAGGATGAAATTTTTATTGCTGCTGCAATCCTTTCATCCTCCTGGATCTACAGGATGTAGCCTTTACAAAAAAGGATAAAAGCACCGTTTTGCAAGTTCTTTCAAGCTTAAAGAAAAAAATCATTAATCTTTCAACCAATAATCTCATCAATATATTAAGAATTTTTTTTCCTATAATCACAGAATCACAGTTTAGTAGCTGTAACTAGTATCATAATCCTAACAGGGTTCCTGTCGATCTTTAAAAAGTCTTAAATTAGATTTTTTAAATTTAAGGCCTTAAAAAGTCTAATTTTTACTTACTTAAATTTTAGATGGATTTTAGACATGTCTAAATGCTTTACCAATTTAAAACTATCTCATTAGCGTACACATTTTTTTACTGCAGCATATTACGTCAGTAAAGATGAACATTTTTCCATCTTATATAATTTTCTTGTATTCCATCTTAATATGCATAAACTATTTTGCTAAACATCTGTATGTTATCTGAAAGCACTGGCTCTGTGACATTTTTCAGGCATTGCTGTTTGTTTGTGGAATAAATAATATATTATTATAATAATGTTTCCAAATAATGGTCGAAGCAGACAGACAGAAGGAATGTTTGAGAAACTGGTTTGGAAATTATAATTGTTTTGCAAATTGTGTTTTACACCTTTAAAGCAGTTTTTGAATTTAGCTTTTTTATTTTACTTAATATTGTAACTGCATAATTTTGATTTTTGATAATTTGATACTATTGTAATCTTGTTGACTAAATAAATTCTGAGAAACATGTTACTGTTCAGTGATTTTTGTAAGTACACCTAAAAAATCTTACAAGACTTTGAATAATAATGACACATACATTGATTTCTACTGAATAGAGATGTAGAAAAGCTACCTTAATTCAGAAAACATTGTACATTTTAATTAAATAAAGAACCTTTCCCTGAGGTAAGGAAATCCACTTATCACATCACAACTTCATCTTTGCCATACAAATATTTTATTATATGAATTACAAAATAAGTTTATGTAAGTTAATTATCTGCATAAAAGGTTATAATAAATTGAATAAATGTTTCAGTTTTTTGTTTTCTGAACTCCTGTTGCTGCCATTAAAAAAACGGTTTAGTCTCCATTGTTGGTTTATTTTCCATGTTTGGTTCTACCATCGGTTCCTTCTGATGCATTATGTGAGAGGAAACTATGACCTGTATGGAGGCTCATTGGTGGCATGTACTCTGACCCTGGCTGATGAACACTTCCTGTAGATGAGCACTGCAGCAGACAGTAGAGAGAAAGCAGCCATGATGCTCAGCACTGTTGCCACAATGATCTCTGGCTTAGACATTGTGACTGAGGAGAGAGGCACGAGGTTGGGATGAGGAGTGGCGTCTTTCTCCTTCACATCATGATCACTACGATACAGGAAAGATATATTACTCCTAGAGAGACTCAACTGACATAGAATTACACTGTATTTTGAATTATGTAACTGCTGGCATATTGTGATGAAGGTAAATCACAGATTTGAAAAACAAAAACAAAGGATTAGACTAACCTCTCAATGGATGCGCTAATGTTAAGAAGGTTATCTGCCTTTTGCCTTGATGTAGGAGGAGCTAAATCAGAATATTTACATAATCTGTTGTCTGGGCAGAAAATGAATCCCTGATAACCAGACACCTATAACATTTAGAGACAGAAAGTTATAACAAATAGCCCAGTGATGTGAAACAAGTGTTAAATGATTCAGTCATTATAGTTAACCTGCAGGATTCAAATTAGTTTTACTTAATGTATTCAGAGATAACCAATGATTTTCTCACAAACCTCAACACTCTTGCCTGCTGGACAATCCAACCAATCAGAATCCTTTACTTGAATTTGATATTTGTTTCTTCCAGTGCATCTGTGTCTGTAACAGTGACCTGCCACTGATGCACGGGATGAGGATGAATGATTCTAAAAAAGTTAAAACAGCCTTTACTAGTGGGTCTAAATATCTGAAAACTGTAGCTTTGTCATATTTAAACATTTATAAATATGTTTGTACATAAATGTGAGAACACGTGGTACCGGTCTGGTGAGGTTGGATATGAAACAGCGGCTGTCTGAGCCATATATCTCTCCACTTTCTTCATTCATTCCACTCCTCTCATTCTCCTTGTTCCAGCATTCACTCTGATGAAGAAAAGTGGCATTACACAGTGATAATCATGTGGGAAGTTTTGTTAGGGTGACAACAAAGTGAGGGACCGGTGAAAGAGAAAAAGAAAGACTCACAGCATTTGCCAAGGGTTTGAAAATGTGGCAGCCATCCAGGTACGGATCAGTGAGACACTCCCCCTTGTGGAAGTGAAGGTAATGACAACCCCATGCACTGGGAGGAAGACAGTGGATAGTTTATGTATCACATTTAATACTAATATTTAATATTTAAAAATAAAATAATTACAATTCTAAATAATTATTTTTACCAACTTTAGAAAAGCCATTTAAACCTATTCACTTTTTAACAAGCCCACCATTCAAACATGCAAAATATAGTTTCCTTTAAATCAGTGTCAAAATACCTGTGATTATTCAAAGACGCTTTATTTGTTTGGTTACCTGTCTGTGCAAAAGAAAGTTGAAGAATTGTGACAGGTAGAGAGGGACCCGAACTGACTGCCTTCACCTAAAACACACACAGAAAGAGTGATAAAACAGTGAACAGGCAAGTCTTAGGTGTGACTCCAGCATCGACAAGTGTGTGATATGACTCTTTATGCATGTAAACCACCAAAATAGTTTAATAGCAGATGTCTTACCCTCTCCCCACACCAGGCTCTGAGCTCGGCTAAAGTTCACTGAATACCAGCCTGTATCCTGGAGGGCAGCGAGTGTGATGTGATCGATGCGAATCAGAGACGGCTCCACCAGTAAAGCTGCCATGATGGAGCCCTGAAGCACACGGGCCTCCCAGTGTGATGAGAGACCATCTGAACCAACATCCTGAGAGGAAGAGACAGAGGGAGTGATTGAGTATATCATCTGTGCTTTACATTAGCCAGCAGCTATTTACATTAAGTGCAAACAGTAATAGATACTATTCAAGTGTAAATAGCCACACTGTAAAACCGGTTTGGAAATTTGCACTCAGTTAAAAAAATAAAAAATAGACACCATCTTTACATTGACATTACATCATTTTGTTTGTGTACTTCAATTTCAAAAGTTTCTAGGTTAACATTTGAAGTCACTAACAAAAATGTGACCAAATCATTGTGTATCAAATCACCAAATGTAATGCATTACTACCATGGATTTTTGGAAATGGAAACCTAGCACTTCTATTGTTTTAGGACAATGTACTGTACCATTACTACAATATCATTGTAGTGCCATGTATATGCCATGATTTATACTATTATGAAAAATGTTGGGGTCTGTATAATTTGTTAATGTTTTTGAAAAAAAGTCTCTTGATGCTCACCAAGGCTGCATTTATTTGAACAAAATACAGTAAGAACAGTAATATTGTGAAATATATTTAAAAATACAGTAAGAACAGTAATATTGTGAAATATATTTTTAAATATATTTCACAATATTACTGTTCTTCCTGTATTTTGTTCAAATAAATGCAAATAAATGAAATATAATTGTTTTCTATTTCAATATATTTTAAATTGATCTTTTAGCAGTCATTTATGGTGTTTTCGCCACAAAATACAAAAATACAAAAGGTAATTGCGATTTTTTATCTCACAATTGCGAGATGTAAACTCAGAATTGTGAGATATAAACTTGCAATTGCAAGGAACAAGTCCGAATTTCGATTATATACCTTGCAGTTCAGCCTTTTTTCTCAGAATTGTGAGATTTAAACTCGCAATTGCGAGTCATTCTGAGGGGAACAAAAAGTCAGCTCTCAATTCCGACATTGTCTTGCAATTGCAAATTTATATCTTGCAATTCTGAGAAAAAAAAAAAATCACAATTATTTTAGAAAGCACAAAAGAACATTATTTATTTGAAATATATTTTTTTTGTAACAATGTAAAAGTCTTTAATGCCAATTTTGATGAATTTAATGCATCCTTGCTAAATTATTAATCAATTTTGCTTAATATAAAAAATATAAAAAATGACTGACCTCAAACTTTTGAAAGTATGTAGTAATTGTTGTATCAAGGTGATAACATCACGGTATCATGTCACTGCCACAGTAGCGTTTTGTACGTGGTGGGTACCTTGTTCTCTAATGGAGCTCCAAGGTCAGCATGGGTAGAGTTGAGATGTTTCTGCATTGCTCTGATCACAGTAGGAGAATAGAGTCTAACCTGCCCCATCTCATCTGTGCTGATCACCTGACCATAAGGCCAGCAGTCTACACCAGCTTCATAATACACACAATGACAAAAATGACCAGCAACTAGACAACAGGGCTACAATAAACACCATGACTCTAAAAGATATTTATTCAGCTACATAAAGAAAATTTAGAAAAATTAAGCTGTTACTTATGGAAGCTTGTTTCCGAGATCCAGGGAAAAACACATTTTTAAAAGATAATTGTTACTTTTTATCTCACAATTTTGACATTTTCACTCACAATTGCAAGATATAAACTCGCAATTCTGACTTAAAGTCCCCATGAATACAAAAATTGACCATACTTACTTTGTTTGCCTAAATTGATCGTTTTGTGGTGAACAATTCATCCATGCAAGTCAATCCACACAAAAAATTTTTTTGGCTTCGTAATCTTTAATCAAAATCTGAAATTTCCCCTCCCCTCTGCGTTGGAGGACCTTGCCTGATGACGTAGGTTTCACGGTTTGGGCGTCTTCTTAACATCCGTAATCACGCCCCTCCAACTGAAAGTAGACAGACTGAATGAAAACACCTACTTTTCTAGATCCAATCAGGTGCTAGTTGGGGAAAAAGCCACGCCCACCATTTTGCCTCATTTAGTATTCCGTTTCTCTCGGAAATACGTCACAACACTGGAGAAAAGTCGTTTGCAACTTCCGGTTCACGGGGACTTTAATAACTTGCAATTCTAACTTCTTTTCTTGCAATTGCTAGTTTATATCTCGCAATTCTGACTTCTTTTCTTGCAATTGCTAGTTTATATCTCGCAATTCTGACTTCTTTTCTCAAATTGTGAGATACAGGCCTAAACTCACAATTGCAAGTTCTAAAGTCATAAAGACTCAGAATTGCGAGTTTGTATATCTAACAATTGCAATTTTTTTATCACGCAAATTGCGAGAAATAAAGTCCAAATTGCGAGATGTAAATTGTGAAATAAAAAGTCACAATAATTTTTTATTCTGTGGCGGAAACAAGCTTCCATAGTTACCCTGAGAGGAGAGAGAACAATCCTTCCATCGGCTGAAGAGCTCTTTGCTGAAGCCCAACACGTGGAAAAGCTCATGGATCACAGTCTGTACCAAAACAAAGATTACAAATAATGAATGTTGTACTCTCAATGTTTCCTACTGTACTATAACTGCAGTTCACCTTCTCTTCTCAAACACACACTCACTCACTGTCACCTGCACATAGCGCTCATGTGTGTATCTTTCCATACTGAGCGGCTCTCTACAGATGACCATAGTCCCAGCCAGAGGACGCCCCTCTGAATCTGCCTGACAGTGAGCAGCATAAGCCAGTATACTAGACTGAGACAGGCATGTAAAAATGTTACAGACACTGTATGACAACCAGCATTAAATCTCAGTAGTCATAGTGTCTACCTCTGCTCTGCATTTATCTGTGCTGTGAGTGAACACATAGAGCAGGAAGTCAGTGTCAGGAACTCCCGTCCCCTCTGGCCTCAGCACTGTCGGGACTGGTTGCTCAGGATGGGGATAAACAGCACAGCCATTTAGGTGCTCATCTGGGATCTGTAAGCAGGCAAGACTGAACAATAAGTGCAATATTTTGAGTAGTAGTACGTAGTATGTATGAAACGACGAGACTCACATTCACGCCGAAGCAGCTCTCGAATCTGTAGTTCTCTTTGGCTCTGCCACATCTGAGGAGAATGACACTGGTTGACTAATTAAAATACATTTTGAAAATCAGTTAAGATGAAAGGTCAATGAGCAAGTGCTACTACAAACACTACTAGCACAGTAAAAAACAATGACAGAGCAGTTCAGTAAGAGAGTCAGAGAAGAAGAGTAAAACATGTGTGTCTGTATGTAATTCTTTTCTTTTTCTTTTACTTTGTGATATGGAACTAAGGGTCTGAAATAAAGAAAGAAAGAATGAATGAATGAATAATTGTAAAACATACTTCATGTGGTTAGCAGTGCTACTGTTTCTCCAGACGAATTTGCAGTATTTGTTTATGTCTCTGTTCAGCAACAGACTGTCTGGAACTCGTCTCACTATGAACAAACATCCACAAAAATGTTGCTAAAGAGGAAAGGATTGGGAAGAAAATCTCTCAATATTTGACTATTCAGTACTAACTACTCAACTGCAGTGTTGGGGAAAGTTACTTTTCAAAGTAATGCATTACAATACTGCATTACTCCAAAAAAAAGTAATTTACCATTTACCATAAAAGTTTTGCGTAAAATTCTGAAATTTCATTTTACTGTTTTTATTCATTTTGAGGAATACTGAATGTTTTCGTGCAAGTGTAAAGTGTAAATGGATGTTCACATTTAGTCTAGAACTAAAATAACTATCATGTTAACACAGCGCACACAACACCCCACTTTATTTCTCTCAACATGGGGACAGCTGTCAGTCAAAAAATTTGAAAATGTAACTAGCGTTACGTTATATTTTGTTGTAAGTTAAAAAAGTAACGCGTTACTTTACTGGTTACCTGAAAAAGTAATCTGATTACGTAACTCAAGTTACTTGTAATGAGTACCAACCAGGGGCGTAGCCAGTATTGGGCCAGGGCGGCACTGGCCCGCCCACATTACTCACTGGCCCGCCCAGGAAAGTTTGATAAAAATATTTTTTTTGTTTATTTTTATTATTCAAATGTATTTATGAAAATATATTAATATTTACCTGATTAATTGTTGACTGCTGTGTGTGTTTAATTTGTTTTTCGAATAAAATTTAACTGGTGAAGCAAGTTGTAGAAAGCCTCTCTCCGGAACGTTATTGGTTGCTATGGTTGCTGGGGGTTCCGATAGGAAAACTCTCAGTGGCGTCGGCGCCACAATAATGGCTAAACAACTTTCTTTAATGTGCTATTTGAAAAAAAGCAAGAGTTGAGGAAGAAGACACGCCACTGCCTTCATCTTCCGAGTCCACCCAGCCCAGTTCTTCCGACTCATTTCCCCAGGAGAAGGCTAGTCAGGTGCTGGCGCCGGCCGCTTCTTGCTCCCTCTCTCCCCGTCAGCCTGACGCGGGTTTATCCGCCGATCTAACTGTGATATTATTATTTTAGCTTACTTTAATTTATTTTCGGGTGAACTGTATTTGCACTGCTGAATAGAATAAAATAGACAGGTTATTGTGTCTATACTGGTTTGTCCAGCCTTTATTGAGCTCTGTTGGTTGAACATGATGATTTGCCGAATATAAAGGTGTAACTGTTTTTTCAGTTTGTCTATTAATGTTAATTATTATTGAAGTCATTTTTCAATAATTATTATTATTGAAGTCATTTTTTTCTAGACAAAAATATAGGCCCAGTCACATTTTCACTGGCCCACCCAAAATACAATTTCTGCCTACGCCACTGGTACCAACCAGGTACCAACCTACCAACACTGCTCACCTGACAGTAAACTGGAAACTTCGCTAACAGCCTCATCGACCGCGGTCATTAGTCTCTCTCTCTCCCAGTCTGAAAGGGCGGGGCTTTCTGAGGGGATCCAGATCTTGATCCTGATTGGTTGTGGAACCGCCATGGATTCAGCATTTTTCTCTGCTCTTTTAGGTCTCTGGGGCGCGAGAATCTCCTCTGATGCAGTGACAGGTATGTTGATTGCTGTTTCACGCAAGGGCCAATGAGCAGAGGCATATTGACCAGTGGGCGGGGACACTACTTTGATTGATCTCTGAACTTGGTCAAAGATGCACTTCCCCCAAGTACATGGAAACCATGGCAACAGTAATATGCCAATACAAACAAAAGGTGCAAAATCATGCATTATCTAGTTAGTAGTTTATCATAAAAGACAAAGAAAAAGCACAATTATTTAAAAAAGGCAAAATTACAAATGTTTTATGGGCAATAAGACTATATTAGATATATAAAAAAATATAGAGTTGTCCTTAACACAAACAAGAACATAAATTATCTTCAGAAAGTCATTTACTCTACCGTTCAAAAATTTGGGGTCTGTAAGACTTAAATGGTTTCTGAAGTCTCTTATGATCACCAAGGCTGGATTTATATTTGATCAAAAATACAATGAAATTGAAATATTTCTATTAAAATAACTAATTTCTATTTTAATACATTTTAAATGGTAATTTATTCCTGTGATGGCAAAGTTGAATTTTCAGCAGTCATTACTCCAGTCTTCAGTGTCACATGATCCTGTTGGAAACAGTTGTGCCGTTTTATATTTTTGTGGAAACATGACTTTTTGATGAAAAGACAAGACTAGCATTTATTAGATTTTTTTATTATTTATTATTACTGACCACACATTTTTAACATTAAAACAAATAGAAACGTTTTCTTTCACACAGAAAAATATTTAGTCAATAGATTTCTTACCAGCATATCAGTCCTTTAGCTTGTATTTGGAGATGGCGAACTAGGAAACCTGCATATCTGTTTGTTTCCTTCTCTTCTGAGCAGAAAGATCCTCCTCCTCAGGATGTAAAGCAAGTGAGGCAATGCAGGCTTTGAAGTGCAAATAAGACAATCACCTCTCATAGTTTCAGTAGAACTGACGACATAATGCTTTATATTCCCTTAAAAGGGAAAGTCACATTCTTCACCTGTAACACTTGCATTCTAGATTTTTTTTATATCTATGTTGACAGCATACACTGTTTTTTCTTACCTTGCAGTATCCATTCAGCTTTAAATTGTGCAAATAAAGTCTTTTACATTCCCAGCAATTTTCACAAACACACAAGAAACTAAACAGCAACATTCGAGTTGGAAAATCAAATCACACAAGGAAGAATAAAAGTGCAAATCATTTTATTCTTTGTGGATTTTCCAGCTGGTTTAGCAAATATATACAGTGAATTCATCCTAATATCATCAGTTCATCTATAATTCCCACCCACGTCTTTCTAGTCACCATTCAGCAGATGAGAGTTCAACATCTCGGCATTAAAAATACATAGAGTAAAAACAACTTTGACAGGGTAAAAGAAGGAGTGAACTGACAGATCTTAACAGCAGCTGAAATCAAGTGACTATAGATATGGCACTACGACTGGTCACCCATTTATTGTCCACTGAGCCAGAAAAGTATGAAATCTAAACTTTTCATTTAAAAAACACAAAAAAAGACATTCAAGTTATTGTGATATTGTGATGTCATTCAGGTTGGTGGTGCATGTGGAGGTGCAACTCCAAGAAGGATTGTCTCCACTGAGTGGCTAACCACTTTCAGCTAAATCACTCTCTCTCGTACACACACACACGCACACACACACAATCACTCACTCACAACACACAAGTCTTTATTATTAAGTTATTGCCACAGTTGCCATGCACTACCATATACATAGCGAGGGTGAGTTCTACATCTATGTGTAAACTTTTGTGCAAGTGTGTTTGGCCCTACGTGCAAGCACATACGCAGTCACATACTGTCTAGTGATGTACAGGAAGCTCAATCAAAGGCACTTCTGAGGAACACACAATAAAATGTGGCCTGTAGCATTATGAGGTCAACTCACATGTATGTACATCACACAACCATGTCTGCAGAAAAAAAAAAAGCAATTCTAACTAAAATCAATCTTTTTAACCAACATTGCGGCAAAGGATCACACAGAGGAACATTATCGTAAGCCAGATGGGGGAGATTCTTTGTGCAAATGCTCTTCCATCATACTTAACCATTTAGATAAGTGCACAACAGACACACATCTGTACACACGCAATCGCTTGTCAAATATATTTGACGCACATTAATTCAATACTTTTTCTTTTAAGTCAGGAAAACAGATGCTCTAATACAAGTTAAGGCACCAAGCCAGCACAAGAAGCAAACATGGTGAGGCTGACGTGCTGAAAGGAGGAAGGCAGGGAGAGCGAGAACATGGTGAACTGAGAGACAGATCTGGAAGGGAAAAGAAAGTACGAGTCGCTCATGTCAGCATGGGGATATCATCTTCAGAGGTTGTGTCATCAGAGAGAGGGATCAGCAGCACTTCATCTTCTGAAGAAGAACAGGAAAAAGAGGGGGATGCAGAAAGAGGAAGAGAAGTAGGGGACGGGGAGGATCTGAAACGGGAAATGCTCCGCCCCAGCGATTGGAAGAGAGATGCTAGGGAAGGGCTGCTCGGGGGGATAGTGATGATGGGTGGGGTCTGTTGTGTTTCAGGGTCTTCAATTGGATGGACAGAAAATGGAGGTGGGGGAGAAGGAGGTGGAGGAGCCTCCGCATGCAGCTGTGTTTCTGTCTGTTGGGATAAACACAGTTTTTGAGGCAAGGACTGACTGGCAGCCTCTGTAGCCACTGAGGAGACTCCAGGACTTGACTGATTGAGCTCAGTGCTGGTATTAGCGGCTTCTGTCTGTTGGGAAGAAGAGGCTGTGGTCTGTGTTGGCCTGGGTGCGGGCCGGGGAAGCAAGCCCCATCTTCGTAGGCGTCGCACAGCTCTGCGGATGAACCGGGGCCTGCGTCTTCGCCGTAGAGAGGAAGCATTGTCTTGCCTGAGAAGCTGTAGTATTCCTCTCAGAGAGAGTGAGACAGTCTGAAAAAAGACACAAAGAGAATTGTAGAAACAAAAACATGCAAAAGTGAAAAACCAAACAGAAAATTCCACAAATAAGAGAAAATAAATATAAAACAAATATTGTAAAGCCAGTTAGGGACAGAAATGTAAATTTTTTTTTTAATCATTTTTTCTACACTAGACTAAATGCACTACCATTCAAAAGTTCGGGATCGGTAAGGTTTTAAAAACGTTTTTATGTCTCTTACTCTTATGCTCACCCAGGCTGCATTTATTTGATCAAAAATACAGTAAAACAGTAATATTGTGACATATTATTACAATTTAAAATTTCTGTTCTCTATCTTAATGTATTTTAAAATGTATTCCTGTGATGGCAAAGATGTATTTTAGCAGCCAGTCTTTTACTCCAGTCTTCAGTGTCACTTGATCGTTCAGAAATTATTGTAATATGCTGATTTCGTGCTCAAGTAACACTTTTCTGCTGCTTAAAGGGGTCATATAACGGTACATACACTTTTACAAGTTGATTGTACTGAAATGTGTGTTGGCAGTGCCTGTACACAACCATCATAAAATGATAAAAATCCATCCAGTGTTTTTGTTTTAATCTCCTTATATGTTTTCCCCTGCCTCAAATTGATTCGTTCGATTTTGTGACGAGCGTGTGACGTGACACGCTCGGAAGCCCCTCCCACGATTGTTGATTGACAGCATCGTTTCAACACAGACCCGCCTTCGCTCGTGAGGGAGCTGTCAATCATAGTCTGCGCGGACCGGCGCGGTCATTGTTGATATGCTGGAGCACTGTCTATGAGCAGAATGGCGTCTAAGCGATTGTGGTGTTCTGTTCTTGGGTGTAATAACGAACACAGCAGTCATTTTAATGTTCCTGAATCCGAACCGCTGAAGACGCAGTGGCTGTGTTTGTTTTCGAAGGGAATATTCCCCACGAGCAACGTCAATGCTCTCATGTTTGCGCGAATCATTTCTCACCAGACTGCTTTATAAACGAGGGTCAGTATAAAGCTGGATTTGCTAAGAAGCTGTTAATGAAAAAAGGATCGGTACCAGCTATTCATGTTTCTGCTGAACCTCTAGAACAACTGAAGTGAGTGTAACGTTTTATTAAACTTTATATTAATATTTATATTAACCTTTGCAAATCGCTAGCTGCACACTTCACAATGAATGCGTCTAAGGTTTACACTTAGGGTACATTACAGCATGTTTTCTATGTATGATGTTCTCAATATAATTCATAATCCCACGTTTATACTGAACAACGCGTTATGGTTATTGTGTTATTGTGTTACAAACGGTGTATGCACAGAACAGAGAGGCGGGGTGAGCAAAGCTCATTATCATTTAAAGTCATATGCACTGAAACGGCGTGCTGAAAACAGAGCTGTTTTTAACCAAGTAAAATAAGTGTTTTCTTACAATACTAATTAGAATTTTTAATTAAAGTATATTACAAACTTTTAATTTAGACCCTAAAGAATCATACTAGCTTGTACAAAAATGGCATTATATGACGCCTTTAATATTTTAGTGGAAAGCGTGATACATTTTTTCCAGGAAAGTTCAAAATAATAACAGCATGTAATTGCCATCTTTTGTTACATTAATAATTTCTTTATTTTCATTAATTGATTATGTATAATAAATATTAAAATTATACATTTAAATGTGATGCACTGCATATTTCTCATAAAATTGATGCATTAAAACAGTAACAAGAGCTCTTACCTCATTGGGGTTCTCAGTAGGGAAGTCTTCCACTGGTGGAATGATTCCCTGAGCAATCAGCTGACCATAAGAGGGCGGGGCCTGCTGCTGGATCAGTTCAGCCTCCTGCCGAGTGATTGGTGCGAACATGCTGAGAAGGCAAGAGTAGAGTATACAGAAATACTGTCACTATTTTCACATAATATTTCACATAATGATGTCCTGATCTTTCTCAAAAAAAAAAAAAAAAATCAATGACATTGTAAAATTATTATAATTGGAAAATGATGTTCATTTTGGTAGTTATTATCTGGTTTAGATGGTTTTACCTGTACTCTCGAGTGCGTAGTGAGTACAGCTTGCAGGTGCAGCCCATTGCAATGACTAGCAGAAGTCCGCAAACTAGGCTTCCAACGGTAGCTGCGGTTATGACCTTTCGGGGCAGGGTCACAGTGCAGTTAAGCTCATCTGTGCCATCCTTGCAGTCCACCTGTCCGTCACAACGCCAGCTCTCAAACACACACCTGCTCAATCAATTAAACATCGGCAGATTTTAAACGCAAAAGCCAATCATATGGTGGGCAAAATATATACACTACCATTAAAACATTTGGGGTCAGTGAGAAATTAATACTTCCATTCAGAAACTTAGAGTAAAGTGAGAGTTTTACTTTGTTACAAAAAAATATTTCGGTAACTCTTTAGTTAATGTATTAACTAACATGAACTAACCATGAGCAATACATTTGTTACTGTATTTGTTCATCTTTGTTAACATTAGTTCATAAAAATACAGCTGTTCATTGTTTGTTCATGTTAGTTCACAGTGCATTAACTAATGTTAACAAGATTTTAATAAAATATTAGTAAATGTAGACATTAACATTAATAACGCATACAGTATATAAGTGCAGTTCATTATTACCTCATGCTAACTAATGTATTTAACTAATGAACCTTATTGTAAAGCGTTATCACTATTTCAAATAAATGCTGTTTTATTTAACTTCCTACTCAAAGAATCCTAAAAAATGTACCACCGTTTTCACTAAAATATTAAACAGCAAAACTGTTTTCAGCAATGATATTAATATGAAATATTTCTTGAGCATCAAATCAGCATATTAGAATGATTTCTGAAGGGTCTAATGACACTAAAGAATGGCTTCTTAAAATTCAGCTTTTCCATCACAGGAATAAACTACATTTTAAAATATATTCAAATAGATAACGTTTTTTTATTTTTTTATTTGTAATGACGTTTTTAAAGTACTATTGTTATGTACTATATTTTTATATAAAAAATGCTATCGTCTTCACTAAAAATATTTAAACAGTGGCGTATACTCGTTTATGAACATTTACAAACCTGTCACTGTCGCAGTGAAAGGTCCCAGGTTGGCAGATGGTACATTCTCTTTCATCAGTTCCATCTGCACAGTTGAGCTGGTAGTTGCAGCGCTCATGAATCGAGTAACAGACTGGCCGGTTCTGCGGGCGGCTTGCTGTCTTAAGTCCTCCCATCCCACAGAGGAAGTGCCCAGCTTGGCAGCCCCAGCATCCTTCCTCATCCAGGCCCGTTTCAGGACAGTCCCAGTGGCCATCACAGCGCTGCTTTGGGTTGTAACACCCTCCCAGTGATCCCCCGCAAAGCTCCTCCCACGGAAGGCAGTAATCCGAGATGCGATAGGTCGCATTAAACCCACGCCCTTCAAATGAAGGCTCCATACGGTATATCAGGGAAATCAAGCCGGTGTGGGATTCAACCTCTACTGCTTTGCTATTGGACACGGAGTTGATCTGCAATTGTCAATGAGAGGGGATGTAAGACTTTTTATCCATATCATCAAAGTTTGAAGTGGTTTGACAGTTTAAAGAAACAAGTATGAAATAGATTAATCTGCATTGATCAATCACAAGCTACATCATCTCACAGACAAAGAGTAAAACTCACTGTTTTAATGACGTTGCCTGTGCCGTGGCGCTGGTCTGTGATTTTGATCATGTCTCGGGGACCCAGTTCCAGTTGTTGAACCTCTAATTTGAGTGGTCGTGAATCCTGGGGATCAACGGTCCACACACACACCAACGGTTGTCCCGTTTGTAAAGGGGGAGTAAACGACCCATAAAATGCACTCAAATATCCCCCACATGGCCCTCCTTGGGGCAGCAAGGCAAAGTCAGGGATTTTAGGCGGTGGTACATCTGTGCTGGATAATGGGATCACCAAGGTGCTGGTTTCAGCTGGAAGGAGGTTATTTACATCGTCTATGGGTGGTTCAGGGCTAACATCGTCACATCCGTCCTCGTCAGAGCCAAGTTCATCACCCTCACCAAGGCATTCAACTCGTCCGTTACAGCGCCACGATGGCGGGAGACAGCGTTCACTGTAACATTCAAACTCGCCTTGAAAACAGGGACCTGAGTCTGGAGAGGTGGGAGAAAGACAAATGAACCCTGTTAAACATACTCAAGAACAGAGTTTTTACAGTCTTCTGGATAAAGTCAGTGTCAGGGCAGGAACTGTGAAAATTCCCCTTCAATGCTCTAATCTACCTTTAATATATGAAAGACGGAAGCCTGTTACTGGGTAGAAATGAGTGAGGACGTGGTGCGTCACTGTAATGTTTCCCCCTGTCATCTCAAATGGTGTTGGAAGCTGGTAACCGCAGAGTTTGAAAGGGCTGCCAGTGAGTGGAACCACGGACACCCATTCCCGTCCACATCTCATATTAAACTGGGAAAAACTTCAAAAGAGATGGACACAAAGGAAATGGCAGGTAATTAAAAAAAATTGACCATTTACTGTGTAAGGATCAAAGCAATCTCTCACCTTGTTAACAACAAAAGCCATTTGTTAACATATTTATAAACTTAGATATATGCTCATCATTAGGCTGACTTTCACTTTTCACATTCATATTGTTCATATATGCATAGAGGCTTTAATATATATATATTTTCAACGATCCAAAAAAAAAGGTTCAATAAAATATTATTAGTACCTGATGATGACACGCTCCCCAACTTTTGAGGTTATCAGCCAACTGCAGTTGAGTGGACGGGAAGACCAGGAATGGTGGGCAGAGTTATGAATCTCTCCTTGTCTTTGTTGTAGTATTTTGGGTGAATGATCACAATGAGCTGAAACAGACAGTTAAAGCAAAAATATCTTTACATTTTATTGTGCTCTAGCCCTAAATTTTTATGTGAAATCACAAGAGACGATCAGTGATTTCCTGTGTTATTTGAGAACATCATTTTAGACATGAAAGCAGGTGGAATGGCCTTTAAAACATATAACTAAATAAAAATGAGCATTTAAGTATATGAAAAAAGTCCACAGACAATACTAAAGAGAAAACCTAAGCAGTCAAACAGGAAATAAATGCACAGTGACATTGGAAAAAAAGGTCCATTGTCCACTGTGTAGTGATGCACAAAGAATTACTCACACAAAAGTCACACAGCATTCTGTTGGTTAACACAACAAATTGAATCCGATGCAAAATCTGCATGTGAAAATGTTTTGCCCTTATGCAAAAATGACTGGAAATTTATGACTGAAAAACCTACGAAATTTAGACGAGCAACAGTAATTGTGACCACACCTATAGACCTTATGTAGCCCCACCCCTTTTCGGAGCTGAGCTCATTGTGTTCTGTCTTCGGGTTTGCATTTCCACAGCATGAAGGTAAGATCTTACGGATTTCAGAATGAACCGCTCATTTTAACATCTTCCCGGTCTACTGACATTTGTTATGACATCCGTTTCATACATTACAATGCTCATCATAACTTTTGTTAACTCTGCAATAAGTAAATCCATTTTACCAGCGAATTACTCTTCGACAGCGCTGCCATAGAAATATACAACGCTACTGCAAAAACAGAAGTACAAAAACAAAATTCTAAAGATGGCTGCGCGCTTGTTTCTCTGGCGCACAAGGCCTATAGTGTCCTAAAGTGAAGTGAAATAAAATAATGGCAGGCACAAGATACATATTTTTGGACTTTGGATGTGGAGATAACAATAAATTACATTATAAGAAAGTGGCATTTAAAGGGATCGTTCACCCAAAAAATTAAAATTCTGTCATCATTTAATCAACCTTTAAGTTGTTCCAAAGCTGTGCAAATTTCTTTCTTCTGCTGAACACAAAAGAAGATATATTTTGAAGAATGTGCGTAACCAAACAGTTGATGGACCCCACTGACTTCCATAGTATGAAAAATAATAATAAGGGGGCCGCATCAACTGTTTGGTTACCCACATTCTTCAAAATATCTTCTTTTGTGTTCAGCAGAAGAAAGAAATTCATACAGGTTTGGAACAACTTGAGGGTGAGTAAATGATGACAGCATATACATTTTTGGGTGAACTATCCCTTTAATCTCTAATGCTTTAGTTTTTGACTTCACCTTCTCGAGGACTATTTTAGTCAGGAATGTTGCATTTTCAACTGGGGCATTGGTTGTGAATTAAAATAAGCGTTCAGACTGAGAAACAAACAAAGAGATGTCAAGCTCTTCCTTACCGGCACTCAAGTCCAGCTCCAGAGTGCAAGGAACTGTGGGGGGAAAAATACAAATCACATATAAGACAAGGAATACTAAATGTGGTTTATTGCCATTTATCATGATGTAAATACAATCAATCTTATGTTTATGTTACCTTGCTTGACCCTAAAGTCACCATAGGTAGTAACCTTTGGTTCGGTTCAAGGTCAGTATTTCAATCAACATGAAAAGTCTGCTTCAGATTTATATAATAAGAGTTTGTATCATATCTGCATGATACACAGTCAAGGACAAAATCATGAAATCTTACCTGATAAAAACAAAAGACCTAAGACGTAAAGGCTGTGGGAAATAGACATTCTAAAAAGCAAATGACTGTCGTTGTTTCATAAAACACAAATTAAAAAAAACTATTTATGGCAAAAATATGGTCGGTAGATCCATCAGCTCGCCACAATTAAAAGCGGCACCATCACCAATGCGTCCTGTTGGAAGTGTTTAGCTGTAAAGACAAAAATAAACACCATAAACTACCAAGACAAAGACAACACTGACAACTAAAACTCAGTGGCTGACCAGCATTAGCTTTCAAAAACAACTGTTTCAATCAGAAACTCACCTCGATGGCATAACCTCGACAAATGTCAAAATATGGGTTCGAATTAAAATAGTCGGTAATTGACAAAAAAATATCGCATAGAATCTTTCGCACAGACTTCCTGTCTCGCTCTCTTCCCAGCAGTGACGCAACTCGGTGTTAGGCAGAGTAGCTGTGTAATGTTTATAAACGAAACATTCAAACTATTCAGTGACACTTCATACATATAGTCAGAACATATAATTCAGGGCATTTCCTTACGTTTCGCCCGTAAGAAAGTAAGACGACCAGCGTCTAAACTGACTGATTGTTCCGAAAGTTTAGTTTCCGACTTCTAACCAGCCTTTCTCGACTGATTTTTGCTAACGCTAGCTGGCTTCCTGCTACTTACTTTACTTTATATTAGGACACTATTAAGACCTGATACCACACTATAAACTATTCGAAATGAGATTCTATGCGTTCTTTCGTATAGTATTGTTTTGTGACTTTATCTTTACCGTACCTTTTCTTCTCTCTTGTTGACATTCGTTCCCAGTCACTTCCGTAAGTTCTGTTTCGTAGGTGGGAGACGAGATACACCACCCACCTACGTTTCAGTGACGCTAAATGCACGCTGCTTTCTGCTTGTAATGTTTGCCTTTTAACACTAGATGTCATAATTTAGCGTTTATTTTCAGCATTGCCATGGATTGTTGTAATACACTAGCCTACTATTCTCCACATTGGTGCTGTTTTTTAAGTAGGCCACACTACTTGTTGAAAGTTTGAACACACCTACTCATACTGTTTTCATCATTTTATGATATTAAAGTATTCACTATAATAATATAATTATAATAAACCATGTATTTCTGCATCCAGTGGAATCTTGTCAATCTAATATATTATTATTATAATTATAAATAATACTAATAATAATATATAGCCTACTATTATATTTTATTAGTAGTATTATTGTCTATTTTTATTATTTACAATTAAATGTTATTGTTTAATTAAAAGACTAGGTGTCCCAGTTTGCCAGTAGGCCTAACGTCTGTAAGATCTTAAATTGTCCTCTATGAGTAAAACGGAGAAAGCATTTTAAGTTTTTGTATTTTTCCTTCATTTTTTTTATCCGTGCAGTTTTATCCGACCGTTTTTTCTTCAATATTTGATTCAACACACTCAATAAATAAATGTTCAAATATCATTTTTTATTTAATTTAATAACAGTAATAATTCAAATTTTAGTTTTTTAAAGAAATGAATAGGCACAAAGTAGGCCTGGTGTCCACAAAACTAATTTCAAGCATTTAAAGGTTTTTAAGATCCACTAGTAGTTTGACAAGTAATGTACTAAAAATTTAAAAGAGATCTGTCGTTGTCTCATAAAACACTAATTTAAATAGTCTACAATTTATGGGGGGATAATGTGATAGCTTACAGATCCATGTATTTTTTTTATACTTTACGCTATTACATTTAGCCTATCACAATAGCAAAATAAGTGTTTTGTTTAACAACTTATTTTAAGTTTGGCTATCTAGAGGCGACAAAAGACGGTCGAATTTCGGAGAGAATTCAGAAAGTCATTGAATAATTAGCACACTGGGAAAAATGCACATCTGCAGCGTCGATTCTTTTTTAACTCCTCCCAGTCAGAAGCTCTGAGTCTGCAGTGCAGGCAGATTACCGCAGGGGACGTAAGAAACAACCACGTCTCCAATCTGACAGTGAAGCCGCCTGTGGAGAGAGAGATCAGCGGAGGACAAAAGAAAACTCCAGTGCAAGATGAGAATGTAGCGCAGACCTAAGATAAAAAAATATTTCACATCTGAAGATAGTCTTCTCTCTTCTGCTGGAAAGTGTATGGTCCAGCTTTACTTTTGGAAAAGTTTTCAATAATTATGATTACATACTTTATAGGCTAGGCAGAAGTCGGTTTTTATTCTTTTTGTAGCTACTTCGGAAAAACTACCAGGTAGAGTTTTAAGGAAACGTTTTCACTATTGGAATGGTCTGATTTAGGAAAATCTACTGGGGAAAACTTAGAGGAGAAAACTTTAAGAACGGAGCCTAGAGCATTTTTGTGTCCCGAGCCCAGTACTCTCGTGCACTGAGGAATGTTACCGAAACTCCAGACGTTGCAGCGGCTACTGCCGCTCGCCCTCGCAAGCGTGTTTCTGGTGCAAAGCGGGACCAGTGACAAAGAAGTCAGACCAGAGGTAAATGCACAGCCAGTGTTGTTCTAGTATTGTGTGTGTGTGTGTGTGTGTGTGTGTGTGTGTGTGTGCGTGTGCGTGGTGTTCTAGTATTGTGTGTGTGTGTGTGTGTGTGTGTGTGCGTGCGCATGTGCGTGTGTGTGTGTGCAGAATTAACCAACATTGTGGGGACCAAATGCCCCCAAAAGGATATAAAACCTGAAATGGACCAGCCAGCGGTCTGTGTGTGTTTTTCCACTATCTCTCTATCAAGCCTGTATTGTTGGACAGATACACTCAGATGTTTCCGCATGTCAGGATTTCCTTCATAAAGTGTATTCATGTAGGCTACCTCATAATTCACAGTTGAATACAAATGAGAAGTCAGATGAAGTTGTAAAAAACTGTCTTTTCGGATCCCTAAATATCAAGTTAAAACAAAAACAGGAGTGAGTCAGAGGCTCCAGGGCTCCTAGAGAGGGTTAATTATTAAAGTGTCGCAATTCTGTGGGTTCTGTACTGCATCTCTAGATTCTCATTTTTTCTTTCTATTTGCTTTGACAGAAAAAAACAAGGCTAACAGGTAGATATATCATTACATACATCAATTTGTTTATACACCCCAGAGCCATCCTAATGTTTGTTTCAGAAATAGACCTAGGTCTGGTAGACATATAACTGTGAGGGGGAAGAGAACGAGTGACGTTTTGGCATCTCTGTCACAGATGCAAGCCAGGAAACCTGAACGGTCTAAAATAAAGAAAACAAGATCAGAGAGAGGATTTAAAGGGTTAGTTCGCCCAAAAATTTAAATTCTGCCATCATTTATTCACCCTTGTGTTGTTCCTTCCAAACACGTAAGACTTTCGTCGCTTCATATGATGAACAGATTCATTTTAGGCTTTAATTCACATATAAACATTGATACATTGATAAACATTGAACACACAAGAATTAATCTCATTGGTTCTCGCACGTCTAACGGATGTTTATGAATGTTTATATGTGAATAAAAGCCTAAATTTAATCTGTTCATCATATAAAGTGATTGTGTCTCTTCAGAAAATTTGGATTAAACTCAATTCATATTGACCTCTTTATGAACTTTTTGAAGCATCAAAGTGGTAGTTGCATAGACTGTCAACGGAGGGACAGAACTAACACTTTAACACTTTTTGGGTGAACTAACACTTACAGACATTTTAATAACGGTCTCTATTTGCATCTCTTCATTCCTTTCTCTCACACTCCTTCACATTTCTGAGATGGTTGAGAGATGTACCAAGGCTAGTGTGAAAAACATTCGACTCCAGATTCCACCGAAAGCTTTCGAAGGTTTTCAAAGACAATAACAGTCTCCTCATGTGAGAGTCGCGTGATCAGAGAGTAAGGTCACGCAAAAGGTTAAATCCCAGATGCCCATTGCTTTTTTCGATTTCCTAAGTTGTACAGCCCTTTTTCCCTAATATATGCAGTTTATTTCCCTAAGAATTCTGAACTTTACTTCTAATGAACTAAATGCTTTACATTAGGTTATTATTACTTTGCGCTGCACTTTTTCTGTTGTTACAGGTGCTTTTGTTTTGAATACTGTACTAAAACGTCAAAAAAAGAAAGAAATTCAGCCATATTCCTTATGGAAAACAGCTGGGTATTGAAACCCCCCCCCCCCCCCCCCCTCCAAACCATAGTCGAGAGATGATGTATTTGTTTAAGTAGTATTACAGATGCAAAGCATCTGTTGAAACTCAGTTGAATTTTTCAGACCTTCATCACTTAAAGAGGCTTGAAAAGTGTTTGTTATTTGCAGTTTAGAAGAAAAATCACATGTTGAGATTTCATTCAGTAAGATGTACAACAAGACTCAAACTCTACAATTTCTCTTTTTGATGCTTGTTTTGTTTACATGGAAAAACAATGAAGTACTGCAGTATATAAATGAGTATGTGGATTATATATGGATTATAATGTCATGCATCTGTAACTGCTGGAATTAGATGATCAACTTCTGCTGATTGGTAGTCATTTTTTTTTCCTGTGATCTCAAATGAATAGAAACTAAGATATTTTTGAGTTTGCATTATTTTTTGGATTGTGTCAGAATTAGTTCAGCTGCTCAGTAAATGGGTCAGCGATCTGATCCTCCACGTGAAGATGCAGAGTGAGACACGGGCACTAATGCCTGAAAAATGTTCTGTTTTTTCCATTGGCACAGACAAGGAGGAACGACTGACTCAGTCCTTCTGTCGTGCATTCAGACTCACCTCTGGCCTCCTTTTTTTCTTCTCCTTTCTTTTTCTTCTACCCTTTGTTTTTATATTTCTAACTTTAAAAAGGACCTCACTTAGGTTTTGTTTTTTTCTCTCCAACTTCTTTTTCTCCCTCTTTAATGCCTTAGGAGCAGCAGATCAGCCGTTAAAATCATAAATGCTGCTTCCCCCCCCCCCCCCCCCATCTGAGCCTGGAAAATCTGACAGCAATATTTTCTGCAGAGAAACTATAAGAATCAGAGATTAGGGTTAAAACTGTGCACATATACTAGCAAAACAACATGTTTGGAATGTTACAACACTAAAACTGATGAAATTGTTTTTCAGAAAGTGGCGTCTTAGAAAACACTGAAGTGCCACACTGGCTCCATTTCAGAGTTTTAAAGAGGCCATATTTACGAAGTCTTGATTTTGTTTTTGGGGTGTATGAGAATAGGTTTTCATGCTTGAATGTTTATTGAATTATTTTTTTTACAGCACTATCTTCCCAGTGTGTCAGTAATGCTCAGTTTAGTTCTTTTCTCTAAGCCCCATTCTTCCGGAAAGCGCAATGTACTCTGATTGGTCGGCTGAACCGGTGTGTTGTGATTAGTCAACCGCTTTGAGCGTGTTTTTTTGCTTATGCCATGGGTGGGAATTATTTAAATGAGGAATATTGTGATGTGATCGTTCCCGGAAGAAAACCCAATGGAGGCGTTTCAGGGAGTTCAGAAACAGTGCACACTGATATAGAGAATAACTCCCTTTGGAATGACTTTGTGCTTTGTAACTTTGCAGACCTTTTTCGTGCTCAAATATCAACATTACACACTAAAGAAAGTTGAAAAAGTAAAAAAAGCACAATAGGTTTAATTTTTGCTGTAGCATGTGTTAACCGTGCTGGCATGTGTGGCAGTGATGTCATAGTGTGTGATTACACATAACCTCATGTCTTCTGTATATGCCAGTCACTGTCATGTGTGAGTTAATGGTTACTGTTGAACTCTGTTCCCAGATCTGTGTATAATGGCAGCGTAATTATTACATAAAGCTTACCCAGACAGCCCGAGACTCAGCAAACTCAATAAAGGCTAGCTGTCTGCATGGTAATACCTGACGCATGGCCACACAGTGACTCGCTCTTCCTCAGTCGGGAACGGTAGAGGTGTTCTAAATAGAAGCTTTGACACCCACCACTGGGAGTTCCAGAGCGGAGCATGCTGGGATTGCTGGCTGCATTAAGAGGAGACCTGAGGCTTTTCAGGAGGGAGAAGAGTGGCCTTCAGAGGGAGTAAGAGAGAAAGGGAAACATTTTCATCCTCATGAGTTAGTGTTTTTACAAAAACGGGCCGCGTCACCACAGCGGAGGCACCACACACAGAAAGCACTCATAAAGAAGGAGGAATTGAATGACGGACTGAGAGAAAGAAAAATTGAGAAAGGGTGACCAGGTTAACACTACACTATAGTGCCCTATCCAGTTATATACTTCCTCGACCTCAATGGTGTAGGCCAGTCCCATCGGAAAATCTACAATGTGAAGGAACCCGTGTGAAAGCACTCACTGATTTAGTGAAGTTGCTCTCTGGATGTGGTTTCTTAATCACTGTAGTATTGTATGCTAACATACAGGTTTGTTGAGGTGTTTCGTCCATTTTAAAGAGTATAATGTGTAAATAATAGGAGTAAGTGCCATAGAATTGAGCAATATACACAGATTTTTATCTAAGCTTTTGTCTTAAAATTGTAACGATACTTTATTTAGTCAATTTGAACTGGTTTATTACAAGCCAATAAATTCATTGAGACGACTACAGATTTCTTGCTCAACAAATTTTCAGTTTAATATTGTATGTGAAGTGAACTATGCTGTCTTTGTTTCTAAAGGCACACTAACCCTAAAATGCAAAGACATCTGGGATATAGTTTTAGAACGTTGTTATACCAACATAAGTTATTATTTAGTTCCAAGTAATTCACATTTTGTAAGTGTATGTGAATCAAAAGGTCCCATAAACTGGGAAATATGTAGTTTTTTTTACAGTATAATTAGCTTTATTAACATAATTATGCCTTTATTTCAACCATTGTAAATCTGAACAGTCTCTATGCCATCATGCTCGTCCTTCTTTTTCTCAATTCTTTTTGTAGCCGATACAGATACTGCTTATAGCCTACTTAGAAAAGAAAGAAAGAGAAAGAAAGAAAATAAGAAAGGGAGGCAGTCTGAGGTCACAAGGATTACTGAAAAATGCTTGTAATTTTTGCTGACACTCTTTGTGGTTGGACTGGAGACACTGGCTGTCTGATCCTTAAAATTAGACATTTACCCATTTAGTCTAACAGACAGTCACTCCTAAACCTGTAACCTTTGTGTTAACAGCCCAGATCAGCGCATTAGTCTACAACCACCTGCACAGCTATAATCAGGGCCATAACTATCATAGACAGGAGGGGGACACGTCCCTTCAGTATTCAGAATACTAGTTTATCGTGTGGGATTTTGCTTCTTTACAGTGAACATATATATACCAAACATGTTTTCTTTGAGCGCAAGTCATAAGCACATGAAACACATGAAGATTTAAGTTCTTTGAAGCTACATAATTACATTACCATTGTCGTTTGTTTAGCTGTACATTATAAGATATATTTAGATTTTATTTGTTTAGTTCTTTGTTCGTTTTCCTTTTTCTCCCTTTTCATGTTCTCAGTGTTAATTTCAGTAAGTCAGAAAACAAAATAACTATTTTAATTCAAAGTTTGTCTGTCTTTACCCAAGTGTGGCCAGCCCTAATCCTACCCCTAAAAGAAAACATTCTTCAGAAGAGGGGCATTTCTTCAGCAAATATATCCCCAAAGTATAACTAGGTTGGAAACACACACATGTACAAGTTAAATTATGGTCATAAAGTCTCTGACACACTGTTACTTACAGTTACAACACACAAGACACAGTTAAAGCCTTTAAAATTGTTAAGTGTCCATACAAACTCTCTTACTCACAAAAGTTTAACCAGGTCATAAGCATAAGCATACACACTCACATACACATCTATGTGCTTGCACTGCGGTTCATCACTGATGTTTGTGGACTTTGGCAGGTTTATGTATAATTAGATTTTATAAATTCAGACAGCATGTCATGTGGATGTGGTGCTGCACTAACACATTTGGAACAGTGAGGACACTTCAAAAACATTCAGCACAACCTTTAATTCACTGAGGTCACCTTAACAGCCATGACAGCAGTGACACCTGTGCTATTTCATGCTCTGACAGAAGTTGTGATGTTTTCCAGAGGAACTTTTTGTGCGCCAGTGTGTGTGTCTTTTATTCACGTTGAATTTGGTTTACTATAGTAGTTACAGCTGCATGTTAATATGTTTTGTTTTAATGTGACATTCATTCTCTCTCAGGCATGGCTCCAGCAGTATGGGTATCTTCCTCCTGGCGATGTTCGGGCTCAGGCAATCCGCTCTCCTAAATCCATCACCTCCGCTATATCCGCCATGCAGAAATTCTATGGCCTCTCTGTCAGCGGCACTATGGATCCAGCTACACTATCGTAAGTCTTGCCCAGTCTCGTACATCTCTATTTTGTTGGTAACGGTGGTACAGATAAAGTACTTGAGTAAAAGTACAGATACCCTAATAAAATATTACTCCAGTATAAGTACTCATTTTCAGTATTACTTGAAAAGTACAAAAGTAATTTAATGTACTATTACTATAATTATTAAAAGTAAAATTGATTGATTATTTCATTAGATCATTGATTATTCATTGATTATTTATGAAGGAAAAGTTTACCAAAATAAAAGTACTCTGATAAAGTACACAGATGCTTGAAAAATGTAACTTCATTACTGTCCACCACTGGTTAATTGTGACCATTTAAAGATAATGTGCAATATGTTACTCAATAGTTATATTATTTATGCTAAATACTGACAATCTTTGTCCACAAATGGATGACCTGATAGAGAATTAAACATCTGATTTGCAGCCAGTTTTCTTAGGTGACTGAGTCACGTATGATTGAATGACTTTATGTCTTGCATTAACATGATGTTGTTAGGGCGATGCAGCGGCCAAGGTGCGGTGTTCCAGATAAATTCGGCTCTGAACTGAAGAGCAACCTACGAAAGAAGCGCTATGTCATCCAGGGCCTAAAATGGGACAAAAGAGAGGTCACATTCAGGTATGGAACTGTAATTGACAGCCTAAGGAAAATTAATAATAATAGTAATATTTAATGCACATAAAACTGTGGCACTCTATCCACCTTAATTTTAATGTAAGAGCAGACGCAGCCATTTCTAACCTGAATGTGCGAGGCACCGAGGCGGTGTCGCCCTCTTCCAGCTATTTTAGTTGTACAAAAACAGTCCGTTGTGCTGATTGATATTGCAAACTGATATTTGTTATCATATTATTTTAATTCCTAATCATAATCATAAACACTGGTTTGCAGCACAAATAGTTTTACCATATACTGCACTTAGTTATTCTTCTAGTTATTTACCTATAGCAGGTAATGAATCTAAAGTCTCACGCATTTACAGAAAATAGCTCACAAAATTGCAAAATAAGGTGGATACACCTGCCATTAACATGCATTTTTTTATTCAGATAGTATTCTGGATGGAGCAAGCTAGATAGCATTTACACTTTGCATTCCAATGCAAGATTAAACATTCAGAACACGTAAATGATGACTAACTTCTTCAGAACTTTATTAGTCTACTTCTTCTTTTTCAGAAGTGGAAATAGTTACCAGACTTTATGTATTTATTTAAAAATGACCGGTTTCTACACTTCCTTCCTGAAAGGAAAACTTAGATTTAGCAATTAAGCACAAATGTTTTCTTTACCCAGTATCCAGAACTACACTCCTAAAGTAGGTGAGCCTGCCACACACGAGGCCATCAGGAAGGCCTTCAGGGTCTGGGAGGCCGTGACACCACTCAAGTTCCGTGAAATCCCATACAGTCAAATCAGTGGCAAGGTGGACAAGTTTGCAGATATCATGCTTTCCTTCGCGGAAGGCTATCACGGAGACAGCACCCCATTCGACGGCGAGGGAGGTTTCCTGGCCCACGCGTACTTCCCTGGTCAAGGTATCGGAGGTGATACCCATTTTGACGCAGCAGAGCCTTGGACGACAGGCAATGTTGACCAGGGAGGTGAGCAGAGAATGAGAGAATGTGAAAATGTTTCTGTCAACTGAACAAACTTCATGCGTAATGTGTGCATGTGAAGTCTGTGTTATTTTACATTTAGAGTATCACTGTTCTGCCTCTCTTTCAGGTAATGATGTGTTCCTGGTGGCAGTGCATGAATTAGGTCATGCTCTTGGTTTGGAACACTCAGGCGATCCCTCTGCCATCATGGCTCCGTTTTACCAGTGGATGGACACTGAGAACTTTGTGCTGCCCGATGATGACAGACGGGGGATCCAGCAGATATATGGCAGTCAGTTTGCATTGCATATATATATTTATTTTAATTTATTTATTCATAATTTTTATTTTTATTACAAGATTATTATGTACAATGACAGTCTGATTTTAACACTTTACAATAAGGTCCAATTAGATAACATTAACTTACAATGAGCAATACATTCATCAGTTACAGTTTTCATTCATCTTTGTTAACATTAGTTAAAGGTTCTCTAAGCGATATCGGGTGACGTCACTTCTTGTTGACGTTTAAAGTATTGTCAAACAAAACGGAGGCTAGCTAGACCCTCCCTCCTCCTCATCCGCGCACTAACCCCCCAAACCCCGCCCCCAAGTCCTTCTTGTCGGTGATTGGCTGGAACTGTTTGTCATGTTTCGTGGAGCGGGTTAGCCCAGTTTGTTTTTGTTGCTGTTTGTGGAGCCTGGGCTGCCTACAGAGATCGCGTTTCTTTACAGTGTGTTCAGGGGACAGGCAGCCAGCGGTTAGTGAGGAGATGTTTGCTGTATGTGACAAAAAATGTTTTGGCCTAAAAAACGCGTGACATCGCTTAGAGCACCTTTAATAATATGATTAATTTATTGAATTAATAATGTGAACAGATTAGTGCTGTCAAACCAACTAATCGCATATACTGCACACACACACACAAATATATATATATATATATATATATTGACATACATATACACAATTCATTTAAAAGGCTAGCTAAGATAAAATGATGTATAAGACAAGAATAAAAAAAAAGAATATAACAATTACTAAAAATCATTAAGAAAGATCCCAAAGTGTTGTTGTTGTTTCACATTTTATCTGAAGCATTTACTCTTATGTTAGGATTGCAAATAGAAATAAAGAAACAAATCTTAATTTTTCTTCATTTAAAACTATAGATATTTAAACAGAAAAAATTAAAATGTAATTAAATCAATAAACTGATGGTACAGTTTCAAAAAGCTGCAAAAAATCTATTAAAATCTGTGCACACCTGTGTATTGTCATGGAATGTCAACGCACAGGTGGGCCGGAGTTTAGAACCCATGTGCAGTTTTATTGACAAACGAATAACCGGATACAAAACAAACAGAACTAAGACATTACATAAACATAAGCATTTGACTTGAACAGACTAGATAGAGCATGGCATAAACAGGCCCGACCAAACTCGCCAACAACGGGTTACATAGAACAAAGCTAGTCAAGAGAAAATGGAAACATGAGGGCTATAAATACACAAGGACTAATGACTAACAAGATATACCTGAGAGTAATCAATACAATAAGTGTGTTTGACATGAAGCGGCGCTGCGCTGACCGATTGGTGTATGACATCAAAGTACCGTGAGAGCGATTCAAAAGCACATAGAGCCATCTGCTCTCTAATCACTCTCGCGGTACTTTGATATCATAAACTGATCAGTCTGTGCAGTGCGCTTCAAGTCAAACAAACCTAAAGAAAACATAATACATGATACAAAGGAACCACATGACCAGATCACATGAGGGGAGCAGGGAATTACATGACATGACAGGAAACATGACTATGACAAATTACAAAATTAAAGACATGGAAACATGAATGTAAAACCAAATTAAAAACAGACATGACATGCGTCTTTCGGTAGGTGCTCGTTCTGGTGAAAAGCCCCACCCCCCGGCACCCCGCCCCCCCACTCCCAGGCCAGACCGCCCTTCCTTTGGCCCCGACATATGTGAGGGGCACTTCGACACCATCGCTTTCCTCAGGGGAGAGATGTTCGTGTTCAAGGTACAGCAGAATGCAAAACGAAACTTTTTTGTGTGGACATTCCATGTATTTTGTGAGTACTTTATTTTTTTTATATATTTACACCCCCTCTACTTCACAGGAAAAGTGGTTCTGGAGAATGCGTGATGGTAAACCTCAGCAGGGGTATCCCATGCCCATTGGACACTTCTGGAAGGGACTGCCTCCCTCTATCAACGCAGCCTACGAACGTTCTGATGGAAAATTTGTTTTCTTCAAAGGTGCGTCTGTCTTCTATATTATTTTGCCTTTCGTTGTTGACAAAATATTTGAATGCTACCGGTCCCGATCTGAATTCTGACTTGTGATGCAGCCTCAATCATAATGACACCGTGTTCGTTCGTTGGCCAGAGGAGAACTCCATTCTCCATTCTGTCACCTGATGGAGTTTGGGTTCCTTGCCACTTAATACTCAACAATATTTTTGATCTGAAAGTACTGGTGCTGTTGTATGAGAACTGAACTGGGCTGGATGATGATATCATGTTTTGAAGAACTGCTTTAGAGATGTAATGAACTAATTTAACATCTGATGATCTTTATACCGGAACTGAATCAACACCGAAACTACTTCAGCCTAAATGCATCATTTCCTGTTATTTCATGTTTCATATAAATAAAGGTGTTAGAAATTTCTGGTTCTAATTAATGTCACAAATTAAGCAATGATTCTTGTTTGTCTCTCCTCTCACTAGGTGATAAGTACTGGGTTTTCAATGAGGCTAAAATGGAGGAAGGTTATCCAAAAACTTTCAAGGAACTTGGCACAGGCCTACCAAGAGACAAGCTGGATGCAGCTGTTTTCTACACACCCACTGGCAACACTTACTTCTTCAGAGGAACCAAGTTAGTTTCCAGTGTCACTTACCATATCTGACTCATGTAAATCCATGTGATTTCGTGTCGTATTGAGAAAAATGCTTCCTCTTCTTTTTTTGTGAACTTCTCCCTTTCTTTTATTGGTTTTCTTCCCCATTCATGCCTTTTCTGTTTTCTCAGGTATTACCGTTTCAATGAGGAAAGCAGATCTGTGGATTCAGACTACCCCAAACCCATCAGTGTATGGCAAGGAGTACCAGATAATATCAAAGGGGCCTTCATGAGCGAGGATGGAGGTACAGAAGTTTTTCCTTTCCTGTGGGTTCTCCACTGTCGTTAACTATATATTCGTATCGTATATATTCACTATCCTTCAAAAAAAAAAAAAAAAATTTTTTTATACATATATACTGTATTAATATACAGTATATATAGACTATGCCAACAAAGGATGCATTTATTTGATCAAATTACAGTAAGATCTGGTTGTCACGGTACCAATATTCCAGTAGTAGTTACCAATACCAGTAAAATTTCATGGTTCTCTGTACCACTTTTGGTACCATAGCAAAAACGGTTCGAAATCTTTTACTATTTCTATCTATTTTGAAATAAAAATATTCATTTAATTAATTAATTTATTATTATTTATTATGATAATAATTATAAGTAAACATGTAGCCTTCAAATGTGAACATTGTATATAAAAAGATCAAGTGAAAAAATTTGTCATAAAATGAAGGACAAAGTAACAAATACACATAGAACAAGTGGCAGATCTGTTTGCACTTACACTCTAAGAGTTTTTATGCACATCTATTTTGGCAAACAGTATCATATTTTTATCCCGTCTGTTGCTATGGTTATATCACTGTCAATCATTCGGATTCAATCACGCTTTTAAATACAGTTGTAAATCCAGACATTTTGCAGCATGAAAAACAAAACTTGTATATGGGTTATAAACAAAAAGTGAGCAAAGAGCTGAAGTTATCAATCACTTCAGCGCCTGCTCACTGAGAACACCACTCCTGCGAAAACTTCAGTGTTTTGAGCGGATTCTGACTTAATCACCCCTGATTGGCCATTGCGTTCACACACTCAACAGATATGTCTGTGATTGGCTACAATGATCAGTCCTTCAAAAACAGTTGTAAATAGAAATCTTTGACACTCTTCACAGAGTGCTTACACAGAAACACACGGGAGCGTTTGAAAGCAGCCGCAGCCGCCTATCAGCGGGTACCGAATATGCGGTACTCGTTTACTACTGGTACATTTTTTAAATTTCAGTACCGACAACCCTAGTAAAAACAGCAATATTCTGAAATATTTTTGCAATTTAAAATAACTGTTTGTCATTTTAATATATTTTAAAATGTAATTTATTCCTGTGATGCAACGCTGAATTTTCAGCGTCATTACTTCAGCCTTCAGTGTCACATGATACTTCAGAAATTATTCTAATATGCTGATTTGCTGCTCAAGAAACATTTCTTATTAATATCAATGTTAAAAACAGTTGTGCTGCTTAATACTTTTGTGGAAACCATGATAATTTTTTTAGGATTCTTTGATGAATATAAAGTTAAAAAGTACAGCCTTTATTTGAAATAGAAATCTTTTGTAACATTATAAATGTCTTTACTGTCATTTTTGAGCAATTTATTGCATCTCTGCTAAATAAAAGTATTAACTAAAAAAAAAAAAAAAACCTGACCCCAAACTTTTGAGCTTTATTGTGTGTGTGTGTGTGTGTGTGTGTGTGTATATATATATATATATATATATATATATTAGGGGTGTAACAATACCTGTATGTCAGGATTCAATACATATCACGATACTGAACTAACGACACATTATTATTGTGATACTCCAGGACATATGATAAAAGGTTAAAATTAAAATGCTAAATTTTATATTACATTGTGGGTGTAAATTAATAGGGTTACACTCTGTAGGCCATTTTTTACTGGTAACATAAAACATTTGGCATTATTAGGACATACAAATATTCCCCCATTGCATTAATATACATTATATTCAACATTATTATATAGTAAATTAATGTAGTACTGACACTAAAACTCTAAAAACTTTTATTTTGGGTGAACTACACGATACATATAGTCACTATCCACGATACATATTGTTGCATTTTTGTATTGCGATATATTGTGACACAATATTTTGTTACACCCCTAATATATATATATATATATATACATATATATATATAGAGAGAGAGAGAGAGAGATTTAGAAATTTAGAGCCACTTTTACTGAATCAGCTTTTCCCACAATTTTTCAGCCCACACCTACTTCTACAAAGCCAATAAGTACTGGAAGTTTAACAATCAGCAACTGAAGGTGGAGCCAGGCTTCCCCAAATCTGTCCTGACTAACTGGATGGGCTGTGAAGGCGAGGATCCCATGAAGAGGTCCGGCACAGATGAGGAAGTGCTTATCATCGAGATGGACGAGTCAGAAGGCGGAGGCATGGGAAGAGCCGCAACCATCGTCATCCCACTCTTTCTTTTGGCCTGTGTGCTTGTCACTTTGGGGGCTCTGCTGTTCTTCCACCACTATGGTACCCCTCGACGCCTCCTCTACTGTCACCGCTCTCTGCTCGATAAGGTTTAGAGATGAACATGAAAGGCATGGGAAGAGAAGTGTAAGAGGGATACAAGTAGATGACATTTGGAAAGATTGTATTAGGATGGAGTGAAAATGAATGTCAGACAGTAACGTTTGGTTTACAGGTCTGCAGGCAGGGAGAGATGAAAAGTGAAGGATGTGTATTGTTTGTTTTTCTATTTACATGTACTTCTCTGCCGTTAATAAGAAATCCGAAATGGAGTGGGAGATAAGAGAGACAGACACGAGCCCTCCTCCATCTCTTACATGGTTACGGTTTATCACTCAGTGAAATGCACTTTTGTTCCTTCAGTCTTCTCTTCAGTATATAATCCCTCCTTTATCCTCTCTGAAAATCTCCCTCTCCAGACCCGAACTTGACTCCAGCCGGCCGGCTGTTTGATTGACATGTTCTATACACTAACTGATCTCACTTTGACATATTTCATTAACTCAGATTTTGCTTTTTACATTGCTAATCCAGTGAAATCCTCCTGTATCCCATAAAGTGCCTTTGCCATTGAATTAATAGAATGGAAGGACTATCATAATTGACCTTCCTTGCACCTTTTATTCACCACAAAGATATTTGCACAAAGTATGGCTCGACTGTAGAGACCTGCTGTACGTGAAAGGTCAAAGGTTAAAGGTCAAAGTTCAGGGAGAGAGAAGCCCAGTAGCTTCTGGAGTAGGCCAGTTTTAAATACACTTATAGAGCAGAGCTGTCCATCTGTTTCAACTCAAAATGCTATTGTTATTGCAATGCATTTGGTATTTACTATGTTTAAGTATGTCATTAATGATTGGCATTGTTATTATGACTATGGTTATTGTTATTATTGTTCTCCTAGTGTAGTCTTGCCTATTTTAAATTGTCATTTCAAGTCCTGCTGGACACAGGCAGAATGTGACTTATTTCAAATTAGTCAGGTTTCTATAATAGAAGAGGCTGGAGGTGAGATATTTTCTCGCTCTCCACCTTCCAGAAACAAATAAATAATTATTTATGAACAGTAATGGTGCTATGGGTTTTCTGTAACAAGACTGAATACATCAGTGTTAGACATTTCTGAATTAGTTTTAACAATGATAATGGTAATGATATTTATAATGATAGTGATATAGTGTAAATGTAAAGGAATGACATTTTTGCCTGTTTCATACTTTTTGTACTTGGAAATGAAAATTAAATAAAGTTCCTTTTTTTAACATTATTCTCTCTTTCCTGGACCTTAAGAAATAAAATTCTCTCATGAGTGAGTTCCAAATGTACTAAAATGTTTCATGGACTGAATCAATCTATCTTATCTGTCTGTCTATCTATCATATATCTATCTTTGTTTGTTTTGGACAGAAAAACTGATGAGTGTTTGCACATATCCTCATATCTGAGAGAACAAGGGACCAGACTAGAGAGACATATGACTGTACTTTGTAGTGAAGGAGGAGTGTATGCTTTTCTTCAAAGTGTTTTAAATCGGTTCCAGCTGACAAAGTCAGAAAAAAACAGCGCTCTGCCATTTCCGCTTCCCTCCCGTCTTCTCCCCCTCCCCGTTTCTCCACACAGCAAAATTGTTCTCTTTTATGAGGCGTTTTTTAATGAACGGCCCACCACAAACATCTCTGTGCTGTTTTTCCTGTCGCCTCCCTTTCAAATCTCTTTCTCCTCTCATCTTTGAATCCCTCTTCGCTCTGTGTTACTTTTTGCATTCTTTTTAAATAGGTACAGGGGTGAGAGTGCATTAGTCAGATGACTAAAAAGCCCAGTTCAGCATGATAAAAATTACATGAACTGACTTGTCAAATTACTCTTATATTTCTTCTCTCTCTGGCACACTATCCACTACTGGTGAAAAGTCTGCAATTTCTTCACCTGCAAAAAACAACAAAACATCCGGTTTAGATTTTCTAGAAATTGTGGCTGCCATTATTAATCTTATGTAGATTTCTAAAACATGCATAAGCCTGTCATTTTTCTTTATATTACTTATAGGCCTATAATTTTTTACTGAAATTATCATCTGTTTATTGGATGGACAGATGAGCTAAGGACAGGACAGGAAGTCTGGCTCTCGTTATGGTGGTGTGTCATGTTTGGTGAGCTTGGTGCTCGGATGGCCAGGGAAAAAGTACACAAACGCCCACATACACGCTGAGCTGGCGAACAGGACGTGGCCTGGACAGTTGCTTGCAATTTAGACATTTTGTGTAAATGTGTTCCTGCAGGAGAGGAGCAGGAAAGCAGGTGGCTTAGAGAAGCCCATTGCTATAGTTCAAAGTTGCATATACTGGAAAAGCAACCAACCATAACACGAAATAAGTCCTAAATAGGCCTGAATCAGCAGCCACAGAAAAAAAAGAAGAATTACGCAGACAGTTCGGTTCCACAATCCCCTACCCCTCACATGTTTGTTTAATAAATATTTTGGGAAGTTTCATAATGATTCTACTAATAAGAGGGTGGTACAGCTCTATTACTTCTTTGTACACTCTAGTACTTCTCTGCATATTAAAATCCACCATGAAGAATTGTGTAGATTTTCCCCATTGGGTGTTTCTTCAGCTCTGAGCAATTTTTTCTTATATATATATATACACTGTGTTTAGGAAACGCAAAAGATTAGAATTTTTTTTTTTCTTCACCATCATGTCCCTTTAGGGGCTCTGTAGATTGTTTTACCCAGTCCCAAATTTTTCATTTGAAAATTCATTATAAAAATATGAATTACATGATGTTTAAAAATATGATGATGTAGACAAAGAGTGAAATAATTAACCATTTCACTATTTGCTGTCTGAAAATTGATATAATTTTTTTAAAGACTAATACATAATACATTTTTTCCCCCAAAAGTTTGTAACTTATTTACCAAGAAGAAAAGAGTGTTATGCTTGATATGAAATATGAGATATGTTGTGTGAAGAAAATAAAGCGATATCAAGGTCAAAATCTTTTTATCTCTCCCTTATACGAGTAGGAAGTGTATTGCTATATCCAAAACCCTTGGCCAAACACTGTAACCTTAGCTGTGTCATATCCTGCTCCATACTCTAATGTTTTTGTCTGCTTTCAACTCTCCACCATCCTTTTCCCTATTTTTTCCCGTCTTTTCCTGTATGTATGTTAAAGGACTGCACATTCACCTCATCTTTCGTCCCTTTCCTACCCTTCCGGTCCTCAGTCTGCTCTCTCTCCTCCTGCACTTCATAAAACATCTGGATCTCATTCTGTGGAAAACCAAAACAACATGAGAGAGCGACCGAGTGAGAGAGATAGAGAAAGGCGGGGGAATGGACAAAGGAAAAAAAATCTGTTGCTGGAAATCAAACAATATGTGAAAGATGAGTACATTAAAAACATTTTTTTGATTTGTCTCAATGCTTTGAACAATAATATTTTCTGAATTAAACAGACCAGGAGACAGGAGGATATTGGTTCTATAAAACTTAAAGCTATGTACATAAAATATATGTAATCATAACTGTGGTTTAGAAGTATTCAGCTGAGTGAGAGAAACCTTGGGTTTCTGTTGTTTTTATCAGCTTACATCTTAAACAAAATGGTTTCATAGTGCTGACAAAAATGGTTGAATCTGATCCAGGGTCCAGTAAAACACCAGAGGAAAAAATCTGCAGTTCAGCAACTGGAGCCATAATTATGGAGAGAGGCTGCTGAAATCAGCAGGAAGACCGATGTGTGTGTATATGTCTCTGGAAGAGAGAGAGAGACAGAGAGAGAGAGAGAGAGAGAGAGAGAGAGAGACAGAGAGAGAGAGAGAGAGAGAGAGAGAGAGAGAGAGAGAGAGAGAGAGAGAGAGCAGTCATGTTGGAGTTCCAAATAGATTCCTTCCGATGGGCTAATATTAAAAATAGATAGAAGTTCAGAATTTAATGTTTAAGATAAAAGCTATGTACAGAGAATGATTAATATAAATATTCCTTATATTTCACGGCCGTACTAATCGATTTTCAAGATTCAGAGGTTCTCTGAAAAGCGAAATGGCATTTTGCGGCTAATATAAAATAGAGTCACTATAGCAACACCCTTAATTACTTTCTCAGGCAGGAGATGGAATGGCAATGGCCTCATCTCGATGTTAGTCTGTACCTTGGAATCTATTGTAGACGTTTAAAAGCAGATCTTTGTTAAAGAAAAAAATACAGATGACCAAAAGATTAGCCATTTTTTTATATATATATATTTATATATATATATATTTCAGCAGAAAGCTGAAAAAGAGAATATTACAGCCTGAATTATGTGCAGAAAGTTTTAGAGACAAGGTTAGAGAAAAATGGCTGCCAGAAGATCATCAGAAAGGGATGGAGAAACACTGCAGCCTAGTGGAGCATTATGTCAAGATACCATATTTTTTATAAGTCTGCTTTAAACTGTATGTATTGATCAAATGTAAAATACGCAGATTTAGTTTTAGTATAATGTAAAAGCTTTTTGTTTGTTTCGAAATAAAATACACTGCCATTCAACGGTTTTTGGGGTCCTAGTTGGGGTCGGTTTTTTTTTCTTTTTTTTCAGCAAGGATGATCAAGTTATAGTTTGAAATGTATACTGTTACAAAAGTTTTACATTTCAAATAAATTCTGTTCTTTTGAACTTTCTATTCATCAAATAATCCTTAAAAAAAAATCCATATTTCCACAAATAATGAAGCTCACAACTGTTTTCAATAATGATAATAAGTGATGTTTTCTGAAGGATCATGATTGCCATGACAGAAGAAATTGCATTTGAAATATATAATAAAAAAGACTTAACAACCCTAAACTATTCAATACAAGTATTGTTTTTCCAGTTTTGTACTTCACATAATAAAGATCAGTGGGAACAGACTTTCACAACACATATTAGGGATACCTTTCCCTATTTCACAGCCATCTCAAACATTTTCAGCTTAAATCAAACGGATAAACTGCATTCATTGCCTTTCAATTGTGCATGTGAGTAAATGTATTTGAATGTACAGTACCTATCAAAAGTTTGAATACCTTCTCCTTTGTATATAATAGTGAAGTCATAAATATTATTTTTAAGAGAGATTCAAAAAAAGGCACAATGAATATTCATCTACCCCAGCAAGCAATTTTGTGTATAAAAGACATCTAATAGCCATCCAACACAGCCCAGACGTCTAGGCTAAAACAAGGCAAAAGTTGGGCTGTCAGTGAAAATTTAATAGACGTCTAAACCATAGCCCAATAGACTAGTCATCAATTAGATAACAATGAAATGCAATGAGTGAAGAAATGAAACCATTCACCTTGTAATCACTGTTTACTCTGGTTACATGACGGAATATCATACAGCTCACAAGTTATCATACAGCTCACAAGTTATTTTGGCAAAAACGACATGTAACCAAATTCAAGGTTATTTTGGCTAAGTTGGTTACTCATAGCCGGACTATATCGGGTCTATGGTTAACCAGTCCTAGACGGTGAAATGACGGCTATTGCTTGCTGGGACAACACTACAGGCCAGATCAAAAGATTATGCAAAACATTAATTCAGTAGGATTTTTTCCGATCCAGTCCAAATGTTTGTAGGTTTATGACCTGTAAACTATCATAATTGCACCCATGAGCAAAACAATCAGATTTTATCCCTGCAATAAGTGTCCTGGAAATACTAAAGCATCTGCTTAACCCCTGCCTACAGAATGTACTGTCCTCCAACAAAATAATGCATGACCACCTTTATAATACAAAACAAAGATTGTTTTTTTCTTCTTCCCATCACTATAACAGAAAATATGCATTCTTTTAGTGTGTTGGTGTGTTTAGCATTAGAAACAGAAATCACGCACAAGCTTTTTTTGTCCCCAAGTATCTTTATTTTTTGTTTTTTAATAATAAATTTCCCTTAGGTTTCAGCAATAAGGATTTCACATGCTCTTCTTTCTGTTTCTCAGCTTCCTTCCTCTCACACCATTGCTTCATCCCTTCATCCACCTCTGCATTGAGATACACTGCTCTTCTCTAAATAGAGACAAAAAATGTAAACATCAAAGTTTGTTTCTGAAGTTAAATATCAACAGAAAAAAAACAGTCTTACAGCAAACTCCTCTCTTTGCTTTTGTCTGCGGATCTGTCCTTTCAGTGGAGGTGCAGGCCTTCCATCTGAAAATCACATAACAAACGATATAAATCCTTGTCAGAGCTCATATTTACATTCCTAGATTTACTGTTTGACAAACACCTTACAACTGATGCATACAATAGAATTGACAAGCACAATACGTCTGTGCTTAACACCACATTGTTGCTTTTGGCTGTCAAGAAAACAAAATAAAGTTCACCTGCAAATGACCAGTCAGGTAGATCTGTTATCGGTCCATACTCTGAACCGCTATTTGCTAAACCATTTCTGCAGACAAAAAGGGAACAGGGAAATGGAAAATGTATTTGAACAATCCAAAACACTGGTATCAATATCAACCATAATAGAATGTAATGTATGCAAACATTGTGATTTTATCTGTTTTTTTCCCAGCAAGTATTAAGTCACATTGTTTTTGTAGAAATGGTTCGTTTGTTTAAACTGGATTTCATATCATCTTAAATATCCTTATTTGTCTAACCTAATTACCTTTTTTAAATACAATTTGTTAAAGTAAAACAGCATAGGAAACTCACTCCAGTCTCCACTTCTTTCCTGCATGGCTCACACACGTCGATGAAAATGAGCGTATTGACTGCCTCGATGCTGTAAATGATGTGAAAATAAAAACGACCCATTAATATTATGATTACTGTTCACTCATCAGTTGTACCTTTGTGACACAGTGTACTTCAATGGACACTGTGTTAACACGCAAGCTGACAAGGACTACTTTATTAACACGCAGGCTGACAGCGAGGTTTTAAAAGAATAACGTTCAGATATAATTAACGTTACTGAGCCCAAAACATAATGCAAAAATTTGGCACAAAGCATGACATGTTAAAAAAAATGCTATAACTTGACTAACTGACTGTCTCACCTGCGGTACAAATCGTCCTCAAGGATACTGCCATTTTGGATTATAACAACTACGGTGAGCAAGAGGGACAAAACAAATACTCTGCAGTGGTGTAAGGCGGCGTGACTTATTGCTACCAGTAGATGATGCTGTGGTCTCATTGAATACAACACAGACTTGCCTGATTCACCTGTTGAATAAATTGCAGTTTATTTTCAGCCTTTCTAATCACAACTCGATCTCAAAACAAAAGATAAGCTAACATAAAACGTGTTACAACATGTAATCTGGGAAATCTTGTGGCTACCAGGAGTTTAGCCTTTTTATGTATACAAATGTTCCCCTTGTGCTTAGAATATATTTTAAATAGTCTGAATAGAATTGTTTATTTGATTCATTCACAAAATGATTTGAATAACTGACTGGTAAGTTTTCATTCATTATACAGTCTAAGGTGACAAAACATCTTGTAAAAACACGACACAAGAAGCGCCTCTGGAGAACGGTCTTTACACCTTCCGCTTAAATATTAAATTGTCTTTCAGCACCGCCGATCCCCTTCATTCCTCTGGCTCAAGCAGTGCTGAGTAAGCGCTGAAACATTCCCGCGCGCGCTCCCAGACAAGTCCACACTCGCCACAGTGCGCGCGAGCTCGTGCGCGCTCCCACAAAACCGCAGGAGAAGCTGCAGACAAGACCAGAATGGGAGGAGGGAGCTCCGGGGTAGGGAAAAAACGAGGTTTTAAACAAAAGAACAGCACTGGGTCTTTTTAGGGTCTCTGTGGGGTTGAATACAGTAACCATACGACTGCAGGTCAGTTGTCACCGGAATTTATGCCTCTCGGTAACTATGGAGCAGTGAGAGGCATTTTCCGCGAGGGAAGAAAAGAAAAGCAGTTACATTGTTGCGCTCGCGAAAAGCACACACGCAGCCGACTCACGCTGTCCCAGGGAACTTCGAGGTATCCCTCCGCACATTCCACAGACGAAAGGCACGGCACGACCAATTAGGCCTTAGGGTTGGAAAAATGACACAGAAAATATGTAAGGTCTTCGAGCCATTCACATGTTTTTAGGTTTCCGTTTATTTAAACATTGTTTTTAATCTAATAAACGCCACTTTATTAGAATTGTCGTCATGTGTAGCCACATTATGTGTAATAAAAACATCTTACGGTGTTCTAAACAAAAAAATAAACAATTTGATTCATGGCTGCATTTTACCTCTTTTTTTAGTTTGTCTCATTTTGCCTACAGATAGTTCACTTAATTATATAAACTAATTAAACCACGCGTTCGGTCCCCTTAGACTAGCATAATGTAGGCTATGTGTCTTTTTCATTTAAGAGATTTTAAAAAAAAAAGTGTGCGATAATATCAAGGTTGTTTGTGTAAGTCCAAACAGTAGGCTGAACCAATGGGCACAGTCTGTTTAAAGAAGTTGGTCTGTGTGACGAAATAGTGGGATGCTATTCATGCGCGCTGCCCGGGGGAAAGGTGTTCCGGTCGGGAAAAAAGCCACAGAGGAAGAAGAAAGGGGGAGGAAGGAAAATTTTTTGGAAAGAAAGAAACTCTACGTTGAACATTTTAGCACAGTTTTCCGGCGTAGGCTGCGTAGTGCGTGTTTATCTATGCGAATATGTTTGGGTGAGCGATACGCGATCCTCTCTTCGACTCGCTGCAGCTTTTTTTTGTATTGTTACGCGCTTTTGAAGACTTCCAATTTTGGGGAATAATGGTCATTTTCTTTCAAACTGGACTGGACAAATTCTGCGGGACAACAAGAGGCTTTGATATGCCTTGTACTTTTTCGGCTGAGGAATAAACGCTTTTGAGTTCGCGGATACGGACGACTCATTTATCCGCACAGAGAAACGTTTTCAACTTGCCTTTTTGAAAGCCGCTAGTTGAGGCAGGAAGGGGCCGTGGTGTATCCCATAACCTGTGTGTTTAACGCGCTGAAAATTTATTCAGCATTTAAACTCTATTGTTCTTTTTTAAAAACAACCGGCAGTGCCGTTTAGGATAAATCCACAGAGACAAAATCCAAGTGGTAATTACAAGATTTGCGAGTGGTTCCGAGAACAGTATTGCGGATGTGACTGTGAGACTCGTCGTTTGAATGGATCAGTTCTGCGCGAGTCTGGGACGAGAATTAAAGACTCTTTGAAGCCTGACGGTAGTTCCCACACGTTCATTTGCTCACTGCCGAAGACAAGGCCACAAGTAGCTGCAAAAAAGGATCGCAAACAAATGGATCAACATGCTTCTGTTCTCACGCATGTCCAGCAAATTCATCACAAGCAAACAGTTTGGAAACAAACTGCTTGTTTTCAAGTCTAACTAGTACGACATGTAGCCTGCAGAAAATGTCATAGTGTTTTTATTTATCTTCAAAGTTAAATATTTATTTTTGTAGCTCATCAGAAAGTATTAGTTTTTAACATTTCGTTTTTATGTGGATTTGTTTTTTTGTTATTGTTTTGTTATTGACTTTTGTTATTGTTGTCACACATCTTTTTTTCTGTTATCTCATCTGCTGTTGAATCACTTGAATTGTGCTTGTGTCCACACTGTATTTCACTGTATTTATGTAGAACACTATTTAAACTGTGGCATCTAAGAGAAGTTCAATTCGTACTTTATATTTTATATTGTAGTTGAGCTTATATTAAAACACAATGGATCGACTTGGCAGCAAACTGAAGCAAAAGCTCAAACTGAGTGACTCTGGAAGTGTCAAATTCAGCAAAAAGAAAAATGACTTGGCCAACGCAAATAACAACAGTAATAGCAACAATGCCAATAATGGAACCGCGACACAGATCAATGCACCCGTGAGCACGTCTCAGTTCCCTCTCTCCTCCGTAGAGGTGTGTGGACAGTCAGCTGGAAGACCTGGTAAAGTGGGCACTTCTCAGAGAATCACACCCTCAAATACCACCTCGGCCTCTGTACCTGAGGACTGTGGGCCTGGGATCGAACATCACCCGTCTACTCTCGCCCCTCTTCGGCGCCGGTCGCCCCAGCAGCGAGCATCGTGCTACTTGCCCGAAACGGCGGAGGGCCGCAGTATGTGTGACCAGTTGAGACGAGGCGAAGGTGACCCGCTGGGGGCGTACAGCCCGAATTCTCGTGTGGCCTTGAAGCAGCGCCGTTATTCTCTGGAGCTCCAGCAGCTTGTTCGCCGCCAACAGCTTCTCGCCCAGCCGCCTCCGCTGTCGTCTGTACCACCTCCGTACCCGTACCCCCGTTCGTCTGCCGTGGAGCCTAGCTTCCTCCACGACTTAGAGCGTCATAAGCGATTGTCCCTGCAGGAAGCTCTGTTCTACAAGCGTTTGAGTTCGGGTGGCGAACCCTGGGACAGCGGACGCCCTGCTTCCCTCTCTCATCCACCGCAGAGGACCCATGACAGTGGCGTAGGGGGTTTCTTCTTCCCCCCTGCACCAGCGTTGAGCCCCTGCTCTTCTTTCAGCTTGCAGGAGTCCGTGTTGGCGAGCCCTCGGTCCAGTTTTGCTAGCAGTACCGCAAGTGGAGGAGGCGGCGGGAGTCCCATGGGAAGTCGGTGCAGCAGTAACCGGACGAGCGGCATCAGTTTGGGCTATGACACCCGCCATACACCTGGGCCCGGCCAGCAGCTACAGCTCTCCTCGACCCAACTAGGTGGCGCCACCTCGGGTCAGGTGTACTCTGTACTGGCATCAGGGAAAACTGGAGTGCCCCCTGTGGAGATTTGGAGGGAAACAGTGTCTGGAGGAAGTGCGCACGACAGCCGTCACTCGTATCCGCCTGCACTGAGCACACACACTGCAACCTTCCACCGAGCAGAACCAGAATGGGGTCCCATTGACCAGCGGGGATCAAGAGGTGACGATGTGGGCGAGAGGGCACGACACTCCGACTTGCCAGGAACCCGCTACCAGCAGGAGCTCACCCGCCTGATATTGAGAGATGCTGCCCTGGAGGGAGAAGCGTTACTTGGGGGTCTGACGTTAAAAGAACAACCTGTGTCTACCACCATTCTAGCCAGCTCCGCATCTACCCCAGCCACGGCCGGAGTTCCAGGGAAATCCCTGGAAGAACAGTCAGCTGGAAGGGAATCGTCGATATCTGCGGACAGACAGGAGTACTTCGGTGAGATCACTAACTCATCCAATTTGGCTAGTTTGTTTATGACTAATGATGTGCCTCTCTGGCAATGGACTGTGAATGTGTGTGATGTGGTGAGATGGAAACTGCTTCAGACCTGCTAAAACCTGCAAACATTCTCTGAAGCAAAAAGCAAGACATAAAACGCATCCATTCAGACTTCAAAAATACATACTAGCCCTCCTTTTTCAGCCCGTTTTTCTCTTACTAACCATAATAATTAACTTGCAAGTCACCGAGCGAATGTATAACCCCTCCACCCAAGGCTACATAGTATTCTGAACAGACTCCAAAGTCAAAAATATCTGCCTAGAGCGAGCATAGTGATTATGCATGACCCTAAATTACAGGCTCTGTGGTACGCTGGTCATACCAAAGAGCTGTGAGTAATACAGTAGGACAGAGGCTGTGTGTGTGTATAAACGCTCTCAGCTTTCGACCAGCCACAGTTTGAGCATGGGTGTGTTCATGTGTGTTAGCGTGCACTAGCGTGTGCTGGCGTGTGCTTGTTTAGCTCAGGTATTTGAGTCCTGAGGGAAGGCTCTCTCACATATTTAATTGTGAGGGTAGGGCGTGTGTTTGTGCCTTATGTGTGTGTAGTGCTTTGTTGCGACAAGGAAACCTCCCTGTTGTCTGAAAAGCACCTGTGTAAAGTTTAAGACATTACCTCATTCCGACACATTACAATATCTAATTCCTGTATCCAACAGCCTATTAGCCTTTTTTTTTCCAAGTAATGAAGGGGTTGTGGAGCTCAGGTCAGATTTATCGGTGTGTGTGTGTGTGTACTGTTACTACAAGAAACAAACCCACTGGCTGGTATTATGGGGGAAGAATGCAGAGACATGTATTTTTGAGTCCAGACAGCTCTGCCACCGTGTTTTATGTAATTGGTTATGATTGGATGATGACCTCCTTGTCCTAAATAGAGTTGCGTGTGTGTTGTGATGCATCTGTTTATAGTATACTCAAACAGTGTTTGTGGTTGTATTCTTGCTTTCAGGTACATGTGTGAAGTGTGGTAAAGGCGTATATGGTGCAGATAATGCTTGCCAGGCTCTGGACAGCCTGTATCACACCCGCTGCTTCATATGCGTTTCCTGTGGTGAGTTATCAGTCCCCAGGAATCAGTAATGTAACACTTAAGTCATAACCAAGGCCAGTATTTCAGTACCTCTTCATTTGGGTCAGTATCTCTCATGATGGTCTGAACATCTCTCTTATCTTGTTGTTACTTGTAGGGCGAACTCTCCGAAACAAGGACTTTTACAATGTCAGTGGCTCGGTTTACTGTAAGGAGGATTACATGGTAAGGATGACTACTTACCAATATATATATATATTTTTGACTTCATGTGTTAATTCTCATATTCATTTTAGCTAGTGTTTAGGGGTTGAAGTGGTTCTAAAATTGTGTGTGTGTAAAAATAATATATGAAAAAAAATATTATCCAAAAGGACATCTGCCACTCCAAAAAAAAAGAAGAAAAAACAATGGGTATTCCGGAGAGAGAATATATTAATGGGTATTTCCTAATGAGATGTGGAAGTATGCTCTAGTTTTTGCGAGAAAATATCCACCAATATTTTTTAATATAATATATATATATATATATATATATTTAAAATGTTATATATTTAATATTTCCTTCTTTTTTAAGTCTTTAATTTGTTTTACTTTAAAAAGATAGGTTGTTTAAAAAAATATTAAAATGTATATCAAATATATCTCATTTATTTAATAATTTAAACAATAATAATAATGATGATGATATTTATAATATGTATATTTTATATTATATTTTGAATGTATTGTTGTTATTATTTAAAATGTTGTACACTCTTTTATATTCAGTATTTCTCTAAAAAATATTTGTCTGTTATGATAATAATATTCTAAAGAATATTCCATCATTTCCCTAATCTTTCCTGGTGTCCATTAGTTCTCAGGCTTCCAGGATGCAGCTGAGAAGTGCAGTGTTTGTGGTCACCTCATCTTGGAGCAGGTTTGTGGTCTTTGCGTGAGGTCAGTGTTTGAAGGTTGTGTAGGATGAGTGTTCACAGCTCTGTTTGTGTGTGTAACTCAGATTCTGCAGGCTCTAGGAAACTCTTATCACCCAGGATGTTTCCGCTGTACGGTCTGCTCAAAGGCTTTGGACGGAGTGCCATTCACAGTGGACTACCTCAACAACGTCTTCTGCGTCTCTGACTACAACAGGTCTGTTAGACTGAACCGTGTTACAAATGACATGACAACAAAACTGTTTGCAATTTGTCTAACATTAACAACTGCTCTGAAACCCTTTTTCCAGATTTGCTGCTGTTGAGGTTTAGTCGTGAGCTACATTGCTAAAATGTTTTAATTATTTTGTTTTATTTTTTAATCAAATTAAGTTAAAAGTGTGGCAGAACCACATACAAGTACAGAGTAAAATATATAATATAAATAAATATATACAATGCCCTTTATCTCTTTTAAAAGTTGGTGTATTATTTAAGTGTTGAAGATGAATGCGTTACATACCATGCATTATTTTTCTATTTACTGAAAAAAAGAAAACCAATTGAAAAGAGCATGTTGATCCATTTCCCTGTACCGTTCTTTTGAAGAAATGAATAGTTCCATTCAGAAAGGACACATTCAATTGATTAAAAGTAACTTTTAAATTGTTTAAAAAAAAATTCGTTTTTACATTTTCTATTCATCAAAGAATCCTAAAAAATGTACCAGTTTCTACAATATTAAGCAGCACAACCTTTTCCTGTGATAAAAATAGGAAATGCTACTTGATATCAGCATAGAATGATTTCTGAAGGATCAGGACACTGAAGACAGGAGTAATGATGCTGAAAATTCAGCTTTGACATCACAGGAATAAATCAAATTATAAAATATATTTAAACAGAAAAGTGTTATTTTAAATTGTAATAATATTTCACAATATTCCTGTTTTTACTGTATTTTTGATCAAATAAAGTTTAAGTTTTACAAATGTTGCTCTGATTAAAAAAAATCTGTAATGGCTTTTTGTGTGAACTAATCACAATCAAATTGATAGTAATTAATTTGAATTTAGAAAAATAGGAAAGTATAGCAGTTGATTTTAATAAACAGATGTTTTGTGAAAAGTTTAGCAAAACACTCTCACACTAGTCAGCTATTAATTTCTAGAGTCGCCTGATTATCTGAATGTTCCATCATCACTGGGCACCTCCAAAACATTTGCATTTACAAGCTGTTAATGTGGATTACATTGTTTTCCCCCTCTTCTGTTCCTCAGGACATTTGCTCCCAAATGCGCTGCCTGTTTACAACCCATATTACCTGCTGAGGTAAATAAATCCCCAGTCGTTTCACAGATGCTTTCAGGAGAATGTTCAAGATCTTGATTTTGTGTGTGTGTGTGTGTGTTTCAGGGCAGTGAGGAGATCCTCAGGGTGGTGTCAATGAACAAAGATTATCACTTTGAGTGCTATCACTGTGAGGTAGGTATTATGGAAAGTAGTTTGGATAAGCTGATTGTCGTCATTTTGTTGTGTCCGATAAGAGCGTATCTACACAGGCGTTATCGCACAGGCTTGTAATCCTTTCTTCCTCTTCTTCAGGAGTGTGGGAAGCAGCTGTCTGATGAGCTTGGATCTCAGTGCTTCCCTCTGGATTCCCACCTCCTCTGCCACTCTTGCCACATGACCAGGGTGTGTCACACATAACCCTTCCCCTCACGACACACACTGAAATGAGAACTAATGTGCCTGACCAACATAAACTACTTTGTATTCATATGCACACTAGTGACCACTGTAAATTGTTGCCTTTCTAATGTGTGTCTCTTCTATGGCAACTCTATTTTTGAAGATAGTAAGAGGGGAGAAAACACTCTTGCTGAGACATGAGGTCATAGTACATTTCAAATGCAAATACCAGCACTGGTAAAAACTATATCACCCCCTAGTGGCTGGGAAATGCAGCAACTGAATCCTGCTGAACAAAATATTTCTATACAAGTTCTCGGAGTTTAAGATTATCACCCGCTTCATTACTAGAGGGAGTTGAAATATCACAGAACACTGTTTTACTCCCATATCTACTGTTTGCTGTAGGGAAAGAACAAGGGATTTTTTTTTTGCTTAACATTTTTTTTATATTTAATATCACTAGCAAAGATTTTGCACTTAAACATGTTTACCTATTAAGAGATTTTTTTTTTAATAAAGTGATTGCAAAAGGTTAAAAACATTCCTGTATCTGTTTTAATTAATAAATATCTGTGTGTTTGAATGAGTGTTATTTTCTTATGCCATTCACACATCCAAAAAAATCTGAGAATTCAAACACTGACCATTATTAATGGGATTAAAGAAAGAAGGCTGGTATTGCTAGATGGCTTTTCCAGTCACTCGCCACTAATCATCTCTTTTCTAAAGCTTTTTGGTAATTTCTCAATTGAATGCTATTGGTCTGAATGATTAGATTTAAACAATTGTTTAGTGTAGAAATGACTCAAAAGACTTGACGTTTCACACCGTTTTGTATTCAATTTTAAGCCTGTGAAAACACTCAAAAGAACAATATATAGGCAACAATATTTACAATGTTATATAGGAATATTTTAGAGCAAAACTAGAAGAAAAAACTAATTTGCTACAGAATGGATTTCCAAAGTCTGGAAAAATCAGTTGACAAGCTGTAATGAAAATATCTGAACATCATTTTTAGAAAATATCTTTTCCACACCTGGACCAGTAAACGTCACTGCTGACTTTAGCAATTCATAGAGTGTTGTATCATCTCCAACTGCTGCTGGTTATTGCCACAATTATTCTTGGCATCAATGAAAAAAACTTCAATACACATCAAAAAAGCAAAAAAAAAATAAAATAATGTCCTTCCGTTTTTTATTAGTCTTTGTACATTCTGCACATTCATAAAGAAAATAATCCAAAAAGAGAATATTTTGCAATTTATCTTCAAAACTAAAACATTAAAATAATATTAAAAGGCCTCTTGCTATCTTCTCTACAAAGGTTAAATTTATACCTTGTCTGATTCAGAGATGAACAGTACACAACTTCATAAGACCAGGGAAAGAAGAGAACAGACGAAGGTGGAGATGAGAATCTAACAAATGAATCTACAGTGTGGTTCATAGGATTGGACATCAGTAGTAGTTACTTTAATAAATCAGATCTTATGCGAGATCAGCGTCGACAGCAGGACTGGCTCGGTTAACTCACAACAGTGGCTGAAACATCTGGACAGGGGACTTTTTTTCTCCATCCATTTGGAAATATATTAATTGAATCTGTATACAGCATTTCAAGTCCCATAATTATGCACTGATTTAACTACCTTCTAGCCTAAAGTGGCTCTAGTTAAACTATAAATAAAAATACAAGCGAGGACTTTGGGGTGGAGAGAAGGAAAATATGATTGATAGTCTCTTGACTTTGGTGTTTGTGAGCTTTAAACAGCACACTGATACACAAACACATACACAAGCCTAATTAGTTTTAAAAATAAACAACATTCACCAGACCCTTCATTCGTATTAGTCCTGATTCATTTGAGATTTTTGGGAAGACAAAAAAAAAGAAAGAAAGAAGTTTCACCTAAAACAGTGTTGAGTGACTGAAGTGTTAAAGGAACAGTTCACTTAAAATGAAAATGCAGTTATTTGCTGACCATCACTGTTGTTCCAAACCTGTGCATGGAACAGAAGAAATCTGTAGAATTTTGAAGTAGAAAAAGAAAAAAAAAGTTTTGTCCATACAATAAAAGTCAGTGGGGTTGGTTCAATGTTTTTGACTCTATTGGATAGACAAAAACAGCTGAAACATTTAAAATATGATCTTTTCTGCAGAGGAAAGTCATACAGGTTTGGAAGAGCGTGAGGGTGAGTAAATGACAAAACTTTCCTTTTTGTCTGGACTATCCCTTTAATGAGTGAAAAAGACCGGCATTTATCGTCCTTAGAGCATGTCATCATGCTGATGACTCTGATCTTACAAATCCCTCTCACACTTATCCACTCGCTCAAACACACTTGTACACTCAGTGGCGTCTGTCTCTGGAGGGGCTGCTACGGCTCTGTGAGCGTCTGCTGCCCCCTGCAGGTTTGGAGTCGCTACCGCGGCCTCTGTGGCCATCTCTCCTCTGTTCTGCCTCTCTGCCTCTTTCTCTCTCTCTTTCCTTGCCTCTGTCTCTCTCTCCCTCAGTTGAACGTCTCACAACACCTGCTCCTGGTACTCCTGTGTTCCCTCCCTCTCTGTCACGGCCTTTTGCTCTGCCCCTCCATTCTTCTCGTTTTTTGTCCTCTTCCTCCTGGAGTTCCTGCCTCCTCTTCTCTCGCTCCTTTTTGCGCTCAGCACGCTCCAGAGCTCTCTGTGTTGCCTGGAAAATAGCAAAGACTTAAATTGAGGGGGGGGGGGGGGAAGTTGAGGGTTGTATGTGATTAGAGGAAGTCATGCTGACCTGTTCATCTGTGAGGGGTAACCAGTATATACAGGGAGCTGCTTTAGTTTTGTGGAACAGGTCATCAAGAAGTTTTACAGGAGGTTCTTCTGGTTTATCTGGAAATTGGAGACAATGTCAAATCAAGATAGATATATTGGTAAACATGGATCAGTAAACATTTGACCAGATTTAGTTTCCCTCACCTTTCTTTTCCACTCTCTTCTCTTTGCTCTTGCCTCTCTCTCTGCGTCTTCGGTCCCGTGATCGAGACCTTCTCGTTTTGTCGTTTCGGTCTTCCTTACCGAAATCTTTCACTTTATCCCGGTCCCACTCCCGCTCAGAACGAGTCCTCTCTCTCCTCTCCATCGCTCTTTCTCTCTCTGCCCACTGGTCTCTCACAGCTGTAGCCCCTCCGTCTCGCTCTCTTTCTCGGTCCTTCTCTTTTTCGTGGTTTGGAGGTGGGAGTGGCGGATGTGCGGCAGGGCGGCCTGAGGCTTGAGGGTCATGACCTACACGGTCACTGGACACGATACCTTTATGGAAGTCCAACTGGACACAGATGAAATCACAAAATGAGAAGCATACAAAGTTTGATTAACAACATGAGAATGACTAAATTATAACAAGAGAATGGTGACAGCAATAAAAGCAAGTGAAGCAAATTGTGCCGAACTGTTCCGACCTCATCCTGCTCGCAAAAATCCACCCGTAGTACTTTGGGATTACTCGCAGGCCATTTCACACCATGCAGTGCTTCTCGAGTGGCCGCTGCTTCCTCTATAGTGGAGTACTGAGATAGAACATGACAGAAGGAAGGTTAAACTAAACTAATGCATCAGGGGGCAAAAATAAACAATACAGAATAAAACAAATCCACTACCGTTCAAAAGTTTGGTCAGTAAGATTTTTTTTATGATTTTGTCCCTTATGCTCACTAAGGATTTATAAAAAAAAAAAAAAAAAAAAAAAAAAAACTAATATTGTGAAATATTACAAATTAAAATAACTTTTCTATTTAATATATTTGAAAATGTGGTTTATTCCTGTGATGCAAAGCTGAATTTTACTTCAGTCTTCAATGTCACATGATCCTTCAGAAATTATCCTAATATGCTGATTTGGTGTTCAAGAAATATTTCTTATTATTTTCAATGTTAAAAACATTATTATATTTTTTGTGGAAACACGTATTTTTTAGGATTCTTTGATGAATATTAATTTCAAAAGAAAAGCATTTATTTGAAATATAATTTTTTCATAATTGAATCTTTGAGGTCCCAAAAAATAATAATAATAATGAGCTTTAATAATAATAAATATAGTAATCTTACTGTGACATAGCAGTGAGATTTGATCTTATCGATCCAGAAACCCTCCTCCACCAATGTACCAGTCCGATTTAACAACTCCTTCAGCTGCCCTAAGGTGAAGGGTCGCACCTAGAGAGAAACGGTTCAGAGCAGGAGTCAAAAGATCAGCAAAACTTTTAGTGTCTCCACCATAACACAAAAGAAATCTGACCCTGAAGTATAATGTTCCTCATAAAAAGCTTTTAAAGCTTTTAGCAGTTCAGTGGCACTATTAACACTCTTAAAATATTTTATTTGAGACATCCCTACATTACAGTGAGAAACTGAGCAGTGAAATGAACATCATCTGGTGCTTACCAGGTTGCATACGTGTATGATTTTGGAGGTTTTTCCACGAGGAGGAGACAGCTGGCGACCTGTCCTAATGGGGTCGTCAATAGTTATGGACACTCCTGATTTCTGCTGACTGATGGAGCGCCGCACCAAAGAATCATTGGGAGTGACTGAGAGAGGAAAATAAAAACAATTATAATCTTGCTTGTAAAAAAAATAAGGATATGTGGGAATAACAGTAGCAAATTAAGGAATTACCTTTCTTGGAATCACCTTCCTGTGTTTCTATGCTAGCATCAGGGGAGCTCTCCTGTTTCCTATGTATTTCCTTCTCTCCTCCTGTCCATTTCGGCTCTTCTTCATCATCATCATCCTCCATTTCTTTCTGCCCATTCTCATGTCCATCAGATGGAACAATCTGAACCAAAGTTTAAAGGGACAAGAAAAAAAGTTCACTGAATGGCAGGGACAAAACATGAACTTTTAAAGACGATGACAAAATGCTTTCCTATAAAAAGATTCAGTCCTAAAGTCACTTAACGCTTTAAAATGACTAAAGTTAATTCTGCAGTATTGTGCCGCAGTCTTCAGCACTGGTGTTCCTCCTATATTATACCTACTAAGTCAAACCTTAACATTTGTTTTGTCAGCTACCAGTCACAAGCCTGTGCTCACCTGTGTCACTGTGCGTCTGATCTTGAGACCCTGATCCTCTTCTGGTTCCTCTCGCTCACGAGGCCCGGATGAGTCCTCATCCACAGAGAGACGGCTCTCGTCTGGGTGCAGTTCGACCACCGCCTCCTGTAGGGGCTTGATGTCTGGAATCAGTGTCTGTAAAGATGACCATTTTTAAGTCACGTAAAAGTCAAATACTTTTATGCAGTACTATTAAAGCACAGAACGGATAACCATATTCAGTTAAATTCTGTCCAAACTATACATGGTCTATACATTTAAGCTTTTCATCAAATAAAACTTTGACCCTATAACATTGAATTTATTCAAGCAGCAAGGCTGTCAAAAACAGGTAGTTATTCATTGCGTATCTGCTAAGGTCATGTGGGAGTGGTCTTGGATAATTTACCTTCAGCGATTCAGTGGTGATGCTGATTGACGGCTTTTTGGCAGTGACTGCTGTACTAGACCCCCACCTTCTCTTCCTGCTGGCTCCGCCCACAGGCTCTGACTCGGATGATGCAATCTCGGTTTTACCTAGTGCCAAGATAAATGAATCACAAAACTGCACAACCAGATCCAGCTGTAAATGACTGGTAAAGGAGCATAGCGAAACATAATTCCTAATTGACACTGTAATCCCTCTTTTCACTTGAATAGTACTGCAATTTACTTAGCTTCTTTAAGCATGTAAGAACAGGATTTAATGTAATATATAGAAGTTAAACATTTAACAGATGCAATTATGATTCAGTTATTTGAACATAATAAAGAGACATGATGTTGCAATGCACGGCTTTCAAAGTGGACAGCTACATCATGTGTTAGATAGATTTTTGGTGCAACCGCAACGTAATTTAATTTGCATCACTAAAGTCAGAGTTGTTGTTTTAAAAACTGTACTTGGTGCGGACAGCATCCCACCCGTTACTGGTTAAGGTTCTAGATCAGCAGGTTTAAATAAGCAGCGCAGGGACTATTGTTACTTTTCTTATGGCGCTTTTCCACTACACAGTACCAGCTCGCCTCGGCTCGGCTCGGCTCGGCTCGACTCGACTCGCCTTTGTTTGGTTTTCCACTGTGTAAAAGTTGTACCTGTACCTGCTTTCGGGTACTTTTTTTCGTACCACCTCCGGCGAGGTTCCAAGCGAGCTGAGGCGAGCTAAGCCGATACTAAAATGTGACGTGAAAACAATGCCGACTGCTGATTGGTCACAGAGAATCTGCGTCATCATTGCACGCGCCAGATGGAGTATTTTAAATAGTTTGGCCAGAGATAGTTACTAAACTTACTACTATTATTATGGCAACTCGGAAGAATACGCCGTGGTCAAACGAGGAGGTGCAGACATTCCTTTGTTTGGTTGCCGAAGAGAGAATCCAGCGAGAGCTTGATGGGGCAACGAGGAACGAAATGCGTCGCTATGACGACCGGGTACTATTTGTGGCGGTACTTTCTGCAATGGAAAACGGAGCGAAAAGCGAGCCGAGTCGAGGCGAGCCAAGGCGAGTCGAGTCGAGTCGAGCTGGTACTGGTAATGGAAAAGCGCCATTAGAAGAGAAATGCACAGAATGGGCTGCAGCAACCTGTCAGTAGACAAGGGATAAGAGAAATGAACATTTTGAAGACACTTACTGCTCAGGGAGATCTTTCGGGCAGCAAACGATTTTGCAGTGGAGCTCTGAAATGAAATAGAGGAGGAGAAACAAGATCCCAGTGGATGTGTGGAGGAAGAGACAGACACAACAGACAAAAGAGACATTGGGAAAAGGAGGGGAATGAGAAAAGGGAGAGGGGGGAAGAACAGATGCACAGCTATCAGTTACACCAATAACGTACAGTTGCTTTGAGAATCCCACCATTATTATAAACTGTTTCTGGATTTAAAAGTCCCCTACATAGATTTAGTTTTTACTTTAACATAACTTTAGCTAACAAATGCTTTATTAAATGTCCCTACTTTCCCATATGTGCTGTAAAGTACAGGATTACCAACACCCTCTAACCTCATCATTAACAAAGCAAAAAACCTTCTTTCCACTAAGTTATTTAAAAACAAATACATCTTGGGAAAAAGGGTTTTCCTGGTACCATTGACACCTGATTCCTCTCTGGCTTGGCTATGGCCCAACCGCACAGCAGTGTGCACTGTATCTAGGCAACAAAGGTCCAATCAGAGGAGGCTGAGAAGTGAGGGCGAGATACGATCACAATTGAGTGTGCTGATTGGCCGGCTGACAGGAACTGCACTTTGTTTCAATGATTTTCAATGTTTTTTTTTTCTCTTGTGGTGGGATTTGTGATCCCAATGGTCTTTGAAAGTCTTTTAAGTTGTCGAGTGTTCAGGAAGCACCGGAAGCATGGCAAAAAACTCCCGGTGTCCTCACTGGCTGTGGTGGCCTCACTGGCCATCCTCATTACAAACCAACGAGAATCACATGATGTTTGATAAGCCAAAATACTGGTAGCAATCTGTCACAGCATTTTATCACCTGCATAAACTGAAAGTCCTTTGTACACATGGTGTGACACATAAAGATGGTTTCCTTTTCAACGTTTTGCAAAGGGTCTCATGCTGTCCACAAGTTTATCTGAGAATTTTCTGGGAAGGTTATTTTGTCAGACTGAAGCATAAAGTTCTTTGAAATATCCCAGTAAGTCCATTTGTATTAATGCTGCATGGCTGTTGACAAACTGAATAATGACAGGAAAAATAGTTGGTAGTTAATCCAGTGATTAGTCCATAAGCATCGCTTCATTATCTCAGACTGCTCGACTCTCTGAGATCAGTCCACGGGCATGTGAGAAGCAGCAGGTGTTTGTGTAGAGTCTGTGCAGATATCAGTTCATTCAAGTACTAAAGTGTGAGTGAAAATAGCAGGAGGCGTCAAGACTGTTCCCATCATGATGACAGAAGTCCATCTGATGTTTGTGTTTGGTTAGCATTCACACTTTGAAAAATGTCTTTGTTGGTGAGCAGCATTCTTTGTTTTCCACAAATACGACTGACACCTCCAGCTGACCAGCTATTTTGGCTTCTCTTAAGCAGTTCCATCAGGAGGCCACATCAGTTTTGTATGACGAGGTAGTGGCCAATGATCCGGCAGGTTCCGTCAGGCTAAGTGTGCAGTGGCGACTCTGGGGGCCTAGCTCAGGTACAGCCGAGACGCTTGGGCATAGCGGGGCAGGTGATGGAGGTGGTAGAGGAGAAGAGGTGGTGGCAGTATGCAGGTACCAGTATGAGCAATGGAAGAGGGGAGGGCACCTTCACAACAAAGCAATCAATGGGATTTTAAACCACATAACAGTCATACTACCAGATCCAGAGATAAAAAGAGAAAGGGAACAAGAGCAAAAGACAGAGTGGCAGAGAGATAGAAATAGCAGGAAAAAAGGGAGAGAAGACAGAGAGAGCCTACATCTCTAACTACATGTTGCCAGGGTCTATCATCGGCTCCCTACAACTCAAATACACAATGGCACAATATATGAAAAAGGGGATTGTTTTATAAAAAGTGATTAATTTAGAGATGTAACTTTTCAAGAGGATTATCAGATGGAGATTGCAAGAAGCATCTCTAAACTTCTCTAAAGTACCACTTCTAAAAATATTGACAGTAAAATAAGTAAAAATTGCTGACCTCAATCTACTATCTGGTCAATGGACAACTAGTTGACCACTCCAACCCATCTAAAAATCTTCTAAGCTACAAAAAGATTTATATTTAATAAAAAAATGTAAAACGCCCATCTAAAATTAGCACTGATTCATTCCCTCTCACACACGCAATGACCTACTCTGTTTCTAATTTCACACATTATTAGCCATCCACATCCCCCAGACATTGCTACAGCTGCTGCTACGGAGTTAAATGAAACAATGGTAACAGTAATCTAATATCCAATCCTGAACTGAATCTGAAGAAAGATGACAATTTGAGATCACTTTGGCTTTTAAAGGTTCAGCTAGAACTGCCTCACAAACTTCAGTTATCCCCTTGTCATATTTCAGGGTTATAGTTTCCACTGGGTCTTCGTTCTGTGGGCCTTCTTACCTCCTCGGGGTGGGAGTCGCTTGATTCTGCCCCCTGTTGGTCAGACTGTTGCATAGCACTCTCTGAATGCGAGCGGCCCTCCAGCTCCATAGCAACTTGGCCTGCAGGCTCAGAGAGAGCTTCCTGCTTTACCTCCCTAGAGAAAAAGAGTCAGTGAACAAGAGAAAGAGAGACAGAAAGAGAGTAAGGGGTAAGGGGGCTGAGGCTGCTTGATCTGGGTCACTCCACCTATAAATAACTGCCTGGCTAAATGACTCTCACATCCAGCATTACACACATAGGCCTACATACAACAAGATATCTTTCAACCACAGTCAGAAAACTTGCAAACATTGGGAGGGAAAAACCAATACAACACTTCCATATTGTCATTAACCAAGGCCCGTATACACACTTTAGGGCTGCAACGATTAGTCGACGTTGTCGACAACGTCGACAATAAATATTTGTCAACAAATATCTTTGTTGTCGAGTAGTCGTTTGATCTCACGTGTCTTAATGTAAGGGCCTGCAATATCGCGATTTGACCGCTACGGCGCTGTAGCGCTAGTGTAGTGCAGCCCTTACAAATGCTATTGCGGTAGGAGAAAACACAGCGCGAATTATGACAGTGCAAACGAATCCGAACTAGCAAGGTTTAGGTTTGGGAAAGTTTCACAAAACTTCAAATCAAGAATGCTGTCGTGTGCAATACATGCAAGGCGGAACTTGCTTTTCACGGGAGCACAACATGCATGCTGGAGTGCAAGAGGAAATATCCCGGCAAAAGAGGAGCCGGTGAGAAGTGAGTGTTCTCCAGCTGGAGCTTAACGTTACTAACCAGCGGTAAATCTCTCTTTATAAGAGAATGCAATACTACTAATAATAGTAATAATATTATCAATAGTAATATATTACAGTAATGTGATGACTTATTTTGCATAGAATAAAGCTTGATCGAGCTTAGGAGTCAGGGCTGTTTTTATTATTGTAACACTATTAGTATATTAGGTATTATTATAGTCTTATCACTTGCCTGTATTTTGTTCAATAATCATGAAGACTTACAAAACGAGATGTTATATCCTTCCTATGATATAGGAAGAATATCATGGCAGTTACTTTATCATACTATAAATTAAAAGGTGAATGAGAACGTCTCTGTCAGCTCAATTGTCATGTAAAAAAAGATTGTAATTTTATAATTATAATAATTGTTTGCAGATTAATATTTTACCATTCTTTGTGTCCTGAAGTAAATGTCCCTTTTTCTGTTTCAGTTCTAAGAAAAGCAGTGGGCCTATTAAACAATGCTTAGAGAGCATTTGTGTGTGATTTGAGTTGGACCGAAATCTGAAAACTTAAAGAGAATGACCTGTTTAGTTGGCTCAAAGTTCATTAAAACAACTATTTCAAAAGCTGAAGTGATTTTATTTTTTTATATTATAGTTAGAATATGTATAACTCAATGTTTTAACTAATTGGAAAAGCTGAATAATCGTTCCAAACTTACTGATTAGTCTGCGAAATAATCGATGATTAGTCGATTAATCGTTCTAATAATCGTTAGATTAATCGATTATCAAAATAATCGTTTGTTGCAGCCCTAAAACACTTAAAGGATTAGTTCACTTTAAAAAAAACTTTTGCTGATAATTTACTCACCCCCATGTCATCCAAGATGTCCATGTCTTTCTTTCTTCAGTCGAAAAGAAATTAAGGTTTTTGATGAAAACATTCCAGGATTTTTCTCCATAAAATGGACTTCAATGGTAGCCAAACGGTTCAAGGTCCAAATGACCGTTTCAGTGCAGCTTCAAAGGGCTTTAAACGATACCAGACGATGAATAAGGGTCTTATCTAGCGAAACGATCGATCATTTAAAAAATAAATAAAAAAGTTAAAGTTTTATAAGTACAAATGCTCGCCTTGCTATGTTCTGTGATTCGCGTTCGTGAATCTCCTGTTTGAACTCGTTCATCAAAATTAACAAATCTTTTTTTTCCCCCCCCGAGTCATTTCGTTCATTGAATGAGCGAAATGACTCGAAAAAAGATTCTTTCATTTTGATGAACGAGTTCGAAAAGGAGAGTCACGAACGCGAATCACAGAACATAGCAAGGCGAGCATTTGTACTTATAAAACTTAAACTTTTTTATTTATTTTTGAAATGATCGATCGTTTCGCTAGATAAGACCCATATTCATCGTCTGGTATCGTTTAAAGCCCTTTGAAGCTGCACTGAAATTGTCATTTGGACCTTGAACCGTTTGGTACCCAGTAAAGTGCATTATATGGAGAAAAATCCTAGAATGTTTTCATCAAAAACCTTAATTTCTTTTCGACTGAAGAAAGAAAGACATGGACATCTTGGATGACATGGGGGTGAGTAAATTATCAGCAAAAGTTTTTTTAAAAGTGAACTAATCCTTTAAATAATACACAAATTAAATTTGTGTGAATTATGAGTTATCTGTAGTACTGAATTGTACAGCCTGAGAGGAAATACAACTGCAAACAGATGAATTAAAAGGAAGATAAATTTAAGTATACTTGATGTAACATGCGTGCAGCGGTGAGTCGGATAAAAAAAAATCTGATTCATGAAACCACTATGCATTGCATACGAATCTCAGTACATTTATAACTATGTCATTGATGCATTAAAATTGTCATGCTTTGCCATACAAAGTCCACTCACCTTGTTAAGTTCTAATAAAAATCAAGTGAACGGTTGCTTGGTTACAAATATTCGCTTTGTTGGCATTGAATTTTCCACCACATAAGTGTGCACGCCCTCTCATGAAAACTTCCCAGGGCTTCATCAAAGTCATTACTGAGGGTCATCACGGTTTCCACAAAAATATTAAGCAGCACAACTGTTTTCAACATTGATAATAAGAAATGTTTCCAGAGCAGCAAATCAGCATATTAGAATGACTTGGAGTAATGATGCTGAAAATTCAGTTTCACATCACAGGAATAAATTACATTTTAAAATAAGAAAATAGTTTTTTTTAAATGGTAATATTCCACAGTATTATTGCTGTTTTACTGTATTTGTAATATAATAAATGCAGCCTTGGTGTGCATAAGAGACTTCTCTCAATAACATTTAAAAAAATCTTACCAGCCTCAAACTTTTGAATAGTGTACATTCATGAGCCACCATTAGCTCTCACAACAAAAAAAAAAAAACGATTAACCACATACCATAGTGTTCAGATTTGACTGTGTATCGTATGCAACACTTTTGATATAACAAATTTAAACCGTGGCAAACAAAGCACTGGCAGGGGAACAGATTAACCGGCTCCTGACATTCCAATTCCTACAGGGGATTCAATCGCATTCATTGTTCTATAGATAACCAATCCCTCTCTCACACACATAAACATACACCTGTGCAGCACACCTTGGCACCGTGGTCTCCAGAGACAACACAGCCCTGATGCCATTTGCTCCGAGGAGGGAAAAACTGCCTCTGGGTTCTCTGAGCACAACCCTTTCCCTTTGTATTAAAGCAGTCAACACATGCTGAGGGGAAGGGGGACGGGTAGCTAGATCCCCCGTGGACAAAAAAGCCAAGCGCTTGGAATACTTAGCATTTACACATGAATGCAAAGCTGGCAAGGACCAAGAGGAAAACCTGAAAGACCGCCTCAAACGTAACTACAGTGGACCCAGAGTTCATTTTCCTTGCAGTAAGACACTTAGTCTGAAGAGATTATTATTCGTTAAACTGTTACTGACTAAAAATATTATTCATATACAGAATTGGACACTAGGATGCATCCCTTTTCTTCCTGAGGACTTTCAATAACTAGCATATGAACACCATGCTTAGGATTTGCTTTCCTTCAAGCAAAATAGTTGAAACCCAATACAGAGATCTATGTGGTAATATTTGGATCACTTAACTTTAAGCATAAGAATTTTAACTATGGATCATTCTTAGTGTTTCCTTACCACAATATCAAGCGCCAAGCAACACTTACACTACACCTAACTGCTTACATAAATAGCTACGCTGTTAAATGGATTTGAGTGAAATGCAAGCCGAGTTAACATTGTTTTATTCATAACATGAGATGCTGAAATCCTTTTCATACATGCAATCGTGGACACGGGTATCTCCATTACTAATTAAACACTACATGCATCTCTAGTGATTAAAAATGCCAGAGAATTGCCCACATCCTTTAAAGAACCCAAGTGCCCGAACAAGAACCCCTTCCCCCAACATCATGACGAAAACGTCTGCGTTTATAACCCCAATGAGATACCATATAAGCATTTTTGGACATCATATGCGGCATCTAATTCAATTCGATCATGACGACGCCAAAAATACTATATTGGTAGGCAGATCACTGGGTTTTAAAACGCAGCCAAGCCCGCATTTCGAGACAGCACTAAAGATAAAATGATGTTTCGATGCACATTTAACTAAAGATAGTACAGGGACCACCGTATAAACACAATCGCTCGATCGATCATGACCATAATATAAATATCTATCACCTTAACGATGTGCCAACCTAGCGCCGTAGGGTATTTCTAGAAACCACCTCTCCCACTCTCTCTCTCTCGTCTCAACCCTTACCCGTTTTTGTTGCCGTCCGACAGCATAATGTCAGGCTGTAACCTGGACCGCGACGACCGATTCTATACCGGTTCTGCCGGTCACAGATGCGTAGGAAGAAATGTGAGAAGCGGACGCGCTGCAAAGCTGTGTTTTTTTCTCTCTTGTGCAATGCGTCGGTATAGTCACGGCGGCGCTCACAGAGCAGCCATATTGAGCAGTGCTGGGGGAAGTGTGAGGAGTACAAGCAGGACCCCTCCTCCAAGGCCACGCCGGTTGATAGGTTGTCACATAGAACGCCTGATTAAAAATACAACCGCCCTTACATTTCACATCAAAACAGTCAACAAAAATTATTTGGATAAGACTGTATAGTACGTTTCTAGCAAATGAACAGAACTAACAGAAAGATTACGTTTGTGAACCCTTAAAGGGATAGTTGACGAAAAAAAGCTATCAGGCTCAGGTGGTTCAAAACCAAAACCTGTATGACTTACTTTCTTCTGCAGAGCTCAAAAGATGATATTTTGAAGACTGCTGGTAACCAACCCGAAAATACAGACATTTATTCTTTAATGTTCCACAGAAAACGAAAATCATACAGATTTTGAACCACATGAGATTAAGGTAAAATGGCAGAATTTAGAATATTTTTTTGAGAACTATCCCTTTAAGATTTATTTATTTATGCATACATTTTACTTTAGTTGTTATCTGATTCTTCATCCAACTAGATTAAGAGAATCCAGTTAAACAAATAATACACAAATGTTAGCATTTTCCACCTTTTTATTGACCAATTATCCAAGAGAATCGTTTAAAAAAAAGTTGATGCTTGCTTGGCTGGAAAAGGTTGCAAAGCTATTTCTAAATGGGTTTAGGTCCAGCCTATTTAGATAAAATAGGAAGATATTCAAGTAATTCATGCAAGGAAGAGTTAAACAGTGTTGTATAGAAGAACTGGCTAAATTTCCTCCAAACTGATAATGTGCAGGACTGATCCACACTGGAAACGTGTGGTTGCCATTCTGCTGCTAAAAAAGATTACACTAGATACTGAAAGTAAAGGATCACATACTTTTACACTCTCAGATAATTTTGCTTAATACATAATACATTGTTAATTTGCACTTATTTGTTTTTATCAGGTTCTCTCTATTTAGTTCTAACACTTTTTGATGAAGTACAGAAATTTCTAACTTTCTAGTGTCACTGTAGAACTCTTGTAATACAACCCCCGGAATCTAAAAACATTTCTAGTATATATACAATGAGAAGTTTATTAGGATGTTTTTGGTTTCATTTCTAATTATTTGTCAGAATGAATTATTGTAGTCCTTCTTACAAAACTACACAACAATAACCATTATTCAGTATTTTCTTCATAAAATCTCACAGCTCTCCTCACTGCATTATTAAAACTATCCAACACATTACTTAATATAGCATTAAAGGGTTAGTTCACCCAAAAATGAAAGTTCTGTCATTTTTTACTCACCCTCATGTCATTCCAAACCAGTCAGACTTTTGTTCATGTTTGAAACACAAATGAAGATATTTTAATTAAATCTGAGAGCTTTCTGTCCCTCCATTGACAGTCAAAGCAACTATCACTTTGACACTTTGAAAATGTTCATAAAGAGATCGTAAAACTAACCCATGAATTGAGCGGTTTAGTCCAAATTTTCTGAAGAGACACTATTGCATTATATGATGAACAGATTGAATTTAGGCTTTTATTCACTTATAAACATTCAACAACACACATCAGATATGGTAAACAAAAGCTGAGAGACGTGCAAGAACCAATGAGGTTCATTATCGTGTGTTAAACAGCACGTTTGAGATTCAAAGAGGTTTGTTCTCGTGCGTCAGGCAAGTACGGTTCACTGATCAATGTTTATATGTGAGTTAAAGCCTAAATACAATCTGTTCATCATATAAAGCGAGCGAGTCTCTTTGGAAATTTCGACTAAACCCTCTCAATTAATTTGGATAGTTTTACAATCTCTTTATAAACTTATTGAAGTGACAAAGTGTCAGTTGCATAGACTGTCAATTGGAGGGACAGAAATCTCTCAGATTTCATTTAAAATTTCTTTATTTGTGTTTCGAAGATAAACAAAATCTTACGGGTTTGAAACGACATGAGGGCGAGTAAATGATGAAGAGAGGGTCTCCATCTGCTGGATGTCCTGGTGGGAAAGCACTGAATGAGAGCAAATGAGCAATCTCACTAAACTATGCATGACAACAGACGGAAGAGTTTGAGCTCATGCATTTCTGAGCTGACACATGGTGGGTGGTCCTGCATTAAGACAAATTTCTCTGATTCCAAAGAGGTCAAAGGGAAGACAAAGGTTATGAGATAATTCAATGAGATGTGAAAGACAATAAGGAATGCTTGTAACTTGAATGACAAGGATTTCCCACTGTTTGACCAGTGAATTTCTGTAAATTTTTCAGTTATTTGAGCTTGATGGATAAAAATAAAATAAAATATATATATATATATATATATATATATATATATATATATTACAGAGAATAAATATGTTGTGCATACTTCAAAAAAACATTTTAACGTTACATTCTGTAAGTACTTCAAAAAAGAGATACAGCAAGATCAGAAAGATTAAAAAAATTATATTGTGTCTGAGAATGCATCTTAATGGTTTCATTTTATTGTGTTTATTGTTTAAAGCTCATTAAAAAATTAAATATAAATTTTTGCATTGTGTTTTGTACATGTACATGTAGTGTCAATGAAATACTTTGCTGACCTGAAAGACTGAGCCTTCTTTTTTTCTTCAACATCTCTTCTTTTCTCTTTCTCATCCTAGAAGACAATATCATCAAAGATCATATTTACAGTGAATTCACTCCATTATGTACTTTTTTATTGATTATTTGAACAAATATCCTTTGTGTTGGTCTTCAGATCACACTATGAGTGTGAGAAGTCGTGCTGAACTCATGTACACCCAGAGAGACACAAGTCAGACTGGTGCATCAGTATTAGCATGGCAGGTTCCTCATCAAAACACACCAAAGGCAGAATTAACCAACAAAATTAAAAACCATAGGTCTGATGTGTAAATAGGACAATTACTCACCTTCTTTCGGCTGGGTGGGTTAGACTTTTCCTGTGAAGGAGAGCTTGAAGAACGAGAAGATGATGATTCTGAATCGGTGTCAGATGATGATGACTGACTTGATGTGCGTCGTCCAGGAGATTTTTCTCTCAGTGAACTTTCTCTTTTTTTATCTATTTCTCCTTCTTTAGTAGCGTGTGGCGATTTTAGGGCCTTTTTACTTGCTTCTGCTGGTTTAAGTGACTGTTTAGGTGCCTCTTTCTCCAGAACCTTCATTTGTTTGACCCCCTTATGTTTTGATTCAGCCATTGCTGTAGAGGCCTCTATCTCCATAGCAATGTCTTCAGAGCCCTTTGGCCCTGTGGTGAGGACTGACACCTGAGGTTTGGAGGGTGACTTAAGTGACTCAGGTGGTGGGACCTCTGAGAAAATTGGTTTTCTCCTAGGTGGGAAAGTTGTGGGTGATGTCAAACGGAATGGTGCAGAGGTCTCATCTGCTTTCTTATTTTCTTTCTCCTCATCTTTCTCTTTCTCCAACTCAGAATCTTGAGCATCATGTTGAGCCGGGGTCATTGTGGGTACTGATATGGACACCTCTGACCCGAGAAGCTGCTGAGCGGAGTCTTGTGCTGCTGGTTTACCACCCTCCTGCACTTCAACTTCCATTTCTCCTTCTCCTTCCATCCCTACCTTCAGTGCACCAAACACGCCCTCAGACTCCATTTTTCGGACCAGCAGGCTAAGGGGACCAGGTCTCCGTGTGGATGGGGGTTCTGGGCTGCTGGATCTAGAACTGGAGCTGGACTCCTGTCTTTTGAGGGATGGAGGAGAGACCATTCCTGCCCCTGGAGCAGCATCTTCTGCTATGCCGGCTGGTTCATCTTGGTCATGTGGGCTCTGTTTGGGAGTGTCAGGTAGTGGGAAAGACAGCTCTGGAGGTGGTGATGGGGGAGGAGTGGGTTGACGGAGCTGCAGAGGCGCCTGGTGGATTGGTTGAGGCTGGGGAGGGATGTGTTGTGGGGGCTGAAGCTTTCGACGGGATCTTTGGGGGGCTGCAGCTGCAGCTGGAGGGTGTACCGGAGGAGCCCGGAGGTCCTTTTTCCCATGTGAGGAAGGGCCCCATTCATCATTATCGCCACTGTCATCATCATCATCATCCTCGTCATCATCATTGCTATCAACTTGAGAACAAGCTGCGGCCCCTGCAGAACGGCTGAGCTGCAACACTGAATGGGCAGGACCTGCTTCAACCGGCGCTGTTCCCTCTCTCTCTTGGGAACGGGGCATCATGATTGGCAGGCCTTGACGCTCTGGTTGTCCAACCACGCGCACAGACAAGGAGGCAACTGCTCGTGGAGGGGAGGGTGTTGCGACCTCCTCGTGGCCGGGGAGGAACGAAGGATGCCAGATCCTCCCAGCTTTAGTGTCAGGTGATTCTTGAGACACAGGAACAGGGCCTGTATCCAACCTGTGTGATCCCATTAACCCGGGGTCCTGCGGCAACCCTCCTCCACCCGCCTGGTTTACAGACAGATGAATGCTTCCGATGTGATGCTGGAAAACATTGTAAATTAAATATTAAACACATACACAGGCACAATTTGTAATTAGTTATGCATTAGTAATAATATAATAAGCCAAACGAATACGATTGCTTGACATTAAATGAAAGCTGCCTACTATTTCCTCAGAGCACACTGCAAGTGTGAGAAATTCAGTTGAACTCACTTACACCCAGAGAGACAGAGTCAAACTCTGGTGCATCAGTATTAGCATGGCAGGCTCATCATTGGAAGCACAACATGAGTATGTAAGACTCACTACCGCTTTTACCTGATTGAATGTATGGGCTATTAATTCTGACCGCTCTCATAGAAAATCAATGTTGTCATAGCAGGCTACTTCTCTCTCTATTGAAATTACTTGAAAATATTTTAAAATATGCAAATGTACAGTACTGTTCAAAAGTTTAGGGTTGGTAAGATTTTATCTTAAGATGTTTTTCTCTTTTATGCTTAAGGCTGTGTTTATTTGATCAAAAATATCAAATAAAAAAATTAATACTGTGAAATATTAGTACAAATTAAAATGTTATTTATTCCTGTGATGGTCAAGATGAATTTTCAGCAGCCATTACTGCAGTGTGGAAAACATGATACATATTTTTCTGGATTTTTTTATGGAATAGGAAGTTTAAAAAACCAGCATTTATATACAATAGAAATCATTTGTAACATTATGTCTTTGTCTTTTTTGATCAATTTAATGCATACTTGCTGAATAAATCTATAAAATTTCTTACACACACAAAAAAATCATACTGACCCCAAACAATCAAAGCGGTCATAGATTGATTTCAAATGAATGTTAGAATGTATACAAACAGGCCTTTTGACATTGTAACTAAAATATAACTAGAATCGAATCGAATCTAGAGCTTACGAATCAAATTGAAAAATCTGAGCCAGTATCTGGCCCTAGTAAATTATTTATAACAAAAAAATCAGTTTGTGTATTTGCTGATCAAATAAATCTGACAGCAGTCACAAATGTACTACACCAAATAAAGGTTTACTTTGTGCAAACATTTAAAGGCACTTTTGTACAAAGACTAGCTTCTTACCTTCTCTGGGAGAAAGGAAGTGCTACCCTTCGACATGTGGTCATCCTCCTCAGGGCCAGCAGAACTCTGTTTCTCTGAAAGCAACATATTGCAACGGTCGTGAATTAAGCTTATTGAAGGAGAAAAAAAAAGTATCTTACAAACTAAAGAGTCTGAAAATAAAATGCAAGCATAAGCTTAGGTGAAAGTCAAAGTCCCTATGAAAGCCATGAGTGCACAGCAACAATAATGTACAGGTGAAGAAACGTAATCTAATAAGCAGCAAACAAAGAGTATGACTGTTTAATGGCACTGAAAACCACCTAGTATTTCCTCAGAGCACACTGCAAGTGTGAGAAGTCAAGTTAACTCATGTACACCCAGACAAACACTGGTGCATCAGTATTAGCATGGCAGGCTCATCACTGGAAATACTAAATGAGTGTATGAGACTTTAAACATTATGCATCACTGTATGTTGAGAATGCCTGCACAGATGGTGTAGTCAAGTCAGTGTTATAACCTGTGTGTATATATGTACGTGTGGGTCTGCTTACCATCTGCCTCGGTGGCCTCCCGGGCTTCTCTCTCCAGTCTCTGTCGGAGAAGCTCCTGCTGTTTTGCCAGGTACTGCTTTATAAAGCTGTTCTGACTCATCTCCTCCCCAATCTGAAATACATAAAGAGAAAGCACACTCCAATCAAGGTCATCTCATTTACAACTGCTGGAGCCAATAAGCTCCAGATTTTTGATTTTATTATTCAACATACTTCCTTAGATTTTTTCAGAGTATTATTTAATATGTCAGGCTTTACAGGGTTAATATATGTTGTTTTTTTATGGAGCAGTTTATTTGATGCATCAGGCTTTTATTGTCCATAAAGTATGATATATAGTGAGAATATGGAGCTTATACTCAAGGAGGAAAAAACACCTACATTTAGTAAGAGGCTAAACCTGAACAAAAATATGCAATTTGGTGGAGAATGCATATAAAGATATATCTCGCAATGTCTTTTTTCTTTAATTTTTTTTTATGGATAATCAAGTAAACTCAAGCTGCTTTTTAGACCAGAAAACATATTCCTATTAATTATATCATATTAATATTAGTACTAGTATAAAAGTTATTCTGATGTTTACTTTATAACAATAATGAAATATTTCACTGAACATGTAAACAAAACTTACTAAAAAGTATGAACTATCAGAAAGAAGGTGGCATGTGGTATATTGTGTTTTTAGCAAAGATTTGATCATGTTGATAATTTAGACAAATATATCAATGAGAAAAAAAAAGGTAAAAAATCTCTTACCTGAGAGTTGGGCTGAAGACCAATGTGATGGGTTGATGTTCGTTGGAGATTCTCCAACATAAGAGCCTTCACAAACACAGCAGATTGCACATTTAAAATACAGCTATAGAAAAAATTCCAGGCACACTCAAGAAACAAAAACAGTTTTTGTATGGCAAACGCTCTGTTTAGGTTCTTAAATCTGATCAAGCGTGTTGCTTGAGATACAAACCCATTTAATAGTGTTCATATAAAGAAATGCTCCGACAGTTCCCATAAATATCTCACTCACCCGACCAGCACCACATGACTGCTTGCGACTTGATTCAAATGAGTGTTTAGGATGGCTGAATGAAGTGTTTATATTACGGGTGGGAGTGGCATTAGCCTTTCAAATTATTCACTACGTTAGCGCATACTTAGCGGATGACTCCGTTAATCTGACAGTTTACCGGTCGTTACGCTAATTGTCGATGGAAAACAGGGACTGAAAGAAAAAATCTCTCACGTTAATGCGATTTGAACGAGGGAAAGAAGTGTGAAATATTCTCCTAAAACGCCGTATTTAAAACCAAATTACTTGTGTGATTTACATAGAAATAGCCCATGGAAATCGCCCAAACTGAATTAATGAGGGTGTTTACCATTTTTGTTTTCATCTAGTAACTAGAAACAAATGGCCATGTTTATAAATGTTGTGCAAGTGTCCACGCGCATACATCACATGAGACTGACAAGCGCGCCCCCAACTACAAACATACGACGCGCGGGCACGATGTCAACTCTGAGACCTCGGCTTGTCATGACCCAGACTGTTTAGAATACATCTGTATTATATAAGTTACGTGTTATAACTGCAAAATTATAGAAAAAACCTGCTGTGCGAAGCGGTAAACGATCCAAACTCCATATGCACTCGACAAACATTCCCGCTCTCGAAGCACCGATACTTGGCCTGTCTGTCGGGTCTCGTCTTCAGCTCAACTTGACAGTAAGCGCACGGTATTAAAAGCCCGCCCTTTAACCAAACTCACCCCTTTCAGCCTTTTAATAAGTGCATTTTTCTGTCCACTTTTGGCGAGTCCTCTTTGCTCCAGGGCGGTTTTTAAATCCGCCACACGAAGCGAATGAAGCGGTTTGCCGTCTAACGTAACATCCTCGCTTTCCGCCATTTTGCTTCACCCGAGCGCTCGAACTTCTGGGGCCGTGCACGAGCACACTGCGCGTCACCGCTCGCTGATCTCCGGAAGAGAGAGCCGGGCAAATATAAAAACATGCGCATACACACAAAGAACGGGCATAAACGATGCTTTCAGCTGTTCCTTGCAATATGCACCCAGAATATTACAATACAGCAACAGTTTGACATTGCAAGGCAGTCATTTAACCCCTGTGTCCTTCATAAGTTATTACAAGAAGCGTAATGGGTTTTTAGGCTGGAAACCACTTGACCAGGCTGGGAGATAGCTAGACCAGCAAAGGCTGGTTATCAGTGAAACATACAAAACATTTTAAACAAGCAAACCATGACACAGGACAAAACAACTGAAATAACCACAACTTTCTGTGTTCAGTAACAAAAATGTATTTTGAATCTCACCATTTGACAAGTACCAAAGACTCTCTCTCTATGCAAAGTACCTGTGGAGCGTGTCTTACAAACATAATGTCAAAACATTAACATAGTGTAAAGAAGCACAAAATATGCATGTCAAAAATACATTCTGGTACCAAATAAAGAAAAATCACATTCTTAAAGCAAACTTTGAATTATTAATGCAAAGTTGCGTGAAACATCCCTGGTTACATGTGCATATATTTCTTTAATAAGCAACTTAAAGCCATGCAGACATTTGATTAACAAAACCAAATAAATATAACTATATAGGGCCATCAAATCTAAGCATTACTATAAGCACTTAATTTAAGAACTTAAGACAAACAAGATATGTGAGCCTTTTCAGAGGAAAGCTTGCTTGTTGAGGACTACTGGATAATTGCAGTGTTTATATATACATAATAGATATTTTGTACAGAAGGATAGAAGAGCTCCTTCAAAAGAAAAGAAAAAAAACCTGTAGTTTTGTCCATCTACCAGAAAATGTTTAAAAGTATATTTTGAAGTACCTGTTGAGGTGAGGTTCTTTTTTTCTTTTCTTTTCTTACTTATCCAAGTAGGTTGTATAGTAATACTGATAAAGCCCACCAGGTGGCACTTTGAGTCAACTAACACACCAACACCAGGGTAAACAATCTAGAACCGCCTCAAAACTTAATCCACTCATTTGGACTTTTCAACACTTTTTAACACCAAGTCCACTGCATCCATTGTGATAGGACTGACAAAATATGTAAAAACTAAAAAGGCCACTTTTTTTTAAAGGCAGAAATATATAGAAGGCTACTTGAGATTTAAACTATGACATTTTATGGCTGATTCATTAAATTGCAAGTTTTATTCCATGTTGATCACTGTAAAGTCATAATGAGCCAAATAAACCAGTCAACCTAAACTAAAGTCAAACAGCAAGAATAACACTGATAGCATTATACCGGGCGGTGGCATGTAGATCCTGAATATAAAATGATGAGACGTGGGCATTTACAGACAGAGATGGGGGAAGGAGCAGAGAGAGAGAGAGAGAGAGAGAGAGCAGATGGAGGAATGGACTCTGAGGTACAGACTATGAGGGCGTCTTGTAAACACGAGTGTACATTTATGACACAGACTTGATTTTTCAAGACAGGAGGGAAACAGGTGCATGTTTCAACATGTGTAAGCACTCTTAAATGGGTAAAATACACAAAGCTCAGTCTCGTTAGAACTAAGCCTGTTCACATATGAATTATTGTAAGCACCAGCATTTCGACTGCCACTCTGGAAGCGAATAGATAATATTGCTCAGAAATGCTGCATAGCATATTTAAAAAACAAAAAACCCTGTATAATATTAGTTGTGCAAGAGCTGTTGCTCAAACTGCTTCACCCTTAAGCTGCCTTTGTGAGCATGTGCAGAAACTGACTGTGGGAGTGTGAGAATTACGGGAAGAAAAAAAATCAGTGAGGGAAACAAAGAGTGTGAAAAAGAGGTTGAGTGGACCTGACAGACAGGTTTATCTCTGAATCCGCATTGTGGGAAAACACTATCTAATATCTCTCCCAAAAATTCAATTAAACATTGAATCGCTCACTCCAAAAGTTTTGTTCTTCATGTCTGTTTAAATAATCAAGCATTCCTTCTTGTTCAACTTCGGAAACTAGTTTAACTTTATCTGTTTTAGTTACATTTGCAGCACAACTGAAACCTCCTGGGCAGTCAAATTAGTCACTTCAATCTCTATAACACCAAGGCCACTTCACATTTACAAACAAACTGAATAATTAAACCAGTTTACAAGAGCACCCTTAAATAGCGAAAATCACTTTTACCTCATTGATATCAATATGGTTAAGGGGACAAAATAAAGCTATTAAAATGTGCCTGAGGTTGCAAACATCTTCAAACAAAAACATCCATCAATAAGTTATTAAAACGTTTTAAGTGTGCTTGGCACCAGAAAAAAAAAGAAAAACCAGTCTAAAGTGTCAAAAACCTACACAGGCAAGCAGATACACTCCAACACATACTCACAAACTGTCTGATCACCATTTATCACTGTTGAACCGATACAAGCAGTGACACGCTTTTGATACCTCCTCAAACGCAATCAATTGTGAAATATATATATATAAAAATAACAAAAATAATAAGGCATTCCACTGTGAAAAATAATAAAAGTTACATCCCGCACAAATAACATCAAGATATCTCGGCTAATCGCTGCAAAAGCCCAGAGAACCCAGCTGCATGCTGGGATAGATCAGCTACTCTGTCCACCATTTCTTGCGTAGCAGGGACTGAAGGATAATTCTGGGCTGCACCCTTGGTTGCCACGACAACGGCCTTTAGAGCTTGGCAGAGGCGTCCACTGGAGGTGGTGACCTGAGGAGACAAATAGGAATTGTGTGTAAATGTGTTTAAATAATGTCACCTGTTTATAATTAGCACATTGCTGGAAACTGACCAGTCAACATGTTTACCAACAGCTTGTTCATTTCCCGGACTGTTCTTGTTGACTATTGCCCTTGGGTTATCAACCATGACTCACAATTTGACTTGTCACGGCATGAATCATTAAGTACATTCACTTGTAATCAAGAATTTGTACAAAAACATATAAACAAAACCTCTAATAATAACATTTCTAATCAGAGTATCCATGTTCTAACCTTTGCTCTGAGGTCTGAAGAGCTGAGAAGCCGTGCAAGTGTGTCTCCAATAAAGACAAGTTTGTGTGCAGTCACGATGAGACTTTTCCCCCTGGAAACAAAAACTCGGGGTGGTTGGTTCCCTTGGACACTTGTGAACAGGGAGTCGATGGCATCGGCCAGGCAAGAAAGATGAGAGAGACTTTGGGAGGAATAGAAGGAGAGCAGCTCTGAATCTTCCAGAGTCAGAGAAACTTGGGGTGAAGGAGTCAACTGTAGAAAAATAGAGAATAAGATCATTCATTTATACACACAATATACTGTATATTAAGATACAGAACAGATACTAGCGCCCTATAAAATATCTAAAAATGCATATTTAAAGGCCTACAGCATAGTTGCAAGTATGTTAATCTCAGAGCAGTCCTCTTAGACTCTATACAGTTTCATTAGGCTTAGTTGAAAATCATTCAGAGTAGCTTATCTATGAAAGGGTTCGGTTGGGTGTTGAATTTCTGAAGTCTAAGATTTTTAAAATAACTTTTGTAAGCTCACCAAGGGAGCACTTATTTGATACAAAATACAGTAAAAACAGTAATATTGTGAAACATTAATACAATTTAAAATAACAGTTTTCTATTTGAATATATTTTCAAATGTAATTTATTCCTTTGGAGAAGTAGCTGCTAAAAATTCAGCTTTGCCGACAGTCTTCAGTCACATGTTCCTTCAGAAATCATTCTAATATGCTCAAGTAATATTTTTCTAATTATTATCACAGTTGTGCTGCTTTTTTTAGTAACAATACTGTCCTTTTTGATTAATAAAATTAATAATAAAAAAACTAATTAATATCTTACTGACAACAAACTTTTGAATGAAAGTGCATTTATGAGGTACTATTGAGACAGAAGTTTAATCCAAATCAGTCAGCAATGGCGTCAGTAGGCAGTGACCATGTTTTGTGACTTTGGCATTCAACATGCAAATATTTTCATCCCAAAATTGTTATGATGATGCATTTCAGTGTGTGAGTGGGCTGTTATTTGTAGTTTAAACCCATATTCTGTTTTTAGGTATAATTTTAAGTATTATTACAGTGGCTCTTTGAGTGTTTAAAATGCAATTCTCATGGTGAAAGATAAAAAAAACAAACAGCTAAATGCATTGCAACAGACAAAGATGTCACTCCGAAACGTATCATCCACTGACAAATAATAGCCAGAATGCAAAAACACCTTCTGTATGACTGACCCTTAGTGTGTGTGAGTGTATGTGTGTGTTTTGGGGGCATAACAGAGAATCAAAGACTTACTTTATTATCAGTTGTGGTGATAAGCTGTGAAGAACTGTGCTCTGTATGGATGTCTGGTGGAGGCTCTGGCTTCCCCTAATTCAGAACAACAAAAAATGTTAATGTCTGCAAAAAGAGAACTGCAGACCACAGAAATGTTTCAACAAAGGCGACTACAGGCACCAAAACATGAACAGAGTGAAAAGATAAATAAATGTCTGACTGAATGAACAAGACAGAAAGTTAACTAAGAATGAACAAGAAAAAGTTAACTGATGTTATTGTTCCAAATTGTATTTGACAAGTGCAATTTTTGAAACCCTCTGCCTGATGAGCACTTGTGCTCATACTTACTTGTTGAATAAAATTTGGAGCAATAACATCAGTGTTTGAACATGTTTCCAGCATTATATCCATACATACTTTACAATTTCTCTATAAACAGGTGTCTAACCTGCAGTTTGACGTATCCCACACTATCACCTACAGGATATGAAGGCAGCGGAGTAGGAGTTAGACCGATTCCTGCATACTCATTCCCTTGTTCCTCATCCTCCATCCTTCCCACAGTAGGGGCTAATGAAACTGGTGCTGAGGGCAATGGGAAAGCTGTGGGTGGCGGAGGCGGCAGTGGTCTTTCCTGGATCCAGCTGCCCTTCCGTGACCCCATGTCCCCTGAGATCGGTTTGACCTCCGCCACCGGCAAAGCAGGTAGAGGTCTCCGGGACAGAGACTCCTGAGAAGGTAGACGAGGTCGCACTTGACTCTGTAAAAGTGAAGCGGAGTCTTCCAGAGCGCAGCGGACCATCGTGAGCAGACCATCAGCTGGAGGGGCCGTACCGCACACAGAGAGGGCAGGAAGCAGGTCAGAGAGACGGGACCAAAGCTGCTGGAGAACTGGAGGAACATCACCAACATGGCCAGCCTTCCAGACGGAAAGGATCTCAGCCAATGCCGTGGCGAGGTCTCGGGAGGGGGTGGTGGTGAGAGAGGTGGAGGTCAGAGCGGATTGAACGAGAGCAGAGAGAGACGCCTTCCACTGGATGTCCCCGGAGCCGGTGCTTGATACAGACAAACGCCGTGTTGGGATTTCCAGAGTGAGGGCTGGCATGTCGTAGATGCCTCCGTCAGGTTCTGACACATCCTCAGAGGTTAAGTCTTGCTTTCTTGGACTGGAAATCGAATAGCTACGTCCATTTCCAGTGGTTTCTGCAGTCAATCCCTCACTCACCTCCATGGGTAAACCAGGAAGACTGGGAACACTGTACACATCCTCATCCTCTGCATCTCCAGCCACAGCAGCTGATCCCAGAATATTGTAGGTTTGCTGCTGATGGTCAGAAGAGGAATTCAGGGCCAGAGTAGGAACATCATAAATCTGAAAGAATTGAGAGACGACAACATAGTTACAACCGATTTTGGATCTCAAACTCCATTCACTTATGCACTATTATAGTGATCATGAATGCCATTGTGCCTTGATGCAGTAATCATGCTGTTTCTTTAACTGTTAAGTGGGAACACAAAGTCTTGGCTACTGATCAACTTAAGGCTGGAATACACTACACAGATTTTTTAACAGATTTTAAAACACTAGGCATCATACACTTGCAGACTTTGTAAACGATTACAGAGAATAGCTGGGCATCGTACACTAAACGACTGAGGATCACACACTAACAGACTGTCAAGTCATTCCGAGTTTCAAAACCAGCTTAAAATATCAAACGTGTGGTATCCTCCAACTGGATCGAATTATAATCTGAAGTTAAATCAAAGTATATGTGCCCTTCATACACTACGTGATTTTCTGTGAAATCTATCAACTGGTTGCCCATAATCTGTAGACTGGCTCTGACTTTCAGCAACTAATGTCGACTCCTCCAGTCCAAACTGCAATCAGCACAAAAAACTGGGCAAAATTTGTGTAGTGTATTCCAGCCTTTAGTATATTATGTTATCTAACAGTGCATAGTTAAATGACCTTGGAGTGTCTCTTGTGTGTCGCCGCTATCAATATGTAACTAGAGCCTCTGTAAGACTAATTTGCCATGTGACAGGTTCCACTTTGACACTGACTAACAACATCTATGGATTAAGAACAAAAATCCATTAACAAAAGACATAATTATATGGTTGCTGCAGCTGCTACATTTATTTACAGTTGATTCTCTGTGTAAAGCACAAAAATCCACTGCTGAGAATTCAGTAGGGATTAATAGGAAAAATGGATAGAGGATTAGAAAGATTGTGGGTGGAGGGCTGAAGAGAGCCACATGGGTCTGGCTGATCAGCCCAGGCCAACAGGCAGCTGTGACTTGTGTGAACAAGACAAAAAGTATTAGATGGGATTAGCTCATAGCAGAAATAAAGGTGTGGTTTAAAAACAAAGAAATAGGAGAGGAGTGCGAGAAATGAGAAACACAGAACAAGAAAAACAGTGAGGTAAAAACAGCAAGAGGAGAGATTATGTGTAAATGTAATGGAAAAAAAACGCTGATCCGCAAACATCAAAATATAGGCTACAAAGCTCACAACAATTTATCATACAGACAGAGGCCACAAATAGACTAAAGTTCAAGAAGTGCAATGTGCAGCATAAATATAGAGATTGTACATAAATGTGCAAAACCTCTTATATTTAAAAGTAGATTAATTTTCAGCAAATTTTCAGACAGATTAATAATCTGTCATCCTTTACTCACCCCTACAATGGAAATAGTCCCCTACACTTAAGCTCAAGTCTTATTTACATTAATGTACAATAGCGTTCAAAATGTTTGGGTCAACAAGCAAAAAGAAAAAAGAAATTAATAGTTTTATTGTGCAATTAAATTCAATTGATTGAAAATGACAGTAAATACATTCATAATGTTACTATTTCATAACAGAACATTTCTATTTCAAATAAATGCTGTTCTTTTGAACCTTCTAATCATCAAAGAATTCTGAAAAAAAAAAGTATGAAGGATTCTTCAAAAGTATTAAGCAGCACAACCAATTTCAACTGTGACGATGATAAGAAAGGCTTCTTGAGCAGAAATCAGCATATTAGAATGATTTCTGAAGGATTATGTGACACTGAAGACTGGGGTAATGGCTACTGAAAATTCAACTTTTCCATCACAGAAATAAATTAAAATTTTAAATATATTAAAATAGAAAACAGTTATTTTAAATTGTAATAATATTTCACAGTATTAATGTTTTGACTGTATTTTTTATCAAATAAATGCAGCCTTGGAGAACATAGACTTATTTCGAAAACATTAAAAAAATCTTACCAACCCCCAAATTTATAACAGTAGTGCATTTTCAAATTTGCTATGTGAAGACATGTTGCATTAGCTTTTGATGCCAATCACACTAATGACCATTGGTACTTGTGTGGCTCATGACAGACCGCAATGTACTAGTCTGAATGTGCCGCAGTTTAAAAGAGATATGAGAGCTATGGAAGAAGGGAAGATTTTTTTCAGTGAATAAAGGTTTAAGTTCCAGTCTGTTCCTCACACAAAGCTATCATATGGCTTCATAAGACATGGTATGGATTACTTTTACTGTGCTTTTCGACTCTTTTTGGAACTCGGCCCACATTCATTTTCACTGTATGGACAAAAGCAGAATCATCTCCCTAGCATTTCCTTTTGTGTTTGATTTCTTACCTCAGAGGCCTGGTCAGTGTGTAGGGGTAGAGCACGAGGTGTGTTATAGATCCCATCCTCCTCCTCAGAAGGCATAGCAGAAACTGGATGTTGCCACCTATTAGTGGGTGGTGTATCATATACCTGAAGAAACAAGGATAAGCATTCAAAATCTCGTTGGCGATCTCTACCTTTCTGCAGAACTACAATTGCTTTCCTACTTCCAAACAAGTTCTCATTTATCTCACCTCCTCACTGAGTTTCTCATCCTGAGAACTTGCACTCTCCCTCTTGGTCACCATTTCACTGTTCTTCTTCATCTCTTCTGCTTGCGTGTGTCCCTTTTTACTTCCATGTCTCTCTGCCTCCAACATGCTTGTTAGTGGGGGTGCAGGGTGAGCCTGAAGAACAGGTTTAGTGGGTGGAATTGAGTTAGACTGTGGTGAATCCTTCCTGGTTACACTTCTAACAGGAGGTGCTGGGGGAGGGGGTTTGCGGCCAAGGTTTGGGGACCCTGGTACTCCGGACTTTCCCATCCTGGCGAGTAGAGGGGAATCTCTGAGGACACCCAGGGCCTGTTTTCCTCGACCAGCAGGAGGAGTTGAAGTAGTACCCTTCTGGGATCCTCGTGCAGAAGGAGGTGTTTGCTTAAGATTTTGGCCAGGTGTTGAGGCACCAGACACTCCTACAGTTCCAGCAGGGTGTTTTCGCTCAGATTGAGGGGTCCTTGATATGGCTCCCCCAGGCAGGGTTGGGGTTTGGTACATTCCTGGGGCATCCTGGCCAGTCTTACTCTGAGAAGGACTAATGGAAGAAGTCGAGGTACTTTTGGGTGCAATCCCATCCGCAAGTCTTGAAGTCATTCCCGGTACGCACTGTCCTGCCACTGGGGTACCACTTGTAGGAGTCTGATATAAATTCTCACTGGTCAGCTCAGTGACAGCTGGTCTAGGCACCAAGTAGCATCCATCAGAATGCCCAGCCCCTGCATCTCGTGGACTTAAATATCTTGCCTCCCCTGCTGTTTCTGCTGCAGACCTGGGAACAGCACTTGGAGTCAGGTACACTGAGTCTGATGCCAGTGCACCTTGTGATTTGTGTTGTGCAGCCAGTGGTACAGGTGAGGTGGGTGTATGGTAGAGGGTCCCTGACTCACCACCCCGTCCTCTAAGTGAGGGCGAGCGGGGTCGTCCCGCCACACCCACATCCCCCCAGTCCGGACGAGGCCTGGTGCCAGAACTAGAATGCGATCGTGGTCTTCCTGCATCAGAGTTACGTAGCTCTCCAGACCTGATTGGAGACGGAGCAGCCCCAGGGCTCTGGTACACTCCTTCAGCTAAGCTGGGTGGTGAGAGATACACCCCATCTGAATCTTCAGCGCTCAATCCATTTACCCTGCAAAGCTGGCTAGACGATAGATGGACAGAGTCCACACTAGGAGCCCGTCGGGGATCTGTACCAGCACTCAAAGCGGGAGTAGGAGCAGTTTGGAGGAGGCGTAATCGGTTGGCGGGGGCAATGCCTTGGCGGCCATGTAAAGAGCAAAGCCACCACCCTGGTCCGCCGTCCTGCTCCTGGTCCAGAACCATCAATATATCACCTTTGCGGAATGCCAACTCCTCAGGACTTTCAGCAGCATTGTCAAAAAGAGCCTTTGCGAGCACTGTCTACAAGACAATAAAAAAAAAACAAGACAATATTAAGAGGAGGAGGATCCAAAGGCTTTAAATAAGACATACCACGACATAAATCACCTCTGCACTTGCTTGTTTCCTAGGCTAGCTTTCTAATAAACCTGACATTGTACTCTATGAATTTTTTTTGGCTCTGTGACAAATATTGCTTATGCTCCTCTGTTATAATTTGCTTTGAATAAAAGTGTCTGTTAAAGGCTTAAATGCAAATGCAACAAAAGCAGCAAAACATAATACAATTCTGCATAAATAAAAAAAGAGAGACAGAGAGAAAAAAGGCATTAACATGGTCCTCTGATGGGAATGGGGAAGGACAGCCATAGTGCAGTAGAAATGCTAGATTTCACTAGACTGCTAGCAACAATGTAATTCAATTGTTGTTTAAATTCAATGTTCTCAGTTAAAATGAATTTATTTTAGCCTTCAGCTGACTCTACTTCTGTAGCATTTGAGCCCCATTGTGTTAGTAAGGGAAGTAAAAAAAAAAAAAGGATACAACATAGAGGATCTAACCTGGCCACTTCCACCAGGTTGATCAACCTGTGTAGCAGTAATCCAGTGGGCATAAATCAATTTGTTTTCCCATTTACTTAAACAGAACTAGCACATCATCACGGCAAAAAAATGTGTCTCACAGTTAAAAAAACCCGCTATTACACAAATGTAGCTTAGACTAAGTAGTACATAGCAATGAAATTGCTGACCTAAATTCTTGGCATACATAAAACCTACAGAAGAACTGCTCCTTTAAAAGCATCTGAATAAGGGCAGCACATATAAGCTGTACAGTTCGAGTGACGTTATGAATGTAATGGGTTGGCCTTAAGGTCTTTTGTATTCAGAACACAACGCTACTGCCTTCATGGGTAAATCAATATTGATAGAGAGAATGCATAAGTAAGGGCAGAGGTCTGTGATTATGTGAGAGAGAGAATTAGTGATTAAGGGAAAGAGGCGCTGAGTTGATGATAATGAGGAAGACTCTTGGGGGAGGGGCTCAACATCTGTCCCCCTGTATTAGGTCCTTTTGTCACCCCGGTCGGTCTATACCTCTAAATTTCCCTCTCATTCTCTCATTCCCCCCAGGGGATGTGGTGCTCTGAGGCAAGCTGAGCTCTAGTTCCCCCTCCTCCATACTAGCAATGGATATGAATATTACAGATGGGACAGAAAAGACTTTTACAGTGCCAACTTACACACTTACCGAAAGGGACATGATTGAAGCTGGTTCTCCACAGTTTTTGGATGTTAATTCCACATGGGCTCTCCACAGAAGATGTATCCCATTTACATGTGCACTGTGTGACTCATCTGCAGGTTTTGCAGATCTGGTTTTCCATTAACCTGAGCTGTGCAGTGGTGGTAAATACGATGGCCTTTATTTCCAGAAAGATCAATTTCTCAAAACCATGATCGTTGTCCCTTGCAGTCTGTGACTTTCATCACATCTGACAGTTGCTGCACATATTGAACCTGGAGGATCAAAACAAACATTTTATTGTTAAATCATTAAGATAGTAGTGTGTCAGTAATACAGAATTTACTTTGTTAAAACCTTAAGAAACAGTCAGCTGGAACGGTTAAACTAGTCAGACCAGTCGTGGAGGAGTTCAGACAGAAAAAGATCTTATTTCATGGGAATTTGGCTGTTAACATTTTTAAGTACAGCTGCAATTTGGTATTTAGATTTGCCCATCCTAAATAGATGGAAGATTAAGGGGCTATATGACATCATAAATTAGTAATTACGGGTTAATAGGATGAGACATTGTTCTCTATTTGTTCATTAAAGTTGTATATATGTTTATTAGGATTATCATACTTCTAATTCTCAATTTAAATGAATGAAATTAATAAATAAAATCACTTCAGCAGATGTGGCACAACAGCCTAAAGGCAAGGACACTGCCTTTTGAGGCAAGAGTCATTAAGACAAAATGTATATTGCTTTTATAAAATAAAAAAGACGAATTATAATCCTTCTTTCCAAGCCTATTTCAAGTCTTTTAAAATGCACTAGGCTGCATCAGAGAGAAAAAAAATCACAGTACTAAGCCACGTTTCGTTTTCCATCCAAGACATCTCAAGGTTTATTTTATGCAGTACAACCCCAATGAGACAAACAGAGGTCTAAAAGAACGGAGAAATAAAATAAAGAAAACAAGGAAAAGCTCCCATTCCCCGCATAAACCAGTGCCAAAGGCATTAGACACATGAATAGCGGTTTTTCAAAATACAGGATGCATTTATTTCAGTCACAAAGACGCAAACAAGCGGCGTTTTAGCCAGTGTAAACGTTAACTAAATTCGTCTTACCGTTCACATGTCTGGAAATAGCATTTGGAAATACACTAAAAGAGTCAAACCTCGCAAATCATATCTTCTCAAAAGACTACAATGCACGGCTGTTGTTTTTCTTTTCTTTCTTTAAAGATACACGTCTCGCTCCGCCAGGCTTCGCCCTACCCTGGCCTTCTTGGTTTTGAATTACAGTTGAGCGCATATGGTCGCTCCCCCCTCATTGTGCCCGTCAGCGCGCGAGTGCTACAGTGCGTCACGCCCTCTAGTGGAAGACTATCTATCTATCTATCTATCTATCTATCTATCTATCTATCTATCTATCTATCTATCTATCTATCTATCTATCTATCTATCTATCTATCTATCTATCTATCTATCTATCTATCTATCTATCTATCTATCTATCTATCTATCTCGTCTTGTTATTTTTGTCCACTGGACATATGGACATTTTAAAATGTTGCTTCTGAATGTTGTGATGTCTGTCTGTGTTCCCCCTGTCTTTGTGCATTTGGTTCAGTCCTGTTCCCTGTTTTCCCGCTCCTCGTTTGTGTTCATGTATACCACGCCCCTCGTTATCTTGTTTAGCTTGTTTGCCCTTGTATTTAAGCCCTGTGTTTCAGTTCAGTCCTTGTGAGTTCTTGTGTTGTTACTGTCGATGTTGGTTTTACTGCGCCTGAGTCTTGTTCCTGGTCTGAGTCTTTGTATTGTTTTCAGTTTATGGAATAAAGTGTGCTGCATGTGGATCCTGCTTCCTCCTTGTTTCTGCTGCATCGTGACAGAAGAACTCACCAAAGATGGATCCAGCAGTTGCCAGCAATGGAGTGCTAATAAGAATGCTTTCTTCAATGTTCCAAGACGGACAGCCGATAGAGTGGTATGTGAGGGACTTTGTAAATTGCTGTCATCTGGGATCCTTGGATGACACCCAACTCTTGGACCTGTTTTGGAGCGGGCTGGATGCGGATATTGCTCAGCGGATGCCGGACGACTATACCGGCTGGACCCTAGAAGGGTATATCGACCTGGCCCTTTACTTGAGCGGTTCAGCTTTTACTGTGGGCTTGGCCGATGAAACACCCCGCAAGCTCACAGTACCCCCTGAGTCAGTTCACGTCAGCCCCGTCCAGCCTGAGTTCCTTCACGTCAGCCTTACAGAAACCGTCCAGCCAGAGACCGTCCAGCCAGAGACCGTCCAGCCAGAGACCGTCCAGCCAGAGACCGTCCAGCCAGAGACCGTCCAGCCAGAGACCGTCCAGCCAGAGACCGTCCAGCCAGAGACCGTCCAGCCAGAGACCGTCCAGCCAGAGACCGTCCAGCCAGAGACCGTCCAGCCAGAGACCGTCCAGCCAGAGACTGTCCAGCCAGAGACCGTCCACGTCACGTCTGCCCAGCCAGAGACTGATCACGCCACGCATGCGCCGCCTGAGCCCTCAGTGACCGCAACACTGGCCATTATGGCCACAGCCATGTGGTGTGTGTGGGCTACGCACACACTTGAGCCGGTGTCCGCTGATCCTGCGCCAGAGCCCGCTGATCCTGCGCCAGAGCCCGCTGATCCTGCGCCAGAGCCCGCTGATCCTGCGCCAGAGCCCGCTGATCCTGCGCCAGAGCCCGCTGATCCTGCGCCAGAGCCCGCTGATCCTGCGCCGGTGTCTGTTCCTGCTGATGACCCCATGGCTGCCCCTAAGAAAATTTTGGGGGGGGGCAGTAGGACCCTGGATGGGACTGTGAAGGCCGCACCCCCATGGCCGCCCGAAGGGTCTTCTCCGCCATGGCCGCCCGAAGGGTCTTCACCGCCGTGGCCGCCCGAAGGGTCTTCACCGCCGTGGCCGCCCGAGGGGTCTTCACCGCCGTGGCCGCCCGAAGGGTCTTCACCGCCGTGGCCACCCGAAGGGTCTTCGCCGCCGTGGCCGCCCGAGGGGTCTTCTCCGCCGTGGCCGCCCGAAGGGTCTTCACCGCCGTGGCCGCCCGAAGGGTCTTCACCGCCGTGGCCGCCCGAAGGGTCTTCACCGCCGTGGCCGCCCGAAGGGTCTTCACCGCCGTGGCCGCCCGAGGGGTCTGCTCCACCCTGGAAGCCTGAGGGTCCGACAGCTCCGCCCTGGATGCCCGAGGGTCCACAGCCTGCTCCGCCCTGGTCACGCCCACAGCCTGCTCCGCCGTTGCCTCGCCCTCAGCCTGCTCCGTCGTGGAAACGCCCACAGCCTGCTCCGCCCTGGCAGTCTGTTCGTCCTGCTCCGCCCACGTTCCATGGCCCAGGTCCGCCCACGTTCCATGGCTCATGCCCGTCATTGCAAGGCCCTGGTCCCGTTCCCTGCGCGGACCTGGCCCTCCGTCCCCGGGACCGCCTCCGCTCCACCACCCTCCCGAACTGTCTTGTTTCCTGTTTTGTTGGGCGTCGGGAGCCGCCCATAGAGGGGGGGCTATGTTGTGATGTCTGTCTGTGTTCCCCCTGTCTTTGTGCATTTGGTTCAGTCCTGTTCCCTGTTTTCCCGCTCCTCGTTTGTGTTCATGTATACCACGCCCCTCGTTATCTTGTTTAGCTTGTTTGCCCTTGTATTTAAGCCCTGTGTTTCAGTTCAGTCCTTGTGAGTTCTTGTGTTGTTACTGTCGATGTTGGTTTTACTGCGCCTGAGTCTTGTTCCTGGTCTGAGTCTTTGTATTGTTTTCAGTTTATGGAATAAAGTGTGCTGCATGTGGATCCTGCTTCCTCCTTGTTTCTGCTGCATCGTGACACTGAAGGTTGCAGCTGCGCCTCTAATGTAAGCTTATGATGACCATATTCATTATTAAACAAGTATAAATCTCTTTCTAACTAGACATAATAGGAATTTCCTCTTATAAATACCTCAGGAGGCTTCTGTCAAAAAAAGTGCTCTGCATAAGCTGGTATTCCATTACCTTTACATAAAATAAAAATAGTAAAGGAAACGCATGATAAAATTAATATTACTGTGTAGCCATGAAAAAGATAAGCCACTGATGCCACTATTTTTTAGTCACATTTTTGTGGTTATATTATGTATTTGAGTTTACCTTTAGTGGCTGGGCATCATACATGCTGTGATTCAACAATAGGCTGGGCAACTGTTCAAATAAAAAAAAAAGGCCATGGGAGATTAACGCTTATGATTGTAGCCTACTTTTAGTTTTTGTGTTTATAGAAAAATGTCCATAAGAGTGAAAAAAAAGTATATATAGGCTATATATTAAAAGAGTGGTTGTGGTAGTTAGATTATCTTTACTGAACATGTTCAGAATAATAGATATTAACTAAGCAGTTCCAGACAGTATTTCGTAATCCCATCCACGGTATCCCCATAACCAAGATCTTTATACTGAAAACATATGTAACCTACAGCTAACAAGAGGAATTAAGAACAGGAACTATGATGAACAAACACAAAGCTTTGTTATAAAGAAAAGGAAAGGGTAACTGCAAGGTAGGCCTATTTGATAGTGATGTTTAAATGTGTGTTGCCCTCACAAGCTGCAACTAAGAAAAACTCTAACCCTATATTTTTACCAAAGCAAAGAGTCCCTGCAGTGATAAAGGGACAGGTGCAAGTGCAAAACCATGCGCACACAATTTCTAAAAGCTCAGATTTTATAAATCTATGCAATCTACATTTAGCCAGAGATTTTGTTTAACTGTACTTGAATTGAACTAAAATGTTTTACTCATATATTATGTCAAGTCACCTTTATTTATAAAGCGCTTTTACATTACAGATTTTTAGAGAAAAAGCTTTTCAGTGATAACAGGAAAACAGTTAATTTCGGCTGTATACAGTAGCTATAAAGAAAATAGTGTCATTGTTCAGCTGAAGTCAGTTCAGTGATTCAGTTCCGTTGTAAAGATTATCAATTATTAAATTAGTTCATTTCATCTATAAAACCGTGATGATGTCATCATGCAGCTCAGTTCAGTTATCATCAAACAGTGTCAGTGCAGTCAAATAAATTATATTGTTAAATATAAACTGTAAGAATAGCCTATTATGGATAAGAGAATGGGTAATCATAACTTTGAATAATGGAATGGACTATTTTACTGTAGGCTATATCCGCAAGCTCACAGCCATAAATTATTAGGCTAATATTCCTTGAGACTAAACGTATCTTCCACCAGAGGGCGCTTGGGGGCTCAGAAAATGTAATCCTCTATCGGCCCCAAAGACTGTAAAAAAAAAAATCGGCCCGCATTTAAAAGTCTAGATTTTTTTCTGTTACATTTGCACTAAAATGTATAGCCATTTATTCCGCTGATTACAACTTCGAATACCTGGCAAACAAATTAAAACCTGGCCAATCAATCTTTATAAAATTGTTACATACAAGAAGAATATAGGCTACAGTAATCACAATGATCTGTGATTGGTCCGTCCTGACCAGCGCTGTAAAAAGTTGCAGATGCCATGTAACAACCTAATCTCCAAACTAGCACCGTTTATCACCGCCCTTTGTCGGACACAAACACGCAATCTACTAGTTTATAATTTCTACGGCAGTGACGTAGGAGAGAGGCGTTGACCATTATCATATCACTCTTCTTGCAAAGTGCAAACAGAACAACAGACCACCTCAGCGCGTAGGTAAAGCTTTATTTCTGGTTATTAAGCTATACTTTTATTAATCACAATTTATCAAGTTCTAAAGGTTTAAAATAACTTCATTTGATTCGCTCTTGGCTTAGCTCAACCACGCGGTGTTGTGCAGTTATCTCTGTTTTAACGTTAATTTTAAGCAGGATAAATTCCTGGTTTCTGAAATAAGTCACAGAAACACATTCTCACCTCACAATCTTAGCAAGGAATGTAATCGTTTTATTAATGTTAAAGGAAAACTATTTTGTGTACCTCTGACTTTTGCCCTACATGACCTTTAGCCCACTGCCCAGCTGTAAGTAATAATGACCAATTATTATGCAGACTCTCTTTCTGTCTGTCTCAAGGCTATGTTGAAGGCTGTAACCAGGTGCCTTTGGTCAAATTCTGTTGCTGGCAGAAGAATGCTGTCCCATCATATATCACCAAATTTGTCAGGAAAAGTTGCTATAGTAACTGCATCCACAGATGGGTATGATGCTTGATTTCCAATCTTAGCCCACTGTTCTTTAGTTTCAGACCCTTAAAATAAAGAGCTTTCACAGCAAAAAAAAATGTCCCTCTGGTAATAACTGCTACAACTGCTAGTAAAACTTATTAATATAAATAATGTAAAAATGTATTTGCCAATACTTGCGTAACATACTGACAGACCCTTGCACCGACTGTTCTCCTCAGGATTGGGCTCGCAGCCGCAGAGGCCTTGGGTCAGAGGGGAGCGCATGTGGTTGTGAGCAGTCGACGTCAAACCAACGTTGACAAGGCTGTTTTACTCCTACGCAGCAAAAATATACAAGTAATAGGTACCACATGCAATGTGGGGAAGGCAGAAGACAGAGAGAAGCTCATTAACATGGTGAGGAGTTTTTTTTTTTTACAAATATATTTAGGGAATTATGTGCTAAAAGCAGTAAACCTCCAAAAAAGTTTGTGGAGATTTGCAAATGTATAATATACTTTGGCAACAAATGTTTTAAAGTCACCATGAAATCAAAATGTACTTTTTTTTAAAATGGAAAATTGCATTTATAATAAATGATTTATCCTTGCACAATGCACATCATTAGTATTTTTCTTTAATTCATATGCCCTCGTAATCTTTAATCAAAGTAACTTCCCCACCCTCATCTCTTCTCTGATGATGCGTTTACTGGCGTGAGGGCGGGACAACCTGTCACTCACATGACATCACTGCAGTAACAAACCACAGTTATCCAACAATCCAATCAATTCCCAATGTACAAAATCAAGTCCCACCCTACAATTTGTTTCTTGTTCGAGAAGCAGTTTCACTAGCATATGTCACAATAGAGAAGAAAAGACTATCGCAACTTCCGTTTTATAGCGACTTTAAATGTTGCTGTTTACTTCATTTATTGCAGACAATCGAGCAGTGTGGCGGTGTGGACATACTGGTGTCTAATGCAGCAGTGAACCCATTTTTTGGGAACATATTAGAATCCACCGAAGAAGTCTGGGACAAAGTATAACAAAGTTATTAAACCTTAATAAAAGAAATTAAGCACAAATAAAAAAAAACAGTAGTGTCCGTAGTAGTGTACATATTTTATTAATATAATATATAACGTATTATAATATCTAAATAATTTTACTGACATTTTATTGACATTTGCTTTATGTCTGCAGATACTTGGAGTGAATGTGAAGGCTTCTTTCCTTCTCATAAAACAAGTCGTGCCTCACATGGAGAAAAGAGGGTGAGAGACAAGTAAAAATAGGGGGGAAAGAGGAAGAAACAGAAGTATTACAAAATAAACTATATCTGTGAATACGCTTTCATTTTCAGAGGTGGGTCAGTTGTCATTGTGTCTTCAGTTGCAGGATACCAGCCAATGCAAGTATGAAGACCTATAAGTTTAATGTAAAGTTTAATCATGCAACAGCCATGTCAATTCACTGATTATAACACTGTTGTTTGTAGACTTTTATCATCTCTTACTTGTGTCGGACTAGTTGAGAGTTCCCCTTTATGTCATTCTTCAACTCTTAGGGTCTGGGCCCCTATAGTGTGAGTAAGACCGCCCTGCTTGGTTTAACCCGAGCGCTTGCTCCTGATCTCGCCCAGAGTAACATCCGGGTCAACTGTGTCGCCCCTGGTGTCATCAAGACACGTTTCAGCGCTGCTGTAAGTATTTCCTACACTTCTTTTTTGATTGCTTTCACTTTCAGAGCTTCTGGGAGACTCATCTTTTTGTCTAATTATAATTTGACAGAGGAGACATCAGAAACAACGTTCAGCTGTATAACCCTTTGCTTCTGTTCTGTAGCTGTGGGAAAATGAAGGTGTGCTGGAAGAGTTCTTGAAACAGACGAGCATAAAAAGGTCCGTACATTTGCTGTCAAGGCAATTAAATAGTTTTAAACCTAACAAAGGAAGTGGAGCTTGAATAATCATACCTAAGGGTCACAGGAAACGTTTACTTAGACTTCAATGTTTAAGATTTGCATTACTGCATGAGTAGGAGAATTAACTGAATGGTGACACCAGAATTAAGCAACAAAAATATTACATATTTAAAGGGATGGTTCACCCAAAAATTTAAATTAGCCCATGAAATACTCTCCCTCAAGTCATCCTAGGTGTATATGACATTCTTCTTTCAGACAAATACAATCGGAGTTAAATTAAAAAATGTCCTGGCTCTTCCAAGGTTTATAATGGCAGTGAATGGCCATTTCTGTTTTGAAGTCCATTAAAGTCCATCTATCCATCATAAACGAACTCCACACGGCTCCGGGGGGTTAATAAAGGCCTTCTGAAGCGAAGCGGTACGTTCGTGTAAGAAAAATATTCATATTTTAACACGTTACAAAGTAAAATTCTAGCTTCCGGCCGCCAAACGACCATACGCAGTTTACTTACGCCTAAAGCGCAACTTATGCAACTTGTGACGTCGGAAGTAGCATAGTGTGTCATGGCGTTGCGTAAATATCAGCAGTACGTCGCATTACTCGCATAAGTTGCGCTTAGACTTAAGTGGAATCCATGTGTTTGTTTGGCCGGAAGCTACTGTTAGTTACTTTACTTTATAAAGTTTTAAACATGGATATTTTTCTTACACAAATGCATCGCTTCACTTCAGAAGGCCTTTATTAACGCCCCGGAGCCGTGTGGAGCACTTTTATGATGGATCCTTTTCATAAGTTTTTATACGTCTCTTACGTTCTGGTTCAGGTAACCTGATTTGTATGTTATGTCTTGTATCTCTTAGACTCGGGGAGCCAGAGGATATAGGTGGTGTGATTGCGTTCCTGTGCTCAGACGAAGCCTCGTACATCACCGGAGAGACCATCACTGTAACTGGAGGCATGAACTGCAGACTGTAAGAGGACTGGCATAGAGGCAGTAAAACAGTTATCATGTACTTGCACATAAGAGGGAAACCTTCTAATTCAGTGACACACTTGTAGCGGTTGATGAAGAAATGCATTATACATTAAAAAAATTGTAATAAAATAATTTGTGCTATTTTTTTTCCATTTATTTAGTAATTTTAATGTATTACTTGGGATTCTTACATCTTTCAATCAGTGAATTTGCATGACTTTTCCAGTCATTGGGAATCACTGATATTAAATGTTTTTTTTTTTTTAAAGATAAAAAAATTACACTAAAGATTAGCCTAATGAACAATTTTTGCTTGCCATAGACAGAAATAAGAATTTTTTCTGATATTTCAAGTTTTCTATGACAGTGAGCAGCACCCTGTTTAGAATGATCAATTTCCTTCAAAGAGTACAAAACAGATCTAGTACTAAACAAAATTCTTCATTTTAATATATTGCATTACAAAACATCATCATCATACATGATACCATCAGATACATACATTAAAAATAAAATAAGTTTCTAATTATAAATGTGCACACTTCCTTAAAAAAAAAGCAGGTATGCTTCCTTGGTTACAAACATACAACACAGTAAGGACCTTCTGTCTCTTGATAAAATATAAGATTTGTACAATCTGTAACAACAAAAACTGCAGCATCTAAGTCTTTAAGCAAGAATGATGTCCCCATGCAACTGCATCAATGTCTGCTTCCAGGAGACAAAGGGGGACAAAACACAGGATTCCAGAACTCCCGGAGAGTGGGCACATATGTACCATTCTTTGTTTTGAAATACTGCTGATTGAATACCTGACAGGAAATTTACAGGAAAAAAGGCGAGAAGTCACAAAAACATAAATTGGATTGAAACAACCACAGTTCAGACACAAATTACACCTAGCCCTAGACCGAAAAGTTTTGGAAATAAGTCTTCTTAAAAGGCCTTTTTGGTTGAAGTTAATTTACATATTGTTCAGGAATTTTCTGCAAATGACATTCAAACGGAACCAACTATATACCACTATATAGGGCCACATACACACTGCAAAGTTGAGGATGAAAACCACTTTAACAATTTTGCGGTGTCTGTGAACTTGCCATAGTTCCCAATGTTATATTAGTAACTGAAAAAGTAATATTGTCTGGCAATTGTTTAAAAACCATTGTCATGTGTTGTATGCACATAAAGTTGCAACTTAGAAATATCTCTCAGCATTGTATCGCAGGGAGTAGAGACAGATTTAAGAGAGACATACTTCCTTCTCTGTGATTTGCTAACACCACTCCTGGAGAAGAGACACACATTGCAGGCTCGCTTTCAGAGTCCAAAAGTGAACGAAGTCACAGCATTAACTACTTGCTCAGTATGGTCTAGTACAACACTACATGGATTTAATTTTGATAGCCAAACTCTTGTGTACAGAACACAAATAAAGCACTCAGAAGAGTGACAACTGTATTTAACTGCAGTGTGTATATGGCCACAGGAACCATAAGTACTGTACAACTCTCTTGAGAAGCTCTGGACATTGAATTAAATGACCGAACCTTCGCTCTAATCACTGTTTCTACATAACATAAAACGTTATTGGTGGTTTGAGTCACGTAGGTGGGGTTACAAACCTTTTTCTTCACATTGCCTGTTGTGTCATCATCAGAATCATCTATGATGTCATCTGATGACTTCACTGAGGGAGATGGTGTTTCTACAACAGACGAAAAAACTAAAGTTAGACCTCTGGCATACAAAAACCTAAATGAAACGCATGAAATTAATAAAATTTGTAGTCACCTGGAATACCCATTGGAAGACGCACAAGTGGAACACACGGAGAGTATGCAGAAGTTCTAAAAAAACAAGCAATTTAGACAAGAATGAATTAGACATAAATTAATGTATTTATTAAACATAAATAATTAACTACAATAAATAATTAAATTATAATATTAAATAAATAAATTCTTACAACTTTTTGACTGATAAAGTCAGGTGTTTTTCAGGCGTTGAACTCAAATCAATAAATTTCCTTTTCCGCAGCTCAGAGACACTGTTTCCCCCTCTGTCTTTTAAAGTAACCGGGCTTGGAGACCTTTTAATTTCCTGCTCATCAGACGGATGATTCAGGCGGACAGAAAGATTGGCATTGCTGATGTTTAATCTAGGAAGGACAACTCTTAGTTGACGCGTCACGCAGGAAATGCGGAGTGCTTCTTCCTGTGACTCGATGGCCTCTGAGTTTCTATTAGCGGAATATTTCCTGGTAACATCAACTCTTTCTTCATTTCCGTTCTTGACTTCAGTCTTTTTGGGTCTGTTTGCACTCACATTACTCCCCTCCATATCTTCTTTGCTGCCCTCTTCCTCCTCTTCTTCTACTTCACTGCCAGATGACTGACTGATCACTGTGACCAACATATTCCCGACAAAACAGTCCTCTTCTTGATCCTTTTCCAAAATCTGTTTTTTAGAACATGATCTTAGTTTGCTCCTGGTATTTCTGGGTATCTCTGAAGTTGATTCGACTTCTTGTCCTAAACGGGATGCTTCTTTCTCATTGTTTTTTGGGAGATCATTTTGGAAAATGGAGGAAATGGAAATGGAGCCAATCACAGGTGTGACCTGTAACTGGGCTTCATTTGCTGTTCTGCGAGTGGCTCTGGCTGTTGACGGGGCCAGATTTGAGACTCTGTTGGATGTGGGAGTGGATTCGGTTTGAACAGTCTGTAGCACTCTACCCGAAAGAGGGAGGGAAAGAGAAGTCAGGATCAAGTCACCAGTGGATGACAGAAGAGATGCTGAAACAGAGAAAAAAAAAAATACAATAAAGATATTGGGAGGCAAAAAAAGTAGACAGAGTACATGTATATTTAATCTTGTACTTCTCGATATGCAATAACTTGATCATTTCAGCTCCCAGACGTACTTGAGCCGAGGTGTCCGAGGCATCTTTCATGCTGCAGCAGAGTCCTGAGGAGCTGGGGCTGCGAGGCAGAGCGCGCACACTCCTCCAGAACAGCAGGGGCGCCACTGAGCCACGAGACTGTCTGAAACAGACAGCACAATACAGAACAGTGAGCAGAAACAAAATACTGGCCATGACCCAAATGGCACCATCAGCACTTGCAGTCAGTGTTTGACCAAGCTTAAGGGACCTAATCAGCAAGAGTGACCTTGAATACTTCAATCAGCCAATTCACTTCTTTACTTTGGGAAATTATTATAAGCAAATACAGTGTAAAGGACCATACTTACAACTCACACTTGAATATCTTTTTTTATTAAACATCAACCAAGTAATACATAAAGCATTACAAAATTTAACAACAAAAAAACTCACATATAACATTTGTGATAACATCTTTAGGTAGTGCAAGAAAGTATTTCCTCCTTTCCAAATATTTTAGACACAATTTTATAATTCCTCTCTGAAACAACATTAAAGGCTTAGAATGCAAAATTTTCAAGAAAAATCGAGAACAAATTCTCACATCTGATTTGTTTTGCCATGATGTTAGAACTAAAGGTTATTTTCATGCCATGAACAGGGTAGTTTAAAATAAAGTAACAAACAATTAACTCTTAGAGCACTGTAAGAAAAAAAACAACAACAGATTTTCTAAAAAATGAAAAATAATGTTATTGTCCTGAACTATATGGTGAATTATACCTGAGCAAGATCTGGAACAGGTAATAGCTTGTCCACCCGGATTATAAACTCCCACATTAGCTTCTCTAGACTGGCTACATAGTTTCCTCCATAGTGAAGATGGAATTCCTCCTGGAGTCAAAGACAAAATGTCAGCATGCATAAATCAGATGTCGCATTAACTCAAGATTTTCAGGCATTTACAAAATTTTACAAACATTGATGGATTATTTAAAACTACCTTCTGTCATCAACAGAACTAAATAGAAGATATTTGAGATGCTAATATAAATAAAATAAAGTTTTAAAGTGCCCCCTTATGCTTTTTTGGATATTAACTTTTACCTAGTGTGTAATAGCTGTTTGTGAATGTAAAAGGACTGCAAAGTTTTAAAGATCAAAGTGCATGATAAATGGAGTTTCCCAAAAGAAACAACCGATTATTGAACTAATTAAATTCTTGATCGAACCGTTTTAGACATTGTGAGAAAAGAGGTGATGTTGTAATGTATAATATGACAAAATAAAAATGTTTTTTGACCTTGGATGCATGTAAACCTGTTGTAGGAGACCTTCAAAACAAAATTAGGACCAACAAAATCGTTTTTGCTTTACCTTGAAGAATTGTTTTCTGGCTGCTGGGTTCTTTAGGAGAGAGTGCACCAGGGTTTTGAAGTTGTCCTTAGCTTCCTCCACCTTTTGATCCTTCCTCTGAGGATAAAAGAATGTACATCAGTTGCTAATGCATCGAACTATTGTGAAACAACATGCAAGAACAATCATTTAAACTTCTAAAGAAGCTAGATGAGAGAGTAAAACTAGAAAAACAAGATGAGACAAACAAGCAAGGAAAGAGACAGCACCAATGTCTGGGCCAAACTCACCCTTCCACTGGGAATGGAGGAAGCTTCCAGCTTGCACAGCTCCTCCAGAACATGCGGAGCATCAGGAGGGTCGGATCGACGAAGCTCCTCTAAGATCATCTCCAGATTAACAAGGTAAAAATCAAAGAAATGTCCTTATTATTTGCAAACCAAAGAAATCTTAGAAAACAAGCTTTAAATATAGGACCAAAAGCTACTTTACTGAACCACACTCTAATAGACGATGTACAATGCATATGTACATGACTGAGAATGACATAAAATATGAAATTATATAAAAAAGGATCAGCTGTTGGTTTACTTTTTTTTTTTTTTTTTTAAATGTGACAGTACTTCTTAGTAATCTTACCAGTGCCCGCAAACCCATTGTCAGCCTGGCCCGATGTCTGTAATGGAGCAACCCAGGTACAGTCTCACAGAGTGATGTTACGATCTCCTCCAGTTTACCATAATACACCACATCCCTCTTCAGCATCACCTTCCACATGGCTGCGGACATTAACCGCAGTGGTGGAGCCAAAAGCTGCAGAGCTGACAGGGGTAGAGGTGTAACGTTATCTGTTGAAAAAAGACCTGAAACAATTATAACAAGCAAACCGTACTGAATCTTGAAGTTATAAATAGCTTCGTTTTCTATCTATCTATCTATCTATCTATCTATCTATCTATCTATCTATCTATATATCTATCTATCTATCTATCTATCTATCTATCTATCTATCTATCTATCTATCTATCTATCTATCTATCTATCTATCTATCTGTGTGTGTGTGTGTGTGTCTTTAATTGTTCAATTCACACCTGTCTATATAACTTAATGTGTATATAGCCTATATAAATATTATAGATATGTGCTAAAATGACTTTAAAATAATTTTTTTTTTAAATACAGTAACAAAATAGTTTAAAAAAGTACAACATGTCAATGTTTAAAATGTCAACTACCGAAATTGTATGATTAAATTACAGCTATAGGAAATATCTTGCATCTAATGACAGCAAATGCACGAAAACCAAACATAAAATCCGATTACTCTTCTTTTATTAGTAGATTATTACGAGCTACAATGCAGACCCACCTTCATCCATGGAGTTAATCGCTGTTTTCGTTGTAACTTAATGTCCGTCCTGAAAACAAACAATTTCGAATGTTTTGCAAATCGCTTATTTGATGAAAAAAAAAAAATCCTTTATATACGTTAGCATAAACAGTCATCTACAATATTCAGAGGGTAAAGGACAATTGGACAACACTGTGTGATAACGGTAAGGCTTTTTTTGTCGTATGATCTATATTTCATGATTCATATGGAAATAATGCTGGTCGCAGCCATAGACAGGTCGCAGCAAGAATCCACTTCACCCGCCAAAATGACGAAATACTGTTTCCGGTGTGAAGTACACCAAGAAGAGAGCTGTTCAACAACAACAACAACAACAAAAAAACATATTAGTCACAAATGTTTGTAGGCAGATGTTTTTATTGGAATGATATTACAATTCTTTACAATATGCTAACTTTATTTTATTTTTAATCAAAGTTATGCGAATGTTTCGTTGTTTTGTTTTTCCAGTAAGACGTGTAGTTCCGTCTGTTGTTTTGGTTTTCAAAATAAAAGTCTTCCCAGTTCAAGCATTGTGGATATAAAAATAGATGCTCCCACCACAATGTTAGCAGCACTAGGTTTATTCACTGACTTTAATTAAATGCATTAACATCCACAGAATAACTACAAATAGATATTCGCTATAAAAACAATTTGGTCATGTAAAAACCTCAGGTTTCAAAAGAGCAGAGTTTAAAACTCTGAAATATATCCTAATAATGAGATAAATAAAATACCTAAAAAGTTATTTTTTTTAAGCAAAGAAAAATCATGCAAAATTATGTTTATGTTTTCTATTAGTGTTGTGGGGTAGAATTTATTTACAACAGCATTTATTTACAGTATAGGGATAAGTTATTGGTTTACAAATAACTTTAATGAATTTGTAACAGATAAATGTGGGGAAATCATTTCAAAGTTTCAAGCGCACAGACAGCAATAAGTGTTAAACACTTCCCAGTCTCCCCATAATTACATCATGCACACCTTGGCTCCTAAACAGTACAATCAAGAGACCTTGCCCAATGACACATGCTATCAGACTAAATCATCCTGCAAAGTCAAAGTCCACTTGGCTAGAAAGAATCACAGTACACGTTATTCTCAAAAAGATATTCAGCCCTAGCTGTGACTCAGTATGACCAGTTTACTTCAAACAGTGAGGCAGAAGGGACTGTACACAACCGAAATTGAGTGAATAGACCGAGGACCTCGACCACAGAGCATAATGGAAACAACGTCCTCCCTGTTCAGGTAAGTTTAGTAATGTAAATTTGTTGACAATAAATTCTGTTATTTATAATATACCATTTGAAGTATATGTTTTAAAAAGCTGCCACATTTACATAGTAGCCAAAGTATTTGACCAAAGGTGATAGTAAATAGATAAACAAAATACATATTTATATTTTTTGTTTAAAAAGTATATCATTGTTTGTCTGTAAGTCTTGAAACATTGGACTTTAACTGTTGGTTTCACAGCACATTTGTTTTATTCCGTTAACAGCTCTTTAGATAAGAGAGAGTCTGATTAAGGCCATGTGTCTGTTCTTGTCCTACTTTTAAAGGAGACATTGATTATTAAAGGAAAAGAATATTATTCAAAATATTATTTTTTACACATCCTCATGTTGTTCCAAACCTCTGTGGCTTTTTGGTTGCTCTTGTCCATTTAGTTCTAAAGAATGCGGACTGTTGGTTTCAAACTTAAGAAAGGACACAAAAACACGCACAAAATAATAGGCCTACATAAGACATTGGATAGCTTTGTGTTATAAACAGACAGAAATCTTAAGTCTTAAATGATATTTTAGTTATAATCTTCTCGTTCAAGTGAGCTGTTATCAGATCAGTGAGTCAGTTGAACTTGAGAACCAGATCATAATGATTTAGACAGGAGATGATTCAATGATCAAATAAAAAGAACAAATTGTTCACAAATCAGGCATCACTATAATTCTCTCATTAAAAATGCCAAGAACAGCTAAGGAGGTTGTCCAGATTGTCTGTGAATATCAAATTTCATTCTGTTCCTCACACAAAGCTATCGTATATGACTTCAAAAGGCTTGAAGTACATCAGTCATATGAACTAGTACAGACTTGTTTTAACGTTTTCGAAAGAAGTCTCTTATGGCCTACTCACCAAAGCTGCATTTACTTGACCAAAAATACAGTAATATATTCAAATATCATTACAATTTAAAATAACCAATTTCTATTTGAATATGTTTTAAAATGAAATTTATTCATGCGATGGCAATGCTGAATTTTCACTATCAATTTCTCCAGTCTTCATTTTCGATCCAATAAAATTTCAGTCTGTTCATCACACAAAGCTATCACATGGCTTCAGAAGACTCATGTGTCAAATGATCCAAGCAGACCAGTACAATTCATCAAAATCCTTTGAGAAAGAAAGTCATAGTGAGGATGTAGAAACGGAAATAATGGGAATTGTAGTTTCTGGGGAAATTGTTCCTTTTCTAAACTGATTCCAAAAACAACTTTCCAACATTCCAACATACAACATTTCACTTTCTTGACCTCTTTTTCTTTTCTGTCTTTGATGTTTTGCTTCCTCCTCATTTCCAATCTCTCTTTCTTTCAGGTCAGTGTCTCGGCGGGTTTGGTCGCCCCCTCAGCGTCCGTTCAGAGTGTGTTCCTGGAACAGAGAGGTCAAAAAAGGACTCACTGCAGGAACCATAGAGGAGCTCCAAGAGAAGGTATGAAAAGAAAAACACAGTTTTAGTTCAACTGAAAGTTTTTACATATTTGATCATGTTGTGGGACATTTTTATACTGTGATTCTTACCTCAGGCAGCTCAGGCTCTCTTGGTATCGTCTGAGCTGACATTGGTGTGTGAGGAAGATGGGACAGAGGTTGACTCCGATGACTTCCTCATAGCCCTGCCGGACAACACCGTTTTCATGGCCCTGAACCCTGGAGAGATCTGGAAACCTCATCCTGTATGTATGTGTGTTTGTGTCAAGCAGAAACCATTTTTTTATTTCACCTCGAATTATTAGTTGCTTTAAGGCGTTTCACCACTAATCTGACTTTATCAACATAAGAAAGGTGGTAATATGCATCACATTTATTCTTATCAGTATCACACTTCAAATCAAGAAGCAAAATATGAATGACTTTCTTCATTAATTTATCAGTATATTATTTGTATTGCCCGGTACCTTATCTTTTCACTAACTTCCTCCCTCCTATAGTTACTTCAAAGAGGTAGCAACAAACCAGGTGATAATAAGCCAAGGACAGGAAAAGACATCGCTCAGATCACCTTTGACCTTTACCGTACGCACCCCAAAGATGTATTCGGCTCACTGAATGTGAAAGCCACATTCCAAGGGCTCTACTCTGTCAGTGCAGATTTTCAATGCTTGGGACCAAAAAAAGTCCTGAGGTAAGCAGGGTTCCCCTCTTAAAGGGATAGATCACTTTGAAATTAATTTTTGATATGTTTTAGCTTACCTCAAGGGCATCCAAGATGTAGGTGTCTTTGTTTTCGCAGTAGTTTCAATTTTGATATTTTTAGGTCAAACCGTTCTTGTCTGTCAGTCATATAATGCAGGCCTATGGTCACCACCTCAAAGAGCATGCACAGAGAAGTCCAAATTAAACATGATTTAATGACTCGTAAATGTAAGTACACATTGATGGCCTAAGACACGAAACGAGCGTTTGTGTGAGAAAACGAACAGTATTTATATCGTTTTTACCTCTTGTAACCACAGCCACGTCCAAGTGATCTGAGGGCGCGGGCGCTTCGTTCTGTGCGTTACAAGAGGTAAAAACAATATAAATACTGTATGTTTTCTCACACAAACAGCTCGTTTCGTGTCTTAGGCCATCAATGTGTACTTACATTTACGAGTCATTAAATCATGTTTAATTTGGACTTCTCTGTGCATGCTCTTTGAGGTGGTGACCATAGACCTGCATTAAATGACTGACAGACAAGAACGGTTTGACCTAAAAATATCAAAATTGAAACTACTGTGGAAACAAAGACACCTACATATTGGATGCCCTTGAGGTAAGCTAAAACATATCAAAAATTAATTTCAAAGTGAACTATCCCTTTAAACACTAAGCATTTTAAGGGTTTGTTTTACTAGTTATTTGCACAAAATAATCATTATCAATTAAGTCACTGAATTGTATTAAACCCATTTGTTGTGTGTCAGGGAGGCGCTCAGAGTCATGTCCAGTCTCCTCCATGCTGCTGGACACTTGCTGATCTCATCGGCTTCTGTAATTCGCCGTATAATCCAAGGGGCGGATCTTCTTCAAGCCCAACGTACCCAGCCTATCGAGTATTGGAATTAACTGGAGAAATCTATATTTTAAGACTTGAATCCGATATCACTAAGAATGTAACTGAGGGAGAGACATTGAGGTGTTTCCTAGATTTATATGGTAACATTAATGTTCAATTTAACATTAATGCATTAGGTAACATGAATGAACAACAATTTTACAACATTTATTAATCTAGGTAAATGTTCTTTTCTACTAGGGTTCAAAAGTTTGGGGTTGGTTATATTTTTAAAATGTTTTTGATAGAAATCTCTTATGCTTACCAAGACTGGATTTATTTGATCAAAACACACTAAAACATTAATATTTTAAAATATTATTACAATTTAAAGTTACTTTTTTATTTTAATATATTTTAAAATGTTACTTATTCATGTGATGGCAGAGCTGAATTTTCAGCATCATTACCGTCTTCAGTGTCACATGATCCTTCAGAAATCATTCTAATATGCTGATTCGCTGCTCAACTAACACTTAATATTATTGTTCCAACTTATGTTGGAAAAAGTTGTACTGGTTAACATTTTTGTGGAAATCATGATTCATTTTTCCAGGATTCTTTGATGAATAGAAATTTCAAAAGATCAGCATTTATTTGAAATGTTTAAATTGAATAGCAAAATATGCTAATACATTAGTACTATATTATATGCGGTTTATTTATAAATTAACATTCACCTAGATTAATAAATGCTGATTTTTTATTTTTTATCATTGTTAGATGATACTAATGCATTAACTAATGTTAATGAACTTTTTTTGTAAATTGTAAAGTTACCATTTATACCTTGCTGGTTTTATGGACAATTCATGGAAAAAGTTGCTCCAGGAAAATACTTAGGTTTCTATGAAAACCTAAGTTTCTATGCCTTTTAGGAGTCATTTTATATTTTTAGTCTAGGACTACCCAGTGTTACTTATTCTGTGTGTTTGACTCTCTTTATACATGTTCATTTCAATTGTACTATTCAATATGTTTACATGATAGACCACTGTATTATAATTTTATCTTCTCCATTTGATACACTGAAAAAAAGTGACCAATTGACTTAAAAAGGTGAGGAAACCCGTTGGCTTAAAACGATTAAGTAAATAAACTTAACTTAATTTTCTCAAATAGGCATGAAGTTCATTACTTGATAATTTTATGGCAGCGGGTTTCCTCACTTTTTTTAAAGATAAGTCAACTGATCACCTTTTACAGTATAGTCGCTTTGGATAGAAGTGTCAGCTAAATGAATAAATGTAAAAATGTAAATACAAAATTGTTGTAATGGTGAATGTTTAGAAAATAAACATGTTTTTAAGATCAATTTATTAGGTAAAACCAAACTGGTACAAAAAGCTTCAGCACAAAAAAAGACAGTCTTTCTAATTAGCTTAGTTAATGCATAGACTAATCAACTTCAAAAAGATACTACAAGATTTTAATTAGTTTTCAAAAAAAAGAAAAAAAAGGACCACAAACATGATTGGGAAAAAAATTAAAGCACATAAATTGTAGTATTATCATGTCAGAACAATGTTTCCGTCAAAGAAACATATCTGTGTAGCACACGTGTGGAGCTAAAAGATTTCAGTTATGCTGCTAATAACCTTAAATACAATTGACCTTTGTAAAAGCAAACATCTACATATCTAAGCACAAAGTGCAACTTAAACATGAAAATGGCAACATGCATGCATTCGCTCTGTTGAGACACACCGAGAATTCATTAGACCTCTGATGAAACAAGCTACCAAACAAAATACATTGTACTATAAATTCAGTGCCTTGCCATACACAGTTTTGTTTCGATTACTTTAAAGCACATATTCTAATACTAAATATTTTTGATTCAAGTAAGATGCTTAGGTTTGGAGATACATATTGCATAACAATGTTGTGAGAGAGGTTCTACAAGGCCCTGGTCATAGCATTAAATTGGGATAGAAATATCCAGATAGGTTAAGAAAAAAAAAAAAAGTATTTGTGTAACATCTTTGGCAGTGATGTGGAATTCAGTTTCCACCTATCTGCACAGCTACAAATGCCATTGCAAACTGACTTTGCTGCCGAGGTCAGAGTTCACCCTCAGGCAAAACTGGGGTTCCTCCTCGAAAAAGTTCATTCCAGTTTGTTGCTTCGCCCCCTCCACCTCCGTTGACTACAGTAGAATGACCCAAACTCAACCCAGAGCCCACGTTCTCAAACGAGACTCTTCCCCGTGAATACTTCCCGCCCCTTTTCTGTTGTTGCATTATGACGGCGATGATGCGTTCCCTCTCCTGTGAGGTCATCCAGCGCATCTGATTGTGTTTGACATGGTAACGCGTGTCTCCGTACCACTGGATGATCTCTGTCCTTGTCAGGCCCGTCTTCTGCTGGAGAATCAAGTAGTCGTCGCTTGTGGGCCACTGGCAGCGAAGGAAGTTTTGCCGCAAAATTTCCAACTGCTCCCTCGTCTTCTTACGAAGTCGCACGTTTGGTTCTACCCGGCCGCGGAGGAATGACGGAGACGGAGAAGGAGAAGGGGAGATATCTGCAGAGTACTGTTGAACGGAAGCGTTGCTGTCATCAAACTCACCTTCGTCACTTACTTCCTCCTTGGTCTCATTTGATTGGTTGAGCGGTTCCTCATCGTCAGCCACATCCACATCAACCTCAAATTCCGCTTCTGCTTCGTCAGCCTCGTCGTTGTCATAAAAATCAGCACCAGGTAGAGCATCGTTCTCCAGCTCGTTCTGAGAGTTCTGTTTGGGCAGCTGCATTGCCCGATTGCGCCCAGCGAGCTTGGCTAGCCATGCCCGGCCGTTCTTGCGAAGCTGGTAGCGACTGTCAGCGAACCATTTGCGGATTTCACGTCGATTAAGTCCAGTCATTTTCTGGAGCCGCTGAACCTCGCCGTCAGAGGGCCAAGACTTCTGTACAAAACTGCGGCGCAGGGCCATCAGCTGCGCTTTCGATTTTTTCCCTGGCAAGCAGTGTAGAGACTGTGAAAGCTCGGGGACTTCGGGGTATGGCATTGCGGTCTGTTGATCGTTCATAATCACGAACGGTGAACGTCCATAGGCATCGAGCAGCTGGACTCCAGTATTGTGAGGCGGTACGTTTCTACTATCACTTTGGAAGTGGGGATTAACTTGAGGAACTTGGGATGCAGGTCCAAGACCGTTTTTGTACACGACATTAGAACTGAGCAACTGCTGCACACCGTTATTGGATTGGGAAGCATTATTCTGGCTAAAATGCAAGCGGTTTTGGTCACTGATGATGTGTTGAGGAACAGTACGGCTGGGTTTAGGCGTGTGGTCTCTCTGATCTACATGGGCATCTGCCGCAGGTGGTGGTATAAAATCCTGTTGCGTTTCATCACGTCCTAAACAATCCTCCTCGTCGTTGATTTCCACACACTCCTCGGCGACCCCTTTTTTCTGAATTCGCCACAGCTTGCGTCGCGTTTCTTGGATGTCGTCATCAGCCCAGCTAATTCCGTAACGTACCCGTTGCATCATGAACCACGCTTTAACTCTCTCCGGCGGTAATTCACACTTTCGAGCTAGAGCGCTCGCCTCCTGTGATGTGGGGTATGGGAACTCATTAAACGCTTCCACGAGTTCTGACACGGCATCCAGCTCGTGGACCTGCTCCGAGCGCACCCAGATGAGTTTTAACCCCTCGGATACCAATGGAAGACAGACTAGGTTAGCCTGGTTGTGTGTTGATGTGCCAGAGGAGGCCGTTTGCTTCTTTTGGCAGGACTTCTTAGTCCCTGAAGAGCAGGGTGACTTCTCCTGAGGCAATTCGGGGGATGAGCTCTGCGTTTCTTCAGGAGCAGGCGAGACGTCCATCTTCTCTTGTTCTTTTGCCTCCACGGAGGAGGTCGTCTCATTTGAGTCTTCGGGAGTCTGAAGTGAAGTAGATTCAGATCCCTCAGTGGTGACTGGCTGAAAAGAGTGAGATCAAGAAATATGAATACAAAATGCATCAGGTGAGAAATACATAATCCACAAATTTCTCCAATAAGGTTAAAATGCCACAAAAGGCAATCACTGCAGTTAAAGTCACCATGAAATCAAAATTGACAATTATTTTTTTTTAAATGGAATACTGCAGTGTTTATTATAAATTATTTACCCATGCACATCATTCTTTTTTTTAAATTCATAAGCCCTCGTAATCTTTAATATTAACTTTTCCTCCCCCTCGCAACGATATCTCTTCTCTGATGAAATGTGCACTAATGCGAGGGCTGGACAATAATGCTTCCCCTCCAGCAAACTGTCACTCACATGACATCACAACAATTAAATTACTAGGGCACTGTGATATTCCATAAAAAATAAAAATTGGCGATTTTGATTTAATTTTGACCTTAACATATTGGCTGTGTCCCAATTCAGGGGCTGCGTATAAGAGTCTGTTTTATAGTGGTTGCTTTTCTGATACATCCTCAGTGACGGTATGCACCCTCCGCCGGAAATGACAAAAAATATGTTTGTTGACACAGCAATTATGCTTGTTTTCAAATAGGGCCCCCTCTCAACACTCTCCCTCTGCCATTGGTTTGTCAAAGAGTTAATCCCGCCCCAAACAATAGCTTTTACACTGTACACTAGGAATAGCGTAAAAGCTCTCTGCATATTAAGCCGTAATAGGAGAAATTATTTACATTTAAACAAATACTCTATTTACAGAATCTTTAGTGGACCACACAGCTAACAAAAACACACGCACATCAATAATGATATTAACACCAAAACGTTACTTACTTTATCCTTGACAACGCTTTTTCCCAGGTCACCCACTCGCTCCTCCTCGAGCGCTCCACATCGCTCGTTCCTCACCGAATCCGCAAGGCTGGTAACAGGGTGAGCGGCGTGCAGATGCTGACTGAGACATTTAACATCTTGCGCTTTATAACCACAAATCCGACACTCGTAAGCATCCTTAACCGTCTCCCCAGCATCTCCTCCAGGCTTTTCCGCTGGGTCTGGTGGTGGAGAGTGCGTGCTTGCGCTCTCGAGCTGCGGAGCTGCGCACTGCTCCATGGCAACCTATGCACGACCTAGCCAAGACGCAATTCATACAAGCTAACAGAGATCAGGTAGCTAAATTTCTCCCACAACAAAGACGGTGCGCAATACTCCACAGGATGCAACGAGTTTCATTTGAATAAAATATATGTATATACGGAGTCCACATGAAAGAGTTGAATGCTGAATCCGAATTTATGGCCACACTGGTCAGAGTATTGAACAAAGGCTGGCTAGCCAGCGAGCTAGCACAAGAGCTTGTCGTGGTGGCTTCACACAGAAGCACAAAAAAGTAAAAATAGTCAGCTCGGATGCAACCTGGTTTATTTATTGCTTTTCTATCCTTCATTAGATGTAGTTACTTAAGAAATAAGGCAATTACAAGTGCCACTCCGAGCCAATTGCACTCGCCTACGGGTCGCACAGTTGTCCAGAAGGCTGTCATAGGTTTGGTTTGTCGCATCCTCCGAGTGTGAAGCCAGAGCGGCTTCAAAATAAAAGTTCATCGACAGCCGCTTTCTCTTTTCTGATTCAAGAAGTTTTATTGAGATGGTAAAATAGCTTTACATTTCCAAAACATTAGTAACAGTATAGCATACACACATTTGCACACATACAAATATAATAAGATAAGTAAAAAAATAAGAACAGGTTATGTTTAATCATAAAACAAATTATTTCAGGGATGTCCTCGTTTACAAACACTGTTAACAAATACATTTTAACAATGGTTTCTTTAGGATTAGATATTAGTCTAGCATTTATAATTTGCTTGATATTAAAGCCATAAACAAAAAGGTGTGTGTGTGTGTGTGTGTGTCAATGTGATTGTACATGGACTTCACTTGACATTACTTTTGAGAAGTAGAAATGACAAGTCAATTCTACAATAAAATAAAAATTCTTTCTCTTTTTTATTCAGAAATTGATGTGCTTTGTTATGGAATTGACATGTATTTTGATCAAATAAATGATGAAATTATTTATTTTATTCAATTTTACTAGTGTGTCTGACTCTGAACTTATGCCCTTGGCATGTTTTCAAAAATTGTACAGCACATTGGTCAACTACCCGTTGTTTTTAATTGTGCTTTATAAATAAATTACCTTACCTTACCTTATATACAATCAAAATGTTAATTAAGATATTATCATTTATTGATACTGATTCAGTCTTACCGTTTTCTTCTAATCAGCAGTGAAAGGCTTTCCATTTACTGGAAAGGTAAATTGTCTCAATTTGATCTTGAAACACTTGAAAAAACATCTGTAAGATTTAAAACATAGCTAAATCTTGCCATTCAATTTGTACTGGTTTAGCAAGTACATCAATGTAGAACAATAATGATTATCGCAGAAAACTTAGTAAGAACTAAAGTTGATATTAAGACTGTTAGTCAAGTCAGTTTTTTTTAATATACATTTTAAATTCAACCTTGTTAATAATTAAGTCAGACATTAGTAATGGATCAAATAAATGGGAGGATAAAATGAAAATTTTGGCTATGTCAGTAAATGTGTTGTCCATATAGTAAAAGATTAAAGGTTACATGAACCATCATAAACATCTCTGTATCCTAAATATCATTTTATTAGTAATATATTAACAGGCACCATAAAAATACTGTAAATAGAAACCAAAGGTCAGTTTCTGTATATAAAGAGAGTCTTAGGGTTTCAACAGACTCATAGTCATATGTGAAGACAGAGAGTGACAAAGAGAGAAAACATTCTGAATATTTGAAGTGAAAACGAGAAGATCAGCAGCAAGTATGTCGGCCACACATAAAGTTCCAGAGAAACTCTTATTTGTGAGCTGTGATTTATGTGTGGAGGTGAAAACTCCGGCACTGAAGACCTGCTTAAAGTCTGAAATCTCTATGTGTGTTCAGCACCTATACAGACCCACCTGACCACTCCAGTGCTGCTGCAAACCCATCCGCTGACTAACCCAGAATCAGGTTCCTCTAGTCAAATGGCCAGCAAATGCTCAGCTCACGACAAGCTAGTGGAATACTACTGCCTGGATGATCGTGTATTGGTGTGCATGTCTTGTGTCATCGAGAAAGGACATTGTCTGCATAACATGAAGACGCTACAGACTGCCATCTGGAGCTGGTGGATCAACTGAAAGAAGAGTTAGAGACTCTGGCTCAGAGGCAGAACCAGGCAAAGAAGCTGGAAATGTGGCATAAAGACCAAATACAGACTCTGGAGGACTGTGTTAGTCAGCTCATGGAGACCGGATTTGCCCTGAAGGATCTGGTCTTTACAAGTTTAGAGACCTCAGTATCAGCCAGACTGGGGACACTTCTGAAAGTTCAGTTCAGTTCAGCTGGAGGAAAGGGATCATTTCAGCTTCTTGCAGAAATTTGCCAGTGTACAGAAAGCTATGATGGACGCTCACATAGTGGATCTGAAACAGGGAATCAGAACCCGATCGCACTAAATTAATTGAAAATATCAAAAAGACTGGACCAATTATTAAGAAGCAGGAGGATAAACTCCAGGAAAAGTTTCTTGCTGTTGCTGACCATGAATATCACTCATTTGCACAAAATGAAGCAAAAGTGGTCTCGGAGCTGACCTTTGACCCTCTGACTCTAGGGCCCGGGATGACTCTGTCTAAAGATCTTAAAACACTGTGCTTCAACTCCTCTGCCACGAAACTGGCCGAGAATCACATTGTTCGCTGCCTGCAACATTTTCGAACAGACATGCGCTGGTTCTTCCAACTCTCCGAACATTTTGACTGGACCATTGGTCTTTGTGACACCTCAGCCACTAACAGATATTATTCAGAGGTATACGGATTGAAGAAAATCAATAATAATCTCTCTTTTTTTGAAAACACATATGAAGAAAAGAGCAATATATTACAGAAGAGCGTAAGATTACACAGAGTGAAATTACAGAATCACAACAGGTTTAGGTTTAGATCTGAAGTACATGTGCCACATGAATTCCCGGCCAACAGTGCATGGAAGAAAGAAGCGACCTGGGACTACATTTCACAGCTGCTAACCTTTTACAGCAGAAACAAACCAACCAAAGGTTGTTTACTGTGTGAACTCAAAACAAATACGTACAACGACAGACTTTGCCCCTTTTTTTGCCTTGGAAAACATAACTCCACAAACCAAAAGAAACACGAGACAAAATGACCTATATGGTGCAGATGGCAGTTCATAATATACAGAAATACTCTGTGTGCTCAAACAATAATCAGAGATGAAAATGTAAAAGGATCATTGCAACGTATAGTTTTTTTATTTTCTATTCTTGTTAATTGTTTTGTTTACATATTATGAATGATATTTTTAATTAAATAAAAGTTTTCATGCAGTAACCTGTTTTTTGTTACTTGTAAAAATATATATTTTTAAAGCTTAAGCACTCATTTAATCTTATTTTAAAGCAAGTTCTCATGTAGAATTGTAATTATTTTATGTAAATGCATACTAAATCATAGTTCCCAAATGTCATCAATGTACCCAAATGCTTAAGTTCTAAGTGATTAGGGAGGAGATGAGTCTATTCCAACTTCAATAAACAAAGATAAATAATTTTTTTTTTTTTTTCTTTTAGCATCCTGGACTCCTCATCATCCATCTTCTGGATGAAGAATTCCTTTCTTAAGATGATATTCAAAAATATTCTGTGAGGTATTTCTGTCATGCATATAATTAGACAAGATGTGTTACTGTAGGATGATGTGGAAAGTCAACTGACGATTCTTCTTCATAGACACAGTGGAAGAGAATTTTAACAACTGTGCGTGATATTTGTTGTGTCAAACTTTACACCAGCATGTTACTTTTGTTTCTTTTGACGTATTTGTTGTACATCAAAGTACAACAATAATGATTATTGCTGAAAACTTGAAGAACTGAAGATGATAATAAAGACTGTTGTAGTCAAGTCAATTAAATGAACATACTTTTTAATTTTTTTAATTTAACCTTGTTAATAATAAAGTCAGACGTAAGTCATGATTCCCCATGGAACAAAAAGGGAGGATGAAAAAAAAAGTGGCTATATCAGTTAACGAGTTGTGCAAGTAAAGAATAAAGGTCACAAATGAACCATCATAAACATCTCTTTATCCTAGCAAATATAATTTCATTAGTAATATATTAACATGCACCATGAAAATACTGCAAACTGAATCCAAAGGTCAGTTTCTGTGTATATAAAGAAACTCTTAGAGGGTTTTAACTTACAGACTCATAGTGAAGACAGAGAGAGAGATCTTATTACATTTGTAACAAAACGTTCTGAATATTTGAAGTGAAACAAGAAAATCAGCAGCTTTTGATGAATGTACTCAGATATCAACTCTTACTTCTCGTGTGATCAATGTTAAAATCAATTAGCATGTTTAAAATAAATTCATTATTGCTTGAAAAGCTAAGGACACTATTTCAATTCACACTTCTTCAGGAACCCCAATTCACCACCAATAAAGGTTCTTTTTTGGCAACTTTAGTTCTGTGAAGAACCTTAAACATCCACAGAACCTTTCCACTGCACAAAATGTTCTTTATAGTGGAAAAAAATTCTTCAGATTATTAAAAAGTGTTTCACACAAAGAAAAAATGTGCTTTTAAGAACTGTTCTGTGAAAGGTTCTATATGGGGAACCAAAAATGGTTCTGTAATGGCATCACTGCGAAAACCTTTCGGAACCTTTTTTTAAGAGTAAAACAAATTCTCAAAGTCATTCTCAAACTGCGTGACATTAGCAGGTTAAATGCTGGGGAACTTATCCTCGATCTAACTCACTGTGTCTTTCACAAATCAAAAAACACAGTCTAGTTGGAAATGTACAAACTCTTGACATTTTCCTTACAAGAGTTCATCATTTGAGAGGCAGTGTTGAGTTGGCCATTAGCGACTGCTGCAAATAAAATTGAATTTTTTTTTCTCAAAATGTTCCTATTTACACACTACATCATACAAGATTAGGGTTGGGTAACGGTTGGGTTTTATCCGATACCAGTACCTACTCGGTATTTTTTAAACGGTTCCGGTGCCTAAACGGTTCTTGAAACGGTACTTAAGAAAACGAAACCGCACACACTTTATCAAAAAATAATACCCTTTTATTTACAGGGCCAAACTGGACACAATATTAACTTAAATCTTTAAACAATATAAATACAAATAATAATAAAACCAATATAAAATAAAAATGCACATTTACATAATATCAAATAAAACAATATTGTATCAAACAATGTAATAATACTGGATGTTTGGAAGTTTCCTGTCTGTCCTGCAGTTGCCACGCCCATTTTTTCTTTGCCACTCAGTTCCCCATGCAGTTCCCCACACCTTCATCTAATTAGCTCCAATCAGCCACAGACTTTATTAGACAGCACCTGTGCACAGCCCTTTCTCTTTGTTCCTGCCACATGGAGGAATCCTTGTATGTTGCTGCTGGAAATGCCTTGTCTCCTGCCCTGTGTGCGTTATTGAACTATGTAAGTTCCATACGTTTCTCCTTTGATCGTATGTTACTTTATGAGACTGTTCCTTTCTGTCTGTTTAAAGGTACAAATGTTTGGTTGTCATTCAAATGGATTGTGGCCTTGTATTGTGGCATTATGTAGCTAATTGTATCTCATATCATTTCCCTTTTAGAAACCACACATACACACACATGTATATACAAACATACCTAATAAAGAAAGACATTGTGTAATCAAGTGACTGGACAAGACTGTTCTTATCGACAACTCCACTGGTCTCAAGCCAGCTACCTGCACATCCCTCTCAAACCTCCTTTTCATGGTCCTTCGAGCCGGAGCCCATTGATGATCGGTGGATATGTCCAGTCACTCCTTGCCTTCGTTACTTCAGCGTCCTCACCGCCAAGCCCAGCGTCCTGTACGCTATGATGATTACGTCATGGAATATGGTCAGCAGCCACGACATCCTGCTGAAGCACCAGAGCCACCACCGCTTCACTCTGCAGACATTTTTGGTGTTGGACCTCAGTATCAACCACAGCATGAGTCTGAGGAGGAGGAAGAGCCACCTCAACTACCCAGTGAGGAGGAAGAGGCACATCAACTACCCAGCGAGGAAGAGCCAGCAACAGAGCCTCCCTCACCTGTCTCTTCTGGGAGAGCCCTAGCCCCTGAGTACCCACGTGACCCTCATGTAGCCTCAATTCCTGACCCTCAAACTGAGCTCTTACAGCAGTTACTAGAAGAAGTAAGAAACCAAGGTAGACTAATCCAGCGCTGTATGCTTGGTGAAGGCCAATTCTCACGGTCTCGTTCAGGACCATCCCCTGAAAACCTTGGCCCTCAGTTAGTAGCATCACAAGCCCAGTATGCTGCAATGCCACTCCAGGCTACCACAAGTGACTATAAGCCCTTTTCTTCCCCACCTCGGCAGCAGCTTCTTTATCAACCTCCTGTAAGCTGTGCCCCTGCCATTCAGCCCTTAGCTCAGCCCTGGCAGCACACGAATCCTTCTGATCATAGTAAGTTCCTTGCCACCCGTCAAGTCCCAGTCTCACGTAACCCCTTGCTCCCAGGCTACATGTTGTCACCTCAAATTTCGCCTAGAGCTATGGCCCACTCTGCCCAGCCAGCATACCAGCTCAGCAATGTGCAGCCTCACCAGCTTATTTCTGCAGCCCCACCAAGCCATTTAGCTCCCCCTTCAGGCCGACTGCAGTCATATAGCAAGGTAGAAGGTCCCTCATTCCCTGATCTTACTAGAGAGGATGAAAGCCAGTATATAATGTTAAAGATGGCCCTATCCAACCTGTTGGACCCAAGAGAGTCGGAGCAGTATAAATATCATATCTTACTGGATCACTTAAAGGTAGATCAGGCGAAGCGGCTTGCCTTAGCTTATGTTTATGCCCAAGATCCCTACACTCAAGCTATTCGGGCCCTAGATGAGCGTTATGGCCAACCCAGACAGCTTGCTCTGAGAGAGCTCCGGGATATAATGGAGATGCCTGCTATCCGGATAGGGGATGGGAGAGGCCTAGATCAGTTTTCCCTTAGAGTACAAGCCTTAGTGGGTCTCCTCCAGTCCATGGGCCGTGAAGGTCTCTCCGAGCTTACCTGTGGCTCACATGTCGAGCGGCTACTAGAAAAACTACCCAGTGAGCACTTTTGTCAGTTTAAGAGAAGCATGAGTTTGACCAAACCAGGTCCCCTTTCCTATAACCTCCTAGATTTCTCCTCCTGGTTGCAACAGGAAACCCGCTGCCAGCCCAGAAGGGAGAGAACCCTTCAGCCTGTCCGACCAAGGCCACCACCCTTTCACCCATTCAGAGCTACAGCTATACTTCATGGTAGCAAGACTTCCCAAATGACCTCCCCTAAAGTCCAGATAGCTCCTCCTAGAGCCAGTCAGTTTCCCCCCAACATCACATCCACACGCTGTCCAGTGTGTGCTTACTGTAACTCCCCTGAACATCATGTCAGTAAATGTGATGACTTCCTCCAGCTCACTGAAGATCAGAGAACTAGTTGGATCAAAGGACAGAAACGCTGCTGGCGATGTGCACGAGACCACTTTGCAGACCAGTGTGATCTGAAGGGACGCTGCAACCAATGCAATGGGAAACATCTGCAGGTCCTATGCAACATCAACCAGAGGCAAGTGCAGAACTTCTACCTAGACCATCCTAGCGATTGCAATAAAGTGCTGCTGAAGGTAGTTGAAGTGACCCTACGTAATGGAAACAAGTCCTTAGACACGTATGCCATATTGGATGATGGGTCAGAACGTACGATCCTCCTGCATCCTGCCGCCCAGAAGCTCCAGTTGGTAGGAGAGTCTGAGAGCCTGAAGCTGAGGACTGTGAAACAGGATGTCCAGACTCTAAATGGTGCCGCCGTGTCCTTCACCATTATTCCAAAGGCCCATCCAGAGAAATCCTATGCCATCAGGCATGCCTTCACTGCTGATCAGCTTTCCTTATCCGAACATTCTCATCCTGTGAAATCCCTCCAGCGGCGCTACATTCATCTCCGCCAGATTCCCTTGAAGCAGCATGATAACGTAAGCCCCCTTCTACTCATAGGAGCTGATCATACCCACCTTATCACTCCAACACTGCCTGTAAAGTTAGGCCCCCCCGGAGCCCCTGTAGCAATCAAAACCCGTCTCGGCTGGACGTTACAGGGCCCTGCTAGAGATCTTGTTAGCTCTCCCTCACAGGCCAAGTGTCACTATATCTCCTTTAAATGCCCACCTGATGACATCCACCACAATGTGCAAAAACTGTGGCAGCTGGACACAGTGCCTCCTAGGAACACAAAATTGGTTGTCCGCTCTAAACAGGACCAAGATGCAATTCACCAGCTGGAGACTCAAACCATCCGAATTCCTGTTGATGACGTCCTACGGTATGCCACACCTCTCCTCCGAGCAGATCCCTGGCCCCCTCTAAAAGCCCCTAAGGAAGCAGTTATGTCCCGTCTTCGCAGCTGTGAGAGGCGACTGCTCCAAAACCCCTCACAGGCGGAGACCTATACCAGAGAGATCCAGAAGTTGGTTGATGCGGGGTATGTCAAGAAGTTAACCTTATCTGAAGTAGAAGATACTCCTGAGTCTTGGTACATACCTCATCACATTGTGCGTCATAATGGAAAGGACCGCATTGTATTTGATTGTTCTTTCTCCTATGAGAATCAATGCCTGAATTCACAATTGCTCCCTGGTCCAACCCTTGGGCCTTCCCTCCTTGGAGTTCTCCTCCGTTTCAGGCAGCATAGGATTGCCATCAGCGGAGATGTTAAGTCCATGTTCCACCAGGTGCGCCTGTTACCCCGAGATAAACCCCTTTTGCGCTTCCTCTGGCGTAACCTAGACAGTAGATCCTCTCCAACTGTATATGAATGGCAAGTCATCCCATTTGGCACCACCGCCAGCCCATGCTGTGCCATTTACGCCCTCCAGAGGATTGCCAAGGATGCACAGGCAGATGAGCGCATTACCTATTCCATACAGCATTGTTTCTATGTGGATAACTGCCTTCAAAGTCTCCCCACACAAGAGGAAGCTAAGGACCTCCTTCACTGCATGCGTGCAACCCTCTCCTCTGGTGGCTTTGAGATTAGACAATGGGCCAGTAATGACCCCAAGGTCATCTGTGATCTCCCTTCCGATGCTAGGTCAGACCAGGCAGAGCTCTGGCTGTCACACCATCCTTCCCTTGATCCCATGGAATCTACTCTAGGCCTCCACTGGAATTGCCATACGGACACCTTGAAATACAGGCACAGAGCCATTGAAGCTACTACTCCAACCATGCGTCACATCTACAGAGTTCTTGCGAGCCAGTACGATCCTCTTGGCTACATCCTCCCCTACACAACAAGAGCCAAGATCATTGTCCAGCACCTGTGGGCAAAAGCAAGAGAATGGGATGACCCAAACCTTCCCCACAACATCCTAGAAGCCTGGCTTTCCTGGGAAGGAGAACTCCCTAATCTCTCCTCAATAGTACTGCCCCGTTGTCTTATCCATTGGACAGTAGACACCCAATCAGCCATCAAAGACCTGCACATCTTCTGCGATGCATCAGAGCAGTCTTATGGCGCAGTCGCCTACATGCGCACTGAAGATGGTCAACAGGTGAATGTGTCCTTCCTAATGGCAAGGTCCCGTGTTGCGCCCAAAAAACAACTATCTATCCCTCGACTTGAACTGTGCGCAGCCCTTATTGGAGCTCAACTGTTCAACCTCCTCCAAACAGAGATCACCCTTAACATCAGACAGGCTACTTTTTGGAGTGACTCTACCACTGTCCTCTATTGGCTTCTCTCAGACTCATGCCGCTATAAGGTCTTTGTTGGAACCAGGGTGGCTGAAATCCAGGAGCTCACCAAAGGCCAGGAATGGCGCTATATGGATTCCCGGAACAACCCAGCTGACGATCTGACTAGAGGGAAGCAACTGTCTGATCTAAGTAAGCCTTGCAGGTGGAACCAAGGACCTGCCTTCCTCCTGCAACCCCCTGACCTGTGGCCAACTAACCCCACAATAGATCAGGCCGAAGATCCTGTCGAGCTACGTAAGCCCAGTTTCTGTGGTGCTGTATTTCTTTGCCAAAATCCTTCTATCTCCGACCCTACTCAGTTCACCACCTTTCAGGATCTCCTTGACTCTACTGCTGCATCCCATCATGGGGTGGCAGAACCTCCTGCAACACCATCGGCAGCAACCTACTTTGACGCAGAGATTGCAATCCTAAGACAGTCCCAGCTGGATTCCTTTGGAACTGATTTGACATGCCTTCAGACCCACAAACCCCTTCCACATTCCAGTCGTCTTCTTTCCCTTGCTCCGGAACTAGATCCAGTGTCAGGTCTCATTCGAGTAGGCGGACGGTTACGACAAAGCAGTGACCTGCCCCCTGATGCCATACATCCAGTTGTCCTGGACCCTGCCCATCTGATCACAAAACTTATAATTAAAGATTGTGATAACCACCTACATCATTCTGGTCCCGAGAGGCTATTTGCTGAGCTGAGGCGGCAATTCTGGATCCTGAGGGGTCGTGAGGCTGTCAGGAAACACCAGCACAGATGTGCTAAGTGCCAGCAGTTCCGTGCCAAACCCCTTATTCCCCAAATGGCCAATCTTCCTCCTGCTCGCCTACGCCTCCGCAAACCTCCCTTCTATTCCACCGGGATAGATTGTTTCGGGCCCTACAGTGTGAAAGTTGGACGACGAGTTGAGAAAAGGTGGGGAATTATTTTCAAATGTCTGACAACTAGGTGTGTACATCTAGATTTACTCAGTCACATGAACACCGATTCCTTTCTAATGGCACTAAGGCGCTTTATAGCTCGCAGAGGCAAACCTTTTGAGCTGCTTTCTGACAGAGGTACCAATTTCATCAGAGGCAACAGAGAGCTACAGGAAGTCTACCAATCCCTGACCCCTGACCTCCAGGAAATCCTGGCCAAACAGAGGATCTCCTTCAAGTTCAACCCCCCACACGCACCCCACTTTGGCGGGACGTGGGAGCGTGAAATACGTTCCATCAAGATTGCCCTGCAGACCACTCTAGGTGCCCAAGCTGTCACTGAAGAGGTGCTACGCACAGTGATGATTGAAATTGAAGGTATCCTCAATTCAAAGCCCCTAGGTTATGTCTCTTCTGACATTGCAGATCCTGATCCGGTGACTCCTAACCTGTTGCTCATGGGGCGGCATGACTCTTCCCTTCCTTTGGTAACATATCCTGACTCTGAGCTGCGCAGCCGCCGTCAGTGGCGTCATAGTCAGATTCTTTCTGATCATTTTTGGGCCCACTTCATCAGAAATTATCTTCCTTCTCTCCAGTCTAGACAGAAGTGGCGCACTGATAATCCTAACCTCCAACTAAACACTGTTGTTCTCATTCTTGACCCTCAGCTCCTTCGGTCCCTCTGGCCAGTAGGTAAAGTGATTTCCCTTCATCCCGGCAAGGATGGCCATTGTAGGGTTGCAGATGTCCAGGTGGGGGACAAACAGTACACGAGACCTGTTGCCCGCCTCATCCCACTCCCTGCCCTACCTGAACCCCCATGACCTTCCACTCAAGCAAATTTGCAAGACAAATTTGGGGGCGGCTGTTTGGAAGTTTCCTGTCTGTCCTGCAGTTGCCACGCCCATTTTTTCTTTGCCACTCAGTTCCCCATGCAGTTCCCCACACCTTCATCTAATTAGCTCCAATCAGCCACAGACTTTATTAGACAGCACCTGTGCACAGCCCTTTCTCTTTGTTCCTGCCACATGGAGGAATCCTTGTATGTTGCTGCTGGAAATGCCTTGTCTCCTGCCCTGTGTGCGTTATTGAACTATGTAAGTTCCATACGTTTCTCCTTTGATCGTATGTTACTTTATGAGACTGTTCCTTTCTGTCTGTTTAAAGGTACAAATGTTTGGTTGTCATTCAAATGGATTGTGGCCTTGTATTGTGGCATTATGTAGCTAATTGTATCTCATATCATTTCCCTTTTAGAAACCACACATACACACACACATATACAAACATACCTAATAAAGAAAGACATTGTGTAATCAAGTGACTGGACAAGACTGTTCTTATCGACAACTCCACTGGTCTCAAGCCAGCTACCTGCACATCCCTCTCAAACCTCCTTTTCATGGTCCTTCGAGCCGGAGCCCATTGATGATCGGTGGATATGTCCAGTCACTCCTTGCCTTCGTTACTTCAGCGTCCTCACCGCCAAGCCCAGCGTCCTGTACGCTATGATGATTACGTCATGGAATATGGTCAGCAGCCACGACATCCTGCTGAAGCACCAGAGCCACCACCGCTTCACTCTGCAGACATTTTTGGTGTTGGACCTCAGTATCAACCACAGCATGAGTCTGAGGAGGAGGAAGAGCCACCTCAACTACCCAGTGAGGAGGAAGAGGCACATCAACTACCCAGCGAGGAAGAGCCAGCAACAGAGCCTCCCTCACCTGTCTCTTCTGGGAGAGCCCTAGCCCCTGAGTACCCACGTGACCCTCATGTAGCCTCAATTCCTGACCCTCAAACTGAGCTCTTACAGCAGTTACTAGAAGAAGTAAGAAACCAAGGTAGACTAATCCAGCGCTGTATGCTTGGTGAAGGCCAATTCTCACGGTCTCGTTCAGGACCATCCCCTGAAAACCTTGGCCCTCAGTTAGTAGCATCACAAGCCCAGTATGCTGCAATGCCACTCCAGGCTACCACAAGTGACTATAAGCCCTTTTCTTCCCCACCTCGGCAGCAGCTTCTTTATCAACCTCCTGTAAGCTGTGCCCCTGCCATTCAGCCCTTAGCTCAGCCCTGGCAGCACACGAATCCTTCTGATCATAGTAAGTTCCTTGCCACCCGTCAAGTCCCAGTCTCACGTAACCCCTTTGTTACTGTTATTGTATCTCATATCATTTCCCTTTTAGAAACCACACATACACACACACATATACAAACATACCTAATAAAGAAAGACATTGTGTAATCAAGTGACTGGACAAGACTGTTCTTATCGACAACTCCACTGGTCTCAAGCCAGCTACCTGCACATCCCTCTCAAACCTCCTTTTCACTGGAGATTAATAGAGATTACTAGCAGGCTGCCAACTCTCACGCATTGACCGTGAGACTCACGCAATTGACCCTTTTCACACGCTCTCACGCACGCCACACATCCATTTTCTCACGCAGAGAAAAATCGCGGACAAAGAGGACACTGACACCGACAGACAAGGTTACTTTTGATATGGAACAAATCCACAGCTGTCAGATTCTGTCAATATTTTTATGAGATTCACACAATAAATAATGTTTTGGCTCTTTGAAATGTGACAGATCGCTGTAGCGCGTCAGTTCAAACGGCACGTGATACAGCAGCCTACAAATACAAATCCACTGCTTCTTAGCTACGCAGCGTTGAGTGAACCTATGAAAGAGAACATCTCTGGTTACTGATGTAACCTATGTTCTTATTCGGTCTGGTTACTACCGTTTACGTCGGAACCGGTTCCCTATGGGCTATATGCACGCATAACTTCCGCGTTTGATGCAAGGATGCTCTTGCGTTTCCGGTTGGGGAGATTTAAAGCGGAGGAAAACCGAGGAAAACGGGATTATGGCAGAGTCTTAAAAATGTATTGTCCTCTCGTCTTTGAAACGAAACTTTAATACGTTTAGATGTAATTTTATATATAGTTATGTTTATTTAATATAATAAACAAAGAAGCATAAACAAAATGAGGGGTGTCTGTTTTGTCTGTTTTTGTGACTAACGTTTCTTTAGTATAGCAATAGAGTATAAAAACCAATATAAATTCTCGTATAGCATTGGACTCTACGATCAGCGGAAGTAATCCAGCACCCTTAGACCTTCACCGGAAATACCGCCGTGCATATGCCCATTGGCACCGAGTTTCGGTACCCAACCCTATACATTCTTTGTAATATTGCGTTGTAACTTGGGTTTGATTCCCATGTATACCTTGAATACAATAAGTTGCTTTGGATAAAAGTGTTTGCCTAAAGAAAGTTGTGACAAATAGTGATAAAAGATGTTGATTAGGAAGCATATTTAATACAATCTAATTAACACAACTGTTTTTAATTCATTTTTACTTATTTGTGAGTTCATTCATTTGCTGAAATTGACAGGTGAGATGATCATTGGGGCTGAGTATGTGCTTTTAATGTTTGTACATGGGTTTAAGAATGGATAGAGTTCCTCAGTGAACCACTGATCAATGAAAGAGTAGATATGAGACTTGGACATAGTTTTATGACACATCATAAAAGGAGACCAGACCCTCCTCATAATCCACAAACACACCCACCTTCTGGGGCTTCACTTTCAGCGAAAGAGAGACAGAGGTTCCAGCACAGGCACTATATTGGTTCCCATTTCTCAACCGCACTGTCCAGTATCCATTCTGTGGACTCAGTGTGATCTTCCCCTTTCTGTTAATGGATTCTTTGGCAACTCCTAAATCCCAATCAGTTTTTCCCTTCACCTGCACGTCAAAATAAAACCTTCCAGAAGAGAATCCCTGCTTTCCCAGGACATTACCACATTTATCAAACCTCGCTGGGTTGTCTGGGACATTCTGGGGTTTTTCTCCACGTCGCACTTGTTTGCCATCATCAGACAAGATGAGAGATTTATGAGCTGTATCTGGATCCAGCGTCACATCCACTAATAAAAATTAGAAAATTATTATATTTATATTCACATCACATACATTACGGACATATTGAGGGCTGATGCATCACTAATGCTGATGCCATATCACCACGGATTAAAAAGACATAATTTGTTTTTGTTTCTTACTCACCAGCATATTTTCTTGTCTTTGCGATCTCTAAAAACAGAAATTATTTTAAATGGATTTAAAATGAATTTAGTCGAACACAGAAATTCCACAAATCACATAAGATTACAACGCATTCTCACCTTTTCGAATCCTACTCAAATAGCGAACTGTAGAAATTGTAAAATATAAATAAGATAAATGATTATATCACAATTATATCATTATTGTTGCACAACAGTTTCTTTCCGTTCAGATGCAAATACAAAATTAAGACTTAATATTTTTTTTTGCATTAAAGTGAATCAATGAAAAACAGATATCACCTCTTCTTATGTAAACAAAAGTAGCAATTGCAACTGTAGTAATGATGCCGAACACAACTGTAATTGAAATCCAAATGACTGATGTTCTCCAAACTTGAAACATTTTACCTGTAACAAAAACCACCATACAGCATGACAGGTGAGCAATAGATATAGGCCTAGATATTATGTTAAATACAGACAAACAAACAAAGTCGAACAGTGCATTTTCTGTACTAAAACATTTAGGCAACAATAAATGTGCAAATCTGTGATTAAATCATAATTCATTATGAATCATCACGACTGCATCAAAATACTTTGAAAATTTGAGCATGATTGTATAGTATATTTTTTTTTAATTAAATATATAAAAGATGTTTACAGAATAGTCTGAATACTATATCAATGAAACCAGGCCTCAGTAAGCCGCTAGTCTCTGTGATTACTGTTTTATACCTCAACTTTATGGTAAAGAGTGGGGAAGCCTCCACCAGTCACTGAATGGTACAAGTTCTGGGATTTATCTGTTATGTACACTTTCTTGATATGTGGTTTTAACATGGTCTCTTAATGATCTTTTTAAAAAATAGAGCACTTGGCAGCACACCACTATAAAAGAGAAGCCAGAAGGATGTTTAAATAACTGTGGCAGGCGAAATAAAAATGGAAGATAACCCAATGCTCATTGGTTAAATAGGTTGGAAGTAAATGTATAAGAATGAAAGTTCCAAATGAGATTGTTAGATGATCAGCTGGTGCTTCATCTTTGTTGGCTAAAGTCTAATCTTTGCCATCTGGAACCTCTCGACTTGAGTGATTTCTTGCAAAGATGGGAAGGCTTTTTCTACAACATGATAAACTACCAAAATCATACTTACTTGAGACACTGATGTCCGTTTGCAGCATATGATGTTTCAGTTTGACTCTGCAGTGATACTTGGTCTCACTCTTATGCACAGTGATCCTGTGTTTCACGCTGAAGCCCTTTGCATCTGCATGCGCTTCTTTAGTATCAGAAATCAAAACATTTCCTTCACTGTCCAGCCACAGAAGCTCAGGTTCAGGGTTCCAGCCTTCACATGCACACAGAAGACGAAGCCCTCCTGAATGATCAAACTCCTCTATAATGATCAGTGGATGAGTTCCTATAGCTGCAGAGATCAAGGATAACAATAATTCAAATTGTACTTGTATATTGTATTATTGTGAAATAAACTTTGAAATTTATTTCAAAGGCGCTGTAAATCTGAGAGAATATTTCTGTCCGAGTTAGTTTTTGTGTGAATTTGTTGCAAAGAACATCCAAGCACTGAAAATAATATAAAACATCATCAAAATCATTAAAATATATAATTTCAGTAGTCTGCTCACCTCCGACATTAACATTAACAGTGATATCATCATACCAGGAGTTGGACTCAATAAAACACTTGTAAGCTCCTTCATCAGAGACTTGGACTGTTGATAGTTTGAGCGATGCATTTCCATTCTGTAGTAGATCTTGGAACAGTGCTGTTCTCCCTCTGTAGGACTCACTGTGCTCCGTGATTCTGTTTTCACGATTTACATAGAGATGCACTATTTCATCTTTGTCAAGTCTAAACCATTCCACTTTCATGTCCACAGCACTGGTGTTTGGTTTGATATAACAGGGCAGGATCACATCTTCACCAGCAACAGTGAAGAGAGGCGCTGCAGGCCCCACAACATTATACAGCTCTAAGACAAAGAAAACCATGTCTGAACTGGTCGTAAAAGATTAGATTCTCAACATGTTAAGACATGTGGTTTTATTAACCACGTTATATAGACTTGGTAGCACTGCATCTTTAAAATGTCAACACTGTCTGTTTTTTATTTAAGGTGAGAACGATTAGGCCTACCTGATGTTAAATCTGTAAGTGCACAAAAAATCAGAGCCACTCCAACCAACTTCATCCCTGCAAAAAAACAATTGCTCTACTAAGAGAAAAGTCAGGGCATTTATTACAAATAGTATACTATGCATTGAATAAAATAAATACAAATAATGATTTAGTCCAAATGCTTACCTGATTCGCCTTTCTGCTGTAAACACAATCTTTGAAAGACTTGCTATCACTTCCTTTAAAAACCAGACAAACCAGAACACTCACACATCCAAACACTCACATTTAAAGGTGCACACACACACACACACACACACACACACACACACACACACACACACACACACACACACACACACACACACACACACACACACACACACACACACACACACACACACACACACACACACACACACACACACACATTCAGGAAACACAGTCTAGATGCCTATACTTGTCGGTTTCACTGTTGTTATTGTTAACTACAAATATATATATTAAAAAATTATTAATTGTAATAAAGCTAAAAAAATATATAGAAACTATAAATGTTAATGAACCACTTCATGACTTATAAATCTTTATGCCACTTAAAACTACATCTGCATTTTCTTTGGTAGTTTCTGAGTTTGTATTTATATTCAGTTCAGGTTTATTCAAATCATTAAAAGGGTAATATACCCAAAATTATTATTTATTCAAAACTTATATGGCTTTCTATTGCTTAACATTTGAAAACTATTTCAACTGTTTTTGTCCATATAACATTATACCCCACTGACTTTCATTGGACAAAAAAGAGATATTTTTCAAAATAGAGAATGTTTTTGTTTACATAAATGCAGCACAGCAAGAGCACTTTACACCATTTAATGAGTGAAAAAAAAGAAACTGTACACAAACTTCATTGGTATTGGGTTTATACAAGAAAAATGAATTTGAGAATTCTAACAAGATTTGAGAAAAGTGCCACTTGAACTGATGCCTATATAACCGGTTCTACCCTAACCGCTCCCAGCGGGACTTAAACTGTGGTCTCCAGGGTGGGAGGCGGGAGCTCTAACAAGGAGGCTAAAATCCACAGCCTCTTAACGTCAGTCGCTAAAGCACCTCTTGAGATCAGGGGAGTGAGTATAACACGCACAGCTTTTACTGGCCTACGTCTGTTACACCTATCGATGCACCTCTTTGTGTATGCGTTTCACAATTTTCAAACTATGGGACCTACTGACGCTCTTTCTGTATCTTGGTCTACTGAGATAGTATAGAGTTCACTAAAAAAAGCATTCTTTTTCTAATTTCTTTCAGAAAATTCTTCTTGAGTCTAACAATAGTATTCATATGTTTATTGAAAGTGACTGGGGAAAAATGACATGAAACAATTCCCTTGTTGTAATTGAACTGGCTCCAGTTATTGGTGGTTGCGCTGGGGGTGTTCTTTGTTGTTTGCAGCCGCTGGTGTTGTAGATTTTGAGCATGAGGAAATACGCTGGGTGCGAAGCTTCTGCACATACTCGCGCTCCAGCAACAGTTGTCGTTGATGATTCTGTAGAGCAACCAATTGACTGCTTAGAGCCTCATCTCTATGGACAAGGTTTTTTAACTCCTCACACAGGCTTTTATTCTCCTGATACACCACATTTGTAAAGGACATCATGGAGTGAGATACCTCCTAGGGAGAGGGAAGAGAAAACGCCTTGACTCAGTAGCTCCTATGGTACTTTGAAAAACAACCATGCTGATTGACTTCACAACTAGCATTCACTTACCTTGTTGGCTGAGATAGTCAAAGCTTGCACCTGGTATTCTGCCTGTTGCTCCTGGCTCTTCATCTTTCTATTGAAATCAGCCTTGAGAGCAACCAGAGTCTTTGAATGATGACACTGCAAAGAAGTTAGCTCCCTCTCCAGCTCAGTGATACAACACAACTGCTGCTGTTGTAGAGTCTACGTCAAACACAACACAACACAAATACATAAATATGTACACTGAACAAAATTATAAACGCAACACTTTTGTTTTTGCACCCGTTTTTCATGAGCTGAACTCAAAGATCTAAGACTTTTTCTATGTACAAAAAAGGCCGATTTCTCTCAAATATTGTTCACAAATCTATCTAAATCTGTGTTAGTGAGCACTTCTCTTCTCTTATCATATCAAGATGCTGATTAGACAGCATGATTATTGCACAGGTGTGCCTTAGGCTGGCCACAATAAAAGGCCACTCTAAAATGTGCAGTTTTACTGTACTGGGGGGGGGGGGGGGGGGGGGGTACCAGTCAGTATCTGGTGTGACCACCATTTGCCTCACACAGTACAAGACATCTCCTTTGCATAGAGTTGATCAGGTTGTTGATTGTGGCCTGTGGAATGTTGGGCCACTCCTCTACAATGGCTGTGCGAAGTTGCTGGATATTGGCAGGACCTGGAACACGCTGTCGTTTACGCCGATCCAGAGCATCCCAAACATGCTCAATGGGTGACATGTCCGGTAAGTACGCTGGCCATGCAAGAACTGGGATGTTTTCAGCTTGCAGGAATTGTGTATAGATCCTTGCAACATGGGGCAGTGCATTATCATGCTGGAACATGAGGTGATGGTCGTGGATGAATGGCACAACAATGGGCCTCAGGACCTCATCACGGTATCTCTGTGCATTAAAAATACCATCAATAAAATGCACCTGTGTTCGTTGTCCATAACATACGCCTGCCCATACCATAACCCCACTGCCACCATGGGCCACTCGATCCACAACATTGACATCAGCAAACCGCTCACCCACACAACACCATACATGCTGTCTGCCATCTGCCCTGTACAGTGAAAACCGGGATTCATCCGCGAAGAGAACACCTCTCCAAAGTGCCAGACGCCATCGAATGTGAGCATTTTCCCACTCAAGTCGGTTACGACGACGAATTGCAGTCAGGTTGAGACCCCGATGAGGATGACGAGCATGCAGATGAGCTTCCCTGAGACTGTTTCTGAAAGTTTGTGCAGAAATTCTTTGGTTATGCAAACCGATTGTTGCAGCAGCTGTCCAGGTGGCTGGTCTCAAGACGATCTTGCAGGTGAAGATGCTGGATGTGGAGGTCCTAGGCTGGTGTGGTTACACGTGGTCTGCGGTCGTGAGGCCGGTTGGATGTACTGCCAAATTCTCTGAAACCCCTTTGGAGACGGCTTATGGTAGAGAAATGAACATTCAATTAATGGGCAACAGCTCAGGTGGACATTCCTGCAGTCAGCATGCCAATTGCACGCTCCCTCAAAACTTGTGACATCTGTGGCAATGTGCTGTGTGATAAAAGTGCACATTTTAGTGTAGCCTTTAGAGTGGCTAGCCTAAGGCACACCTGTGCAATAATCATTCATCATCACCTGAACAATATTTGAGATTAATAGGCCTTTTGTGTACAAAGAAAAAGTCTTAGATCTTTGAGTTCAGCTCATGAAAAATGGGGGCAAAAACAAAAGTATTGCGTTTATAATTTTGTTTAGTGTATATAAAAAGCCATTCCATCGTAGTGCAGTATGAAAAACAATTATGTAATCCTCAACTATATGAAAATGCTGACACTAGTTCACACTTATTTCAGAACCTATACAGCACATGAGCTTTGAAAATTCAATTCAACTCATTTCACATTTATTTGTATAGCGCTTTTCACAATACACATCATTTCAAAGCAGCTTGAATGAATAAATTAAGTGGTTTTGGTAGAGTGTCATTGGGAACTTTTCGCCTACTGTTTTTCTAATACTTTGTATTCGGACATACTACTCTTTTGCAGTACTGTTTTTCACTTACTATATAGTAGGAAAGTATTCGATTTTGGATGTAGCAGATCACTATACATGTGCATGTTACGGAACATGCCATTTACATAGTCTACAAACAGTCCATTCCATCCTCCACCTAACCACAGGCTCCACTGTTTGCTACAATGGTAAAACGCTAAATTATAGACTGCAAAACACAACTACAAAACACAACATAACAGAAACCCTTTAAGCCCCAACATAACAGAAGATTAAATGCTAAGACAAAACAGACAAAATAACACTTAATTTAAACATTTATTCTCCGTTGGCAGTCTGACACGAAGCATGCTGGGAACTAGAACTCTGCTGAACTCATTCCATTTAAGTTCAGCTTAAAGGTAGGGTAGGCAATTTTCTGAAAGGCTAGCAATAGCAAGCTAGCTTTGAAAGCATAAGATCCCACCCTCCCTTCAGAGTGCTGTCTAAAGCCACGCCTCCTTCAAAACACATGAACACGTACAGCAGGGAGCAAACAAAAGCGTCACGAGACTCGAGACGGCGTTAAATTACCTCATGTCTCAAAGCACATAACATTACAATAATAATGAACATAAACAACTTAATTTTATTTACGAAAATCTAATTGTGAACAGGCAGTAGTGATTGATATTTGTCCAAGACCAACCACAAAGAGAGGAAGGAGATGGTGGTGGCGGAGGTGACAAGAATGGAGAAAGAGCGCTACAAGATCAAGGCTGTGTCGCAGGGCCGACAGGGAAAGTGGACAACCTGGGAGGGAATTGTCAACCGAAACATCACCTGGGCTGACCTGTGGAAAATCCCGCAGGCAAGGCTCAGCTTCCTCATCCGTGCAACCTACGACACACTTCCCTGTCATCGGAACCTTCACCAGTGGTTCGAGAGTGAGGAAGGCTGTACACTCTGCAATATCCCTAACGCAAACCTCCAGCACATCTTGTCAGGCTGTAAGATTGCGCTTTCCCAGGGACGCTATGGATGGCGTCACTACCAGGTCCTGAGAAAGCTAGCCGAGGTGATAGAGAGGCGTCGACAGGGCAGCAAAGGGGTACCACCAGCAGAGAACCACAACCACATCACCTTTGTCACGGGAGCTGCGGAAGAAGAAACCTCAGGCCAAGAGAAACAGCTAGGCCGTTTTTCCCTGACCAGGAGTGGAATATGAGAGTTGATCTCGACAGGCAGCTGCGTTTCCCGGTCGAGATTACTGCTACATCTCTCCGCCCTGACATAGTGATGTGGTCTACCAAGGTAAATTCCGTGCTCCTCATTGAGCTCACAATACCAGTGGAGGAGGGGATGGAGGCCGCCTATGAACGTAAGAAGGCCAAATACTCAGAGCTGACCGCTGAGTGCCGGGAGGCTGGCTGGAAGACCTCCATCTATCCAGTGGAGGTTGGATGTCGAGGCTACGTTGGACTGTCAACCACACGCCTTCTGAGGGACATAGGGAGTGACTGGAGGGAACCTAAAGAAGGCAACCAAAGAGCTAGCGGAGGAGGCAGAGAAGGGGAGCTTTTGGCTCTGGCTGAGGAGGAAAGACAAGAGCTGGGGAAAGAACAACTAACCCCGATAACAGCCGCAGAGGGTAATATCTATCAGCTGCAGGGGGTGACAGGGAGACGTTGTCTGGTTGGTGTTCCCTTGTTGTCCACTTGAGGTCTCTTTTCCCTTACCGTCACTTAGGGGTGGGCAATATCTCGATATTTAAAATATATCGAGATATTTTTTAAACACGATATGGATTTTGACATATCGTATATATCGATAAATTGTTTATATTTAATTCTGATTTCGCCACTTTGCCTTCTCTGCGCTGTGCTCGCCCCCGCCTTCTTGCTTTTGTTCCCCCTCCCCTTGCGTGTTGTCTCATTCAACATGGCGGCGCCCGCAACTAGCCCAGAGGCTACAGAACTCGTCTAAAAAAATCGTCTTAAATGCTGTCTTACATGCACTTCTTGAGGCACACACGCACACTAGCAAACACACGCAAGGTCTCTCGCTCTCGGCCCCTCTCCGCCGTGCGAGCGCTACACGGTGCTCTCTCCCTCTCTGCCGTGCGCACGCTACATGGTTTGAATATACATATTCACGCAGCCTTTCAAAAACTGGGACATTCTGTGTCCCGGGAGAGTGGATAAATTTCCCGGGACAGGTTATTAAAAAGAATGACAATCCCGGTAAAACGGGACAGGTGGCAACCCTGGCCATTGCCGTTGTTGAAATATTATTTTTCTATACAGGGATTTTTTTTTTTTAAATGTCGCAGAAGCACTTTGGACTACATGAACTGCCTCCTTCTTTGCACTCCAATAAAAAAAAAAAAGACTGTGGTATTTAGCATTTTTGTTTTTGCAGTAGTTTTTGTTGGGTTATTTTTCCTGTAAAGATATCGAGATATATATCGTATATCGAGATATAGCAAAATATATAGAGATATATTTTTTTGCTCCATATCGCCCAGCCCTACCGTCACTATTTCAGTATGAACTACAAGTCCCATCTTCCTGTGTTGTCACTGATTGTTCACTGTCCTCAGCTGTTTCTCGTTACCTTGTTTGTATCTGTGTATTTATACCCTGTCTGGTTCAATGTTGTGCACGGAGTCCTTGTATTATGTTCCCACACTTCCGTAATCTGTTCTGCCTTGTTTGGCAGAAGGACTCCGTTACCTTAAGATCCAGCATGATGGGGGTTCGTATCCTTCCTCCTAACACGGAGAAGGAGAGGAAGGGGCGAGTCCAAAATTTGATGGGCCTACGCCAGCAGGGCGAGCCGGTGGGGTCTCTGGCTCAGACTTTTTGGACTTTTTCGAGAGGTTTGGACTACAATGATTCTGCATTGAAGGATTTTTTTTATGTCTGCCTTGATGACCCATTACCTGGGTGGGAGATGAAGGGGCTGGAGATTCTGGACTTTTGGGGGTTCACCAGGTGCCTTCATCATCGGAGCCAGTGGGATACGCCAGTTACGCCTGTGTCTCATGATGAGATGGCCGCCATGCCCTTGCCGGAGGTTGTAACTCCTTCGGAGGCGGTGGGCTCGATGCCAACCGTCTCGCCATCGTAGGAGGAGGAGAAAAAGGGGCTGTTCACGTCACGTCTGCCGATCCAGAGACTGTTCACGTCACGTCTGCCGATCCGGAGACTGTTCACGTCATGTCTGCCGATCCGTAGATTATTCACGTCCTGGAGGCCGTCCCCGAGCAACCTGATCTGCCAGCCCCGCTTAAGCTGTTCGCCCTGCTGGCCCCGCTTAAGCTGCTCGCCCTGACGCCTGATGGGTCGGTTATGTCACAGTGTCTGGTTGGTGTTCCCTTGTTGTCCACTTGAGGTCTCTTTTCCCTTACTGTCACTATGTCAGTATGAACTACAAGTCCCATCTTCCTGTGTTGTCACTGATTGTTCACTGTCCTCAGCTGTTTCTCGTTACCTTGTTTGTATTTGTGTATTTATACCCTGTCTGGTTCAGTGTTGTGCACGGAGTCCTTGTATTATGTTCCCACACTTCCGTAATCTGTTCTGCCTTGTTTCCCTTGTGTTTCTTATGTTTTTGGATTGCCTTATTGGACTTTTGACCCTGGCCTGGACTGTTTGTGAGTATGGATTACCCCTTAATAAATATTGCTTTTGGATCTCTCATTTTCTGTGTGTGTGTCGTGACAGATGTCCCTGTCACTGCTCCGCCACCAGGAGATGTCCAGGATTAAAGGAGCGAAACGTTGGTGAATGGTGGTTCCTGGCTGATGACCCTGCAGCTGACCCATGGGCACCAGAGGAGGTGCGACCGGCAGCAATGCCTAGCAGGTGTTCCATCTACCTGTACTTTTCACTGTTGTGTGTTGATATTATACACTCTGACCGCTTGGTGGAGCAAAATGCTTTACCGGTAGAGTCAGTGTTGCTCTTTAACAACTTAAACAGCAATGACCTGTACCAGCTGCAGATTCATTTCGGAATTGATAGTGTTGCCATTGAAATGCATAAATTCAACTCACAAACCACTCAGAGTATAACGACACAAGTTTCCATCTCTTCCAAATGACAGTAGTTATGGAGTGAATGCAGCATAAGCTTGTTGTTTTGGTTAAGGAGAAACTGTAAAAGGTAGCTTCTTTTTCGGTTGCCGTGCTCGGTGACTGATGTCTGTCTAACTCTGCATAGCATGAAACACGCTGATGACGTGTGATGTCTGCGTGAGCAGGGTGACCGGAGGTAATAAAATACATACGTTGACAGGCAGGTAGGACATCGTATCATTGCTTTCGAACTGATTGCAATGATTAAATGAACATTTTATGGTCCTTCTCCTTCCACTGATGATATATATACATATAAATACATTTAGACGACTTAACCAGTGGTCTAAAGGTATTAGTGATTGCAATTAAAATGTGAAGAGACTTTCAACCAGCATAACAAAAAATGTTTCTGGAACAAATCACCTACCCTCCCTTGAATATAATCAGTTATTGAGTTCACTAAAAAAATTTTCAATTAAGTACAACAAACTTTTTGTAATATTTCTCATTTAATTTGGTTAATTTAACTGTACAAACACAAAAAAGGAATAATAAAAAAGAGAGATCCTGCTACCTTAACCTCTTTTAGGTCTGCAATTTCAATATTTAGCTTTGCCAGCTGATTTTCCGTCTGCAGGATCTCTCTCTGCAACTCTGAAAACACAAACAACACACTTTGATGTTTTTTAAATGTTATCATCTAACCTACTATCTGGCTAACTAACTGTAGTGAGCAATTGATTGTACCTGTTGTTGGTAAAATGACTTGTAATGTATGGGCATTACACACTACATTTTCAGTCATTTACAGTAAAATATAACCACACGATTACGATTAGCCTTCATTTATTGTACACATACACACTTGTCTTACCGTTCTTCTTCTCCTCATGTTTATCCTGCATGTTCTGTCTCTGTCTCTGCAGCTCCTCAAGTTCCTGATGGCTCTGATCACTCTGAGTGACTATAGCATTCTGTCTCTTCTCTGCCTTCTTAGAAAGATATGAGATGTACTCTACCTGCACAGCATAGAAAATGAGAATGATTATGATTTTATATATAGGCCTAGAACAAATATTATTATGATAATAATTTATAATTATTATATTAATTTTTAAAAACAATTGTGTTGATTTGTGAGAACTTACATTTTCTTTACGTGTCTGATCTACCTCGTTCTGAAGAAACTCATTTTCTTTACGTCTGGAGTTGATTGTGTTAAAACTGTCAAACATGAACTCAAATGCAGATCCATAATATCAGTCAGTTTGAGCTACTGGCTGGACTGCATTAGTATTATTGGTCAACTGACATGAAAACACAAGGTTGGTGAAAAAAAATGTTTTCGCGTTTACAATATCGCAGTAGGCTGTACATGCTGTACGGCTTCATCAAGCTTTCGGTAATTTCCAAGCACATGCGCACTCATCAAAATACAGAAAGTTAAATGCTTAGCTGCTAGGCCTAGCTGCTATGTGTTTTACACGGCCACATTCTCTGGCAGAAACACTAGTGTGTAAACCGCCTTCACTTAAAACAGAGTGAGGAAATGTCATTCGTGGACTAGTGTGTGAAAGACTAGTGAAAGTATGTTTTGTATGTACCCAGGCAGCGCCAGCGGAACTTTGTAGGCTGATTTCAGCAAAGAATTGTGTTACTGTGCAAAAGGATACAGTAGTTCAACTCTCCTCTTCAGTGTGCTCAGGTTCTCAGTAAGAGTATCATATCTATGGGTTGCAAAGCAATATTAGCTAGATTAATGAACTGTCTACCTCAAAGGTGATTTAAACTGTTCTTTAAATCTCTACAGAGTCCAGGCAACTCACTCCCTGTGTAAAAGCATCTCATGTGATTCACCCTGTTCTGCGCTCTCAGCCGAGACATTTGCGTCCTGTTTGTGCTTTGACTCGCTTTTCTTCTTTGATGACATCCTGAAACCTCCTAGGCAAGTTGTTATCTCGAATACAGCACACTTACTACGACAAAAGGAACTCTAACGTATTTAATGAAGTTCATGCGCCGTTTTCCACTCCCACAGTTGGTTGCACTGTGTAACCAAGACAACCAGACATAACATTCGCTTTAAATCCAAAAAGAAAGAGTTTTAATAATCTATTTACCACTAATATCCAGCGCCTACACGCGATTTATTATTATTACTAATTGAAATTAAATTTTATTTAGGAAAATCTAATTGTGAACAGGCAGCATGATTGATATTTGTTGTGTGTTGATATTATTATACACGCTGACCGCTTGGTGGAGCAAAATGCTTTACCGGTAGAGTCAGTGTTGCCATGTCCTCATATTATAAACTACTTTGGACTTGTTTTTTTCAGTAAGTCTCTTACACAAAAGGGATACAGACACATCCCACCTCTCCTGGTAGGTCCGGGAATGTCCCCCATATTGATAGCGGCTCCCTGACGCCCACATTATGTATATCCCTCAAAATGATTCACATTTTTCACATCCCGCAAATTATATACTACAACAATAGGCATTATGGTGGTGGTGGTGGGGTGTTGTACCATCTCCCGGAAATTAGTTTTGTAGGGTGGGATGTCTGATATTATTGCAAGGTTTATTGGACTTATTACCAAACAGTGTTTGGCCACATTGTTTGGCACCAAACCTATTAAAGTTTTAATAATCATTCTAAATCTACGAGCATAAGGAAGCAGCTCAGGAACAATGTTGTTGGAATCACTTTCAGAACAATTTGAGCTGATGAACAATAAAATAAATTCCATAGCCAATCAGAATTGACTTAAAGGTTTGTTCACCCAAAAATGAAAAGTATCCTATAAATTACTCACCCTCAAGCCATCCTAGGTGTATTCTTTCAGCGAAACACAATCAGAGTTATATTAAAAAATATCCTGGCTCTTAATTCCACGCTTTATATGGGAGTGAATGGTAGGCTATCTTGTTTTTTGAAGCCAAAAAAAAGCACATACATCCATCATAAAATTAATCCATATACAGCTCCAGGGTTAACGGTCTTATGAAGTGAAGTGAAGTGATGCGTTTTTGTAAGAAAAAATTCCATAATTATAACTTTAGAAACCGTAATCATTAGCTTCCGGTAACGGGGGTAAAGCACATTCATGAGAGAGTCGAGTTCCAGCGTATGACTGAGCATGTAGGAATTTTTTTTTAGACTTCTAATTCGTGACTGGTGTTCAGTTTTGCTCTATCCTCTGCGATTCCACTTCCCCGTTCGTCAATACATGCGTCGGGTCAAAGGTCACTCTTCCGCTGGAACTCGACTTATGTAGGCTATAGCCGTTACCGGAAGCAGTCATTATAGTTTATAAAGTTATAAATATTTTTATTACAAAAACATATCGCTTCACTTCAGAAGGCCTTATCAACCCCCTGGAGGATGGATGTGCTTTTTTGGGCTTCAAAAAACAAGGCACCATTCACTCCCATTATAAAGCATGGAAGAGCCAGGATATTGTTTTTAATATAACTCTGATTGTGTTTGGCTGAAAGAAGTCATAAACACCTATGGAGTATATTCGTTCTTTCTTTCTAACCATTATTGGAATCAGGTTGCTTGTTTTTCTTGAGAGATCTGGCAACAATTCGTAGAGTGCACTGAGCGAACAAACAGGAGGCAGAATCGAGCTCACATAGCCTACTCAAGAAACGTCCACGTTTGATAGTTTTCCAATGTTTGAAGATTGAAAACAACAACACATAACTGCAATAATAAACGCAATTCTTTTCTCTCTTCATGGCTTGCGGTTTCAGTTCACGCGCTCTGTGTGTGTCGGAGGGGAGGATGCGCGGCTGAAGACTTCAGTCCGGAGAGACTGAATCCGCATCCTGATCAGACAATCATAGCGATGATGGAGGGACGACACGAGTTTTTATGCGGGGTTGTTGAAGGTAAGTTTACGCACAAATTCTTTTTTTCTGAATGCTTGTCTGGGTTACACAAATACAGATGTATTCGTTAAAATGCATGTTTGACGTGAATTGCTGTGGGTATCTTCAAAGCATTATTTACTACAATTGTATACGAAAAAAATAAGCACCACGCTATACTGACACATATAATTAACCTTTAAAATAACTAATTTCTCATTTATGAGCTAGTAGTGCAATGCAATTCATCATATTAAGCCGACGTGGAGCATCCTGGGTATTTATTTCCACACTGGAGTGTGATAGGAAGCAGCTGGACAGAAACCGTAACACACATATCTCTGTCTCCATCCACACACACACACACACACACACACACATGCATGTTGTGCATATCTCCTAATTGGCCTTACTTGTTTGTAGTTCAGTGTCACATTATTGGCTCGGTGGGCAATTTGTCTCTTCTCTCCAGTGAACCCTGTGGGATTCCAGTAGCTTTTTATACTGCTTTCTTACCCCACTTATGTTTTACAACTGCAAACTTGTAGCTAGAACTTGTGGAAGGGAATAGGGGAGTCACACTTTATGATCTATAACATCAAAGCTATAGTGATACTTTACATTAAAGTAGATTTAGGCTACTATAAGTAAACCCAGCTTAACTTGCATACAGTGCACTTAGGTAAAGTGATGCATATTATTCAGCAAATCTCGGCTATTATATACCGTATAAAGTTGGATATTTAAGTATATCCAACATTATTTGCATACACATATATACCCAAGAATAGAGATACATACTATATAACAAGTTTCAACTGCTTGTTTATATCGTTGTGTAACCAGTCTGAATCTACCCACTTTGATTGAGCGGGATTCGAATCGGGGGCTCCGGAGGCGGGCGCGCTAACAAGAACGCTAAAGACCGCATCCGCTAGCCTGCCTCTTGAGTTCATGGGAGTGAGGTTTTACCTGCACAGCTCTCATTAGCTGGCCTCCGTGACCCATCTCTAATCTGTTAAATGTGACTACAAGGCATTCGATATTACAGATATTAATATATGACCATTGGTTTGGCTCATTTCTTGAAACAGAAATTACGTTCTCAAAACTCTAAGATAATTTGGCAAAACAGTCTTACAGTTCAGCACAACACCATGGTTCACCTGCAAAAGCTCATACCTCTCCCAAACCAGTTCTCTCATGTGTCAAAACTAAATTTCCTTTTCATTTAAACAGTCAGTGCCCCCAAAATGCTTCGTCCCTTTGGCATTGTGTAAGCACTGCAAGTCAAAATGTTTAGATGTTTAGTCACTATGCTATGCCAGAGGACCATTGAAATAGGCCCATCCCTCATGTCCACCTTTCAGTCTTAGCCCAGTCCTTTATTGACAATGGTTACTATACTGTTTTTTTGTCTAGCTAACAAAATACAATTGTGTATAAAACTGAAAAAAAGAAATAGGATTTTAGGCTAAGAGTAGCTTCCAAGGTTTGACATCACACATTGCACTCATACTGTAACCATTATCATTCACACACATAAAGTGACTTCCATACATCAGAGTAAAAAGAAAATGTATACAGCATAATATACTGTAATATAAACACACAAACAAAAAACAATGAAAACGATATGCAGCCTACAGTGCTGTAAATAAAGCTGGAGTTTCACAACTAACAGTTCTTCACTGGTCGCTGTCCTCACCCTCCCTCTCCTGGCCACCATACTCTATCGTCCATGGTGTCTTTGTGCTCCTCGGCCTCTTCCCCCTATTCCACCACCACGCACCCTTACTCCTCTTACTCCTCCTCTTCGTCTTCCTCCTCCTCTTCCTCGAGCAGGCAGTTGCCCTTGTTCATTTACTTGGCCAGGTGCCTCCATGTTCTGAAATTGTACTGGTCCTGCATGGTCAAGCTCTTTACATACATGTTTGGCAGCATTCACAGTCATGGACAGCACCTGTCAGGTAACTAAACATACTGTTTGATTGGTCATCTGAGATGTGTGAAACTCCTTTGTTAGTCAAGTTCTAGTTTCACCTGACTGTCAATTGCTGTAATAAATGTATCAAATGTTTCAAGGGATTCATATACAGTATGGTATTCATGGTATTATGTTCTTGACTAATTTTGACAATTGAACAGACTATTGTGCATGTGATGACTTATACAATGAAATGACGCTGACACGTTTTGGAGCGAACAACCATTAGACTGAGAATCAACAATCAGTTTAGAACAACAAGATCTATTCACTTGGAAATTGTGCTAAATGTAGGCTGCCTGTACTTAATCATTTGCAAAGATGTACTGAGACATGTACTTAGACATTTGCAATTTGATGAAATGAATGAGAAATTCAATTCCTTTTGTGAACAATTGCCAAGTGGTTTGGAGGTTTGTCCATGTTGTTTTGGGAATGTAATTTCTGTTTCAAGAAATGAGCCAAACCAATGGAGAAAAACTGTAAGATAACATCATTATTTTCTGTTAAGCTACTGTATTGTTCACATACCAGTAGGGCCAATCACTTCATATTCATAATTACTGAATCAAATCAAGCAGGAAAATATGTGTGTTATGTTTTTACATCAGCATGGCAGCCAACATGAATAATAAATTATAACCAACCACTGTCTTTCCTAATGCAGCAAAATCTATAGAATGCTAGAACGACATAATGATGTGTGATCCCAAACACTGTCAGTGACAACTTATAAAAGTTTTTGGAATTTTTCAAAATTTATTCATTAGCTCTCAGTAGAGGTATTGAGGATGGATGCGTATTGAAAATGAGGATATGGATGTAACGTATTTAATGATATGTACCATAGTTTTATAAATTGTTATATGTCATGAATTACAAAATTTTTGTGTATTTAAATGTTGAATTATTCGAATTAATTCATGTCTTCTGTTACACAAGCAAGCTGAAACCAATGTAGGCTTTCGCAAAAAGATTTGCTTCTCATCGCAGCTTATTCTGGCCAAGAACTACCCACTTAGACAGAAAGAGTGTTCAGAGCAAATCCAAGACTTGTCATGGCAGTCTCTGTGAAATGTTTTACAGAAAACACTGTAAAAATAGCAGAATATATGTATAAACTTTGTGATCAGAGTCATCAGACAACCCTAAAAACTATGCAGATTACTTAAGAGTGCCTCAAAAAAACTTTGATGTTTATAATCTTGCACTGCTTCCTTATGCACACCTCTGCTGATGACCCATGGGTCCAATATGGGATGGATGCGCCAAGCCCATATTTCAGTGTCTGCCCAAAACCCTCCTGTTTGAGTGGGTTGCAGTGAAGAGGAGGTTGAAAAGAACAGAATATACTGAAATACTGAAGATTTGTGACGGTTATGAAATGCTGCCTTGTGTAAATGGAGAAAAAAATCAGGTGTGTGTCTGCATGTGTGATATATATATATACTCTACCCCTTAGGTTTCTATGGGAGACCCTGGTCAATGGAACAAAGGAAGGTACTATTTCAATGGTGAGTATTGGATCAGTGACTACACACACAGTTAAATGGGATGATGAGATTGCTCTTTATATGCACTTGAATTACTAAAAGAACACAAAATATTACATATTATAAGTCTGGGGTTATACAATGTAATATGCAATATTGATTTGGATCATGTTGGTAACATGGTGGTATCAGAGCGGTGCAGTAAGGCTGCCCAGGGGGCAGCACAGAGCAGCTGGTGTGTTGCAGAGGTGTAAAAGCGTGTGGGCAGAGAGACAAATGGCTTTTTATGACTAATGGCTGGACATTGGTGCCAGCATGACTCCACTGAGCCACAGTTTCACACATCTTTATACACCATGATGAAACCAATGGCAAGGAACAAGTCCATTTTCCCTTGCATCTTTGAATCAGAGCAAGGGTGAAGTAGAAAAAGAGCAAGACATAGAAATAAGATGCTAATAATAATAACAACAATTAAACATTATAACAATAAACGTAATTATTGTTGTTGTTGATGAGTCTTTGAGCTAATATTATAATAAATGTCATTCAGTGGTTTAATAAAAGAGAAAAAAACGACAGATTGTAAACAAGAGAGATGGTATCCCTGCTGAAAAGACAATCTTTCTATTCTGATCTGGTTTAGTGCTGGTCTAGCTGGTAGCCATTATGTTTGCCAGCAAAACTGAGTTGGTCAAGCTGGTTAACCTAGGAAGTCTTCTTGGTTTAGATATAGCTAAGAAGCCTAATGGTGACACCAACACACCAGCATCTAAAACAGGTATACTGTATACTGTCTTGTATTGAGTCCCTGCTCCCCTTCAGTCATAAAGCAGTTTTTCTCTCCCTCCTGCTGCATTATGAACAAACTCACACTTTACCCAGTGAGCTGGCATGGACTGGCAGATCTGTGTTTGATTTGCTGAACTAAAGTTCTCCTCCCTTTAAGCTTAGTAGTACAGCTTATAATCTTAAACTTAAAAAGTAATTGATTAATTGCATATGATTTACTCATTCTTTCCCATTTCTTATTCTTTGATATAAGGGAATATAAATATTTTATGGCAACACAGCTATATAATTACATGACATCTTCATAGAAGATTTTTTAAACAATGGCTTACTATGTGAAATTTAACTGATTTAGAAGGGCAAGCAACTGTTCCATCAAATGGCGCAAAACTCTTTCACACTGGCCCGTGTTCATATATGTTCATATCTGTGTTGTGTTTCTGATCAGTGACAGAAATTAGGGTGCATGGTAATCCATTTGGACACACAGGAAGAAAGGAGAGGAGCAAGAGGGTACACACACACACACACACACACACACACACACACACACACACACACACACACACACACACACACAAAAAAAAGTTTGGCCAAACTCAGCCCTGGATGAAAAGATTAATAGTGCAGGCGAAAGAAGGGGGATGAGAACTTTTACACGCTTGAGTGAGAGCTGAGCGATTGTGCTGATAGATTCTATCTGTATATTAGCATTTTAAATAGGTTGGAGAGGGAGAGAACCAAAATTAGCTTGTGTGTGTGTGTGTACAATCACACACACACACACACACACACACGTTTGCTTGAGGTTAACATTTGGGGAGATTCTTTAATATTTTAGACAATCACTTACTCACCCTCAGTCTATTTAGGGAGTCTGCTTTTCTCATGGGAGGACACACACACACACACACACACACTTTTGAAATTGAATGATTTTGTACAAACCTTGTTTTATCTCAGTTTTTTTACTTGTCTTGTTGAGAATTATAAAATAAACTCTCTTACAACACTTTTCACATTATTTTTTTCCCACAGTAATTCTATTTACAAATGGCCTACTTACAAATGGTCTATTTACAAATGGCCTACTACTTTGTCTTCAATTTTATGTAATATCTGGCTTTTTAATAATTTTGGCAAATGTAGGGCTTGAGTGTAAATGATGCATTAAAATATTGATATTTTAACTTTTATCTTTTTTATTTGATATTTTAGATTATGAAATTTACATTAAAGGGTTAGTTCACCCAAAAATTTTAATTCTGTCATTACAGTAATTACTCGCCCTCATGTCGTTTCAAACCCATAAGTCTTTCGTTCATCTTTGTAACACAAATGAAGATCTTTTTGATGAAATCTGAGAGCTTTCAACCATGTTGTTCCATTTGTGTTTGGAACAACATGAGGGCGAGTAATGACAGAATTTTAATTTTAGGGTGAACTAACTTGTAATTTGTATTTATTTTCTTCACATTTAGTATCTTATATTTCATCTCACTGACATGGTGGTTACCACGTACAAACTTTTTTTTTGTGTTATTTTTAAAGGGAAAAATGAAAACAATTTCTTCACTCATTGGGCCCTATTTTTATGATCTAAGCGCATGGCCTAAAGTGCACGGCGCAAGGGCACTAAGGGCGTGTCCGAATCCACTTTTGCTAGTTTAACGAGGGGAAAAATGGTCGGCATGCCCGGCGCATGGTCTTAAAGGGTTGTCCCTATTCTCTTAATGAGTAAAGGGTGTGTTTTGGGAGTAACATGCAATGAACCAATCAGAGTGTCATTTCCTATTCCCTTTAAAAGCCAGTTGCTCTCGCGCCATGGCGGATTCGCTATTTACATGGTGGAATTTGCAAGCGGAAAAACTGAACGATTCTCTATCGAGGAAACGGATCAGCTCGTGCGCGAGGTTAAATCGCGCAAGCAGACCATCTACGGGACAAGCCGGATTCCACCATATCTTTATGCACACAATATTAATCTTTAACTTTTTAATCCTTTTATTTGTAATATGTGGCATGTTGGTGTGCTGCTGCGCATCCCTGTGTGTGTTGAGTGTATGCGCGTTGTGGACCCGCCTATAGGCGGATATTACTAATGAGCCCTTTAAATAACAAAAAAAAATACTGCACCATTGACTTTAGACCAGGTTTCAGTTGGTCAATGGTGCAGTCTATTTAAGTTGCCTCAAAATGGCAACGCACCAATAGCCTGAACACACCTAATTTTCAGACCATCTCAGACATGGGCGCAAATGCATTTGCTATTTAAACAACGTGGTGTAGGACGTGAAAAAGATAACTGTGTCGGGCTGAAAGCTGCATTGCACCGGGTGTATGATAGGGCCCATTGTGTAGATTGACTGTTTTTCTCAAATGAAAGATTTTAATATTAAGATTTGGGTTTAAATAATTCAATTAAAAATAGCAAAAACAAACAATGAAGGCATGTTAAGAAGTTCCCCAGTTTTAATGTGACCATATCATAAAAAGGAGTGCATTGAAAAATTATCCCTTGGGACTTGAACGTTCAAGTTAAAACTCTGCATTGATAATGCACATTTTGCCAGTAATCATGATCTTCCTACAATATTTGTTTAGAGGACATTGTCATTGCCATGGTATTGAAATGGTTGTACTAAAAATAACAATAAAATATTGCACTGCAGATAAACGATTTTTCTTTACAGATTGAAATTCATAGAGGGACAGACCATTACATTTGTTTTCTCTGCAAAGGAATCGACCATCTGCTGTTTTTAAACTCAGACTCATTCTCTGCAGGAAATGTGACCTCTTATATTATTAATTATGCAAGATCATTGGATGTCTCTATTTTCTGCCTGTCTCTCTCTCTCTCGCTCTCTTCTTACACAATATTCTTAAAACATGATCCATTCTAAATTCTGAAATTATTTTTCTTATTATGCACCCATTGTTCCTTTCAGGATGCAGATGTGGGGTTTGAACACATATCTGTATGGTCCTAAAGATGATCTGAAGCACAGGTTACTGTGGAGGGAAGTTTATTCAGCAGAGGAAGAGGGTATGTTGAAGTATGGGGGGTTACAGTACTTTTGTCATCACACTGTAAAAAAAAAAAGTTGCTACTTTAAATTTTTTAAGTACAATCAACTTGGATGTTTAAGTTATTTCAACTTAAAGGGTTAGTTCACCCAAAAATGAAATTTCTGTATTAATTACCCTCATGTCATTCCAAACCCGCTTCTGGGTTCTACATCAGTACGCCAGCTCATTATTGGTCGACGCTTTTCACGTGAGCACGATGCATGCGTGTGATGCTGACGCTGGAGCCGGCCAATTAGGAGCTGCACTGTGTCAAAGTCCCTTTAAAGTCTTTGACTGTGTTTACTAGATCAGCAGCGTAGGATACTAATACAGACAAGAAGAAAATGTTGAATAAAGTCGTTATTTTTGTTAGTTTTTTTGCGGACAAAAAGTATTCACGTCACTTCATAACATTAAGGTTGAACCACTGTAGTCACATGGACTATTTTAACAATGTCTTTGCTACCTTTCTGCAGTGGCGTTGCTGCATGGCTGGTTCAGAAACCTCTCGCGTTTCATTAAAATATATCTTTAATTTGTGTTCCAAAGATGAACGAAGGTCTTACGGGTTTGGAATGACACGAGGGTGAGTGATTAATGACAGAAATTTCATTTTTCGGTGAAACCCACTTTAAAACATTTGTTGAATCTTGTATAACTTATAAAAAATAACTTATTTTGATGAGTTAAAGCAATGTAAAAGCATATGTCTTCATCATTCATTGATCATATAATTTTTTACAGTTTAGGCTTTCATATCGTAACCTGTAGTTTCATATCGTAACCTGTATAAAACTTGATATATTTATTGTATTGAATAATGAATCATTAGTATTGCAATAATATAGTGCAATTCCAGTATGAAAAAGGTGCCATGCCAGCTTTTATCCATGACAGTTTTTTAGGGCCATATCACACCTGGAAATCTTTCACTTTCTCCAGCTCAGTTGAAAGCTCTGGTGTGTGAAGCAGAGTCAAGGGGTCTGACGTTTGTATACGCTCTTTCTCCGGGTCAGGACATCGTCTTCTCCAGCTCGTGTGACCTCACACTACTCAAACGCAAACTCAGACAGGTAAGCGAACTCACTTGTTTTCTGCCTCTGTATCTTTTCATTTTCCTCCCACTTTGTTGTGATCAAGGACACATTTTTACAGTTTATTTCATGTTAATACTGTTCCAACAATTGTTTTGCTGTTTGACTAATTTGTAAAGTTCATGAATGCATTGTTCTCTTTAATTTCACCACTAGGTGTCAGACCTGGGCTGTCAGGCTTTTGCCCTCCTATTTGATGACATTGATCACTCCATGTGCCAGTCAGATACAGAGACCTTTTCCTCATTCGCTCACGCCCAGGTCACTGTGGCCAATGAGATCTTCCGTTTCCTGGGGGAACCACCTGTCTTCCTTTTCTGTCCCACTGGTAGGCCGATACATAAATATATCAAGCTTTGTTCAGTATAACAAAAATCATTTTAATGGAGTGACAAATTTACTTAATGATACCTGAGAAGAAAAGAGATACTGCTTTTCCCATCTTAATACCCCATTCTCTGTCTTTCCTTAAATATTTCTCTCATTCCTTCCCATAAAACAGTACTGTGCTGTTATTTCTTTTCTCTCTAGAGTACTGTAGTTCTCTGTGCACTCCTAGCGTGTCAAAGTCTCCCTACATGCTGACGATTGGGGAGGATCTTCTCCCTGGCATCTCTGTCATCTGGACCGGTGAGAGACATGTGCAGTGTGTCCTTTAAAAATTCACACACAATAGCTATGTTTTCATCCAAAGTTGCAAATTTAACTTATACGCAAAACTAGAATATCGCATAAAACATTTGCGCATAAAGCACCGCTTCCATCCCATGTGTTCAAGAGAATAAAATAGTCACTTCCTGCGAAAATAAAAATAGAAGTTGGTGTAATCGGGGAAGCCACTGTGGCTCTTTTTTGTACATCATAAATGACTTGCATCTCAGAGCGCGCAGACATAACCCCATGAATGCTGTGATGTTATCTTGTGTTCGGATGGCTGGTGTTTGTGAATGCAATCATGTGAGAAGCTTCTGGGAGGGAATTCCAGCCAACCATTTTGATGACAGACTTTGGCTCATGCATTTCAGAATGACCAAACCCAACATGTGTGCGATGAGATCCACTGTGCGATGAGGTCAACTGGTCCATTTATCCAATCACATCCTCATCGCATCGGGGATATATTCAGTAAATGTGTTTCCATCATAGTTTATGTCTAAGTCTTCTTATCGGATAAAAAAAATGTCCACCAATTGAGTTTTTTAAACGTTTTTTATGCACATTTTTTAGAATTGATCTTGGCATTTCCATAATTTTTTATGCGATGTCCCAAAATGTGCATAAAAATAGGTGGATGGAAACAAAGCTAATTTCAGTTGGTTACATAAACGTAAACCACATTTATAACATTACATTACATATTTGTCCTTCACTCTCCTGTAGGAAATAAGGTGATATCTCGGGAACTGAGTGCCGAATCATTAGCAGAGGTTCAGATGGTGCTTCGACGGCCACCACTCATTTGGGACAACCTCCATGCTAATGATTATGACTCCCGACGTGTCTTCCTGGGGCCTTTTAAGGGCCGGCCCCCCGGACTCAGGTCCCATCTGAGGGGTCTGCTGCTTAATCCAAACTGCGAGTTTGAAGCCAACTTCATCCCTCTGCATACCTTGGGAAGCTGGCATAAAGAAGTGAAGGAAGAGGGGAAAGGTGAGAGCAGAATGGGGCATACACAGTAAAGGAGGATAGAGAGGAATGAGAACATGGAGAAGCTCAAATATTATAGTATGAATATAGCAATGCCAAGGCTTTGAGATTCATAAATGATAAAATGTATATCTTGAATGCAAGGAAAGTTGTTTTGGACAAAAGCATCTGCCAAATGCATAAATGTAAAAAAGTCAAATAAAGTGTATAAAGGAACATTCTGCTCCTTGCTGACACAGTTTGAACTCTGTAGGTGATGAAGAGGCCTATCGTGTGGATAGAGCGCTGTCAGCCGCCCTGCAAGACTGGATGAAGGAACTCAGCCTTCCTCTACAGCCTGGTACAACATCCACCCTTATACAGTTTTTACACTGTTATATTACACCCATATTCAACTGGGATAGACATTGAAAAAAATACACTTTACCTTTAAAATTATTGATCACATCTGAGTTTAATACACGCATGTATTCACAATTAGGAATAAAATGTTTTTTTGTGTGTTAGTTTTAGATTTAAAAAAAATCATGTTTAAAGATGTAGTAATTGTAACAATAAAATACTCAATTAAAAAAATCACTTTACCATTAATAATAATAATAATAATATATATTATATAATAAAAAATCACTGTAATATAAATTGTTACATTTAAATTAATCAAACTGTTTTAAAATGTGCATGAATGTACATTTAATTTATTTAGTTTTTCTTTATAATGTAATAAAATGTAATAAATAATTATATTATATTGATTTTTGACAGTGTTATTTTAGTATTATTTATACTATTATTGTATTTTTACATATTTTTAATTAGCTTTAATTTTTATATTTTAATTTTAGTTTAAGTTTTAGTAATTTTGTTGTGCTTTTGTCATTTAAAAAAATATTTTTCTATTTAGCTTTAATTTATATATTCTTTAAAAGTATATGTAGTTTTAGTTATTTTAATACTTCAATGTATTTCAGCTAGTTTCCAAATCAATATTTCTAATTGTCATTAAATTTTTTCTAATTTTATTTTATTTTATTTCAGCTCAATTTCAATTAACGAAAACGATTCTTAATAGTTTTACTTTTAGTTACCAACTGATATTTGAATTAATACACTGATCATTGATTTCTTCATTTTATTTTTAAGTGGCACTCCTAGTCCTCCACAGGCAGTGTTGGGGAAAGTTACTTTGAAAAGTAATGCATTACAATATTGCGTAACTCCCTTAGAAAGTTACTAATTGCATTACTTGATTACTTTTCAAGAAAAGTAATGCGTTGCGTTACTTTTTCTCAGCTAGGCTGGGCTTCTATTTTTATAACAAAAAAGTTTTATTTTTGGACAAATGTAAAGGCCTTTTCACACCAAAATTAAAATAAAAAGGCTGAAGGAAATGCAAATTCACATGTGTACAGTAGAGGGCACAGCTCAAACCAACCTTTCACCTGTGCTGACATTCTGGATTGCAGAAGAATAGGATGGAGAGGTAAGTTTAACACTTACTTTAAAAATAAAAACAAAAAATCTAAAGTCATTTTTGCTTGGGTCAGCATCAAGTACATCGGTCAATAAAGTGAGATCAAATGCATTAAAATATTTGTTTTATTTAACATATTTAATTATTGGAGGTTTATGTAGTATGCTGATTTTGCATTTCACTGATTTGATTAATTTTGAGGAATACTAAAAAAAAATTTGTTTAAGTGAGATGAGTTACCATTTGCACTTACCATTTTTCTCAACATGGGGACAAGAGAGCTGTCAGTCAATAAATGGGAAAACAAAGTAACTTGCATTACTTATTCGCAAAAGTAACTGATATTTTGTTGTAAATTTAAATTTATTCTGATTACGTAACTCACATAACTTGAAATGAGTTACCCCCAACGCTGTCCACGGGTCACAAAGAATCTCTTTGCTGACTTGAATCGGATCTTTTAGTCCAGTTATTTCACACAAGTTTCTAAAAATTTTCTTTTAGGACGCCAGTTGAGGCCAACAGACCCCAAGCTCTCAAAACTCTCTGTTAAATCAAAGTCCTCCGATAGCTCAGACAATCAATGTGAAGCCCAGCCCAAATGTCCCATAACCTCTTCCCAGAGCACAGGGGCTCTTGCTAGCGATGAAATCCCAGCAGACCCAGTTATGAGCCAGGATCTGAAAGCGGGGGAGAACCAGGTCTCCAGGAGCACCAGCCATGAAAAGAGCTCTAGAAGGGGATTGTGTTCTGGGAGGGCTCCTCTCAGCGAGGCCCAGGTCCGGCTGCTGGTTGGCCTGTACTACCTGCCACATGAACACGGACCACCCGCTCAGAATCTCCTGCAGGATCTCACGTGGCTCAAAGCCAACTGTCACTGCGTCAGTGTCAACGGCAAGAAGGCCTCGCCACAGAAGGTGAAAACATCCTTTTTATTAAATTTTTTCTATTCACCACTGATTCATATGTCATTCGATCTGTTTGTGAATGCTACTGAAATTATAGTAATGATTCAATATGGATGTAGTTCATAATATGAGTTTAATGTGCTCGACAACCCCGATTATTTATTTAAATATTTGTATTTAATATGGAATGTGTTGTACTTTCTGTTTTCTGTTGTTAATATTTCTCTTGCTCTCTCAGGTAGAGGACTGGCGGGCCCGTGCAGGCCGTTTTCTGGCTGTGTGTGATGATGTGGCAATACTGCACAGTGCTGTTGTGAACAGCAGCAATAGGGCTGTTCTCTATGACCTTTACCCTTACATCTGGGACCTGAGAAACACCCTGCTGGTGGCCAAGGCCTTCATCTGCTGGCTAGGTGAGAGAGATACTGTAGTATGGATGATTAAGAAGAGAGGATCTTGTCTTCTCATGTAGGTTTTTTCCGCCATGTGATAAACGAGAAGTAAATGAACTATTTGTATTTTGAGCGTGAATCACCATTGAAGTTTTGTCCTGTAGATCGCCCTTCCCTGCAGTTTCCCACCCTCATCTCCCATCTTTTCACAAGCATATTTCCTTTTACAGAGGGTCGTATACTGAGTGAAGGTTTTCCGCTAGACTCTTGGAAAAACTGCTTCCACTGTGAGTGTCAAACATGCACATACTGTATATACTGTAGCAAATTAATTTCTGCATAGTTTTCTGAAGCCATATACTAGCTTTGGTTGAGGAAAATACAGAAATTTAAGTCATCATTGACTGGTTATGTTCTCTTGCGTTACTTCTGTACAAAAGTTTGGGGTCAGTAACACCTTTTTTTGGAAGAATCCTTTGCTCAATATTTTTTTAATAAAATACTTTTATTCAGCAAGGAGTCATTCAATTGATGAAAAGGGATAGTAAAGAGATGTATACTCTGTTACAAAGTATTTCTTTTTCAAATATATGCTGTTCTTTTGAACTTTCTAATCTTCAAAGAATCCTGGAATTAATTTTTATCACGGTTTCCACAAAAATATTAAGCAACACAACTGTTTTCAGCATTAATAATAAAAAAGAAATGTTTTTTGAGCACCAAATCAGAATGAAGGCTGGAGTAATGGCTGCTGAAATGCACAGGAATACTTTACATTTACAAATATTTTAAGAGAAAACTTGATATTTAAAATTTTAATAGTATTCCACTATGTTAATGTTTTTACTCAGTTTTTTTTATCAAATAAATGCAGATATTTCATGCATTTAAAAACATTAACAAAATTTGACTAACCTCAAACTATTGAACAGTAGGATGATGCATAAAAACTGACGCTTTGATATTGTTGATGATTGATGCTTTGAGATTGTTGACAGGGTGCGGAGCTTCCTCAGGGGCGGAGCTACATGGTGTGGAGGCGGAGCCATGGGTGTTTAAAGGGGGGCTGTCTGGAGAGGTGCAGGTGGGAAAGATATAATTAATGATTCTGTTTATGAACAGTTATTAAATTAGTATAAATTGCCAGATCCATTTGGTGTAGTTTTTTTTACAGTCTCCTTGATCTTTTCCTGTCTCACTCTTGTTTTTTTCTTTCTTTCTCTGGTGCTGGTGTGAATCAGATGCTTCTGCCTGTGGGGACCAGCAGTGAGTTATTTAGTCACCCTCCCCCTCTGTTCCCCACATCTCGACTTTACAACATACGGCCATTCCAGCAAAAAGACAAGGTGACTCAAGCATACTTGTTAACCCACTGACTCGCACCTCATTATACATTTATGACTCTTATTGTTGTTGTTGTTTTCTTCACAAAACTTTAGGTGGAGCTGTACCGAATGGTGCATCAGTTGCATCAGAGGGGTAAAGTGAGCCAGGACGCTGGGATCTCCCATCCAGACTTCATTGGGGACAGGCAAGAATTGCTCTCAAGCATATCACAGCCCACATATAAAATGTTCTATTATCTTTATTGTTCAATAGATGCCTCCGTCTGAGGAAGAATTAAGAAACTACATCATCTAATTACACTCACTGATTCCTGAGATAAAAAAAAGACGTTTAAAATGAACACATTTCCACTTTGAAATAAATAGGAATCACAATACACAAATAAGCCATTTAATTTGATGTTTAATATTTATTTGATTGAAACATTTGAAAATTATGACACTGCATTGATCAAAATACAATATATAATCATTACTTATAAAAATAAATATGTACTGTATAATACATACTCATCTTAAAAATGTTGGAGTCTCTGAGGTTTAAAAAAAGAAATTAATACTTTTATTTAGCAAGGCTGCATTAAATTGATCAAAAGTGACATTAAAGACATTTAAAATGTACATCATATTTCAAGTGACACTGAAGACTGGAGTAATGGCTACTGAAAATGCAGCTTTGTCATCGCAAATATAAATGACATTTAAAAAAATATTAAACTACAAAACAGTTATTTTAATTGTAATAATGTTTTACAATATTACTGTTTTTAACTGTATGTTTGATCAAACAAATGCAGCTTTGGTGAGCATAAGAGACTTATTTCACAAACGGTTGTGTGTATATAGGGAAGAGAGATTCTGTGAGAAAATAGCTGAAAAGGAGGTTGCACTCAAGCGTAATGCCTTAATATATTTCTTCTTAGTCCTGAAAATCAGTTGAGTTAAATGAGAAATATCAAACTGTTTGTGTTTCAGGTGTCTGGGTGCGTCTCTGGCCTTGTGCCCAGAGTACAGCTTAGTTCTGGAGGATGAACTAGGTGTATGTGGGTGCGCTGTGGGCATTCTGGATGTCCGCTCTTTTGCCAAAAGATGTCAGGCCACCTGGCTACCTGCTATGAGGGACAAATATCCTTCACGCCCCAGTGGACATACTGCAACAAAAGTCAGAGTTACAGCTAAACACAAAGCTACACAGAGACACAACTATACCACATTACTTTTAAAATGGTGCAGTAGTAACCTAATCCTGACATGAAATGAATTGCACTTTCTCCTCCCTGAAACCCTAGGAGGCGCTGCTTTTTTTCCATGAAGAACACGACTACCCAGACTCCCTGCTATATCATTTCCCATCTCAGCTCAGGCTTGAGGCTCTTCCTGATCTGGTGGACTGTAGCGTCAGTCGTAGTCTCCTCACGGCCTTGCTAACGGCCCTCAAAGCGAACGGTGAGCTAACACTGATTGTAATTTAAAGCATTTTAGCCTTTTATTCAAGATATTAGCCATGCTAACTGAGTGTTTCTTCCTCAGGTTCACAGGGTGTATTCTGCGAGCTCCAGCCTACAGATGGATTACGGATGGAATTTCTGACAAAGTTGGGATTTCTGGAGATACTCCGTGGAGAAGCACAACCTAGAGAGGGCGTAGTTTTAGGGAGGCTGTTATAAGCGAATAGTCAAAACACACAGGGTCCAGTCTTTGATCAAGTTTTTAGATCAACATGTTGCCATGTTTGAAACCAGAGCTGGGGTTATGGTTGTACTTAGAAAAATGGCTGGGTTTAGGAAGTGCTTGGTGAGGGTTAAGGTCGATTCACAGGTCTGAATTTTGGCAGGAAAAAATCGAATTAAACAATGCATACTGCATGCCAAAATCAAATCTACGATCAGATCAAAAATATCATACTATGATGATCTGACTTTACTGAAATTGTTTGGATACATTTTTTTTTCAGAGACTAACTAAAATTTGGCATTGGACAGATTGTGATTTGTTTTAGTGTGAAAATATTTAATTTGTTAATATTTTATAATAGTGCAAGCCACAGTAAAAATGAATGAAAACATTTAACAAAAACCACAACATTGAATAATAGGACAGGAATTTAGTGAAATGTAGATATAGGTATGTGGTCTAAGAAAAATAAAAAACAGTTGATAGTAGTTGTGGGATTATCAGAGATTGTCTGTAGGCACTTTTTGTGATTATTTGATAATTTCCTGACATTTAGTCACATTGAACTTGGTGTGAACAGGCCTTTAGGCTTCATGGTCAAAGCTGGGGCAGATAAAACATTACTAATAAAACATAAGGGACAAAATGATCATTTAATAGTGATGACTTGTTTACAGCTTCATCTTTACTAATTAGCATTCTGTTTGCTTTCTCACTGCACTGTGCATCTGGAGCTCTCCTATTGGTTCGCAGTCTTCGCACAAACCTTTTGCTCTGCTTTAGGGAGGTAATAAAACTTGCTGTTTTTTTCTTGAAAGTGTCTGTGTTGCAGCTGTGGATGGCTGTAGGAGCAAAAAGCACAATATTTCTCTTTTGTATTCAGTGTACGCACACACACAAGCAATCTTCCCTCCAGCCAGTCATGGACATGCTCACAAAGCAGACTCTTGAAGACACATAATAGCTCCTCCAATGTGCTGAAGGAGCCCTGACCGCAACTGCTACAAGATTGATGAATCATGGTGTATCTTTTTATAGCTCTTCCTTTGAATGAATTCTCTCTTTCTCACACACACACACTCACTAATTTTCTGAGGCTCTAGCCATCTCACTTTGTCCTTTTACACACATACACACTCGCTCACTCATTGTATGCACGTCTGTCCACAAGTTCAATAATATGCCTTCTGATGTTTAACCAATAGCCTTCTTTAATCCCCACGGGCAATCATAAAAAAAACATAAATTAAATCTGCTTTTTTGTTCCATTGATTTGATATTGTTTTGATGTAATCTCATTGATTTAGATTTTTGCTTTGCTATAGTTTCTGGTATTTTTGTACATTTATGGTAAAAGACACTTTTGATTGTGCATGCTAACTTTAAGGCATCCAGTTTTACATTTTTAGAGCACTTTCACTATTTCTGCAGGTTTTAATGTCAGAATTGTGATATATACACTGAAAGGTCTAAGCTTAGGTGTAATATTAAATGTTAAATTGATTGCATTTAATGTTTTTAAAGATTATGGTACAGTACAACTGCGGGTTTTGTAATAATGGAATAAAACGTGTTTACAGCATCATTAAAATCTTTCCTTTCTGGAAAAATGTCTCTTTTGTTTATGTGTATGTTCTATATTTACATTATGTTAATTTCACTGCCTTAGTAATATCTGATATATATACAGTATGTATATAAATTTCGATTCAATTAGGTGAGCACATGCAGCATATGATTCTAAAGAAGCATGCCAACTTTTATCAAGATCGGACCATAGTTGGCGCTATAACTGTTAAAACGCTTAAAAAAACATATATTTCCTGAGTAAATTGCCTGTGTTGGCTGTAAATGGTCTTTTTCCATTTTGATCTCATGCGCTTAAAGGCCTTAAAACGCTTGAACCCTGGTTTCAGCTATATTTATTATTATTATTATCATTAAAAACAGTGCTGCTTAATATTTTTGTGGAAACCGTGATACATTTTTTTAGTACTTTTGAAGAATAGTAAGACATTTATATGAAATTTATTTTGTAAAATTATAAAAGTATTTACTGTCACTTTTGATACATTTAATCCAATCTTGCTGAATAAATGGATTTTCTAGTATTTTTTTAAATGTCGTGCTGTCACAGCGGTACATTTCTATATTATATATGCATTTATTTTAACACTATGCATCAGTTGCATTTGTATTGGCTGCAGACCATTGCTTGTGTGAGTGCAAGTTCTGTTCTGGTGAGGTTACTTTTCCGGTAGGGATTCTGTATTCTTTAAGGTTTTCCCCTGTCAGCAACAGCATGAGAGTGCCTGTCAAAGTTGCAGCCCAACTGCTTGCTGGGAGACCCATCTGCACAGGTAAAAGGGATACAAACAAACACTGGATGAATATGAAACCCATGTGCTCGACAGAGTGTACATGTGTGTGTGTGTGTGTGTGTCTACTCACAACTCCTAGCAGGTTGCTCAAGGCAATGTCTGTGTAAGCTGAAAGTAAGGCTGCAGAGGGAATATATAATTTAGTTGTAGAACAATAAAACAACACTACAAAGGTTGTATATGTGCATTACTCACCACTTGCAATAGATAAGAGATGTGTTCTCCAACTAAATAAGAAAAATGCCCCCACGACCATGCAACCCAGAGCACCATTAAACCCTGAGAGGCCTGAGTACAGAAAGCTGTACTGCACCGACATATACATGCCTGCAGGGGGAAACAGAGAGAATTATTGACATTTATTGACCATCACATTATACTAAGGCCCTGTCCCAAATGGCACACATCATATGCACTTACGGTCTTGTGGACTTACATTGGCTGCAGAGTGTGCATGATCGAGAAGTCCAGGAGGGGTGTCCCATTTGTCATTTTCAGGAGTTCACACGTACATGAAATCAGATATAGTAATTTATGCGTATTTGGCGTGCTGTCCGGGAGAGGGCTATCAAACCACACCCTAATCCTACCTATAACCCTATCATTAAACTTAACTCCACCTATCATGTCCAGAGAGGTGGAGCTGGACGTCATTTGGCTCTAAGCAGCTTTTGCAGCAGACTCTGACAGTCAAAGCAGCGTTACGTTGCGAAAGTGCAGATTTAGGAAAATGGTTTAGGATGCCATTTGGGACAAGGCCTAACAGTCCACACTTTATTGCCAAGAACAACCCGCTTTGACAGGTTCTTTTTTGTTTTACGTGCCATTTTCGGCTATCTGAAATATTACCACAATAATAGACTGGCATGGAACAAATCATATAGACTGAATTTGCAAGTGCTGCAGGGATGACATATTGGGACAAAACCTTTCGAAGTGAACTTTTTTGCACTTCCTATTACATCATCACAAAGTCAATGGGTTTTTGGTTAAATGCCTGATGTTAGATGTTAACAAGCTCAAGATATTTTCCCATTTTATTATATGACATAAAATGCATCAGTAATACCTCTTTGAGATTTTTTAAAAGCTTTTACTTGTCTTGAAAAAGGCGGTTGCTGACAAGTGCTTACATGGGACTACAGAGTTTTGTCAGGGACAATACACATCATCACACCAAACAGGTAAACTCATCTACTCATTTGTGCGCACCTCTTTCATTATGTTTATAATCACACTCTTTCAAACTATTAAAACTCAAACTATCAGGGGAAATGTTTTGAGAAAGTCTGAAAGAGTTGTAGGAAGCTTCATGGTGGTGACATTGAAGTCACGCGACAGCGGTGTAGTTCGTTTAGGCTATAGGCCTACCGTTCTGTCAATTGTATTTAGGCTTCAAAATTCATAAAAGTTGTGTACATTTGTGAAGATTATCATGATGAAGAAAACTGTACTCAACTGTTTCAAACTGTATTTTACAACATTGTTGTCACATTACCTCATAACATTGTATTTAATACGGGCTACACAATTATTGACACCCTTGGTAAATATGAGCAAAACTGACTGTGCAAATTGTGTTTTTACAATTTCTCCTCTTAGTTTTTAATTAAAATATTCACAAAAATCTAACCTTTAATTAAAGTCAAATAGTTGAAAGAACAAAATACTTATCATTAAACTTTTTTTTTCTTCTTTCTGATGCATTCCACAACTATTGGCACCCCTTCATTTAATACTTTGTGCAACCTCTCTTTGCAAAGATAACGGCTCTGGATCTTCTCCTATAATGCATAAAGGTTAATGAATATATGGCAAGAGATCAGAGACCATCCATATACAGAACCTCTTCAGATTCAGAGGTCCATGCTTGTGGACCCTTTTCTTCAGCTCATCCTACAGGTTTTTTATGGGGTTTGGCTGAGGGGACTGCTATATGTCCATGGCAAAACCTTCCTTCTGAGCTCAGTGAACCATGGATATATGGATCAATGTCATGTGCTTACATACAGAAAATATGCACTTATTAATATACTGCAGAAATACAGGTCCTTCTAAAAAAAATAGCATATTGTGATAAAGTTCATTATTTTCCATAATGTAATGATAAAAATTAAACTTTCATATATTTTAGATTCATTGCACACCAACTGAAATATTTCAGGTCTTTTATTGTTTTAATACGGATGATTTTGGCATACAGCTCATGAAAACCCAAAATTCCTGTCTCAAAAAAATCCGACCAATAAAAGAAGTGTTTTTAATACAAAAAAAAAAGTCAACCTTCAAATAATTATGTTCAGTTATGCACTCAATAGTCAATACTTGGTCGGGAATCCTTTTGCAGAAATGACTGCTTCAATGCGGCGTGGCATGGAGGCAATCAGCCTGTGGCGCTGCTGAGGTGTTATGGAGGCCCAGGATGCTTCGATAGCGGCCTTAAGCTCATCCAGAGTGTTGGGTCTTGCGTCTCTCCACTTTCTCTTCACAATATCCCACAGATTCTCTATGGGGTTCAGGTCAGGAGAGTTGGCAGGCCAATTGAGCACAGTAATACCATGGTCAGTAAACCATTTACCAGTGGTTTTGGCACTGTGAGCAGGTGCCAGGTCGTGCTGAAAAATGAAATCTTCATCTCCATAAAGCTTTTCAGCAGATGGAAGCATGAAGTGCTCCAAAATCTCCTGATAGCTAGCTGCATTGACCCTGCCCTTGATAAAACACAGTGGACCAACACCAGCAGCTGACATGGCACCCCAGACCATCACTGACTGTGGGTACTTGACACAGGACTTCAGGCATTTTGGCATTTCCTTCTCCCCAGTCTTCCTCCAGACTCTGGCACCTTGATTTCCGAATGACATGCAAAACTGAGCAACAGTCCAGTGCTGCTTCTCTGTAGCCCAGGTCAGGCGCTTCTGCCGCTGTTTCTGGTTCAAAAGTGGCTTGACCTGGGGAATGCGGCACCTGTAGCCCATTTCCTGCACACGCCTGTGCACGGTGGCTCTGGATATTTTTACTCCAGACTCAGTCCACTGCTTCCGCAGGTCCCCCAAGGTCTGGAATCGGTGCTTCTCCACAATCTTCCTCAGGGTCCGGTCACCTCTTCTCGTTGTGCAGCGTTTTTTGCCACACTTTTTCCTTCCCACAGACTTCCCACTGAGGTGCCTTGATACAGCACTCTGGGAACAGCCTATTTGTTCAGAAATTTCTTTCTGTCTTACCCTCTTGCTTGAGGGTGTCAATGATGGCCTTCTGGACAGCAGTCAGGTCGGCAGTCTTACCCATGATTGCGGTTTTGAGTAATGAAACAGGCTGGGAGTTTTTAAAAGCCTCAGGAATCTTTTGCAGGTGTTTAGAGTTAATTAGTTGATTCAGATGATTAGGTTAATAGCTCGTTTAGAGATTCTTTTCATGATATGCTAATTTTTTGAGACAGGAATTTTGGGTTTTCATGAGCTGTATGCCAAAATCATCAGTATTAAAACAATAAAAGACCTGAAATATTTCAGTTGGTGTGCAATGAATCTAAAATATATGAAAGTTTAATTTTTATCATTACATTATGGAAAATAATGAACTTTATCACAATATGCTATTTTTTTTAAAAGGACCTGTAGTAAAGGTATGCTTTTCTGAACATGGCACATTTCCCTAAAATCTTGTATTCACGTTGCATTTACAGTATGCAAACATACAGTAAACCTGTTTGTTTGACACATATGTTCATATTTTCACGGCATAGAGGAGGTATTATGCATCTTATATGATGCATTTTGTATTTTTGATAGGTTCGGTTTTGATTTTTGGCGTATTTTTTAAAATAATTTTTGATATCTGGTGTGGACTTGGGTTCATGGTAGTTCTGTTTGTGATCTGAAGGTGGCAGTGTATATTCATTACAGAATATAGGTTTTAGTCTATAGTTGCTGTGCCCACATTCCTGTCCAAGCTTTCAGACTTCACTAACCACCCACCATTCCCTAGAGCTTTCTTTTATTGTAGCATCTTTCTTTTTCTCTCTAATGCTCTCTCTCTTTATACATTTTTTCGCAGCATGAATCTATTCGATAAACTCAAAAACATGTCTCTTGAGAGGTCTTATTTACAGTAGGCCTATCTAATATTTTATATATTTGCATGGCCACATGCTCACACTTGATAATTTATTTGTTTTTGTTTGCCTATTTAAACAGGCAAGGCTTTGGAATATATATTAATCAGCAATGTTATTTGAAAAAATAGATTTACTTAATGTCACAAGCATTTTTAGGGTATTAGCCTATCGTCTTACTGTCTGGATTCACTACTGAACAAGAAAGCTCTGACCCTGATTAGGTCTGACAAAAGATTAAAAAACACAAGTTCTCTGTCATTCAACAGTTAACCTTCAAAGAAAGCCTTGTTCAGCTTCCCCTCAATTTACCCTGTTTTATTTGTACAGATGCCTTCATAACATGGAATTGCTCTCAGGAGCTTTGCTCTCTCAGAAACCAAGAAATGTCAAAATCACCATTACTTTGTGTACCAGAACTGGCACCTTTCCTGTCTGTCTGTCTGTCTGTCTGTCTGTCTGTCTGTCTGTCTGTCTGTCTGTCTGTCTGTCTGTCTGTCTGTCTGTCTGTCTGTCTACCAACCAGCCAACCAATCTATCTATCTATCTATCTATCTATCTATCTATCTATCTATCTATCTATCTATCTATCTATCTATCTATCTATCTATCTATCTATCTATCTATCTATCTATCTATCTATCTATCTATCTATCTGTCTATCTGTCTATCTGTCTATCTGTCTATCTGTCTATTCGATCTGTCTGTCTATAACATTTTTTTTTGGTTGAATTTAGACATGTTGTCCAACAGTTACAAGATTACCATTCAACCGTTTGGGGGACAGTAAGATGTTTTTGTTTGGAAGAAAGAATTACAGGTTTTTTTTTTTAAATTCTCTTTGGTACTATTTTCACAAGTGTACATTTTCAAAACTCTTTGTACAAAAATCTAAACCTTATCACACTTGTAACACAGTCATTCTTTCAAAACCTGATCCCATGTATTCGTTACAGTTATACATTTTTAGTTCACATAATAATTTTTTCAAACACAAGATTATTGTAATATGTAATGAGAACATTTGGTTTAGTCAGCGAAACAACAGTATGGTCTTCTTTCAATTTAATTTTAATTTAAATCAACAGCAAACAATGCAAGATACATGTTTCAAATCACCCTTTGTTGCTGAAATAATTACAGTACAGTTGCCACATTAGAAAATACACTTACACTTCCTAACTTATGTTATTGAATTCATGATGTTTGTAATAGGTTTCTATCTAGTGTGTTATCAAAAGCTGTGATGAAGTTATGAAACTGCAATGTTTTGTGCTAGAACAAGAGTTTTGCTGGCAATTCAGTAAATGTTTTCACTGTGCCATATGACTGAATCTATATCGTAGTTGACCTTTACACAGATGAAGGGTGAGTTAAAGTAATGTGGCAGTCTCTGCATGGTAATCTGTTTACAGTATCACATACATACTGTAATGTAAAATGCTGTATTTAATGCCATCTGTCTCCCTTCTACTGATGCATCTCTGATCATTCTGATGTTATAGTCATTGACTGTTTCCTCTCCCTTGTACACTATCCTGCTCTATATCACAAATGGCACATTTCTCTCTCTCTCTCTCTCTCTCTCTCTCTCTCTCTCTCTCTCTCTCTCTCTCTCTCTCTCTCTCTCTCTCTCTTCTCTCTCTCTCTCTCTCTCTCTCTCTCTCTCTCTCTCTCTCTCCTCTTCTCTCTCTCTCTCTCTCTCTCACACACACACACACACACACGAGTGTGCACACACTTTGAACATATGGTGGTTATCTATAAAACACTTATGTAAAAAATAATTCATTACATTTGGTTATTCATATCGTAAATTGCAATACAAAGTTCTATAGGAAACGGTCCTATATAATCAATATCTATAGAAAGCTATGATTCATTGAATAAACATTAAGTTCAGTTCGATTAAATAATAGACACGTATTAAACTGAACGAGAAGAGATGCAAATCAAAAAGTTTGATAGTAAGAGCTTTATGAAAGGCAGTTACTTACTGTAAATACAATTTGTATATAGATGAAAGAGTTATTTTGTGTTGTGAAAAGGATACTTTGTGATTTTGTGTATTGTACTTACAACAATTGAAAATATGCTAAAATGTTTTAAAAAAAAAACTGCACTTTTGAAGATCTTTTGTGTAGACCTTACTTGTGAAAATAGTACCAAAGCGAATAAAAAAAAACCGCAATACCTTTATTCAACAAGGACACATAAAACTGATCAAATGTTCTTTTCATGAAAAAATTCTGGAAAAAAAACTTCACAGTTTACACAAAATACACAAATATATTAAGCAGCACAGCTGTTTTCAACATGATAATAATAATAATAATAAATGTTTCTTGAACACCAAATCAGAATATTAGATTTCTGAAGGATCATATATGACAGAAATTTACACAGGAATAAATTACATTACAATTTAAAAAAATATATATATATTTCACAGTACTACTGTTTTTACTGTATTTTTGATCAAATGAATGCAAACAAAAGAGTCAAAAACATTTTTTTTAAAAAAAATCTTACAGACCCCAAACATTTGAATGGTAGTATATATAAAATTAATAGAAAATAAAATGCTGTTTTGCGTTTTTTTGTTTCACATTTTGATATCCCTTGTTATCTTGCTGCGTTGCTGTGCCTGCGTTCAGTTCCTGTGGTTTAGTTTCCTGTTTACCTTAGTTTCTATAGCTACCCTTGTTCTTGTTAGTTTAACATGACAACTAATCACCTTCTCCTGTTCCTTGGTAGCCTGTTGTTACCCAGTGTATTTATATTCCTGTGTTTCAGTCTTTGTTTGTGGGTCATTGTCTTTACACCTCTATGTAAAGCTGTTGCGTCTCCTGTGTTTCCTGTCTTCATGTTTGAATTATTGCCATCGCCTTCCATTTTGGATTATGTTTCTGTGTCTATTGAATAAAGACTGCTTAGTAACAGATTTACAACTCTCCTTGCACCTGCTTCACCATTACAGATAATGACGAACATTCATAAAGTTCAGCACACCCTTTTATTGACCATTTGATGAAAATGAAAAAGCTTAATAAAAATTACTTTGAAGCATTTTTAAGCCTCAATTTCATTGAAAATGCCAAGTAATGTATGCAGGGGCATTGAAAAGAAAATGAGCCTCTACTGTGAGTGCATCTTTCTGACTGCTCTTTTTGGGACTCTTTATGTTTCGCTGTTTTGTAGTGAAGGACTCAGTATAGGATGCCAATAAAAGAGCTCTGAGATGAAAACCTAATAGCAGCAGCAGAAGGAAGGACACACCCAGAATTCTCTCCTTCTCTTTCCCATCTGAACAGCACAACAATGTAACCCAGGAGGGTCATACGTCTGTTCACTCTTTCTTTCTCTCACATATTTGTTTCTTTTTTATAAACAAATGTTTTTATGCGTTATATGAATCGGTTTGCATGGTTGTACAGATCTCCAGATTTCAAGCTGCTGCAAATTGGTAAACATCCATAGACGACTAAGTAATTGTAAAACAGATTGTGTTATGTGGAAAATGTAATGTTTAGTGTGTCACTGAAATAGTTTGACTTGACTTGAAGAATAGAAGCAAAAGACACACACACACACACACACGCACACACGCACACACACACACACACACACACACACACACACACACACACACACGATCTTGAGTGGAACAGGGAATCAGTGTCAGGGTAAGGGGTCTTCATTTCCAATGCAAATGCTGTGAATCAAAGCATGTTTTTTTCCCAGTGTTTTCATTACTCATACTCTCTTGAAGCAGTTATAATGCTACAATTTAGTGATATATGCTATCTATGCAATTCTATAACCTAAATTCAACATCTGTGACCCAGAATGGATTCATTTTATTCCTGTTTTCCATCTCACCATGGTTACGGGCTCCTGTTTGTGCATAAGTGCGGGATCATCAGTTGTGAACCCATGCTAACTTTAGTGGGTTGATACTATGAGTCATGTAGAGATGACAACATGAACAGCCTGTCTGCTAAACACCAGATCTCATTATCAGTGGACCACAATGCTGCGTAATAACGTTAGGGGTCCCTATGCTTCGATTCAGTGAAATCTCTAGACAAACAAATACATAAGCTTCCTTTGTTTGCACTATTCCACCATTCCACTACTACAACAAAATATTTGTTTGGTGTCGAAGGTCTTGACAATTAACTTAATTTGTTTCAACCTATAGATAAGACTTGATAGACTTTTGGCTGTTCATTTACATGACAACAGCGTTTTGGGGGCCTGAAAATGCAAACTTTTGAAAACGGGTTTCAAAGTGCACGTTTTTGAAAACGATACATTATCATATCAGTGTAAACTACAAAAACCCATATTTGCATATTTGTGAAAACGGTGACATCATGCACATGCATATTATGTGTCAGTCTATAGGCATGTGGTGTTTCTTTACAAAGTGACATCGCCAACTACTGGCCTGCCAGCATAATACAGTGTTTTTAGTCGTTTTCACGGATCCATGCAAGGGATCATCCGTATACGCAAAAAAAAAAAAAAAAAAACGCAAAGGAAAAACGTTTCGGTATTTAGTACATTGTTGTCATGTAAACGTACCCTTAATAGTTTAAAAAAGTTTTTAGGCCACCAAAATACCATTGTTGTGTAAATGGATGGCCAAAACTCATAAAAGGTTTTCCGTTTTAGTTGAAAATGGTGTCGGGTAAATGGCCCCTTTGTTTGCTTAAACCCTCCTCCTCCTCAATTGACTGAGCATAGATACATTTTTGAGTGCAATGCCTACATTTCACAATCAAGGACAGAACCAGTCTCCACCCTACATTTTTTTCGATAATCCGTTAAACTTTGATGTATGTCACAATATGGAAGAAAAGGTCTGTTGCTACTATTGTGACTTTTAATTCATATATTGAAGGGTTTTTTTTTATGTTTATTGTTAGAAAATATTAAAGGGGTCATATCCTCCTGAGACCCAGAAAAAAAAAGTTTTTTGAATTTAGTTTTTTTCCATGTCATCACACTGTTTAGAGCACAATAAACAAATGGTAAAAAAACACATATATAAAATAATATTTTATTCATACGTTATGCTATGTCCTCTGTAGTGGACGCCAGGACTAAGTTGTTTAAAAAATAAAATGACATGAAATTATATGTATAGGCAAAAACAATGGGATTTTTTTTCAATCACCAATAAATTTTGGGGTTTCAGGATTTTTTCAACCAAAATTTGTATAAAAATTATTCTCAACTATGTTATGAAAGAAATAATGGAATGAATTGATACACCATTTTACTTTTTGCAATATGTGGGTAAAATGGCCATAAATTAATATTCCCATTCAATGCAATGTATCTATACACTGTATCTAATTTGCACATTAATGTGTTCTTGGAGCAACATTTAATGAAAAAAGAAGTGTAACAATTGGAGTAATTATTGGCAACATTTTAATAATATCATCTAATATTTCATAGGAATATTGATGTATAATTTATCTCCATATTCACTTGTTGTGTCTCCCAGAATGCCTGATAAACATGATTTTAGTCCTGATGTCCTATACAGTGGACACGTTTGAAATCAATGCCCTGTTCTGTAACAGAAAGTATTTTTTTTTATTTGAAACCCCTTAACATTTTCCTGAGATGTTGTTTTATGAAATACAATTTGAAAAAGTAGTCCAATTTAAATATAATTAAAATATATTATCATATTTCCATAAGAATGCTACATTTGATCACTAAATTAATGTCAGACATTTTTAAAGACCAAGGAGAAGTTGTTTTCATGGTGAAACCTCCAAACATTTGGTATCTCTGAAAAGTCCTGAATGTGCTCTTTACAGGACACCCAGGTTGTGTCATGTGACATGTATGATGTCAGAGAAATTCACTAAAATATAATGTCCACTACAGTGGACAAAAGTCCATTCTTGGGTCCCAGGAGGATATAATGCCATTTTTGTACAAGTTAATATGAATGTTTAGGGTCTAAATGAAAACTTTGTAATATACTTTTATTAAAAATTCTCATTAGTATTTTAAGAAAACACTAATTTTACCTGGTCAAAAACAGCTCTGTTTTCAGCACGCCGTTTCAGTGCATATGCCTTTAAATGATAATGAGCTTCGCTCACTCCGCCCCTCTGTTCTGCTGATGTTTCGACACAACGCACGTGGGTGTTGCCTTGACAACAGTTGAGGGTATATTTTGGAGAGAGAATGGTAGAGGGAGTCTCTGAGGACACATCTGTGCAATCGTATCAGTTTGAACCGGAGTCGGACCGGAACAAGATGACGGCCTTAAAAAGGTTTGACAATTAAGGCTCGAACAGGACGTTTCTGAATGGTTGGTTAACATAATGTCACTTTGATCTATTTTTGTACTGGCAGAGAAGTGAAATACGAACGCTATGTGTTTACTGATGTATAGGTTAGTTCATTGACAGATTGACGTTACAACTAATGGTCATGAGAATTTTTTTTACGCGATTTGCAAAGATTAATATAAAGGTTAATAAAACTTTACACTTACTTCTTCTGGAGGAGCAGAGGGAACATAAATAAGTTAGTTGGTACCGATTCTTTTTTCAGGAGCAGCTTCTTAGCAAAACCAGCTCATACTGACCCTCGTTTATAAAGCAGTCTGGTGAGAAATGATTCGCGCAAACATGAACGCATTGACGTTGATCGTGGGGAATATTCCCTTCGAAAACAAAACTCAGCCACTGTGTCTTCAGCGGTTCGGATTTAGGAACATCAAAATGACTGGTGTGTTCATAATTACACCCAAGAACAGAACACCACAATCGCTTAGTGTTCTAAGCATTCTGCTCCAGCAGATCAACAATGACGGACTATGATGACTGACAGCTCGCTCAGTAGACGGGCTTTGGTGCGGGTCTGTGTTGAAACGCTGCTGTCAATCAACAATCGTGGGAGGGGCTTCCGAGCGCGTGACGTCACACGGTCGAACGGCTCGATTTGAGACGGGGAAAACATATAAGGAGATTAAAACAAAAACACTGGATGGATTTTTATCATTATATGATGGTTGTGTACAGGCACTGCCAACACACATTTCAGTACAATCAACTTGTAAAAGTGCATGTACCATTATATTACACAGACAGTACAGTTAGCGCATACAGACAGCAGCCATCTTGGAAAACAGTCTCGATCAATCGAACCACGAAGGTGAGCGAACAGTACGTGTAGATATTGAAGATAAGATAAATTATATTTATTTTTTTATTTTCTCTGTTGCGTTCAGTGCTTCTCTTATGCGCTCAGTGCTTTCTTCCGGAAACAACGGACCATATGAGATTCCAAGTCACAGTTCAGCTCACGTATCACCGTGTTCGTGGTTTGACTGATCGAGACTGTTTTCCAAGATGGGTCCTGTCTGTATGCGCTAGCTGTACTGTCTGTGTAAAGTATCTTCTTATTAAACTGTCTATACACTTACAAAGTTCTCAATGCTTCGATTTGCATGTAAGGACACTCATTATGCTGCCGTGTTAGTGTGGGGCTAATTTGAGCCTTGTTAATGGTATTAACTAGCGATCTCTTTTTGCTTACTCGATGCCCAATATACTAGCGTTATAAGCTAAACTGTTTTTAGAGATAAAACTCTTTACATTCGATTATCATGAAAACAAATCTCAGGGAACGATTTAGTCTGTACCAATGTGTTATTACACCCGAGGTTCATTTTGCACCGGAGTTGTCCTTTAAGCTTTATTTAGGCCCAAATACTGGTTACCACAGTTACCAATAATAAACATATAAATGAATAGGAAATAAACCAGCTCATATAATATTTATTTTCAGCTCACAAGGTTGATGGTCTACATGTTTAACATTATGTAGGATATAAGACCAGCAAACACAGCACATTGGCTTGATCTTGATTGTGAAGAACTCTGAAAGTTAAATCTTGTAAAGGAGTCTTTCTCTGTAGGCTTTTGTCTTGTAAAATACAGATGTAATTTCACACCGTAGTAAGAGAGAAATTCTACACCCGGGAGAAAAGAGTGAATCATTGATCAATGAAAAAAAGAGGATGGAATGGTAAGATGAGTGGAGGGATGAGAGTGTTATTGATTACGGGTGAGGATGTTCAGAGAATGTGTGTGAGGCACAGTCTTCAGATAACAGGTCTTAGGTAGTCTTACATTCAGGGCGGGATCATGGTTCCAGCAAAGCCCCTTGGCACGTCTTACCCCCCACCCCCCTCAAACTCGTGCTGCCCATGTAATCATACTTTAAGCGACGAGGGCGATTTTGCCCAATAAAATGAGAAGAATGAATTGAGAATGTCTTTTCAATTCCAATTCAATTACTCAATTTAAACTGGGGTAGGATGCGGAACTGCAATTCAAATTTGAATGCAAGGAAGAAGAATTCAAATGAATTGAAATTTAAAGAAATTCAACTGTACTTTTAAATCGAGAAAAGCAAAGTTTGTCAAGACAAGCTTTGAATGTGAAAGAGACCCAGGGGCCCTACAGAACTTGCACTGCACACTACTGTTCAAAAGTTTTAGCAAGATTTTATTATGTTTTTGAAAGAAGTCTCTAATGCTGACTAAGGCTGCATTTATTTTAATTTTAAAAATACAGTAAAACTGTAATTGTCACAGGAGGAGACGGACAGGTTTAGGTGCACACGGTGTTTATTAAAAGCATAGTGGTGGTGGAACAACAGGAACCAGATGATGGTGAGAGGATGGTGACTGGTAGAATGATGATGGTGACTTAGCAAGCGATGACTGAAGTGGATTCTCGGTGCAGGTGACGAGTGAACACGAAGACAGGCGATCTGGATCAGGATGACGGACAGGAGACTGGATACAGGACGAGACGATCTCAGGTGAGTAGATTGGTAAGGAGTCTGACATAAAGCAGTGTATACTGCAACAAGACCAGACAAGGAGTGAAAGGGGCATATGAAGGGTGTGTTGATGGAGTGCAGGTGCAACGAGTCAATACTCTGGTGATTGTGAACGAGTGGGCGGGTCCTGGTGATTGAGTGATGATTGGGGCTGTGACGGTGTGGCTGACTGTGACAGTACCCCCTCCTCCATGGCCGGCTCCTGACGGCCTCTGCAACGGGCTCGACCTTGGGGGGCTGGGCGGTCTTCATGGAACTGGGTGAGTAGCAACGGGTCCAGGATGTCATCCCGAGACACCCATGAGCGTTCTTCTGGACCATATCCCTCCCAGTCGATCAGGTACTCAAGGTGGCCGCCCCGCCGCCGTGAGTCGAGGATGGTATGGACTCGGTACACTAGGTCAGCGACATCTAGAGGAGGAGGTACTTCGTCCGTGGTAGGTTTTGTAGGGGAAGAGAACAGAGGTTAAGTGAAGGGTTTCAGGAGGGAGTTCCTACAACGCGTCAATTCATCCACTTCTCCCGAAATACATTAAAGTAAGTGGTTGGTGAAGTGTGAGAAGAACAGAGGAAATTTTATAGTTACGGAGAACCAGAGGGCAAATATTTCAACCGATAGCTGAGGCATTAAAGTGGCACTGAAATGAGGCACCGAAATCTGCATTTTGATTCGGTCCGGTTACATACCGGTGCCCGGTTTCGGTACCCAACCCTATCGTCGAGGGACCATTGGACTGGGCTGACTACCATGGCTGGTGGGAGAACTGGTTCTGGAGGAAAGGTTTCAGGTTCAGGATGATACAGACGGAAAAAGACATCTGCCTTGCAATTCTTGGTACCGGGTCGGTAGGTCACGGTGAAATCGAACTGTGTGAAGAATAGCGCCCAACGGGCTAGTCGTGGGTTGAGCTGCTTGGCCTCTCGAAGATACTCTAGGTTCCGGTGATCTGTGATGACCTCGAAGCTGTGATGAGCTCCCTCCAGCCAGTGTCTCCATTCCTCCAAGGTGAGCTTGATGGCGAGCAACTCACGATTTCTGATGTCGTAGTTCTGCTCTGCCGGGGACAGCTTCTTGGAATAGAAGGCGCATGGATGGAATCGAGGAGGCTCACCCTGCTACTGGAATAGCACCGCTTCAACCCCGGTGGTAGACGCATCGACTTCGACCACGAATGGGAGTTCTGGATTGGGGTGCACCAGGATTGGAGCGGTCGTGAAGGCATCCTTCAGATGTTGGAAGGCTTCGGTGGCCAAGGGGTTCCAGGACAGAGACTTGGGCCGGTTCCTGAGGAGTGAGGTGAGCTGAGGATTCTGAACTGTAATTCTGGATGAATCTGTGATAGAAGTTGGCGAAGGCTAGGAGTTCCTTGATGGTGACAGGTTGGGGCCAGTTGTGGATGGTGTCCACCTTCCTTTGGTCCATCTGGATACCTTGTTGAATACCTTGTTGTTGGTCGATGATGTACCCGAGGAACTGGACAGATGGTGTGTGGAACTCGCACTTCTCCAACTTGAGACAGAGGTGGTGTTCTCTCAGCTTCTTGAGGACCTGCGTTATGTGGTATTCGGCCAGGTTCCGGGAGTAGATCAGGATATCGTCGATGACGAAGCGTTGGAGGAACTCCCGGAACACCTCATTCATGTAGCCTTGGAATACGGAGGGTGAGTTGGACAGGCCATACAGCATTACCTGGTACTCATAGTGGCCTACCGGAGTGATGAACGCCGTCTTCCATTCGTCACCCTCGCGTATCCGAATGAGGTTATAGGCGCTCCGCAGGTCCAGCTTGAAGAAGATGCGAGTCCCATGGAGCTGTTCCAATGTGGCAGGGACCAGAGGAAGAGGAAAACTGTATTTAACAGTCTGTGCGTTAAGGGCCCGGTAGTCGATACACGACCACAAGCCTCCTGAATGGCCTTCTGTTCCAGGATGGACAGTGGGTAGACTTTACCCTTAGGTGGCGTCGCCCCAGGCAGCAGGTCGATAGCGCAGTCCCATGGCCGATGAGGTGGTAGACGGGTCGCCAAACGTTTGCTGAATACATCCTGGAATGCCCGGTACTCTGGAGGAATTTCAGTTTTACTCTCAGTCTCTGGGCTTTCGACGGAGGTGGAGTTCAACTGGAGACTGGATGAAGATTTCGAGAGATGTCGACAGGTCCGACGTGTACACGGTTTGATCACAGATGACAGACAGTTCTGGAAGCAGGAATCACTCCATTGTAGAATCTCTCCAGAGTTCCAATTGATGGTGGGTTCGTGCTGGGTCATCCAGGGGCGTCCCAGGATGATGTCAGCGGTGGATCTTTCCAGAACGAGATCTCCTCATGCAGTCAGCTGACACGTAGCGTGACTGTGGGGGAGAAGTGGTGGACACGACCACGGTCCAGCGGCTTGCAGAGGATGGTGTGAATGGTGAACAGTGTTTCCTCTGGAGGTTGAGTCTTTGGAGAAGTTGAAGTTCCCTGCAGACCCGGAGTCAATGAACGCTTGCACTGAAACGAGAAGTTTTGGGGTTAGAATTTGGACAGGTGTGCAAGTGAGAGGTGTAACTTTGGGCAGAAACTGGATTGTGCTCACCGCTGGGCGTGGTGGTCGTATCAGGCAGTTGGTGATGTGACCTTTTTCCCCACAATACAGACACAACTGCTGTGTTAGTCTTCTTTGATGCTCAGCGTTGGACAGATGGTAAGTGTCTTCCTGCATGGGTTCTGGTGCTGGAAGGGTGACAGATGGAGAGATGGGCAAATGATGCGAAGCGGGTTGATCCAATATGTGGGCTGAAAGAGTTTGAGAGATACGCACAGCTTTCTGAAGGAAACTCTCCTAACCGACAGTGTCGTCATAAATGACCATCTGGGGGCGCACTTCCGGGTTCCAACCCTGGCGAAAGGCTGTCAACAGGGCCGTCTCATTCCAGCCGCTAGATGCTGCCAACGTGCGGAACTGCAGAGCATAAGCATTTATAGAAGTATAACCATGGCGGAGGTTGAACAGCTGATCAAGGACGGATAATTCTGATGCGGTTTGACCGAAGACTTCCTTGAAGTGACTGATGAAGGATGCCAATGAAGTCGTGACCGGGCCGTTGGCGTGCCAGATGGATTGTGCCCAATGGAGTGCGCGTCCAGATAGCAGGGAAATCATGAAGGCGATACGTGCCAGTTCGGTGGAGAAAAGCTGTGGTTGCATTTCAAAATATAGTGAACGTTGTAGAAGGCACCCACTGCAATCCTCCGCCTCACCGTTGTATGTTGCTGGTCGGGCCATGGGACTGGCGGAGGCGCGGGTGGTGCAGAGGGGAGTTTGCTGAACCGCCTGCACAGGTTCGGCAAACTGATCCGGTGGACGCTCCCCGCTGGTTCCAACAGGACTCTGCATGAAGGTCTGATCTTCTGTCACAAACACAGGAGGAGACAGATTGGTTTAGGTGCACACAGTGTTTATTAAAAGCAGAGTGGTGGTGGAACAACGGGAACCAGATGATGGTGAGAGGATGGTGACTGGTACAATGATGAAGGTGACTTAGCTGACAATGATTGAAGTGGATTCTCTCTGCAGGTGACGAGTGAACACGAAGACAGGCGATCTGGATCAGGATGACAGACGGAAGACGGACAGGAGACTGGATACAGGAAGCGACGATCTCAGGTGAGTAGATTTGTTAGGGAGTCTAACATAAGCAGTGTATACAGCAACAAGACCAGACAAGGAGTGAAAGGGGCATATAAAGGGTGTGTTGATGGAGTGCAGGTGCAACGAGTCAGTACTCTGGTGATTGTGAACGAGTGGGCGGGTCCTGGTGATTGAGTGATGATTGGTGCTGTGACGTGTGGCTGACTCTGTGACAGTAATATTGTGAAGTATTATTACAGTTTAAAACAACTGTTTTCTTATAAAATATATTTTAAAAATATATATATATATTTTAAAAATACTTATATTTTAAAAAGCAGTTTTCAGAAGCCATTACTCCAGTCTTTAGTGTCACGTGATCCTTCAGAAATCATTCCAATATGCTGATTTATATGCATTATTTGAAATGCAGCCTGAGACTTTTTGGCTCAATCCCAATTCACCCCTTGCCCCTACCCCTTGGCCCTACCCCTCCGTTTTGCACGTTCACGTCTAGGGGTAGGGTGTCCCGATTCTTGTTGCGATAGAGGAGTATGGCGAAGGGGTATGGCTACATAGCCCTCAAAACGGAGATCTTTCAGAGGCACACTCCAAAAGGAGGGCTACGAGAAAGTTCCCAGAATGCATCGCGAATCACCAGTGAGATGGCTTCGCAAACGGTTAAAGAAAGTCACAAATGTAAGTATTTTCTTCGTAAAATGTACGATAACCATGGTTGTAATGCTATGGTCGTATCCTACATACAAAAAAATGTATTCAGCATTCGCAGGCGTTGAAGACGTCTCTATTTTCTTGTCCGAGTTGCGGCAGACAAGTGCAGAAAGATGCATACAGCCCATATGACAGAGATTGCCACAGCAGAAGACGGCATCGTTGGCATCGTTGATGACGTATCGGTTTCATGAATGGTTGTTCCATTTCGTAGGGGAATATTTCAACCCCTTGGCCCTTGTAACTCTGTTTTAAGGGCCAAGGGGTACACTCGAAAACAAGGGGATTGAGCCTAAAGGCCCCTGACAGTCAGAGGCCCCATCCATAATCCAGCATTGCTTTCTCTCATTCTTTCTATCTGTCTTCAATCCTGCAGCATTCTGAACCATTCCCGAATTAAATGTCAATGTTCTGCTGACACACAGACAGGATAAGAGAAGAGGAAAAAGCCAGAAATGGCCTTTTCCTTTCTAAAATCAACCCCCTCACTACTATGGCGAATAACAGACAGCTGCCTTACACCCTCACACATGGATATACTGCAGAGTCTCCAATAAGACCAAAGACTCTCTGATGCTCCTTTATGGAATATTACATGAGGGCTTTGAAGTTTGTGAGTGTGAATCACGCAGGGGATGAAACAGTGAGTGGGTGCTGTGCTGGGGACGAGGTATCTTACATCAGTCTCTTCTACACCACACACACACACAAACACACACACACAGTCTACCCCTACCTCTGTAGTGTCTTTGAGTCTGCGATGACTCATATGTCTCTGTACAGCTGTGTACTATATAAAATATAAAAGAGAAAGAGAGTATGTGTGTGTGTGTGTGTGTGTGTGAATGAAAAAGAGAATGAGTGACAGGGTAAAAACACCTTCACGGTCTTGAGGTGGCAAACGCAGCAGTAAAACTGGCTAATTATCAAGCAGCAGACGCAAATGATCATCTTATCATAGTGGGCGTTTGAGGGAATCTGTTTGGAGCCTGCTTCGACTGAGTAAAACACAGCTACACAGCCAGAATATTCAGCACAAAACCCTAGACAGGATTTAACCACCAATGTTTGATTTGTTCCATCCATGCAAGTATCTTTTTTACTTGATACTGGCAAATCCTTTTTAAACACCATACAGACAAAGAATATATATTGCTAAGATGTGTCTCTTTCATAGCTCAAAAGCATTGTCAATAATGTATCAAATCTGAAATTAAAATAGAAACAAATGAGAAAATTGTTGGCATGCAGAAACCGCTATAAAATCAGTTTGGATAGTATTTTCCCGATAATGTGGTTTTGTATATTTTGATATTTTTTTTAAATAATATTTAGATCTTGCAGACTGGTATCTTGAAAAATCAATCTCGATTTGGTCTCCATTCAGTCTCATTCCTGTCCAGGAGAAACTTTTGAGATATTATTTGAGACCTTCAAAATAATAACCCTGCAAAAATAGTTTTCTTATTTCTTTTTGACTTACCTGCCACAGTGCTAATGACAGATCCCAGGAGGGCATGGACGGCCAGAATGGGTGAGAAGAGAAAAACAGCACCCAAGATAAGCAGAGATGGGCCTAGAGTGTCACATGCAAAGATCTGCCCCACGCCAAGCACCACCCCCTGCAGGAGCTGATGGAAAATATAAAATATTTTTCTTTCATGCTCTATTTCCTCATATAGAAGCTGGAAGCTGAGGACATGTATTTTTCATAGTCATTATCTAAATTATCTTAAATGTGTATCCCTGCTAACGGTTGTTTTGTCAACTTTTGGAAGTATGCAAGCATAGATACAAATTTATATTTATACTGATATCTCCCATATTAGGTCAGTTGCATTAGTCATTTGCTGACTCTGGCGAGATATAATATGAGCTAATTTTAAATGCCTATTTTAATGGGCTTTTAACTCTGCTTCTTTTACATTGAATATTTATGAAAGTGGGAGATAAAAACAGATACAAAATAAATATAAAAGTTATTTTCCATTATTTCTTTCTGCTCTATGCACCAGTCATTACTGGATCAAGCTGTCTCCATGGAGATGTGATAAAAGCACCAGATACAATTTAGAGCATAAATATGTCGGCTATAAACAGCCCATAATAGTCAGTTGCTACAGTGTGCCAGAGAGTGGATCAGCCCATCACAACCTAATGCCATGCAACAGACCAGAGTAATGCAATAAATACAATCATCATCATGACATAAAAGATCTAAACACACACACACACACACACACACCTCAGGATAGATGCAAAATGGAAGGATGATGAAGGTAGATTGAGGAAGGAATCTGCATTGTGTGTGCAGATAAAGGAGGTTAAAGAGGCAAAACAGGAAGATGACAAATACAAAAGTCAGAGAGAGCTACAGGGAATGAGAGGCAGAATATACAATAAAACCTAATCAAAAAGATGACAGGATATTTTAAAAGCATGAATGGCAAATCATTTGCTTTTGCCTTTTCACATCACTCTCTCATGTTGCTTCCATTCTGTTTCATCCTCTCACCTGTGGAACATGTAGTTGGGTGTGGTTGGTGCTCTCTGGCGCCCCTGGTGGCTGGGCAGGATAGTTTGGAAAATAGGGGTTAGAAGTGCCAGTACAGGCCAAATACAACACGATGACTGTGTTAAAGGGGAAGACGCTAACTGGTAAATCCCAGCGTTCCAGAACAGGAGCCAAACTGCTGGAAAGAAAAGTTCTAAGACAGGAGAGAAAAAGGGTTGTTTGGGTTTGGGAGGGTCAGCAATTATTTGTATATGTGAATATGTGACAGAAAAATCTATTTGGTATCAATTAATTTGCTCTTACGTTGTAGCTCCACCGAGACACACAGGCAGCAGAAGCCACCAGTACCAATCTCCAGCAGAGCTGAACACTCCCATCAGCAGAGCCACCAGCATTCCATTAAAACCATGAAGGCCACTGGAAACCTCCTCCCTGCAGTCACACACACAGGGTAGGATCACATGTGAGATTGGAAAATGCACTCTGTAGGCAAGGGCGTGGTTAGCTGGTGCCTGCTTACATCACAGGGCACCACAACTTCCAATAGGAAGATTCAACTGCAGTAGTCACCGTTCAACCTGAAGAGGGCAGCACTCAGACGTCTTTACGCCATATATTGTAGAATTAAAACACTTTATACTCAGATGTCAAAAAAATTACTTGAATCAATGAACAGCATTAATAAAGCCTCAGTCTTACAGATCATTAACTAAAAAAAGTTGTTTTAGGGTTTAGTTACCCTTTAATTCATCAGTAAAAAACACCTCGACCAGTTCAAGTCCGAATCCAGAACGAATGACTCTTATTACGGGCCGGTTCTATTTAGTGAATCAGTAACATACAGCAGCCTAGAGCGGGAGTGCATTTTGATTCCCGAGCGAATATCTCGTATGTCTGATTCTTTTTAGTTAATCAGTAACAAACATCGCGACCAGTGAAGTCCGATTCCCGCGTGAATGACACTTATGAGCCATTTCTTTTTAGTGAATCAACAACATCAAAAAGTGTGTGTGAACACAGGCTTCAAGAATTATTTTTTTTTGGTACCTGTTTGTTAAAAATCAGTTGTCAAAACATCACTCATCTAGACTGCAGCTGTAAAAGCATTTTTCCCCTCTGAGGTTTGTTTTTTTAGTTGTGCATCTGTTTATTCTTGTAATTGCTTGCGCTTTTGTGCATTCTGTTGTGTATAATATGCATAGGCTACTATATGGTTTTTATTTGTTTTTTGTTTTTGCTATAGGCATGTCCTTTGTGTTTTATTCATGCATGTTTTGGTCTATGTGTATGCTTTTGTGCATGTGTGGGTGTGTAATTCCTCACCAGTCCTGTCCCAGCATTATAGCTGTGAGGGTGGAGGCCAAAAGGCCGAGCATCCCCAGCATAGCCTGCCAGGGACTCTCCAGCAGCAATGCTGCCAGAATCAGAGCTCCACTCAGGGGGTTGTTTAGCAGAATCACCCGTGAGATCCCACGTAAACACCACTCAGAGAGCTGCAGCAGGAAGGATTTATCTGGGAGAGAATGTAGGAGAAGAGGGAAAGAGATGGAGAGAGATACATAGAGCGTTAAAGGGATAGTTCGCCAAAAAGAAAATTTCTGTCATCATATTTCAAACCTATAGCTTTCTTTTTTCTGTGGAATACAAAAAATGTTTAGCAGTATATCTGTCAATGTCATTGTCAATATGTATTAGATATTGCAGGTCTCTTCACAAAGAATGTGGATGTGCCACAAAAAAGCACCACAAAAGCATCAAAGCCTCAAATGTAGACAATTCATGCAATATGTTCCACACCTTCTGAAATTTTGCCTTGAAAAGCTTACTTGACAGCCATGGTCACCGTTCACTTTCATACTTTCATTGGTTAGATACATTTTTATTCCACTGAAAAAAGAAAGTCATTTCCATGTTCTCTTCCTGTTTAGTTCAGTCTCTCCTTGTTGTCGTATTAGTTTTTATAGTTACCGTCATTAATTACACTTGTCTTTACAGTAACTATCATTGATTTCTCTGTGTATTTAAGCTTGTGCTTTTTAGTTGTTCTTGGCTAGTCGTTGTTTTGTGGTGGATCGTTCCTAGATGTTCCTGTCTAGTCATGTGGAGTCTTGTCATTAAAAGCATGCGTGCAAGTGGATTCTCTCTCTGCCTCGTCTCTCAGCAAACATAACAGACATGAGGCTGTGTAAATGACATGAGGTTGTGTAAATTTCCTTTTTTGAGTGAGCTATTGCTAGCTATGCATGAAATTCACATAAATCCATGCATTCACACAACCCTCTGATCAGTGTTGGGGGAAACGCATTAAGTAACTTGAGTTACCTAGTAAAGTAATGCATTACTTTTAAAATTTACAACAAAATATCTGTTACTTTTTCAAAAAAGTAACGCAAGTTACTTTGTTTTACCATTTATTGACTCCTTTTAAATAATACATAAACTTTAACTACATTTATCAACAAAAATGATGTGTGCAATGTGCATCCATGCAAATTTGATAGTTCAGCATAGTTTTCTTAGTTTAAGTAATTGTATCATGCTTTTTATTTTCAGAAAAAAACAATATTTTCATATAAGCTGTGAACTTATAAACTCCTTTACTTTTACATTCAAAAGTACTGGTACATTATATTGAGCTAAATGTTGTGTACTGTAGGATGGTGGTCTCTTACCCTGTATGTGAGTGTGTAATTGTTTCATTTCTCCAGTGCAGTACAGCAGGGCACCGATGACACGCTGTTTTAGGCCTCCGGGCTGCTGTGGTGTGTTTTTTTCCAAAATCCACATGTTTCCAGTTGAAATCATGCATCTACTAGGGAATTTCAGACTGAACTCTCTGATAATCGCACTTCCACTTCCTTACTTCCACTGTCCTCGCCCCTTTTTCTCACCCTCTCCCCAGTCTTTTTCTTCTAGACATTGTGATTTCTGTTCTCTCTCTACTTCCCCTGTTCTCTCTTGACATGTGAAGGTTAATGTTATATCTTTTTTAACTCATGTTCTGCACATTTGCCCTGGCTGGGCAGATCCGGGCAAAGTTAATCTGTAGCATCTTCTGTCTTCCTCAATCATTCACATTTCTGTTACCCTTTCTGTTACATTTTGTTACACAAATTACCATGTGAAAGAACGGTGTACTGCATTAATTATGTTTTTTGTCATCTATCACTTCAAATCAAATCAAATCAATTTTCTCCTTTTTTATTTTTATCTGTTAAGCTGTTAAGCTATTTTATAGGCATCATTTCGAAATAGATAACGCAAAACGAATGATGTAATACACAACATAGCTCCTCTTTAAAAATGAATAGACATTAAAAAGTAAAAGAACAGAATTAGAACTACACCTGTGTATTTGCATTATGTAATCAGCAGGCAAGAGGGTTCAGTGTTTGGGCATGTCTGTTGCATAATAAAAGAGTGTTGGCTGAACAAAAAGAGATTTACTTTCAACGTAAAAGGGGTCGGAGAGAAAGCAATTTGTAGTCTAACTGAGTCTGTCCACAAATGTTGTAAACCTGTTTCTGTTTGGAGCTGAGGGAGGTGGGGTTTGACAGACAGACAGACAGACAGACAGATAGATAGATAGATAGATAGATAGATAGATAGATAGATAGATAGATAGATAGATAGATAGATAGATAGATAGATAGATAGATAGATAGATAGATAGATAGATAGATAGACAGACAGACAGACAGATAGACAGACAGACAGAGAGACAGACAGACAGACACAGAGAGAGAGATAGATAGACAGACAGACAGACAGACAGACAGACAGACAGACAGAGAGATAGATAGATAGATAGATAGATAGATAGATAGATAGATAGATAGATAGATAGATAGATAGATAGATAGATAGATAGATAGATAGACAGACAGATAGACAGACAGACAGAGAGACAGACAGACAGACACAGAGAGAGAGATAGATAGATAGACAGACAGACAGACAGACAGACAGACAGACAGACAGACAGACAGACAGACAGACAGACACAGAGAGAGATAGATAGATAGATAGATAGATAGATAGATAGATAGATAGATAGATAGATAGATAGATAGATAGATAGATAGATAGATATTATTAAATAGATGACTTAGTGATGTTGAATCATAGAGTGCCAGCAGAAACCAGACAGAAATACAAAGACACCCACATAAGCACAGAGAGGGAAAGCAAAGGTAATTGTCCAGCCCTTCCCTTCTGATAATGTTTACGGGATATTTGTGAATTGCATAAAAATGTGCTCTACTGTGGCCTTGACAATCACAATCTGTTTGTACAGCCAAAGAAAACCAACTCACAGTCAGGCCTGCATGAAAATAAAGTAGGTGTATAATTTTTAGGCATGCATGTGAATGATATGTTTTCCCCAAACAGCTTTCATTTCTGCATATATGTAATATCAAATAAGCAAATATATGCTGGTGTGCGCAGAGTTGTTATCCAGTCTCTCTCGTTCCCTCCCTTTCTTACAACTTTTTTTTAAATCTTTTTTTCAGTCATCCATTTTTCAGTAAGTGCATATGTGTGTGGGTTGAGGCAACCCAGAAGCACACACGCCCTACCATTGATTGATAGTCACCCTGACTCAAAGTCTCAGAGGTCTCACTGATGAAGAGATGGATGGAGTGAAATGGGGAGAAGAGAAATCAGAGTATGCAATATCGAGTAGAAAATGCTAGAGAAAACAAGGCGATAAATGTGAATGTGATATATTGAGGCTAGTATGCATTTTGCACATGCTAATGATGGCTCACTGTTCTGTGTATATGGGTGTGTGAAGCCTTTTTGAATGACACAGAGGACATTGTGATCTTGCGATTTGGGTGCCATTATCCTTGCATGGACAAAACTGGTCGATGCTTGCTCATTTACAACGTCTCACACACACACACACACACACACACACACACACACACACACACACACACACACACACACACACACACACACACACACACACACACACACACACACACACACACACACACACACACACACACACACACACACACACACACACACACTAATTAAGGATGCACAGACTGTCTGGCCAGTTGTAGATTGTTAGCTCCGCATGTGGACTCAATTATCTGGCTGTGTAGTGCAGTGGCCTCGTGATCTGTGCACCAATTCACCCCACCCACAGAGCTCTGATCTGGGTAAAGCTGCCGTGGCCTCTGTTGAAGCTGGATGTGTTATTTTCTTAAAGGGACAGTTCACCCAAAAATGAAAATTCTGTCATTTTACTTACCCTCTCTTCATTCCAACCCCATATGACTTTCTTTCTTCTTTGGAACACAAAAGAAGATATTTTTAAAATGTCTCAGTGGTTTTTATTATTATTCATACAATGAAAGTCAACTTGGTCCATTGTTGCTTTGGACATTGCATATTACTGATTATGATTGCATAATACTTTCTTGTTTAACAGGTTATTTGAGTGATAAAGTATGTTTACAAACTGTTTAATACATACAAGGTAATACAAATTAAATATGAATTAAAACTAAATTAATTAAATAAAATGAAATCCATAAACCGATCCCATGATGGGAAACACTATGAAGTGCCTGAAAGAACCCTTTAAAGTTCTATATAGAACCCTTTCTTCTAAGAGTGTACAGTCCTTATGCGGCAGAGAAACAAGCGCGCAGCCATCTTTAGAATTTTGTGTTTTGTGTAGCTGTGTATATTTCTATGGCATCACTGTTGGAGAGAAATTTGCTCGTGAAGTGGATTTACCCATTGTAGAGTTAATGTAAGCGGATGTCATAACAAATCACAGTTTACCAGGAAGATTTTAAAATGAGAGGTTCATAAATAAATCCGTAAGATCTTACCTTCATGCTGTGGAAATACAAACCGGATGACAGAACACAATGAGCACCGTGCCAAAAAGGGGCGGGGCTACATAAGGTCTATAAATTCTAATCCATTCAGAGTACTTTGCTGTAGTGCAGTGGAGGCTTTGGATTTAATATGAAAGAGAAGCACACGGATACATTAAACATCCCTCTATATGAGACATATTCTTCATCCCTCTATGTGTAAGTGTGTGTGCTTGTATTGAGGATTGTGGGTGGTGTTGGTGTAACCAGCAGCCTCATTTCGTAAGACTGCTGAGATTCAGCATGTACACACACACACACACACACACACACATACAATATATATATTCCTCAATGTCACTGATTGAATAAGCAACAAGCATGCACCTTAAAGGTTACACTGACACACCCAGACAAATGACATTGAGAGCTGTAAGAGTCTAGTTCCATTTTATGGATATAGCTAAGCAAATATTATTCTGCATTGTGTGCTTCTTGGAGACTCTTTAATGTTCTTTTCTTTCCTTTCCAAGAATCGATGTGCTTGTTTTTTGATTCCTGCACTTAACTTATATAACTCCATATTGTAAGGTCATAGATTCCTATATGATGTACTGTACTTGTAGTTTGTTTTTGCAGGGTAAAAGATTCCTTCACCCAACAACATGAGGGTGAATAAATTATGGAAGAATTACCTCTTTTTTGTTTAATTTGGATTTTACTATACTAACTCAAAAGTTTTAAGATGGGAGACAGAGCTGAGTTTTGTGAGTTATTTGACTTTGCCATTTAGTTCCACTTCCAGTCTTTATGTCCTTTTAAAGGTCGGTCTTGCTAGAAGCAGCAAGCACAAATTAGGTTCCACAAAGTACAAGGAGGAGATAAAGAAGGGAAGCTGGGCTGGCCGATTAGATCTGAGGCTGATCGATAGAGGATATATGATCCGGTTCAGTTTTCAGCAGCAGAGAGAGACTAATGTTTGCAGAGAGAAAGAGAGAGAGAGAGAGCAATAATGAGTATGAGTGTGTGTGTGTGTGTGTGTGTGTGTGTGTGTGTGTGTGTGTGTGTGTGTGTGTGTGTGTACCTGGTATTCACATTATGGTCCCCACAAGGATAGTAATACCAGTAAATTTAGTTATAATACAGTTTATACAGTATAAATGTGTGTGTGTGTGTGTGTGTGTGTGTGCGTGTGTGTGCGTGCGTGTGTGTTCCTGGTATTCACATTATGGTCCCCACAAGGATAGTAATACCAGTAAATTTAGTTATAATACAGTTTATACAGTATAAATGTGTGTGTGTGTGTGTGTGTGTGTGTGTGTGTGTGTGTGTGTGTGTGTGTGTGTGTGTGTGTGTGTGTGTGTGTGAGAGAGTATAGTTTAAAGAATGTATGACATCAGCTGAGCTGACTAATGCCTGTTCTCTTCAGATGATCACAGGAAGATGAGTTTAGCAGGAGAGAGCAGAAATAAGATATGGATATGGATAGAATGAGAGTGAGATAGTGTGAGAGGAGATAAATTGTTCAAGAGAGTCTTTTAGCACAAGAGGAAACTGAGAAAACGGTTTAAACCCTGCTTAACTTTTCTGCCTTCCCCAATCTCTCTTTATCTTCCTCCCTATCTATTAACTGAAGTTTCTTTTAACATAGTCTTAGCCTCAGACAACACATCCATGGACTGACTGCGGTAGATGCACTGGTCGTTTGCTGCATATTGCACAATTTCTTTTTCATAATTTAGGAATAAAAGGCCATATTCTACCCTGACTTTAGCCCTCTGATTTGAACATTGTTTGAAGGGGCGTGTCTGTTTTGAAACTTCACTGTAAACACCGACTGCTATGACTGGCTAGCATTTTTGCATTCAATTACAGCGGTCGAGATTAACTAATCGTGAAGTGTTGATTATAGCATTATATTTAGTTCTAAAGTTTGCCATTGCATGAAAGGTTTCATCACTGAGCCTTGTAGCCGATGACAGACATGTCTGTTGAACACATGAATGCAATGATCTTGTCACTGCAACTCGATTTCTGCACTCTGAAAACACAATGCAAGTAGAGATTTATTGTGCAGTGTAATAACGGGAGTTTTGAAGTCCAGAACTCGCGCTGTGTGATTGACAGCTCCAGCGTTTATAAAGGGAGAGTTCTTTGATCGCTTTCTGTATGTAATTTAATTACACTTTAAATAACAGATTATTTTCCTGCTACCTGAAGTTGACTGTTTCCCATGATTTACCAAAGAATCCTCAGTGTATAAACAAATAATGCTCTACTACAGAGACATTCACATGGTTGAAAATAAATAACCACTTTCCTAGCATTAGGATCCTTCAGAAGGTAATGCTATTTTTAGTCCAGTTATCCTGCATCTCTCTTCTCATCTCACCTCACGCCAGTGGGCGGGGCCAAAGACGTGATGATGTAGAAGTAGGCCTTTATCTGATTCTGCAGAGGCGGTCTTTCGTCGCACTATTACGTCATAATGTGACAAAATGAGTCGTCTTCTGAGCTTGGTTTCAATGAAAGCTGTTTTTGGACTATAAGGAAGTTTTGAGTTCTGAAACTTTACAATGACCTCTTACACATCAAAAGATCTAGGAAAATTCGATTTCTCAATTTATGACACCTTTAAAGTCACATATAAAAAGTTATTAAAATGCCTTTTACAAGGTTTTTGCAAGAATAGTGCAACCTTTGCAAGAATGGCAAAGATTTCCTTTTGCAAGAATTGTTTTAAATGTATTCAATTTATGTCATCATTTGGCAATGGAATTTAAAAAAAATTCTGTTCTTTAAAATTGTTTTCCTTAAATAAATCCTTGTGATCCCAACTCACAGATCAGTATCAGAACACAGGGCAGATCAGCCTTGGAGGGCAGCCTAGGGTCCAGAGTGTTCATGTAAATGCAGAGGTGGACAAAGTACACAACTTCCTTACTGGAGTGAAAGTACAGATACTACTGGTCAAATATTACTGTTACAAGTAGTAAAGTAAAGTACAAGTTGTAAAGACCGATTTTTACATAAGTAAAAGTACAGAAGTACTCGTTTTTAAAAGTTCTTAAAGGAGCATTGCGGAAGTTCTGAAATTTCTTACCGTTACTGACACCAGTGGCCGTTAGAGAAACTGCAGCCAGTCTCATGCTCGTTCTCGGTGCACACGCTCGCACGCTCGTTGGCCGCACTAGATAAGGTTTTTTTTTTTTTTTTTTACGAGGAGTTTCCGTGGGTATCTGGATTGTGCTGGTCGCTGGTCGAGTCCATTTGAAACACTCCTGCTAGCGATTGCCGCTGCTTACTAATGGCTGCCGTACGGATGTAAGCCCAAGTAGACGAGAACGCGCATGATGTCACATTTTGTGAATTTTCACGCCAATTCGGACCCGACTCCTCCACAGACAATTGAGCCTACAGACTGATAGAGGCAACCGTGGTGGACAGTCAAGGTGTCATTTTTTCTATTACATTATGGTTGGCTCATAAATGTACAAATGAAGACTCTATCTTAAAGATTTTTTTAAGTAAAAACCTACACATAGCCCCTTTAAGCATTAAAAGTAAAAAGTAAATGTCAATGCATTGTTTTATTATTGTTGCATTGTTGTATGTAATACTTACAGTACCTTATGCCTCTGAATCTATGCCGGCCTACCCTCATATCAATATCAAATTTATTTCTAGAACACAGTTCCAGTAGTGGGATTGAATGTGAGATTGAATAATTGTACTCAATAATGTCCACAATGGTTTCGGACCCCACATGGCTGTTCCCTCATCAAATAGTGCCCTATTCAAAGTTTTTTGGCTTTTAGTATGAATTTGTTAGCCTTTCTGTTATCAAGTGTGCTCCAAAACAATGACAAAATTCGAAAATCAGGTGGATGTCAGAATCCAACGCCAGATTGACATTAATCTCCAACGTTTGACAGACATTGTATTGTGTGAATATATAGGTGTATTATTTTTTTATTCCATTTTTTTTTATTCGACCTCTGTGTAGGCTAAATGGAGAAGCCAATAATTCCTGAGTTGTGTTCATTTTCTCTCTCTCTCTCTCTCTCTCTCTCTCTCTCTCTCTCTCTCTCTCTCTCTCTCTCTCTCTCTCTCTCTCTCTCTCTCTCTCTCACTCTCTCTCTCTCTCCTTTCATCCCTTTCATTTTTCTGCTACATGGTAATGTGCTTTCCTTGGAAGCGTTTCTGTCTGGAATTCAAATCACACACTATCATTATCACAAGACTTATTTACCATTTATATGTGTGTGTGTGCTCAGCTGTTTGTGTGCTGGTACACCATCCATCATGTCTACCAGCGTTTTGTGGGCGCAGCAACAATTTGTCATGTCACACTCCTGCCAGTTTGATTTTGGCCCGCCGGGCATTTCTCCGTGTCACGACTGCTCCCTCTTTTTCTCACTCCCTCCATCCATCCTCCCTCCCTCCTTCATTCACCTTCTCCGTCTCCATAACAACCAAAGGAGTTTAGCCTTGACAGTTTGGGGGAGTGGTGTCTTTTCTGAGCCGTGTTCAGAAATTCATACTCACACAGTCTCTCAAGTGCAACTGCTCAGTCTTATTCACTGAGGCTATCAAGAAAAACTCCCTTGCCTATAGGCATCTGACACACACACACACACACACACACACACACACACACACACACACACACACACACACACACACACACACACACACACACAGCTTAAGGTTGAGTATTTTTGATTATATTTGTGCTGATACCTGCTGAAGTGGGATGGGTTCATCTCCGAAAACTGGGTCATGGGTCAGTGAGACTAATGTGTGTGTCTGTGTGTCTGGTCAGGTTTTGTCAACATCTTGAGGACCAAATGTCCCCACAAGGATAAAATCACCTATACGCTGTGTTGAGCAGCCAACAGTCAACAAGGAAGATGTCTTAAAGGGATAGTTCACCCAAAAAGTTAAATGTCATTTTTTATCACCCTCAAGTTGTTCCAAACCTTTATGAATTACTTTCTTCTGTTGAAAGCAAAAGATGATATTTTGAAGAATGTTAGTAATCAAACAGATGGGCCCCATTGACTTCCACATTTGTTTCCATACTATGGAAGTCAATGGGGTACATCAACTGTTTATGCCCACATTCTTCAAAATATCTTCTTTTGTGTTCGGCAAGGTTTGGAACAACTTGAGGGTGAGTAAATGATGACAGATTTTCTTTTTTGGGTAAACTATCCCTTTAATAAAGATGATGTATAATGAATATGTAAAAAGCCGGAAAGATTTGTGTGAGATTTAGACAATAGTTATTCCTACATCTGCAGCTGAACTCTCTTATGCGAATTTATTTGATCAAAAATACAGTAAAAAATATAAACTATTTGTAAAAATGTAAAAAAGTAATTTTGTCAAAAAATAATGTTGTCTATTTTAATATAATATATAATTTATTCCTGTGATTGCAAAGCTGAATTTTCAAGTCATTACTACAGTCTTCAGTGTCACATGAATCATGATCCTTCAGAAATCATTCTAATAGGCTGATTTAGTGGTCAAGAAACATTTTCACAGTATTAATGTTTTCACTATATTTATATATATAAAATTTATTTTTCATCTGCCATCTTGGATGTTGCCAAAGACATTTTTAGCCAAAATGAGTTACTTCAGAAGACAGCATTTCTTTTAACCAACAATTTGAGACAGTCTTTACATTTATGCTGTCTAACTATATTTAACTTGTTACATCCAACCATCAGTCCATTTGCAGAGTTCTATGTTGTTTATAAAAGTCCTCATCTAGCCAACAGCTATAGAAGGACTCATCCAGTCAGTAGCAGACAGAGGACCTCATGCAAATGAATTCATATCCTGACACTCTTGTAAAAGGTCTCCAATTAAAGCTGTTATTTATATATTTCTTTGAGAGTGTGTGTTGGGAAAGAAGAATGTGAGCCCTTTAAAAGATGCTGTGGTTCTTTAATTGTCATTGCTGTTGAAGGTCATGTAGTTTTAGCTTTATGAGTCAGCAGGGGCCCATCATGCACCTGGACACATTCACCTGTTATTAAGGACATTTAGGCCAGAAAATGGTGAATCAATTTAATTCAGATTTTATTCATGATGTTCCATTCATCCAGTTTGTCACTTTGACTGTTTTACTTTTTTATAGCCATGCAGCCCATTTCAACCATTTCAAAAGCACTTCAGATTCCCAACAGAAAATGCACGGCTCTTATAGAAAATGTTTTCTTAAAGTCATCATGAAATCAAAATGGACAATTCTTATTTTTTTATGTACTGCAGTATTTATCAGAGATGATTTATCCTAGCCTATATCATTATTTGTTTTTACATTTTTATGCCCTCGTTATCTTTAATAAAAATATATCTTCCCCTCCCTATTCTCTTCTCTGATGACGTGTTTACTGGCATGAGGGCAGGACAACCTGAGATTTAACCTGAGATTCAACCTGACATGACATGATTCAACGATCCAATCAATTCCCATTCCACAAAATTCCAAAATCCACAAAGTCTCGTCCTACATTTAATACATAATAATAGGGAAGAAAATGCCATCGCAACTTATGTTTCATGCCGACTTCAATGGCACACAACAGAGTTTTTTTTTTTTTTTTTTTACTCATCCTGAGGCATTATGATACAATTGTAATTATGATTTTTTTCCCGATTTGGCTGGAAATGTAATATTTTTTTATAAACACATAAGGTTTAATTGCTCATATGACATATTTTCATAATGTAATGTAAAATGTTCCTCGCAAGTGACATGCAATGTTATGTATCAACCACAGATGGCGATAGAGAGACTAGAACTTTACCTTTAAATAAAGTGGATACAAATAGCCTACATGGATTTCCCGGCAACGTCATCACTGCTTGCGCACGCAACCGGGAGGCAGAAAAAAGACGTGTTTCGTGGTTTCGTGTAGTAGGCTAGTAGGCTAGCATAGTGGTGGTGTCTGTAACGTAAACAAGCGTAACGTAACTTATATAAAAGTAAATTCGGGCTGTCCAGTAGATGCTGCTCTGCTAACATTGGCTATTACATTAGCTTAACATGATAATTCATTCATCACAGTAACAACTAATAGATACAACTAAAAGCACATTTTATTGAGTCAGCAGTTATATACAAACAATACAAACAATAAGGAAAGCTTCAATACTTAAGGTTGTTGCAGTAGCGGACCAGCTCACCAATCTGGCTTTCTGCCTCTGGTATGCCCAAGCACCCTGTAATATTTGTAAACAGGAAACCCGTGTATACACCTCTGCATCTCTCTTTTTTTTTCTCACAAATTCACTAAATCAACTTTTTATAATGTAGGCCTATCTCACTTATATCTTTCTCTGCTTTCTAGTTCACAGCAGGTGATCTCACACTCAAGCAACAGTGAGCACAATAGTTCCATTTCTGCTGATCTGAAACAGTTTTCCTTTTTCATTTTAGGTAATAATCGATCTGAATAGATGATGCAGTGCCTTACTAAGCATTCTAGGTTGTATTCTCTCCTGAGCTTGTGATGACAGTCTCCGGGGAGATTCGCCTGTGAATGAGAGTGTGTCTGTTGTGTGTGGAGAGGTTTGGGTGTCAATAACGAGGCAACAATAGAACAAAAATAGAATTTGTGTATTTCACACATTTTGTGTCGTCAGTGAGTTTTACTCAGAATACCTCAAGGCACTGCTATGTGTGTCTGCTCTTCAGCCCAGTGGCTTCTCTGGTTTATTCTTATTTTCATCCATTTAATAATTTGTTTCTTGATGAGTCAAACTTTAGAGGGTGCAAGATGATCGGTCCTTTACATGCAATTTGCAAGGAATCACATCATTACCACATGGCACAAGTCGATTGGCCTCTGATGATTCTGCAGCCAATGAGATTGCTTGCTCAACATTTAAATAGTCTGGTTCATTGTTTGCTGTAAGCTAGTCGTGCTGTGCATCAGAGTTCTCTGAAACCATCCACCTCCCCCAGCTCCACCTGCCTAAATCTGCTATGGGATTTATCTATGCCTATTTATGCAGCAGCATCATATCTTACATGCTCACATCAGTGCTTGAATTGGGCCGGTACGGACCGGTATCTGCACTTCTATATTTTAATCAGTAGAGTACCCTCACTTTTTCTTGCGTACTGGCACTTCTCACATGTTGCTGAGCACTCACACACCGAAACATAGAATCCGGCTATTAATTAATATCGCGTGTTCGAAGCTTTTATAAGCTGTACGAACTGACCGGGTCAATTATCTGTGCAATATGACTGTGACTGAAGCCCAATTGTTTAAATTTTGCATGAGTGGCGCGTGAATCACCTTAGGCGAGTTCACCACGCTCTCCAAAAGTGTGATCAAATTTGCACTAGCCGTTCCTATGCGACGCTGATGATAAAATGTGCAACCCATTTGAATTCTATTGAGAATGTAGTAAAACGCTTCAGAGAAAGTCAAACATGATCTAAAACAGCCACTAAAAAGACTGATGAAAAAAAGGGGAAAACATCATCCTGCACTAACATTATTAATGGCGCTTTTCCACTACACAGTACCAGCTCGCCTCGGCTCGGCTCGACTCGACTCGACTCGCCTTTGTTTGGTTTTCCACTGTGTAAAAGTTGTACCTGTACCTGCTTTCGGGTACTTTTTTTCGTACCACCTCCGGCGAGGTTCTAAGCGAGCTAAGGCGATACTAAAATGTGACGTGAAAACAATGCCGACTGCTGATTGGTCACAGAGAATCTGCGTCATCATTGCACGCGCCAGATGGAGTATCCAGAATAACCCCGCCATTTTTAAATAGTTTGGCCAGAGATAGTTACTAAACTTACTACTATTATTATGGCAACTCGGAAGAATACGCCGTGGTCAAACGAGGAGGCGCAGACATTCCTTTGTTTGGTTGCCGAAGAGAGGATCCAGCGAGAGCTTGATGGGGCAACGAGGAACGAAAGGCGTCGCTATGACGACCGGGTACTATTTGTGGCAGTACTTTCTGCAATGGAAAACGGAGCGAAAAGCGAGCCGAGTCGAGGCGAGCCAAGGCGAGCTGAGTCGAGTCGAGCTGGTACTGGTAATGGAAAAGCGCCATTAGAAAGCTTTTTCTATTGTATTTATTGTGTTGTACAATTTATAATAGATAATCTCTGTTAAGGGAATAGATTTTTCAGTAAAGATTTATATTACAACTGTGGCATGTTGTAGCTATAGTTTCTAAATGCGTAGGTTGCTATTTTTCATAACAAATGCTATAGATAAAAAAAGTTAACATTGGCCTAAGCATGGTAATGAGGAGCCATCAATAGTCTTACTATAATTAAATCCTTATTGTAACAAATGCTATAGTTATACAATTACAAGGTGTTACTTTTAAGGCCGAGCACAAGTTAGAAAGAGATTGTATATGGACCTTATTGAATTATCGACTAAACAATTGGGTTTCCTCATGTGTAAAATGTTTTCTGCTAATAATGACAGATTTTAAGAAAAACCTGCATTCAGATATTCCAAGAGATGACAGGAAATTAACATGTTCAGTATAAGAACATTTTAAGTAAAGATAGTTTGACTTTCCAATGCACTTTATAAACGAGGTATTGTGAAATATAGGTTACTTTATTGTAGTTATGTTATCAACCAATTTGCATGTTTGGACCATTTTGCAAAAAAGACCATTTGGCAAAAAAATAGACCTCACGAGGGAGCATATGCCCCAGGACCCCGTTTCAGAACAATATCAGATCAGTTGGTCTTGGGAATGAGAATGACAGATACAAGTCCTGCACAGTGGGCATGGGATTTTGAGCCACAGAACAGTGGCCAGGTCAACGTGATGCTGGAAAAACATTTCCTTACTTGCTCCTCCAAAAACCTAGCCTGGTTAAAACCAGACCATTCTCAGTTGTAACTGAGTTATGGTCTGGCAAAGCGTCATAGACAAATCATTTCCAGAGGGGCGTCACCAACGGACGTCGCGGATAGACCTAAAACCAATCAGAGCGATGAAGGAGATGACGTATGCAGAGCGGCGGAGAAACATCTCCGAGTGTTGTTCTTTGCTCGGTTTTTAACAAAAAGGAAACGTTCAAATCGCTTAAAACAGACGCGATAGCTGATTCGAACGAGTGATGTTCGACGGCGGCATCCATCTTTGTAATGTAGGCTACAAAATCTGCTTCAAAATCCCAGCGCTGTCGTCATCGTGTAAAGCCCGCCCCAACGTTTCTGATTGGTGCCTCGATTTCGACGGATTGGAAATGGGCTTGAACGAGCTCTTTGCCAGACTAACTTTCAGAGCAAATCTAAATTTGCCGGAAGTTGTCCGGGTTAGAGGGTTTTCCCAGGCTACCAAAAACCCCCAAAGTGGGTCAATAATATTCAGATCTGGTGACTGTGCAGGACTTGGGCATATATTCCCACTCTTGTTTGCAAAAACATTCCAGGTCTGTAGAATTACAAACGCATCTCCTGTGCACAGCCCTCTGCAGGGCTGCTATTTTCTGTTGCAAAAATAGAACATCAGTAATATACGCAACATGACCAACAAGTACATGTGTGTCATCAGTGAGTTTTACTAATAACTTAAGGCACTGCTGTGTGTGTGTGTGTGTGTGTGTGTGTGTGTGTGTGTGTGTGTGTGTGTGTGTGTGTGTGTGTGTGTGTGTGTTTTTTTCAGCCCGTATCATGGTCCTTTTCTTTTCTGTGCTTTAACCTCATTTTCATCCATTTAATAATTTATTTCTTGACGAGACAGACATCGGCTGCTCTGAATACCAAAAAGTCAGAGACCCAACCTCACGTGCCTCACATCCTCTATCTCTCTCACATCACCCTATATTTCATCTGCTTCCTCCAGAAAACACACTGCTCGGCAGACTCAATGTTCTCTCGTTTTTTATCTGTCTAATTCTTTCCCTTTGCCTTTATCGCCCTCCCTCTATTTCATTTCCACCTTGTTTTTGTCTTTCAGTTTATGACTGTTTCAGTTTTAATAACTCTTCTCCAGCCAGAAAACCATCCTCTTCCACTTGTACTTTGTATCCCTTCATCTATTTCTTTCATGTTCTCTCACACTTTTAAGTTCCTCACTCCCTATTTTCATTTTATTATTTTTTGGCAAGACAAATGAAAGCACTTTTGTGTTTGTCAAAGATGAGATTTAGACAATAACCTCCTTGCCTCATTCACTCGCTCTCTCTCTCATCCAGGAGACAGCAATCCTTCATTTGTCGTTCCATGAGACTGCCTCATTTAAAATGCATTTCCATTACATCTGAGCACTATAAAAAATCCCAGCGTACAAGCACACACACACACACACACACACCCACACACACACGCACACACACACACACACACACACACACACACACACGTCTGAGCAGATTCACAGCTTGATATTGCAGCTCCCGCAGAGCTGGACTGAACAGGGTGGGGATTTGTGTCTGACTGCAGGAGGTGGTCTCTAATGTGGACATTGCTGGTCTTTTCCATCCATCCATCTATCCATCCCAGCCGTTCTAGTGACTGAGAGGATCAGTTTCTCAGGTGTGCAGAAACTGATGATAGAATCTGAACACTCTTTTGACATTATTCTCTTCATTTTTTTTTGGCCAGACATGTGGAGGCAGATCTGTCTGATGGTTTAGTATGTGTGTGTGGTTTGACCATTACCCAATGCTCTTTATGCTGACCTATTTGCCAACTGATGTATCATTGTATTCCCTGACGTCAGAACTTCAGTCATCTCATACATTTACTTGCCTGCACAAGACACACCCACCCACACACCTTTTTCACTATTCCTGTCATGTGACTATTTCCCTCTCTCTACCTTTTCTCTCACTCTTTTGATATTTCTCTACTCACCTCAGCATTACTCTCACTGTGAGATCTACAAATTTGACTTGAAATGATCTTTACTTTACTTGTCATGCACACAAACCTCTGTATATGCGATCAGTATAGTGTGTTTTATCACACTATTTTCCTTTATCAATCTTTTGTACATGCAATGTCATGTCAAATGTCTTAACTGAAATCAATAAACACAACAGCCTGTATGTGTATGTTTATTTGAGTGCATGAGTGTCATTTTGAGTGTCTCTCAGCTTCTCTTATTCTTGTTGCTCTAGTCTCACAAATGTGTGTGAACCTTATGAGGTAATTCACTATTTATGGTAAGCGTGGGTGCTCACGCGTGTGCTAAGTAACACATGTTTTTTAGAAACGTGAAGCACTGACACACCAGTACTGTACTCAATGGACTGACGTAGATGGCTAGTAATAGAGCTTTAGCTCATTTTTCCACAGATCCAAGGAGAAACAGAACATTCAGGCCCTTGATATTCTAAGCCGTGGCATCCCACCCGCAGGTTTTGTGAGGATAGAGTTCTTTCTGATGTCATACATCAAAGGACTTTAACTCCTGCTGACTGCCCTCAAATAAGAAAGGAGGAGGGAGGAACACACTATCATTCAAAATAATTCTCTTGTAATCTCACCAAGGCTGCATTTATTTGATACAAAATGCAGTAAAACAGTAGTATTTAAAAGACTTTGTTTTCTAATTGAATATATTTAAAAATGTATTTAATTCCTGTGATGGCAATGTCACATGATCCTTCATAAATCATGCTGATTTGGTGCTCAAGAAAAATTTCTTATTATCATCAATTTTGAAAAAAATATAGCAAAATTCAGGATTCTTTGACGAATAGAGAATTCAAAAGAACATGATTTGTTTGATATATAAATATTTTGTAACATTATAATTGTCTTTACTGTCAATTTAATGCATCCTTGCTAAATAAAATGATTACTTTTTTCACATTACATCATCTCTCTATTTCTCTCTAATGTTAATTACTATTATTGATTTGAATGTGACGCATAACCACTGACTCAGACTTAGTCATCACAGTAAATAACATTAAAAATCTGATGGAATTAATTTAGATGAACTAAATGACACAGGAGACATACAATATTTCTTTCTCGGAATTTGATGTTTTATAGTAATACACATATACATCACTTCCACCGTTGCGCTCACAGTGAAGAGAACAACACTCTGTCTCACACTCCACTGGAACTGAACTAACACACACATACACATTTATATACAGAACACACACAGATACACGCACACACGCTCATATTCACACATGTACACGCACACTGCATGCGGTCCTGTTCAGTTCGTGCAGTCGTCCTGCTTTAACACATCCGTCTCTGCTTGTTTGTGCCTAATTTAGGCTGCTTCCACACCATGTTAACTTACAAAAAACGTCAGGCAAAAAATGCAAAAACAAACCAAAGTCGAGAAATCAAGTATAAAAGGAAGAGATTAAATGAGTTTCAACATCAGAATAAACAAAAGATAGAAGCATCTTTTAAAAAATAAATAGGTCATTCAGTTAATTTACATCATCACATTACCAGGATTATCTTACTTGTATCGCATGATGGAGTATTATTAACAGTGAGTAGAGAAGAACAGCAATAGCAACATGACATTCCGTACTGCACAAGGTGGTGATCGATCAGGTAAGCATGAAGAAAAAGCGCCATTGGGCATCTGAGACAGTCTTTGGAATCAATAATTGGCTGGGTTCAGCTAGCGCCTCCCCCTTTAGAAGAAGCCCCACCCCAATGATATGACTTGTATGACTGAGATCAGTTGATTGACAGATATTACTCGCGACAAGTCCACAGTTCAAATCCTGCCCACTCAACCATGAATTCCAATGACAGTTCCTGGGCATCTGTCAGCATGGCGACCGGCAGAGCTAGTCTTCGGACAGCGCGTGCCACTTAGCGATCTGTCGGCGCGGGTGGTCGCAGATCTCGCGCCAGTGCTCGCCGGCGGTGCCAGGGGACGAAGTGCCGAGGAGGAGCCGGCCGATGACAGGTGTACGGGACGTTCTGTCGGAGTCCAGCAGGAGGAGCTCCACGCTGGTGTCTCGCAGGCCGTCTTCCGAGGGCAGGTCGAAAACGAAGAGCTCGTTGAAGACGGGGTTGGGGGCACACTTTTTCACGTGCGTCTTCTTCTTACACACTCGCTTCTTCCCCTGGAACAAGTTCACCTTCACGTAAGGGTCTAAAAAAGATGGGAGAAAGAGAAATAAACAGATTGAGACAGAAATCAATACTTCAGTCGATGTGCAGGAAATGCTACATTGTGCACTGGGAGATCACATCTCTGCTGTACAAAGGGTTTCATAAGTGTCCGACACATTGATGTACTAATCAGGGTTATTAGGCCACAGGATGACTTAAAATAATTTTAATTATTAGAATATTATTAATATAATTAATATTAAAATGGTTATTGACAGAGCCTAATCTATCTATCTATCTATCTATCTATCTATCTATCTATCTATCTATCTATCTATCTATCTATCTATCTATCTATCTATCTATCTATCTATCTATCTATCTATCTATCCACCCACCCATCCACCTGTCATCTATCTATCTATCTATCATCTATCTATCCATTCATCCATCCATCAGTCCGTCATCTGTCCATCCGTCTGTCCATCCGTCTATCTATCTATCTATCTATCTATCTATCTATCTATCTATCTATCTATCTATCTATCTATCTATCTATCTATCTATCTATCTATCTATCTATCTATCTATCTATCTATCTATCTATCTATCCGTCCGTCCGTCAGTCCGTCCGTCCGTCCGTCCGTCCGTCCATCCATCCGTCCATCCATCCCATATATAAAATAGACTATATCATAGACCTAAAATGCACCATATTAAGCATGATGCTTCTGCTAATGATCACCACTATCTGCCCCACACACTCTGACCTCACCTGAGGGTCCGCTGGAGTCAGCCTTGGGCAGGTGACGGGCTTTCAGTACCACCACAGTTAGAGTACTGGTGGTAGACTGATAACACAGGGACAGAAGGAGCTCTCCTCGACCAGCATTCCTCTACAAATAAAGATAAAGAAGAAAGACATTTATTTCCATGTTTTCTCTGGTTTGGACACAATCAGCATCACAAACCCCCTAATGGTTTCTTTTATAATGTCACGTCTTGGCAACTAACCCTAGGCAGGTTAGAGCGGGCAACTTCTAAACAGTGCCTTATTGTTACGAGAAACTGACTGCGAATCATTCCCTTGGCACAACACCAATGTATGACTCCAATTATGTGTGAACATGGCAGCATGTTGCCCTGGTAACACATCAGCAGGGTTCTGCTGCTGCCACGGCGATGACTTCCAATGTCTCTCAACCGATGAAGCATAATTATGTGTGTTTAACTATGCAGTCAAAGTCACCAATGAAACATAATAGTCTTCCTTTCAGCTCAAATGGGGTGAATTCTTATGTTCATAACAGTAAAATTGTGTTGCCAAAACAAGATTTTGTCAAAGATGATGACTTCTGCCCTGTTCACTATTTTTTAAATTAGTAGCCTTCCACATACTTTTAAAGTCTTTTGTGCATAAAGGAGTGCAGTGCATTAAATGTGACAAGAAAATTGGTGTAGACTCTTTGTGAACATACTGGTAACAGTTATTTTAAGCCTGAATACTAAGTAAGTCTGTAAAGGCAGAACAAAATTTGTTGTGAGTGGTCCATTAGAGGGTCAATTAAAAATTAACAACCTGTGGGCCTTAAGATGGATGGCAAAGACTAATTATTGACCCAAATGGAAAAACAGACACCATTAGTTGTTTTCTCTTTCCAGGCTTGGGTGTGTCATTGACTGCCCAGATTAAATAAGACCAAACTATTGTCTCAGTTGTCACATGAGCTGGGACTGGTATGTTCAGACCTTAAAAAATAACCAAAATCTCTGTCCTCTTCCAAAGGTACAGTACATGTATATGCTTTCATATTAAAATTAGCTGTGCAATCTATGGGAGCATGTATAAATATAAAAAAATATACATAGATATTAACTTAAACTTATAAATGTATATACAAACATACAATCATTAAAAATGAATATATCAAATAATAACAGTATAAAAATGATATATATATATATATATATATACATGTATGGGTTGTAACAGAGAAATACAGGAAACTATAATTAAAGCTGTTCTTACCCTGACATTCCTTTTAATAACGTCCCGGCTCATGAGGACCCGCCCTTCGGACAAGTCGATGTCAGCCAGAGGAACAAGGGTCTCTCCGATCACCTCATCACGTGAAAAGCGGTCGAAACTCAGCACCATGAAGTGCAAAGCCAGCTGGGAAACTCGTGCATATGGGATTCCGTAGAAGCTGAAGGTCTCGTCGAAGGCCGGGTCCAGAGTCTTCCTGAGTACACGTGTCTTCACCTTGTGCTTCTTCTCAGGCAGCAAGGTCAGCTTAATATATGGGTCAGATGTCAATGACTGTTCATCCGTGGGGGACAATCCATGTGCTTCCTTGATGTGAACCATGAAAGCCTTCTTCTCAAAGTTGTACTCAACTGAAAAGAAGAGAGTCCCCAGGCCACCATCTTTGTCCTGAGATTTTTCTACGGCCGGTGTTGGTGTCTGACTGGATAGGATGCTTTCTGGAGTACCAGCATCCTGATTACCACACGGCCCAAGAGACGGGATGTCCAGGTCTGGAGAACTGCGCACTTTCAGTTGGAGGGTTGGTGGTTTGGAGGTAAAGTTTCCATTAAGATCTCGATTCTCCAGGTCCAGATGGAGCTCTGGCCGCCCACCATTGGGACTGAGGGTCTGTTTTCCATGGGCTTCGGGTGTCTTTTCTCCTCCAAACTTCTTCTTTCCGTTCAGGCTCTCAGGATAGATGTCAACCCCCTTTAGCATGTGGACAAACTTATAGGGTGGGGTCTTGTTATTGGTCTTGTTGGCTTTGCGCTGACAGCAAATCCATGCAAAGATGGAGACGCTGAAGACCAGGCCAAACACACTCACCACTGCCACACTCACAGGAACCTCCGCTATGTATAAAACAAAAATACATATTTAGTTTTTTTTTATAGATATATATGTAGTCTTATTGTTGCCATGAAATATTAAAACACCTTCAACCAGGAAAGGAATACGGAGATTATATAAAGTTATTTGCATCATAGGCAACACAGACACTGACATGTGTTGATGTTAACAGTTGTGCTGATGTTAACAGCAAAACAATGCAAAAGAAAAGTAATTCCACTTCTAAAATATAAAATCGGACTGTAAATATCGATTTGGCTAGGAAATCCTGAGAAACCACAATCATGTGGTAGTGCAGTAATGTCTGGGAATATGGAAATTTCCGTTTTCAAGGTGGGTGCAGCACCTCTGTGTTGAATTAGCTAAGGTGCCCTGTCAGCATTATTTTGTCTTTCTCTCAGAAAACAAATCATGTACTCTTCTGTGATTATTAAGTAATCGTTGAAAGCTGCTGACAAGCAATTCAACGCGTTTCAAACATTTTCATACACCATGATGTCATAGGCTACTAATAGAGCACGCGCCTATTTATGTCTGTGCCCGCGCATCAGAGAAATCCTTACTGAGCCACATTATGTTTCCAAAAATATAATAACAGATCTTTAACAATGCACAAATACGATTTGTTCACCGACTATGATAAATGACAACCATTTACTTACCGAAATCTTCTTCTTCTGTCGTCACTGGAGCCATTGTATGCGCGCGCTCTGTCCAAGGTCCTGAAAAGATGCTTCCACGATTCTTCACCGCACGTTACACTCGCCCGTCTTTCGCTTTAGGCGGAGAGAGACACAAGACTGAATAATTTATTGGTTGTAGTAGATTAAATATTTACGGCTGTTTATTGTTGTTATACAAAACAGAACTAGCAAGATTTTCCTCCTTTCCCAGAGGTTTCTTCACACCCGCCCAGTGCTGATACTCGCTGCGCTATGAGTGTGCCTGAAAAGCGTCGCCTCCCCAATCCTTCTCCCCTCTAGTGAGTTCATCGCTTCTGACGCAGTTCTGACGAACACAGCATCTGAAATCACTGCCCTGCGCAGTGATCAGGCCTGTTAATCATTTTGATTGCCAAGAGTTTACGGCTTGTGTGTTATCAAACGTGTCTGAAGAAGTTCCAGGTGAAATGGTCTTTGCAGTGGGTCTATTAACGGGGAGAACTGATCTGATGACACCATTTCATTGTATGTTTCCTGGAAGTGACATTTTATCAGACAACATGGATAATAGAGAGCAGTATGCCTCAAGGATATTATATCTGGTTGTACACATAAAAAACTGGCAGTGGACCTGTTTTTATTTTGTTCTTTTGCCAGCAATGTATGGTCTGACGTCTTCTAGGCCCTAATTTAGTTCTTAGTTTGGAATTGGTAACGTCCCTGTCATCTACATCTTTCAGTCCTCATTTAATATCGGTTTAATATTCATGCTTATCAATTAAAATCTGCTTGATGGTGTCACCTTCACATCTTTCTTAATCAGTTTGAAGTTTAATATAATCAGTAGAGTCCATAATCAATACTGCAGTAATCATCTAAATTAGAAAGAGCTATCACCTTTTTCAGCATTGTGGTGGTGATTCCAAATAAATAGTAGGCTATATTAAATAATCTACCTTAGTTAAAATTATTACAAATGTAAACTGACATCATATTTCTTATTTTGTTAAAAAGTGTATCTTGTCTCCTCAACTTTGATAGAAGATCATATATTCTTAAAACATCGTAAAATGATTTGTGGTTTAGTGCATGGTTTTAAGAGTTTTTCTGTTAGAACGGTGTTGTGTTAGGCCCCTAAGTTTATAACTAATGATCTTCGCAACGGAAGTGAATCAATTAAGACTATCTTTAGCTGGACAACAACTTTATCCTAGTCTGCCCTACAAAGGCTAAGAGCAGTATCTTCAATTTTTCTAAAACATTTTTTTTGCACAAATAAAAAGTGCAGGATCTGCTCTACAATCTGTTAAAATTTCATATGGCTACCTAATAAATTTCTTATATAAATTTACATTTTTAGTTGCAGTATTGTATAGAAAAGTAGAGTGAAAGTTCTGCAGCACTCTGCCGGTTTCACTATGATACTGCAGTTTGCCTTTGTTTGGCATGAGTCAGGTTTTATAGCATACTGTATACATGCTATAAAACAATTTTGTATGCTATAAAACCTCTAAGAAACTGTCAAAACGGCTTCACTTTTACGTGGAAAAATGCTGGTGAAACTTGCCTTAAACAACAAGGAACCAAAAACTGGTAAGTTTTAACCCCTTATTTTGTCAATTTTGTCTAATACCATTTTAATAGTTTGGTTATAATTAACATATACTGTACTTTTGACAACTATAAGCAGCTGCTGCCGCTGTGTGCAAAGGTTTGGGTGATTTATGATTTATGATAAGCAAGTGATTATGATCACTTACTACACTTACTGCTATATGTTATTGTATGGCCACGTAAGTATACGCAGTAATGCAAAGTGCAGTATAGCCTATAAAACTGTCAAATTTTGCCTGACTGTCAAAAAACGAAATGTTTAATATTCACCTCCCTTTGATCTATCTAATTGTACCCTTTGTTGTTAATTTAATTGGATGCTTATATTTTGGTGTAAAAAAAACACAAAAAGCTGTTTTTCTCAGTTTAGCGTTTTTGCTGATACTGCTCTTAGCCTTTGTAGGGCAGAGCTGTGGTAAAACCTAATCAATCTGTTATGGTAATTTCTATCACTGTAAATCTGCTTTGAAACAATCCATACTGTTAAAAGCACTTTATAAATGAAGGTGACTTGACTTGACTTAATTATTTTCATCTGACATTCTAGTTTATATTCACCAACTAAAGGAATAAAAAAGGAACAATCTTTTTCATCATTACAGCAGATGTATCCAAGGAAATATTCTTTCTTGCCTGAAGGGGCCTCTGAATTGACAATATTGTAGTCAAAAGTTTGAGAGCAACTGGTTTAAATGAAGCCATAAACACCATCTTAAATACTCTTGATTGTAGATGGACACTGCACAGGAACTGCCACATTGGAATAATGTGCTTTTCTCTGTGAAAACACAGTTGTAACAGTAAACATTCACTCGTCAACAGAACCTATTGCGACCCTTTTCACAGACTGTGATGACACGTTTCCACAGTTATCAACATTTAAACATTTAATACACATTTATAACGCTTTGTGTTATATTACCTTGTTGTCAGTCAATAAAAACACGAATTAACGATGCTTGGCTGTTTCTAATAGAACGGGTAAGTAGCTAAGTGACGGCAAATTGGACATTTTTATCTTTTCTGATGAATGTGTTTGTCATGATTCACCACGACAGAGATAGGACCAAACTCAAGGACTCAAGCAGAGCAAACCAAATTATCAACAAGCAGAAAGAAAAATATATTGAATACTGGAAAGAAACGACCAAAACACAAAGTAAATTACAATTTTATCTGACCCTAAAAAGAGAATTCACACTGGCAAATTACCTGAGTACAATAAAATGTACTAAGAAAAATGTTGACAACATACAGACTGAGTGAACACAGCCTGGCCATAGACGGGTCGCCACAGACAAAGCTGGCTCCCACTAGAGGAGAGACTCTGCTCCCGGTGTGATTGGGGACAGGTAGAGACAGAGCTGCACTTTCTAACCTCATGCCCCAAATATAATACACTAAGACAAAAACACTTCCCAAACATTTCCCAAATATACCCTGAATTCGAATCCATATCAGACACACAGAAAATCCCATATTTACTAGGAGAAATGCCCAAATGTGAAATAATTGCTGCAAAATATGTCTCCTCATGCCATGAAATGAGGACAACCAGTGGAACCTCAGATGGATAAATAATTGTACAAATTTTCAAATAATTATTATTTTGATTGTTTGATATTTTAGTAATTGTTTTATTTTATTTTTTATTGTTCACTTTTATTTATCTATATGTTTGTATATGTCTATTGCTTTGGCAATATTGTGCTATTTTACACATTCATGCCAATAAAGCTAATTTGAATTGATAGGGTGATGAACCCAACTGCGGGAATTTATTCAAGCAGATGGGCCTACACCTGTAAGTCTTCTCAATGACTTCAAGCAATCACAGCAAGAAGGTGAATCTATCAAACACAAACAAGACGTTCACACGTCCTCGGACTGAATGAAATTAATCTGCAGAATTCAGGTGGAACAGTGGTTACGCGTGGTACAAATTTGAGCTCTCAGAAAATGCCCCATTTTACGAGCTGTCTGTAATTACGAGCTCTACGAGGACGTGAAGAAAATAATTCAAATGTCTGTGAGCTTTACAAAGTATTTAGTTGATAATTTAAATGAATAATTGTATCATAATATTTGCATTTGATCGAAAGTGCATGTAATGTTATGTTTATCCAATACAAAAAAAAAAAAAAAAAAAACACTGCTGGTTTCCAAACTGCATACTCCTACTCGTACTACTTTTTCCCATCTTTCGATGGCAGAAATAGTAAGAGTAGTATGCTGCTAGTATGCGGTTCCGAATTCAGCCCTATTCTAGTACACACACACTAGCTCGTGCGCAGACTCACTTACTCACTTTCACTTACAATGCACACAGTGAAGGCCTGTACCTGTACTGAAGGTGGCAGTAACAAACACGTGTCTGCACCTCTTGTATAGTAGCCTATTGTTTTAGTATGCAGAACAGAGACCTGGCTCAATATCATTTAAAATCAAATTGAAGATAAATGGTTATTGTATTTATCGATTTTTTTATTTCACACCAAATGTATTAGATCAAACTTCTGGCGTACCACCCACTGCATACGTCACGGCCACCGCCTCGTGCTCTTTCTTTCTCGGGGTCGTTTGGGCAACACTGACATCTGCAGGCTGATTTGTTAAGTGACGAAGCGTACAAAACGCTCACTAAATTTGAATAATGTACTGAATTTGAACATCAGGAACATTTTGAAGCACGATTGATGTGAATATGACCAAAAAAAAACAAAAAAAAAAAAACATAGGTGGATCCTTAAAATACATCACGGTTTAGAGGCAGATTCCTTTACTTTTATTATGCAGGCAGCGCTCGTGCGTGCGTAAGAGCAACGGGCGCGTGCGTCAAGAGGAAGAGCCGCAAGTCTCTCCAAAATGGCGACGACCATAGAGAGTGGCAATGCAGGAGCTGCAAATAAGAAAAAACACCTCGGAATCCCCGAAGCAATATTTGTGGTCAGTGGGAATATGACATATAGTTAATTTTCATGTCCATATTGTCGATAGTTTCCCGTGAAATCTCTGTGTTGGTTTTTTAAACGGCTTTCTTAGGTAGAAAGCGCCCTGCTCTTCTCCTTATAAGGATGCAGGCATTACTTGCTTATGTCTTGAAGGTGCAGTGAGCTTTGAGTGACACATAAAACACGATTAACCAGTATTTAAATACTTGATAGGATAAATTAATTAATGAAGCCCTTAAGATGCTAACTATTACTGTGGTTCTGTAGGAAGATGTGGATGCCTTCATGAAGCAGCCAGGCAATGACACAGCAGACGCCGTGCTGAGGAAGCTGGATGAACAATATCAGAAATATAAATATATGGAGCTCAATCTGTCTCAGAAGAAACTCAGGTTTGACTATGATTCGTTTTAGTACGTTGTACAGTAATGATTCGTTTCTGTGTCAATTCTAAAGGATGCTCTGCGTTTGTATAGGTTTCCTTGCATTGTTGTAGACTACTATTGTCCTTTAAATAAACAGTGATTTACTACTGCGTTTAATAAATCTTAACTTATCACACAGAGTAAGGATAAAATATTGTTGCTGATTTTACTATAAGCTGACATGTTTTTGGTCTTTCTCAGGTTGAAAAGCCAGATTCCACAAATCAAACAGACATTAGAAATTCTACGGCACATGCAGAAAAAGAAGGTAAGCCCATCACTCCTTTAAGATCAGTTTGAACTCTTATATCTCCATACATGTGAATAGTTGGATGGACGCATATCAAAGATCTGCTTTCTAATTCTTAAAAATATTGCTTCAAAATGAGTTGCCCCATCCCAATTCTTTTATTTGTACAATGCCCTAAAAGTGTGTACTCTTATTGTTTAGAAAAGAGTGTGTAGCAGAAGAGTAGGCAAGTTTAGGAACATACTACTACGGCATAATTGCGTTTTTAATGGGCTGCGCTGTTACATAGTGCATCCTGTCACCGTAAACTGGCCTGTCAATTATCTTATCACAGTTAAAGTCTGCATAAAATGAAAATTCACCCTTTCTTTTTTGCTGAATGCATGTTATAGGTCTTATTGTGATCTGTCGCTACTTTTGTTGTATTGTGATTTTAACATCTTCGTACACACATTCCACTTTTCAGTTCATTTAATTTATGCTACTCAACAATTCTTCTTACCGTATTGGAGAGAAAAGAAGCACATTGATCTGCCAGTTGTGGGTCTTGCATGCAAATTTAACAATATTGTTGCAGGCTAGAAATGAATGACTTAAACCCTTTTATCTAAACCTCTCTACTTAACCATCAGTCTTGCATGTCTTCCATGTTTGTAGGTTTTTAATGCTCCTCCAAAGTGCAATAGGTTGTGGTTAATATTAGCCTAATAGTGTTTATGGGTCTGAAATTCGAATCTGCACTCACTGGATATTGTAGACTATCCATGTACTTTTTGGACACTCATTTCCACATACTATAATTAGGGACACACTAATTCTAATTACTATTTAGGATGGATAGTATGCTTAATGGGATGCTGCAAGTGTTTTGTTCTTTGTCATTTCAATCACTCTTGCACTGTGTCTCTTCTTTTTGTTTGTTTTTCTGTTCTGAATTATGTATGTCCAATCACAGGACACTACAGATCCCATGGAGACACATTTTCTGTTGGCTGATAACGTCTATTGCAAGGCCTCTGTCCCACCCACAGACAAAGTGTGTTTGTGGCTTGGGGTAAGTGTTGATTGCTGTATCAAAAATTGATCCAATTTACTTTTTTTTAATTAACCATCTGTCATATAGAGATTACTTTTCATGTCCAATCATTTCCTGACTGATAAAATCAAGCACTGTTTTAATTTGTGTCATTGGCTGCATCACTTAATAGAAGTAAAATGAGTTGTGAACACCATTACACGTTGACTTTAATATTCCTGTTTTGACATCATTGATGATTACTAGTGATCGACCGATATTGATTTTTATAACCGATACCGATACCGATTATTTGCATGTTTATGTGCCCGATAACCGATATGCAGAACCGATATTTATTTATTGTTATACTTCTGTTTTTGACACAATTATTACAACACAAATGAACTGGACAAACCATTTTATTTATAACAATCACTCCCTCCTTGCATACAAAAAAAATAAAAGTCCATAAAATAAAGTGCACTGTTACAAGTGTCTTTGTTTAAAAATAAAAGCTTTGATGAGGTAAAAAATAAAGCACAAAAATTATTCTAACATATTGGGGGGAAAAAATCTAAATTACCTGTTTTTTTTTTTTTTGCATAGCTATTTTAGTAGTGTAACTTTATTATTGCATTATATAATTTATATCTAAATTATACATATAATTTATAAGCATCAGCAGCAACAATGTTAACAATAGGCAAAATAAATTTTAAAAGTCTAATGTTTTCATATGGAGAAAATAATTGACAGGGGAGTCATATCACCTTTGCAGAAATGTAATTCATTTTAAACAGTTTTAGAAGGTTTATGTGCCGTTTAATAGGTTTAAAGAATGAGGAATAATTCACTGGGTAATATTAATTCACTGAATAACATTAGCTATAACATTGTCAGGAAAGTAACAAACAAAACAGCATATACATCATTTCATTTTCCAACTCGTATGTTATTAAATAATTAATAATATTTTTGTCGGTCTAGATCATGAAATGCTTTCTGACAAAGTGCTGTTTATCTATGCATTTACACAGAACTATAACTTAGGCTACTCAACCGCGATCGCCCGTGCAGATAATAAATAATTAATTTCCACAAAGCGGTATATTTAGATGTGAATTAGCGAAATAATTGCTATGTAGTAAATGATCATATAGCCTAATCTAGGGTGTTTAAACAAGATAATCTTGTCAAAAGTTTCATTCAGTGGCCGTGCTTTAACATTCCTGATCATCAACCCAGTGAGTGCTCAGCAATATGAACGAACTTTTTTTCCGAGACTAATGGTGAGCAAATACAACAGATAGAGAATTAAATTCAGCGCTTTTATTTTCAACATGCACTCATTCATGTCTGTTTTATTTAATTCATGTAAAGTTACGTCTTTATTGGGGCAGGACATGACGTATTACGCTACGTGACTCCATGAGTTCGTCTGAATTTTTTAGAACCAAGCTGCATAAATAAACTATATCAGGCATTTATGTCTCAAATCTCATTTCTGCATGTCTGTTATGTTAAATAAAGTTGAATAATTAAAGCAAAGCAAGTAGAACATATACTTACCTGTGCACAGTTGTTGTTGACTGATCTCCTCAGACGCGGGCTGCAATGGCGGAATTCTCAAAACGGCCACAAGATGGCGCCATTAATCGGCGAATCCGATATTACAAAACCGATACCCGATTATGGGAAAATGCTTAAATATCGGGAAAAATATCGGTAAACCGATACATCGGTCGATCACTAATGATTACTACCTATATTTGAACATGTGAAATGTATACCCAATTGGTTCAATAATATTTTTCTGCTAAAGGACAAACACTCAAGTAACTTTTTGGGCTTGAAAAACTTTCATGTTGATAATGTCCAGAAACAAGTATTTAATTGTTATTATGAAAACTTGCTTATGGGTATTGTTTTTGTTCATTAGGCTAATGTCATGTTGGAGTATGATATTGATGAGGCTCAGGCGCTGTTGGAAAAAAACCTGGGTACAGCTTCCCGTAATTTGGACTCTCTGGAAGAGGACCTGGACTTCCTCAGAGACCAGTTCACAACCACTGAAGTCAGTATCCTTAAACTATGGCAAATATAGAGAATCAGGTTTGAATGAATAATTTTCCATACTGCTCATTGTGTTTGATTAGTCCTTTACTCGAAAGTATTTATTTGTATTATCACAGTGAAAACAGTCACTGCTTAATATTGTTTTGTGGAAACCGTGATTCAGGATTCTTTGATGAATAGAAATTTCAAAAGAACTGCATTTAGGTGAAATAGCCTAGATAATTTGCTAACATTATGTCTTTACTTTCACTTTTGATCAAATAATGAATCCCTGCTGATTAAAAATGTAAGTTTCTTTAAAAAATATATGCATGTATACGAAAGAGATAAATCTGTTCAGTATTTACATTATCAGTATTTAATATGGAGAGCATTGAGACATTACCCTTTGTTTCTTGTTATTGATTATGTAATAGTGAATCTTGTTCAGATTTAGCATTGAGGTTAAAATTAATGAGATGTAGATGTGTTCTCATAGTCCACATCTGCGCTTTTTTTAGACAATGTTGATGCTGCTAGTGCTGGTTTGCGCCCAACCTGGTCCATTCTACACACTTCTACCAAAAACATATTTCTTTTTACAAATATCGTGTGTGTGACATGGTTGAATGAATTTTGTTTTATACATTCTGACTGTTACCTCAAAAGCCAGCTTGTGATTGCATAAAGATTCTGAATTAATGACAGTTGGTAAAATGCTCTCAAAGCTATGATGAGTATGACTTGACAGTCATGCCAATGGGCTCTATGCACGGCGGTATTTCCGGTGAAGGTCTAAGGATGCTGGATTACTTCCGCCGATCGTAGAGTCCAATGCTATACCGAGAATTTATATTGGTTTTTATACTCTATTGCTATACTAAAGTAGCCTGACTTCGTCATACTCATATTCTAGTCAGAATGTGAGTCTGATACTGCTTCATAGGGCTTTGATTATGAGGCGTGTCTTAACCGAACCAGGAAAAAAAAACCTCTGCACTCAATTGGATAGACCTACAACCAATGAGAGCAACGCAGTAAGTCAACTACTTTGCATAGCACAGTTGTCAACTACAGAACTCAAATGCACGCACGCTGGAAAAAGTAAAATAACGAGTGTTGCTTCTTTTACTTGGCCCTCTATGAGTGCGACCAAAGGAGAAACCACAACGACCACAGGGTTTTCATTGCGTCCCATCTTCTTAGTTACCATCGGAGCCAGCTGATAAATTAAACTTTTGCCGAATGCCATAGGAAGGATGGCAAACACATCTTTCCGATCGACAAATGCCTTGATTGCAGTTCTATGTTCGTCTTTTAAAATGAATGCGCTGTCGATTTCTTTTACAACGGACGCGATAGCGGAATCTACATCTCAGTTCTCCAGCGGCAGTCATCTGTGAGGGAAACCAGTTCAACCCAAGCGCTCTTTGATAACGTGAGGATTACGTCCCTTCAGATCATCTGTCCGTCATCGTATAAAGCCCGCCCTGGCAATTTGATTGGCCCGACGATTTCTGAACCGATCATAATTACTCCTCAATGGAGCGAGTCCAGACCGAACTTCCCGATCAAAAAATGTTGTGGGCGGGGTTCGGGCTGGCATCCAGGCTAATACTAAAGAAACGTTATTCACAAAAACAGACAAAACAGACACCCCTCATGTTGTTTATGCTTCTTTGTTTATTATATTAAATAAACATAACTATATATAAAATTACATCTAAACGTATTAAAGTTTCGTTTCAAAGACGAGAGGACAGTAAATTTTGAAGACTCTGCCATAATCCCGTTTTCCTCCGCTTTAAATCTCCCCAACCGGAAAAGCAATAGCATCCTTGCATCAAACGCGGAAGTTATGCGTGCATATAGCCCATTACATTATCAGGCCCTCAAATCAGTGGAAATGCAGGCCATTTGTGAGAGAGATGAGCTGTTTCCAGCCACCAATGTTTTTTGGTAAGATCTAAAAATTCTAAAAATGTGCATACAAAACTTATGCACATAATTGAGGCTGATAATTTTTTTTTTTATCTGATAAGAAGCGCATAAACTACGACAAAATCAAATTTACTGAATAAATCCCTCGATGCGTATCCTCAACAGAGGATGTGATTGGATAACTGGACTAACCAGTGGACCAGTGGAATAAAAATTATTTGGTTTAATTCCCTCCCAGAAGCGTCTCACATGATTGTATTCCCAAACACCAGGCATCCGAACGCAAGATAACATGACAACGTATATTGCGTTTCGTCTGCTCACTCTGAGATGCAACATCCATTTTTATTACAGATAGTTTGCTCCAATTTCCCCTGTGGTGACGATTTTGTTCTCTTAAACACATGATGGAAATGGTCCATTATTCGCAAATTTATGCAATATTTCAATTTTGTGAAATAGTATAATTCGCAACTTTGGATGGAAAAATAGCTATGGACAGATGCACTGGCTCCAACACTATTGGTGGAAAAGGGTGTTTGTCATAGCTGTAATGTGATTGAAACTGTTAATATTTATCAATGCGGATATTTATAGATGTTGTGTGTTGCTTATGTGATCATTGAGTGAATTTTGCTTAGGAATATTCCACATCATATTCTCTGCCTCAGCAAACTCATGGTTTTTAATGACATGACATCTGTAGATATCTTTCAAGGAAGAACTCATTCAGGCATATCAGAGACAGGCCATACGTGCCACCTGTTCTCACCACCTGTTAGAATCTGTTTAGTGAAAGATTTGTTGACTCGTGTCATCTAAGTGGAACATGTTCCTCCTGGTTATGGAGTAAGGAAAAAAGCAGAAATAACTTTCCAAAGTTTTCAGATACACCTTAACCACTACTCACAGATATGGCACGTGTTTACAATTGGGATGTCAAGAGAAGGAGCAAAGACAACCTCCTCAAATCTGCTGAGCAGTCCTAGAAAAGGAGGCCTAGTTTGGTCCCACCCCACACGAATTCCTTCCCCATCAGAAAATTCACCAACATCTATCTGTTTGCACCAACTGTTATCTGTTGATTTATTACTTTTTAAAGTATTTTTTCAAGTAAAAAGGTGAAAAACATCAAACAAAATAATACTGGTAGTTTTTTTTTTTTAGTTTTTTTTTATGATGAATTATTAGCTTTTTCAGATGGGGGTTCTCTCCATAGGGTCTACACATTTGTCTTCCTCTGTGCCCTTTTTCCTTTCATTTGATGTTTGGTAAACATTTGCAATTTCAGTTCTGTTAAAGTTAAACTGTAAAGCTTAACTCATATGGTCCTATTTCTTTCTGTGGAATTTTTCTTGCCATGTCTTGGTGAGATTATTGTCAAAATGCAGCATGCAGAATATCAGGGGGACATCTTGTTTCATTCAACAGCCTTCCTTCTCCACTTCCCTTTTCCTCCTCTGATGTCTGTTTTTTTCATCTCTTGTCCTTCATCTGTGCTCATTTGTCACATTGTAGCCATTAAACACTGAACAAGGAACTAATAATGAAGCGCTTTGAGAAGGCACAAATTCGATGAGCTGGTCTGTGTTTTTAATCTGCGTAGCTTTTTATAATTCCTCGTCTGATTGAGGTTCTGGCAGTGAGCGAGATGAATAAGCTTTGAGTGCAACTAATTAAATATGTGCCTGCAATTCTGTCCCTTTCTTTCAATCTTTGGCAAGCACTTGTGCATTACTGAAACTACTAATTCTGTGCTAAACTTTCATTGCCTTTCGATTACATTCTTTTGGAGCAGCACAACTGTTAAATTGATAATATCCTCATTAAACTGTAAAATGACCCCTAAATAGTGGGTGGAATGTAGATATATTGTATAATATACAACAAGAACATATTTAACATGTTACTTTAATCTGTAGTACATTTCAAGTTCCCTTGTTAAAGAGGTACAGAGTCAGTAGTGTTTGTACAGCCAGTCCTTGCAAATCCACATCAGCATCAAAAAAAGTTTAAAGAGAGCGAGTGGTCAACACAATTCAAAATCTTTTGGTCCTTCCCTGAGACCCTGTTTCAGCCATGTTTAAAAATGGCTTAATTTTATCCAATAATGTGACATATTAACTACTCAGCCAATTGTGCACAGTTATGGACAGTATTGACACATCATCTCCAATCAGATTTGAGAAAGCGGCTATGGGTTTATTTTGTTAGGGATGAGAGTGAAAGTGAAGAGCAAGTCATTTCAAAAAGTAAAGATGCTATAGATAGATGAATAAAGTAATGGATAAATACATGGCAATGCAAGCTCTATGGATACAGAATATATGAACGTGTACAATGCCCTCACTGGGCAGTGTGGAAACCTAAAGGAAGAGCTTGCTTTTTTCACATTAGATAGTACAATCACAAGCTGTAACATCAGAAACACTCTTTGGGCTAAAGGTGTAAAAGATGTACCTAACAACAGATTAAGGTTTATTTGTAATTCTGGTGAGCACCAGAGGCCTCTTGTGGTAATGTGTGATAAGTGAAATGTTATTAATTGTAAAATAATGCACAAATTGAATAATCCATCTGGGGCTCATGGATGTACTTTCAGTAGTCCCTTATCAATCTTCACATTACATCATTAAAACAAACCTCTTGGATGATATTATGGACTATCATACCATCTGAGTGACATACTTGTCTCACACCACAATTAAAATTGAAAATCTAGTTTTGGTTGACAAGGGAATTATTCAGAAACATTACAGGTCATGTTTTTTTTTTCAGTCTTGGAATTCTTCATGTAGTATATTGCATTTTATCTCCTTCCTTTTGTCTTTCCTGTTGCTAAAAGTCAATAATCAGACACATCACACCTCCAGCAATCACATTTTTCAAGTCTGAGATCTTTGAGTCACCAGAAATGGGTATCCCAGCATTCATCTGTGAAGTAAGCAAGTTAAACTTCTGTTAGTCTTTTATCTCTCCCATGATAAAAACCAGTAGAAGATACCTGGAGCTTAGTCCCGGATACGGGAGATATCCAAAGCTAAAACATCTTTATTTGGGAAGTTTAACTTTCGTGGCTCAATAGAATAATGGCAGATGTGCAGATACAGTTAAAGTGCAGATATAGTTCTGACTGGCCTTTTCGGTATGGGTTCTGCAATAGGTTATTTACTAACCTTACATTCTCAGCAGTCAACAGAGTTCATTTTGGCCATATACAAGATTGTGTGATTAGGGAAATGAGCAAAGTAGTATAGAAAAGTGAAGCAATAGGGCATGGTGGGACTCGATTAGGCATTCAGCAGGCAGGAAGGGGATGATGATGTCATAATCAGGGAGTTGAAGACTGACCCTGTGATTGGAGGAAGCAGTTCTTTTGTCCACCAGGGCCCAAAGGTTTGATAGGTACCAGGGTGGTAATTGCTGACTCAACAGAAACATCGACGATCACCCTTTGTCACTTCTTCTGACGAATGCACCACGTTTGGTACGAACCCGCTCTTCACTCCCTCCCAGCCTTCCTGGATGGTAATCTCCCCACTCTTTACCAGCTCGAATATATCCCGTGTTAGCTCCGTAAATGCCCTCTCCACGTTTATGGCATCACGTGCTGAAGTTTCCACATAGCGCATGCCGTACGCAGCCGCTAGCTTCTCAGCCTCTTGCCGGCTCACCTGACGCTGTGGTTCCAGATCACATTTGTGGCCGACCAGCAGGAAGACAATGCTGTGGGGCTGCACGTGGCTGCGTGCTTCCTCTAGCCACTCGTGAACGTTCTGGAAGGAGCGACGGTTGGTTATGTCGAAGAGCAGCAGACCTCCCACAGAGTTACGGTAGTACGCTCTGGTAATAGACCTGAAGAAAGCATAACAGAATTACATAATGTTCTTGAATTTGAATTGAGGTAAAATACAATTTAAATGTAAGGTCGCATTACATTTGGTATGAATTGTAAATTCACCCCATCTATTTTCTAAATGCACGTTGTTGATCTGATCGATGAACAATTTATCCATGCATGTTTATTTTTTGTTTGACCTCATTATTTTTTATCAAAATGTCAACTGGATGTTCAGAAACCAAAAAAAGAGCTTTATTACCAAGAGTGATTGCACCTTGGTTTTGAAGCTTCCAGTACACACATATAACTATAACTATATTTAACAATAAAATATATAAAAAAGGCACAGATAGGTTTAATCAGAATAAGCATTTATAGATTATGAAGAACATATTTACAGTATTGTGAATAAAAATATGAATAAATAGGACTAAATTAATTTACAAGGATATTGCACAAAAAAGTGGGGTATTGCACTTGGAAGGCATTTAACTGTTGAAGAGGAAAACAGCCTGTGGGAAGAAACTGTTCCTGTGCCTAGTCATCTGAGGTGCCGTCCAGATAGGTTGTGGCCAGGGTGAGTGGAGTCTGTGATGTGGAGTCTTTTACTTTGCTCTTTTTCTCACTCTGGAAGTGTACAGATCCTGGAGGGTGGGCAGGGGGGCACCAATAATCATCTCCGCAGTCTCCTGATGTCTGATTTGGTGGCTGAACCAAACCAGACAGTTATAGATGAACACACGACAAACTGAATGACAGCTGAGTAGAACTGTGGCAGCAGCTCCTGTGGCAGCAACCTCTGCTGGTAGTCAATGTGATTGTCCCAGTTCTGGTGCCCAGGAACCTGAATGACTCCCCTGCTGCCACAGTGCTGCTCGTGATGGTGAGTGGGGCGAGTGCTTGGGTGTTCCTCCTGAAGTCCACTATAATCTCCACTGTTTTGAGCGTGTTCAGCTCAAGGTTATTATGACTGCACAGGCAGCCAGTTGTTCGACCTCTTGTCTGTATGCAGACTCGTCACCATCGTAAGGCCGATGACGGTGGTGTCGTCTGCAAACTTCAGGAGCTTGACTGAGGGGTCTTTAGAGGTACAGTCATTTGTATACAGTGAGAAGAGCAGTGGAGAGAGGATGCAACCCTGAGGAGCACCAGTGCTGATTAGAGTCCTGGATGTGAGTTTCCCCAGTCTTACTAGCTGCTGCTGCCTGTGTCAGTAAGCTGGTGATCCACTGACAGATTGGGGTGGGCACAGAGAGCTAAGTCAGTTTGGCTGTGAGAAGATCAGGTATGATGGTATTGAAGACCGAACTGTAGTCCACAAATAAGATCCTTGCATAAGTCCCAGGTCTGTCAAGATGTTGTAGGATATAATGCAGTCCCATGTTGACTGCATCATCCACAGACTTGTTTGCTTTGTAGGTAAACTGAAGAGGATCAAGCAGGGGTCCAGTGATGTTCTTCAGGTAGACAAACACCAGTCTCTCACATGACTTCATGACCACAGATGTGAGTGTGTCAGGTCTGTAATCATTAAGTCCAGTGATTTGGGGGGTTTTTGGGGACCAGAATGATAGTGGAGTGTTTGAAGCAGCAGGAAACTTTTCACACTGCTCCAGTGAAGATTGGGGCCAGTTGGGGGCCTGTGCAGACTTTTAGACAGGCAGGTGCAAAACCATCTGGGCCTGAAGCTTTCCTGATCTTCTGTTTTTTGAAAACTTAGCTCACGTCCTCCACACAGACCATAAGCACAGCTTGAATAGTAGGATCTTTCTAGTGGACCAGACATTGACTTCACTTAAACTCCACGTCTTTCTTACAAATGACTGAAAATGACTTGCATTCAGATCTGGCTCTATCCAATCAACAACCAATGGATTGAACCTAGACCCTGTCCTAAATTTTTTTCTTTCTGATAATCTCTTTTGCTTGGTTGTACATCACAATATATAAGAAAAGATCAACCGTTACTTGCGTTTTAAAATGAACTGAAATTCAAATAAATTCATATAACTGTAATTTTTACTAGAAAAGCACATTTCACAACAATAGACTTTAAATGGTGGCTTATTCAAAAAGCCTTGTTTTATAGTTTAGAAAAAAGCTTTAAAATAATTGAAGATTGAGGTTTATAGGCCCAATAGATAGATAGATAGATAGATAGATAGATCAACCCGAGAAAGGTATTTATGTGTATGACAGGAACGGAGAGACCAGGAAATGTAAAACTGCAACAGAAGGCAGGGAAGAAAACAAGGTAGGTGAAAAAACTGTAAAAAGGCATCAGAGTGAAGCTGTACAAGAGGTCTGAGATTGTGTAGGAGTACCACTGGGAACACTGAGCTGTGAAGGATGCTGAGGGACCTCTGGAGTTACTGACATCACTTTGAGTTTTAAGACATTTGTGACATTGTAGATGGCAGTGATTCATCAATTATTTCTATTTCCTATAGGAGTTCTACAAAACCTTGTGTTGGTAAAGAGGCCTTTGAGCTGCATTTATTAATAAATAAATAAAGACAGTGTCTCTGAATCACCAAAGGTGGAAAATATTTTTTAGTGAATCATTCTGTCATCAAGTCTGGGAGAAATACATCAGCACGGAGACCATGGAAACACGGTAACATGGAAATCATGTGGATGGATAAGGACTCCTGATCAGATAAGATGATTTATCTAATTGAAACTTAATACGGTTGAGGTTTCTTTTGTGTAAACAACTATTTCACACTGTACAAAGTTAAATTATGTAAAATAATGTTTCCATTAGCATAAAAATCTTTCTGAACTAATAATCAGTGATATTATTTACATAGACATACTGTATATCTTTATGTAACTGGGGGTATATAGGATTTAAATTGTTTTAGGTAAACCATCCATATGTACAATACATATTGGGCAATTATTTACAGAGATGCAGAATCATGAGAAAGGTCTCATAACATAATCCAAGATAAAGATTTACAATACCTGAAGCGTTCCTGGCCTGCCGTGTCCCAAATCTGCAGTTTAATGCGTTTCCCAGGTTCGATCTCCACCAGGCGGGAGAAAAAATCCACCCCGACCGTCGGGTCCGACACCTGCGCAAACCGGCCTTCTGTGAATCGCCTGATTAAACATGATTTTCCAACAGTGGAGTCCCCGATGACAATCAGTCGAAATTGGTAAAGCCAAATTGCTTCCATGTCTATTCAGGTCTGTCAGAGCAAAAAGTGGAGAAGTGAAATTATACTGTTAATAAGATACTGCCAAAACATATATTCATGGTTTCCAAAGACAAAATAGAAAAGAAAGAGAAACATTCCTTATTTTATTCACCCAAATCAGCTTGACATAAAAGGAGGAAATATAGTAAAGTTCGCTTTAAAGCTTTTGTAATTCATTTATAACCTCATCTGGGAATGTTGTAGTTATAAATATTACAGCAATTACATGATCATGGCATGACAATCATCTCAGTCAACTCTATCCTTGCTCTGCGCAGAAAGGTAGTTGAGGCACAAAATGATTTTAAGGCGTAAAGAAATAACCGTCTGGTGGTTTAAACTTTACCTATCCCTAAAGTTCATCTTAACATGTGACATTTTTGTAAAATATAGGATGAATACAAGTTAAGTGGGATAACTGGCAAAGCCAATTCCATATCCATATACTATGTTTGGATGAACATAATGCTCTTTTTCAGTAATGGAAGAATATAGGTACACATAATAATAACAATGACATCTTAAATGTCACATTCAACCTAATTACTAAGTAATTTTTAGTAATTTGAGTTTATAGGTCCTTATTCATATATATGCAGGAAACTCGATACAAACTCATTTACCAGTTGAGTTTGGTCAGTTACCATGAAGCCTGTTAGATTACTGAGGCTCGCCTGGTGGCTGGGCTAGTCTAGTAGCTGGCTATCATTGGCCTTGTCATAATAACGAATGTTTCTTATTCTAAATCTACAAAACAGACAACTGTTTAACAAGCGTTGTCTTTGTGTAGAAGCACCTGTGTAAAAGACCCCTTATTCGGCGCTCTTTACTTACGTTGTTTTTTTGTTTTGTTTGGTCGTTTCAAAGCTACCAAACGGCAGATTCCATAATCTTTAAAGGATTGAAGCCTCTTTAGAAACCGCTGGATGAAATGACGGACATAAACTATTCACATAATATACCGAATAATAAACAAAACATTCGTCTCTACAGAAAAAAAAAACAGGTGCAAACCTTAACTGCTCCGCGTAGGCGGTCTATTGCTTGGATGTTGCTAAATGTGAGTCGACGTGTTGTTAAAATGGTCCCTGCCGGGATCAAAGTCGCGTGGAAGTCAAAGATGATTTACGCCTGTCATGTTTTGATCCACGCTTGGAAGATGGAGAAATGTTTGGATGTTTTGTGCTGATGAAATGGAAGCGACAGACAGCAGAAGCATCATATAGCCTGACTCATTCCGCATCAGCACCAGTACCATAAGCCTCCTAATAGCAGCGAAAGACATACGCGTTTCATACACCCCATACATTTTTCCCTCCTTTTCACATATTTATATTGTTTCGTACACCACTTTCATCTTGGAAATTCACCATCAAACGAGAATGCTGTTCTTTAAACATTAATCTATAGACTACTAAATAATAGGCTACATATAGCCTAGTTTTTTTATAGCCATGTTGATGATCAGTAGGCCAGGCCTAGCCTATGTACACCCAAAGCATGTTTATACACCCAAAGTTTTACCTTAAACTTCACAGTTTTGAATGTTTGGCCCACTGAATATAGGCTATCAGTGGTTTGACCACATCCTTGCTTTTAATTAAAAATAACACTTTTTTTTTAAATGCAGCAAAAGAAGATGTTTTGAAGAATGTTGGTAACCAAACAGTTGACGATAGCCATTGACTTCCATAAGACAAAACATTCTAGAAAGTCAATGGGTGCCGTCAACTGTTTGGTTACCAAAATTCTTCAAAATATCTTCTTTTGTGTTCAACAGAAGAAAGAAACTCATACAGGTTTAGGACAACATGAGGGTGAGTAAATGATGACACAATTTTCATTTTTGGGTGAACTATCCTTTTAAACCGGCTAAAAAAAAGATATGTGGGTATATATCACATGGAAATTATAGCCTAAATATTGTTTTAATACATTTACATTTAGGATGGTTGAAACATCACAAAAGTAGTAGGCTAGCCTACTTCGTCTTGAGACTCTAATCTTCCTTTAATTAACTGTCACCGTCCCGCTAGCGGGACGCCTAACTTTACTTCACTGTATTTCTATTAAATCCTAATCTAATTATGACAAATTATATATTGTTGGAAAGGTCTAAGACTTCTAAATAGATATTCTACCCCTGTTTTGTGTTACAAATTAAGTAGGAAGAGTAATTTATGAATTTATGACAAGAGTGCACCTCAAAAAATCTGCATCATAACAGGAGGTCTGACCTTTGTCACAAAAAGTCGATGCACCCACTTTTAATCATTGAAACTTATGTTTTTATGCTAAAAGTTCATAATAAAAAATATAATCTAGTATTTTTCAATAAAAATTATAATATAATATTATCCTCTAAAAATTATAATATATATATATTATCCTCTAAAATATTATATTATATTTTTTATCGCCTTTTTTTATTATATCACATATTTTAGTAGTTATCATAAATTAGGTATCATTTGAAAGCTTATAAACTCAGAATTCCTCCTGTGAAACTCGTTTTATAATTGAACGTTGCCTTACCATAGAAACGGTACTCTAAATTATTTTATCAGGCTCCTCCCCTTTTGGGCATCATTATATTTCATAATTTATGATCAAAACCTTTTCTAATCTTGACAAAACACATATTGTCAGAAAGGTATGTGTCTCAAGGTTACATATTTTGTGACAGAATTGATATTTGGACAGAAATTTATTAATTTGTTAAGGCAGAAGGTTTACAACTAAATTCAATGGAATTCAATGGCACCCGGTGGCTATTTTTGGTACTACGCCTAAACAAAATCTCATGGGAGCTTCAATTTTTGTGATATCAACTTCAAATTTGGAACAAAACTTGGTTAGATTTATGGCTTTGATTTTATAGTAATTTAAATTCTAGTTTAGTAAAAAATATTTTGTAAAATATATATTTTATATAAAATAAAAAATATATAGTACAGTATATTTAATTTACTGTAAATTTAAACTTACATAACTTTTTCATACTTTAATTTTTTTAAGTGTTTTCACTTCAGCAATAATCTGCTGAGTGTTTTCTTTAAAACAAGACCAAACTTGGGTATATATTCCAAAGCATTCTTGAATTACAACCATTTAAGTTTGAATAGTGCATTTTAACCCCCATTCTCAAAAGGTAAGTGACAGCTAAGTTTAATCAATTGTTAAAGTGTAAATGTATTTTCATGTGCGCCATCTATTTGAAGTTTTATGAGCAAACACGCCAGATAGTCAGTATGACGGGAGCTGTAGTTTATAGGCGATTCTTGATAGGCTACTAAACGCTGGACCAAAATCTCCTCCTAGTCTTAAAGTTCAGCTAGGCAGACTGTGAAGAGCTTCTTGAATAGATCGGTCAGATAGGCTTAGGCTAAATACATTTTATTGGAAAGACTTGACAGCGGATCCACCGCGCGACGAAAAGTTGTCGACTGGCAAATTAAGTGTGAAACTTCTCACCTCCGAAGAAACGTTTGACAACTGTCAGGCGCGCGTCCAACGGAACGCAGTTCGTTTTTTGTTCTGTTTTGTAGTTTTACGATCCACGTAAACCATACGCAGAGAATATAGCTACTCCGCCTAACACGGCTTTAATTTTACAGAAATAAAAATAAAAGCTTTCTTTCTTCTGCATATATTTGTCATGTAGTTTAGATTGCTGAAATGCAGCAGGAGCGGTTACTCAAAGTACTTGTCATTGGAGATTTAGGTGTGGGGAAGACTTCCATCATAAAGCGTTATGTGCATCAGATTTTTTCTCAACATTACCGCGCAACTATCGGTGTGGATTTTGCTCTGAAAGTCCTGAATTGGGATCACCGGACAGTCATTCGACTGCAGTTGTGGGACATTGCAGGTCAGTTACTGATGTAGCCTAGGCTATTCCTTGCCTTTGCCTGCAATGTTAATGATTGTCAGTAAGTTAAGTCACAGGCTACCTTATCAAAAAACCAATAAGCCTATGTAAAGAAATGAACATATGGGTAATTGAGTGGAGATTTCAAGCAGTGACAGCAGTGTCCTATAATAAAACCATTCAACTAAACTCTTGATGGCCTACAAGAAAACGTTGTTTTTGTGATGTCTCTGTCAGATAGCCTACCATTAGACTATATCTATTTAGCCTATGTTGTCTTAAATATAAAATCAAGTGCTAAAACAATGTTCAGCGATACATTTGTTGTACTTTTTATACCACCTTGAATTTAACAACTGATGAAGAAAACTGAGCAAAAGCCTGAAAACTCACAAATTAACTAACAATAATTAAACAAATTAAATGGAAATGAAATTAGATACAAATATTTAAAAAAAACATGATGTCAGAAAAATTCTTTCTAACAACCAATTTCCTAGCACTGATGTTTTATTGACCATCCACAGTGAATCTTGCACCATTACAACATAATACTTGATCTTAAGAAAAAATAATCACACACAAAAAGACAGAAAGAGATGAATAATATTACTGGAGTAATGCCTTAAACATTTGGCTTGGACATATTAAATACATTCCAAAGCATGCCTGTTTGGGATATTTTTTCTTCTCTCAGCTGTTGTGAGTGACCTCACAGTGCTATGAATCCCTCTCTGTGTTTATGCTCAGATTAAACTAAAGCTGCAGGGGCAGGAATGTGTGTCCCGTGTTTATGTTCACTGGTCTGGTCTCGTGCTTACATTGGTCTCATGTGAAAACACTCAAACACTTTTCCATCGCTCACGCGCACAAAATCGCACCAGAAAACAATGCATTGAATTCAACATGGCTGACAGAATGGAAAACCAAGAGATGTTTACAAAACTCTGAAAATTAGAGTTAGGTTTTCGTTTGTCATGTTTGTGGTAAGATGTTAAATTCACAAATACTGATGAGATTTAAATAAAGATTTCTATCAGCATAGTTTATTGACTTTGAAAGCATGTAATATGGATGACTGCACCCTTGAGCATGGACGTAACTGAGAAAAATTGATTGCAAGACAGTCTCATCCCCAATTGAATGGAGTAGTTTATGGTCTCACAACAGAGGCCCTTATAAGATCGAATTTCAAGATACTGCACTGCGAATCCTGTGTATTAGCTGTGACAGTCTAACTAGCCTCAGTCTGCCTTGATTTTCAGCATGATAATGCATTCATAGCTACATATTAGGTCCTTCTTCCACAAAATACCTTTTTTCCACCATCAGGCCGAATGGTTCTCGTTGTGAAACCGCGCTGATCCAGACATGCTTACGTCACCATCTTTTTTTCCATGTGGTGCTGTGAAATCAGGATTAGAATGGTAATTAGAAAGGTAAAAGTTCCCAGACTAGCCACAAAAGATATTTATTGACATAATATTATATGAGTAATATATTAATGAGTTAGCTATAGCATAATGTGCTGATGAAAATGAGTGTAGAAAAATACTTAAAAATAAAGGTTGTTTATTGGCATCTTTGGTTCCGTGAAGAACCTGTAACATCAATTGCACAAGAGGTTCTTTTTAGTGGAAACGTTTCTTTAAATTATTATAAACCAGCACGGTTGAGCACAGTAAGCTAACTATGCTGAGAAATCTGGGATGAATGGTGAACAGCTCTCAAATGAAGATGCAAACGGATCCGTTCTGATAGATTTAATCTTTTTCCGTGTGGTCAAGCTCATGTCATTTGTGATATGGGAAGATGTCTATGTTGTCTGCAGTCAAGGAAACCGTCCACAATTTTAAAGTTTTGCCAGTCTTAAGAAAATAAAAAATATTGTGAAATAGCACTTCAAGACCATAAAACAAGAAATATGACTTAAATAACACACATGAACTATCTTTAACTTTTTTTTTCTTTATTCACAGGACAAGAGAGGTATGGCAACATGACACGTGTGTATTACCGAGAGGCCGTAGGGGCACTTGTGGTTTTTGACATGACTCGTGCTTCCACTTTCCAAGCTGTGTTGAAATGGAAAAAAGATCTTGATTCTAAAGTTGCCCTTGGCAGTGGGCGTCCTCTGCCAGCTGTCCTGCTGGCCAACAAGTGTGACCAACAGAGATATGGTTTATGCTCCAAAATGCCCAAACTCGACAATTTCTCCAGGGACCATAATTTTGTGGGTTGGTATGAGACGTCTGCGAAGGTACAAATTATAGGCTTTTTTTACTATTATATTAACCTTGCTAGTAGCTGCACATGTTAAAAGACATTTCTACTCATATTCTTCCTTCCTCTTTTTTTTTAACAGGACAACACAAACATTGATGCAGCCATCATGTGTCTTGTGCAAAATATAATGGCCATCGACGAGGAGAATGTTCCTGTGGAATCAGACAACAGTGTACTGATCCTGCCTGCTTTTGATTATAACCTAAAAGAGCGCAGTGACTCTAGATGTTCTGCCTGCACAAAATTCCAGTCCAACTGAAAACCCTACAGTGAATTATAGAGTGAGATGGTGAAAAGAACAGAGTGGGGAAGAAAAATACAGAGAGAGAGAGAGAGAGAGAGAGAGAGGTCACACCCTTTGTTGGGCCTTCAAATTGTGCTGAAGTAAGCCTTTGTGGGAAAGACAAGAGCATAAAGTTAACACTTATATGCACTTACATTTACACATGCCAAAAACAACAATGTCATCAATAAAACATGCAGCGTTTACACAGTTTTCTCTGATAAATACTTAATGTTAGACTCACAACTAAATAAAGCTCTTGCAGCAGAAAAGCAGTGTGCACATCTGCATCTGTTAAAGCCTCAGACTTAAATGCTGCATCCTAAAAATGTGTGCATGCATTTACATAGTGTGGGGGTGTGCTGTTTTAAATCCAATCTAATGTCATGTACACTCAACAGATACTTGAGGCTCAAAAACACAGTTAATGTCATCACCATGAAATCAAAATGGACAATTCTTATTTTTTCTAATGGGATATTTATTATAAATAATTTATCCGTGCACATCAATACTTGTTTTAAAAATTCATGTGCCCTCATAATCGTTAAAGGGTTAGTTCACCCCAAAATGAAAATTCTGTCAGTAATTACTCACCCTCATGTTGTTCCAACCCTCTAAGACTTTCGTTCATCTTCGGAACACAAATTAAGATATTTTTGATTAAATCTGAGAGCTGGATCACTTCTCCATAGGCTTCTTAAGGGATTGAAACTGGCCGGCCCAGAAAAGTTAAAGACATCTGTGGCGAGCAGGACGAGGTCGAGGGGCGTGGGAGGACGGCGCGAGGCCGGTGGCGTGATTACTAATGAGCGACACCTGCACGACGCACCGGTCTCGATCTCCACTGTCGTCGCTCCTCCTTTTATGTTTACACTCCTCCGTGAGAGATACGAGACCGGTGCGTCGCGCAGGTGTCGCTCATTAGTAATCACGCCACCGGCCTCCTCCCTTGACCTCGTTCTGCTCGCCACAACATCGTTAAAATAGTCCGAGTGACTATAGTGGCTCAATCTTAAGTTTATCAAGCGAAGAGAATACTTTTTGTGCGCAAAAAACAAACAAAAATAACGACTTTAATCAACTATTCATTTCCTTCTCTGTGGGCCTCGAGATTTCACGTAGTGAAATTGCGCAACGGTTCTGTGTTGTACGTCACACGCAGGCTCACTATTGGCCGACGCTGGTCATGTGTGTGTTACAACCTAGAAGCGTTGCGCAGTTACACTACGTGAAATCTCGAGGCCCACAGAGAAGGAAATGAATAGTTGAATAAAGTCGTTATTTTTGTTTGTTTTTTGCGCACAAAAAGTATTCTCTTCGCTTGTTAAACTTAAGATTGAGCCACTGTAGTCACTCGGACTATTTTAACGATGTCTTTAACTTTTCTGGGCCGGCCAGTTTCGATCCCTTAAGAAGCCTTTGGAGGAGTGATCCAGCTCTCAGATTTAATCAAAAATATCTTAATTTGTGTTCCGAAGATGAACGAAGGTCTTACGGGGTTGGAACAACATGAGGGTGAGTAATTACTGACAGAATTTTCATTTTGGGGTGAACTAACCCTTTAATCACAATAACTTCCCCTCCCGAAATATCTTTGATGACATGTTTACCACAACCATCCAATCAATTCCCGATAGACCCTTTTCACAGACTGTGATGACGCGTTTCCACAGTTATCAACATTGCAAATCTAATAAAAAATTTCATATTTTCATTTAAAAAAAATGTAGTACACATTTATAACGCCATATGTTATATTACCTTGTCAGTAAATGTCAAGAAACGAATTAACGCTGCTGCGAGACTGTTTCTAATACAACGGTTGAGGGAGTGACGACAAATTTGACATCTTTCTCTCTGACCAACACAATCAATCAACACAATCAATCTTATTTTTTCCCTTTTTTGGAAAATCGTGGAAACTATTACAGATTTTTTTCTTTTGCTATTGGATCAAATTGAAATACAAAAATTATATTTGCTGTCATCTCCCCCGCTATAGAAGTTTACCCAAGTATAACAGCTTCCGCTTCTGAGAACCCTGGAAATGTGACAGAATCAAGTCCCACCCTACATTGTTTATTGTTTAAGAAGCCGTTTCATTTGGATATATATACATCACAATAGGGAAGAAGAGAGACTTCCGTTTCATGCCGACTTTTAGTGACTAGCCCATTGCTGCTTATCAACCTAAGATATTTTTGGAATTTTAGGACAGATGCAGACCAAAGATGAACAGTCCATCTGAACCAACAACAACAGCCAGACCAAATACTGTCTGTAGGTCTTTCTTTAGAGATATGCCTTCACACATGACTGTATTTAACTTGTAATAGCTTATATAAAAAAAGAAAGTTATTATTTGATGTGTATAAGGTACTTTTATCTTTTATATGCATTGGTTTGTGGGATCAAGGATGATGTAAGATCTTGAAATGATATGATTTTATATGAATAAAATTCAAAGAAAAGCAGTCATGTGCCAGCATGCAAAATATATTCCATTACTGTGAATAGCATGGAATTCACACAGTCAAGTGTTATGTCTGTGTGCGTCCATATGCAAAAATAAAAATGGAAAGCAATTGCTTCAGACAAGTAATTGCACTGCATTGTCTCGGCTGACACTGAGGAGGCGCGTGCCTATAGTGTAAATGTGTCACTGGATGTTTGAATGTTTTTATGTCATCACCCATATGCTTTCTGTCTGCTCACAGCAGTCATTTTCACTGTGCGTTTACCCTGTCTGTTTTGTCTGACTTGCCATAATCCACTGATTTTCCATCTGTCTACTAAATAGGCTTCACTTTTCCCACATTATCTGAGCAAGTGTTTTGGACTGTGTAACTCTATCTGTATAATTGCATCTTGTAGCTATAAGGTGTTAATCATCTCACAGTACAGTAATCATGCCTCAATTTGTTTCTCTCTGCTTGTTGGACTGCTTTAGTCCTCTTTGCCTCATAAGAGTCTGCCACATAGAGCGTGTCTAACAGTGACCTTTAACTAAGCCTACTTTTTATTCAGAGGACATGATGATGAATAATTTTATGGCAACTTATATATGACATAAGTCTTTCCACAAAAACGAAACTGACTTAGCCTACATGTGCTCAGGAACGTGTACACAACAGCTTGAGGAATGCAAAGCTTTTCTGTTTTTAATGGTTATCCTGAGACCTCCCCGTATTAGCAAATATGCACAATAACAATAACAACACAATAAATAAAAGGTTTTTGATTATTTAAATAATTTTCGAATTTAGTGCATAATACACGGACATCTTCGTGTGATACAACTCTTAAAACCTTTTAAAAACTCATTTTTAAAAATAACCCATGAATGATGCGATGATGACACTTAAACATAAGAATAACCCCACAGAAAAAAAATCATTACACAAATCCAATGCTTGAACAAGTGAGGCGTGATTTCTTTCCAGCGTTATTATTTGTGCATCTGAAGGGTGATGATAGCTATATGATTTTGAGAGGTAATTGCACAGGTTATAGTTTGGAACAATATGAGGAGTGAGCTGGACGCGCTAATGATAGAGCATTGGAGCATCGCACAGTGCTGTAACTGTAAACGTGTTGCATTTCCAGCCTTGGGCAATAATTGTAGGTCTGATAGCATCCCCGGAGGATAGGCTATTGATCGCTTTACAGGTATGCTGTAGGAGTTAAACCGTGAATAGAGCAAGGAGTGTAGGCTACTTGCTCCTTCGACACTCCAGCCGAATGATGCGATAGTGTCACGGCGTGTTCATTACGGACTGAGCAAAGGGGATTACGCGTAAAAGTGCTTTGGTCAGGAAACTGTTTGCCTACCGGCTCTGTGGTGCTCATCGTTGAGGATGTCGAAAGGTTAACGACTGTTGGGGACCAAATCACCTTTGAAAAAACCGGAAAGAGAGGCGGTGCCAGATGATTTCGTAAATTCAAGTTTGAGCTGATATTTTGGAAGCCTAACTTATAGCACAACTGGGGGACGACGGTGGTATTATGTCTGCCTATCCAAAACAGGCCAGCCAGAAGTGATTCATCTAAAGTAAATTATAATAAAAAAAAGATTAAAAAGATCCTCCAAGGATGACAGCAGCAGAGCGGTAAAACTCTAGGCTACATAATGCTGTGGATGGGGACAGAGTTGCTGCTTCTTTTTATTTTCCCATTGAATTCAGGTAGGTTACTGCCTTGAATCATTTGCTTATAAAATATTGTTTATATGGTCCATTGTGTTTTTATTATTTCTTTTTTTATCTTATCAGACAGCCTTCCTCTTCATTTATTAATCTTGTAAGTGTAACAGTTTTTTATTAGTTATATGCTGTGTGTCTATTAACTGGTGTATCTATTCAGTTATATAAAAGTGTTTAAGTGAATTTCAAGGCTTACCTGTACAATTTATAGAAAAAGTCACAATACAACCTGAAACAACACACATCAAAATTAAAACATAAAATTAATGTCTTCATTTATACAAGCCTCATAAAGGAATACAATTTATATGTGCATTATGCAATACAATGTACAAAAGAAGATGGCCTTTAAAAAAGTTAGTGGACATTTTTGTAGGTGCAATTTTTGAAAATAATCACTAAACAACACAAATTTCATTAATTAAATAATATAATAAGATTTCAGCAGTTAAAATATTACTAATAGACCATGATGATATGATTTTTATAATAAATGAATTGCTAAATAAAACTCAGCTTGTCTCTTTTCAATCGACCAGCGCAGATCTCTGAACTACCCGCAGTAATGGACAGTGACATGCTCACTGAAATTGCATACCAGCCTGGGCCATCGTACCTGAGTCTGCTCCTGTTGGTCCTGGCCGTGGGACTGTCCGGCAGTGTTTACCTCTGTGTGCTGCAGTACATTTGCACCGGCTGCTGCCAGCCTGTAGTTGTTGGACCTGAAGATGAGAGCATGTCAGGAATGGTGTGATAGCACGCGTGTCTGTCTTCATGACTGTTTATGTTAGCTTGCGTGCAACAACAAATCATTCTTTCTTTCATTCATGTAACAGAGTTGAAGGCTCATCCCTTAAGGACATCAGAATGTTATTGTAAGACAGAATTAGCATAATAATTTTTTTGTGATTGTTATGTTTTCCACTGACATAACATGTATAAAACACTTATGGCAAACCACGTTCAAAGAACACAGCCAACATTCAGGGATACTTTACTTCTTCTGAATTTATTATTAAGGAACACAACTAATAATTACAAGTGGCAGTGCCACCTACAGGCACAATGGGGGAATAGCAGTATTACATACATAACATTTCCTCCCCTCTTAATCAAGAAACAAAGAAAACAATGCTTTCTCAGTTACACAAAAATTATGCATTTTTTTATTTTATTTTTTCTAGAGGTAGAGGGTAGACTGCCTCTTGCCTCGAGCCAGTTCGGGGATTATTCTGCCCCATGTCAGAACAGGCTCACTAACATAACTAATTACAGTTCATCCCAGCAGGGATGTCTCATGGCTCTATAATGTCAGACGGTTGGGCGGTTTAATCACTCTGGCTGGATAACGTCTGACCTGCACTGATGGAATGTTGAGTTTGCCATGGTTTATCTGAGGCTCTACTGATGTGTCACTGTTAACATCTTGTTCCCTTGTTGGTGGTACCGAAGAAGTGTCATCTACAGAGGTCTGTACAGGAACAGACACATCACTGATGTCAGGTGGTTGTGTCACCTGAGTTTCAGCTGTTTGCTTCGGAATAGACAAGAGTTGATCAGCATGGCGTCGCCATTCCTCAGAAGCTCCTACATCCACAGTATAAGATACTGGACCACTTTGAGCCGTCACCACACCTGATGTCCATCTTTCTCTCCCTCTGTAATCACGAGCCAGCACAGCATCACCGACTCCAAACTGTCTGGGCTTCGAACGGCCAGCTCTGCGGAGGACCTGGGAGGTCTGTGAGAGTCGCACGGCAGCTGTCACACTGGGTTTCAAGGCATCCAAACGTGTGCGCAGTTGTCGTCCCAAAAACAACAAGGAAGGGGACTCTCTTGTCGTGGGGTGTGGTGTGTTGCGGTACGTCAGCAAGAATGTTTCCAGCCGTCTCTGAAGAGTAGAAGAGCCCTTAGACGTCTTCAGTGCTTGTTTTAGTGACTGAACAAACCTTTCAGCCTGCCCATTGGTTGCTGGATGATATGGGGCGGAACGGATATGTTTCACATGGTTGGCCTTCAGGAAAGTCACAAACTCCTGAGAGACAAATTGTGGTCCATTATCACTCACCAGGACTTCAGGCAGACCATAATGGCTGAAGAGATTCCGCAAAACTTCAATTGTTCTTTCTGCAGTTGTTGATGTCATCAACTGCACCTCAGGCCACTTCGAATGTGCGTCAACCACGACTAGGTACATGTGACCTTCACATGGCCCAGCAAAATCTACATGTATGCGCTCCCATGGTTTGCTTGGCCACTCCCATGGGTGGAGGGGTGCTTGGGATGGCATTTTCTGTATTTGTTGACATGACTGACACATTTTTACACACAGTTCAATGTCAGCATCAATCCCAGGCCACCACACATAACTGCGAGCAATGGCTTTCATCCGGACAATTCCTGGATGACCAGTGTGCAGTTCCTCCAGTACTCTTTTCCGCAGCTTAAGGGGAACAACAACTCTCATGCCTCGCATTAAGCACCCGTGTTGGACGGACAGCTCATTGCGTCTGGAGATAAAAGGTGAGACTTCATCATTACCAGTCAGGTTGACAGCTTGAGTCCCTTTTATGACCATTTCGACGACTGTAGACAAGGCTGGATCACTCATAATCTCACGTCGGATATCAGTGGCACTGACAGGGAGTTTCTCCATCTGTCCGAGGTAAAACAGCTCTACGGCATCCTTTTTCTCACTGTGCTCCACTTGTAACGGCAGACGGGAAAGACCATCAGCATTTGCATGATGCTCAGCTCTTTTGTACTCAATTGTATAGTTGTGCGCAGACAAAAGTAATGCCCACCTTTGCATCCGCGCTGCCGCCATAGACGGAATTCCTTTTTGCGGCCCAAAGATCGTAGTAAGGGGGCGGTGATCTGTGAAAAGCGTGAATTTCCGTCCGTAGAGATACTGGTGGAATTTTCTGACCCCAAACACTATGGCCAGAGCCTCGCGCTCAATCTGTGCATAATTCTGTTCTGCCTTGCTAAGTGTGCGAGATGCGAAGGCTATTGGCTTTTCTTCACCGCTGGGTAGCATGTGGGAAATGACGGCACCAATGCCATAAGGTGATGCGTCGCATGCAAGCCGAATGGCGTTCTGAGGGTCATAGTGTGTCAAGACATTTTGTGACACCAGTTGTTCTTTTGCCTTTTTGAATGCAGCATCACACTCTGCAGACCACTGCCAACGTTTCCCTTTACACAGCAGGGCGTTCAGAGGATTCGCTATGTTTGCCAGATTGGGTATGAATCTCCCGTAATAGTTTAACAGGCCGAGAAATGATCTCAGCTGTGTGATGTTTGATGGAATTGGCGCATTGACAATTGCACTTACTTTTTTAGGTGACTTGTGCAAACCTTCCGCATCAATTATGTGACCCAGGTATTCCAGTGAGTCCTTGAAGAAGTCACATTTCCCTTTTTCAGCATGCAAGCCGAACTGCTCCAGTCGTCCAAGGACTGCATCCAGGTTTTCCAGGTGTTCAGCTTCAGTCCGCCCGGTAACCAGAATGTCATCCAGGTAACAATGGACATTAGGCAGACCTTGTAATATTTGATCCATAGCTCTCTGGAATATGGCTGGGGCCGAAGCGATCCCGAACGGAAGGCGATTGTACTGGAATAGCCCTTTCTGTGTGGAAATTGTGAGGAACTTCCTGGACTCCTCCTCGACCCACATTTGAAGGTAAGCATGTGACAAGTCCAATTTGCTGAAACATTGTCCTCCCGCTAATGAAGCGAACAGGTCCTCAATGCGCGGTAATGGATAGTGTTCAATGTGTAAGACAGGGTTTACCGTCACCTTAAAGTCACCACAGATGCGCACATCTCCGTTTCTCTTTACAACAGGGACTATTGGAGTGGCCCATTCGCTGTACTGTACCGGTGTCAATACTCCAATTTCAGTGAGACGGTTCAGCTCCGCTTCGACTTTCGGACGAAGAGCATACGGAACGACTCTGGGCTGGCAAAACTTGGGTTTGTATCCAGGTTTCAATGTTATTTTAGCTTTGATGTTCTTCATTTCTCCCAACTGTTTAGAGAAAATAGCAGCATGTTTCTGCAGCACAGCTTCTAATGTCTTCAATTTGACTGTTTTTATTTCTTTCCAGTTCAGTTTGATCTGACGCAACCACTCTCTGCCATAGAGTGGTGGATAGTCCCCCTGCACGACATACAATGGAAGAACAGCTGTCTGCTTGCCCATTTTCACATGCACATCAATTACCCCTTCAGGACGCAAAGCTTGCCCAGTGTATGTCCGAAGAACAATGTCCGTTGAGCATAGGGGCAGGTGTTTCAATATTCGATCATAAGTCTCTGTTGAAATCAATGACACTGCTGCGCCCGTGTCCAGTTCCATTTCCAGTGGCATACCTTCAATTTCTGGTTTCACAGTGATACTGGACTTTTCTCCTGGCTGTGACAGTTTATACAGAGCTAAATCAGAGTCTGTGTCATCATCATTGGACACTGCATCAGCATCAAGGCGGTGTACATTTCCTTTTTTTATATAGCCTTTCTGCTTAAATGCTTTCATTTGCCGTGCAGCTTTTGCTGTGTTTCCACTCTTTGTTTTCCTGTCATCATTAACGTAACTTGTCCTGCAAACGCGACTGATATGGCCCTTTTTTCCACAAGCATTACAGTTTTTGTCTTTAAACCAACAGTCATCTTCACTATGGTTAGTCTTTCCACATCGTTTGCATTTGTTTGCAGTCTTACTCTTTGATAAAGACAGTGCATTTACCGTCAGTGATCCGCTGAGTTGGTGTGCTTCACGTGACGCCGTTTCCATGGAGACCGCCAACTCTACCGCTCTCTGAAACGTCAGCGCAGACTCAGTCAACAAGCGCTTTTGAGTAGCTTCACTCTTCAAGCCACACACAAATCTATCGCGAAGTGCATCATCCAAATGTCCCCCAAATTCACAGTGTTCTGACAATCCTCTAAGCACTGCAACATACTGTGTCACCGACTCGCTCTCCTGATTCCGCCGGTGGAAACGAAAACGCTCCGCGATGACCAGGGGCTTCGGAGAGAAGTGCTGCTGTAGCGTGTCTGTGATGTGCTTGAAGCTTTTCTCTCCCGGTTTGTCCGGCGCGATAAGACTTCGGAGTAGTCCATATGTTTTTCCTCCGATCACACTGAGTAGCACAGGCACTTTCTTGTCTGCCTCAATACTGTTGGCTTCTATGAAGTGTTCAAATCTTTCAATGTAAGTGGTCCACGGTTCGACGCTTTCATCAAAACCTTCCATGTGGCCAATGGTAGCAGCCATCCTAGCTAACCTAGATCACTTTAGCTACGCAGAGAAAACAATATAAAAGTTGTAGTAACGTTACGCCTAACTACTCACGATTCACTGTAGTAGCTTCGTGGTAATTTTAATCCACCTCGTCGCCAATTATGTTATGTTTTCCACTGACATAACATGTATAAAACACTTATGGCAAACCACGTTCAAAGAACACAGCCAACATTCAGGGATACTTTACTTCTTCTGAATTTATTATTAAGGAACACAACTAATAATTACAAGTGGCAGTGCCACCTACAGGCACAATGGGGGAATAGCAGTATTACATACATAACAGTGATGTTCCTCATTTGTAAGTCACTTTAGATAAAAGTAGCCTATCTGCTATGATCACTAAATTCAGTTCAAAAGCCTGACTGTATGTTGTCAGTGAGTGCATTCATTTAGCCTCTACAGAATTAGACATGTGACTATATGGATGATGCAAATGTTGACTGAGGGGTTAAGCAGGTTTTGGATGCTCTGTCAATCAAGAGAAATCCTTCTCACAAATCCTGTCTGCATTGGTATGACAGTGCCACCTGTATACTTTCAGTCAATATAAAATGCTTTTTTTTTTTTTTTTAAAAAACAAGGACTAATAAAAATGAAACCATTTATGTGAAAATGCACATTTTCTAATTTCTTAATCCACAGAATTTAGGTATTTTAATCTTTAAAGTGATCCAGAATATATATAAGTATTTGGAATAAAGTGATCCATAAAGTGATGCAATGCATCGTTCTATTACATTTAATGGCAGAATCTGAACTATAACATGTTATTTACATATCAACATCTCTTGTTTCATTAAGATGCTCCCTGGGGAAGTGATCAGTTGCCAAGGGCTACTACTGGATCTAGTTGCCATGGAAATAATTGCATCTGCTTACCTCTAGATGGGGCTGGCACATCAGCTGTTCAGATCGCCTTGGCATGTAGGCCTATTCAAAAATTTTACTATTAGATCTTGTAGAAATACTTTTGTAGTGTAAACACATGAATGTTCATTGCAAATGCATTGTCTTTGTGCACAAGAATACCACAGAGTGAATAGTCTTTTAGTCATTTTATAGTAATTTTGTCAGTGATGTAAAACAGCAAGCAAAAACCAGGATTACTAACACAAATGTCTTGTCTTTGTTCAGCTCTGATGTCTAGCCAGAGTGTCATCAGTTTTTAAAGTACACTATAGCCATATGTGACACTAGTTCAAATGAAGCTATTTATACATAAAAAGTTTATTTTAAAACAATACATGTTCTCATGCTCCTCCCAAATGAAGTCGATGGTTGACACCATTGTGGTTTTGCTCTTTAAACCACTTCCTCATACAGAAAGGTGTGTTGAATGTTGTACTTCCCCTTAGAAACATTTCCTTTTGCTCACACCATCTTTGACTCTGACACTGGGTTTTAATGCTTTAGAGTTCACAGGTCATTGCTTTTATTTAACTGCTATTCAGCAAAACAGTAGTATTTATAAATCTAATAAAAAAAAATGTTCAAGCAAAATGTGTGAAATGTTTGTTTATCTATTGTATTTTGAAACTGGCCATATGATGCCCTTTGTGGAATCTATATGTGTAGGTATTTATAATGTAGCTATTTTAATTTAATTGTCTAGTTAGTGTTTCATTAAAGTATTATTTTACTGTAAAAAAATATATTATCAATAAGTTGACAACATGTTTTTACATTGCTTTAACTCATCAAAAAGTTAATCAATTTTCAACTTTTTTTTTTTTTTTTTTTTTACAATTTATACAAGATTCAAACATGTTTTTAAATTTTGGTTTAATGGATAATTTGAGCTGAAATTTCTTAAACATCCAAGTTGATTGTACTTAAAAATTTAAGGCAGCAATTTTTTTTACAGACAATGTTTTGGCATTTTAAACCAAAATACATGGTCTCATGCTCTGAAGTAGGCAAACAAAGAAAACAACTCTGTTCATGCTGGTGGACACTTTCTGATCTTCATTTCATTGTGCTTTGCTCCATTTGATGGGTGTCATAATATGGTGAAAAGCACAAGACAACCATGTCAGTCATAGAATAGACAAGGGCAAAGAGACATGCAGCTTTGTTGTGCTTCTGATGTGGCTTTCAGAAAGACAGACGTCCTCGCATAAAAATAGCTAAAAATCTTTTCTATGATACATTTTGAACATACTGATGTCGAGCTTATAAACTTCAATAATGCAAGAAAGTTTACAGTATATTATTAATAGAATACAATACAACTAATTACAATTCATATTTACGCGGTTAATAATAGCCTAATAATAATACATATTTCGAAATATTATTAATTTTGAATAGATTTTTACCCCAAAAATCGGCAGAGGCACACTCGATTGTCTCACTGTTGGACAACGAGTAGCTTAGCGACTTCTCTGATTGTTTGATCCTGATTTCCAAATGGGCCTACTTGGAATGCAAACAAGATCCTTGCACAAAACATTCTACTTAAATTACATTAGCCTACTTTAAATGCCTACATAAAATGTATCCCATGAAAACATTAAATATGTTTTATTCGATAAAAAGCCATGTCATCCATGGACATTATTGTTTCCCAAGCTGGATTTTTGAGTCCCCAACGGCTGATGATTGAACTGCAGGTCAGGAAGTTCGCGAAGTTGTGATGTCAACTGGAAATGCCAAATTAAATTAACTTTGATAGTTTAAAAAAATATAAATAAAATGTGTAGAGGAATAAAAAATGATATACAAAGTGCTTTATATATTTATATTTACATATATTATTCGTTATATGTATTCAAATGTTTTTCAAAAGCAATCTTCATTTATGGAATAAAGTTCTGTCAAAAAAGATTCACAACAAGAGTTTAAGTAGAGAGTGGCAACGCTATTTCCCACGAACGAGTGAACGCCACTTGCTCCCGCCCAATCAAACTCCAGCTCTTCGTTCACCTGATCACAGCGAAGCCATTTTGTCCTGAACGGCTCCGCCAGCGCATTCTTCACCAAACCGGAATAACACAGAGCTGACAGTTCGAACCACAACCACAGATACAGCGACAGACAGGGGGGTTATAGCTGAACCACCCCTCAATTCAGTCCCGAGCAACTCGACGTCTCTCGTTCTCACCACGGGCGGAACCGTGTCGTATACGCGGACTAAAAGGAGACTTTAAGCGGGACGGAAGGGCAGAGAACCAGGCATCCGGTTAGACGCGCTGGCTCACCGGGCTGGAGTCCAACTTGAGCCGGACACTTTCAGCTGTCTTCGTCGCGATGCACGCTGGACTTCTTTTTAACAACATTTGCCATTCTTTTTTTTAGATTATGTGTTATTTAGGAATAGCTTAGGCTCGAGCAAGATTGGTTTTTGTTAGTAGTTGTCTAAATATAAGAAAGCTGGAGCAATAATTCAAGCTCAGATGTGATTTATCCACTCAGCTGGCTGGGCAGATAGTTTAGGTTGTTGATTAGATAAATCGCCTAAATTGATTGGTTACATAATACTTTTGTTTTGTTACCTGTATAGTTACATATTTGAGTTAATCCACCTTTCTTACCGCCTCTTTGCCAAGTCACTTATAGGGTTTGGTTTGTATGTCTATGCATATATCTCGCAAGAAAACCTGTTAGAGTTCTTGACTGGTTAAGTCTTGGTACAAGTGTATTAACAGGTTTATAAAGGCAAGAAAATCCACAGAACAGTTTTGCTTATCTGATCTCAATCTAGTCTGCTGGTGCGTCTTATATCCAGTTTGTTTTCTTTTAAAAGGTCTTAATTGGTGAGGCTCAAGCTGGCTGACAGGTGATATTTTCTGCCTGAATCCTCTGAGCTGGCCTGACCGATAGCTATGACATTTTCCAACAGTTGTTTTGTATCTTCAGACTTCAATACCAGTATCTGTTCTTGGTGCCAATGGTGTATGAGTAATATTAGCTAACAAAAGTTCAGATCGTCCCTCCAATTTAGTTACGGCATATCTAGTTGTGACATTTTTACTAGTTAAGTCAACTTTTCCTTCCCTTTTTTTTTACTACAAGTGTATCAATTAGTGCCAGTTGACTTGGTGGCGGTTCAAACGTATCAAACTCAACAGTTTGCATCAAGTCAGTGTATTTTTGTAAAATTGTCAACTCCTATACTAGACCGTTGTGAGAATACACACGTCTACAGTGAGACCAGGTCGAGTTTAGTGTTGATTTTTCGTATCAGAGCTGAATAAAAATGTCAGGACAGTCCATCACGGATCGCATCGCTGCGGCCCAGCACAGTATGACTGGATCAGCCATCACCAAAGCTCTCTGCAAGGCCACAACGCATGAAGTCAGTGGACCAAAAAAGAAACACCTCGATTGTGAGTATGCCAAAAAGATAAAAAATCCTTGTATTTGTACTTGCACACACAGTCTCTTCTCAGGTATTCTTGGGTGCTTTTTAAAAGCTCAAAGTGTTACTGCATCCCTGGCATGCAGTTCCACTAGCCTTGGCTTGCACATCCTCAGCTGTCTGGACACCAGTGATGAATTGGAACATGCTCGTGATGGGAATGCTGATCTGTCTTCAGAGGAGCTGATGCCACTGTAACGCGGCAATATAGGGTCATTTACTGACTTTGTGGCCCATTTTATTTTTTTGTAATTATATATGCGTTATTGCAGCAATTTTGAAGCAGTTATGTCATCATACAGTCAGCTTATATTTAATAATAGCTGCTGCATAATAACCACTTCTGCTTGAGTCGGTAAATGCAGCTGTCAGGGATTCTGATACATCGTGTTTGAAGTCATGGTGTGCGTAATGTCTTCACGTCTTGTGTGATCCCTCTTTAACAGTCATCGTTGAGATGGTGTGGGAGCGATGAAGGTCAATACAGGCGTGTGTGCATTAAGGCATTGAGGCATTGATTCTTTTCACAAAAGCAGAGTTAATGCAGAATGCAGCACGTCAGTTTCATTTTCGCATAGACAGTGTCTAAAGAGATTACGAACAGAGGGCTGCTGAAGTATTTGTACGGCTTGTGTCTGACACTCTGAACGCAGCCAAATGCATCTTGGTGCAAAATGCTCTTCATCAAGGGATTTCATTCTTATTAGACCTTTATCTGTGATTCCCCGATGGAACGAGGGAGGCTGGCTGCTTCGGCACCTGTCGTGCTGTAACACCACAGGCTTACTTGCAGCCAAGAAAACGAAAAAAACCTGATTGGTTTGTTTTATGTTTGTGTCTTTGATTCATCAGTGTTTGCAGAACACAGCCTCATGTTTAGTCTGGATTTGTTTCCTGTGTTAGCCACTGGGTTATGTGGCCTAGTACGTTAGTCTGTGCCGATCTGCCAGCTTCATTGCTTCTGTTTTAATCTTGCAAACACTGCATAACACAATATTTTTCAGAATTACACAAGGTCAAGTGTTGCTTACTTCCTCTTTTTTTGCTGAAAGCAGAGAAGTATTATATCCAGAAACATTTCCACATGACTTGTTCTAACCGGTTCTTAGAATTGGGGAATTTCAGAAGCCTGACGTATGTTGTGTCAAGACCATGTCATAATTATTTATTAGGATGCATTAGTATCATCTTGGTTATCAGCTGATATTAGAGATTTTCTTGATGTTGGTTGATATTGGAAATTGTATTGTGACAGGTAACTTCCCCACTTTTTACATTTAGATTACTTTTGCCGTCACCTAAAGAATATCTATTTTTAATTCTGTAATCTGTATATTTATAATGTTGTTTTGCTCAAATTCATTTGAGCAATTTGAGCAACACAACATTATAAATGGTTTAATTTTTAGTTTTAGTTTTTATTTATTTAGACAACATAGTACAATTGTAATGTATCAACTTTTATCGGTTATTATTAGCCTTAACTTTTAAAATAATTTAAGTATTTTAATATTACTGCATCCCTATAATTTATCATAGCTATCTCCCTAAGCCCAGTCAGTGTTTATTCATTGCTTTTTCATTCTGGCTAAAGCAGTCTGTGAGATTGGAAATTTAGATAGGTTAGCTAACAAAGAAGTTAATGTGACACTTTTTTCTCTCTCTCTTTTGAAGATTCGATCTTTTATTATTTAGTTTTGTCCAGTTTGCATTCACTTTCCTGTTCTGTGCAAACAGCAGTGAGATTTGTACTGAGTCAACAAACAGATTTTGCACTCTGACCTCTTCGGAAGCAGTGAGTGGGACACTGTCTTTTGGTAGAACTTGAGCTTACTGAACTGGGATCTGTGCTCAGTCTTACATTCTAACCAGTAAGCTAACTGGGGAATTGTTCTCAGATTGGTACAGAAATAACACTGCTAGTGCTACATGTCTCCGTTTCAGATTTCTCACTTTCCATTTAACATTTACAGGACCTCTTGATGGATATTTCTCACAAAAATGACAAAATGGCTTAAATCAACATATCCATCTAATTGACTTGTTTTAATGCAATTTTGGGGTGACAGGTTGAACTGGATTTTATTAGTCCACTGGGGCAAATGTTGTGTTTACAAATGACTAAGCAGCTTTAATGAGAGTTTCTGAGTAAGAACTAATAGCTAAGTTTGGAAGCTTTGTAGCATCGTATTTTTGAGAGCTGTTCAATAGAAACAAATGAAACTCTTGAAGGAAATAACGGAGTATATGTGTTTATGCATATATATTATACTGTTTTATTTTTTGAGAGCCTTGTCATGAATGTTGCATTCTTGTGGTGGTCAGGCTAAAAATGTCAGTTGTCAGGGTAAAAACCAGGATCACACCTTGAGACTCCTGCGTTCTGTTCCATTCTATTGCTTTCCTTGTAGCTTTTTTAATGCAAAAAAAAAGTCTTAAATATCTTTTATGGGATAACTCTCTTAATTACCATTTAAAGAGGTCTTAAATTTGGGGACAGAAAACCGAGAATCGCGTTATGGCTTAATGTGATTTGTTCGTTAAACTTGAAAAGGCTATGAATTCGCAATCAATGAATACCACATATTTATGCCAAGCGATTGGCGATTGCTAATAATCTACTGTTGGTGAATTATAAAATTGTTTACCTTGTGGTGTTTATATCGCCTGTAAACTCATCGCCTTTCTAAGAAATATTTTTCTAATAAGCGCAGATGCTTTGTATACAGGGGTTACAAGGGTAACCGTTATATTTCTGCTGTTCCATAAGCGCCACCTATTGTCAGAGTAAATTTGGATTTTGATTTAGCCCTTTTACACACAGTGTTGTTAACTGGTGGATCGTAAAGAAGCAAATGTGCATTCAGAAAATCTAAGTATATTGGCAAATATCATATCACATATAGGCTAATCATATATTTTAAATATAATCATAATAATATAAATATAATAATTTATAGAGAAGCACAATACTAAATTTTTCCGTTGATACAATCTGTTTTTAAACAATCAGCCGATGGCCGATAGTGAAAATAATTGCTTTTATCGGCTGATACCGATTGTTGGCCGGTACATCGGTGCATCTCTATTAAAAACATTGCTTATGCACGTTGTAATCTTTGGGGAAAAAAAACGTTGCTTAAAAATGTTGCTTGTGTTTATAAAAAAGAATAAATGAAGCTATGGCTCTGTTCTTTCTTCTAATGTATTGTGTGTTCAGATATACAACAAAATATTCTAGGGTAGGGGGCCATGACATTTTTGTGAAAATGATCAAAAACACTGGTGGTGACTGGCAACTTAAAAAAAAAAGAAACACTGGCGGGGAAAGAGTTAATAACAGAGCCCAAACAATTTTTAACTGCTATTTATTTTCAGATATAATTACACTCTAATAAAAATGTTTGTTTAAAACTTAAATGTTTGTATGGGGTAAATGCAAGGTCAAGTGACGTTGTCCACAAGCTGTTTTATTGACGTCTTTCAGCGGTTGAAACACTGATTGAACGATTACATGAGACATACATTTTGGTAAGTTGTACTGAATCTTTCAACATACCCTTTTGATGTTTTTCGTGGAAGAAAAGACTTGGGCTCAATGCTGCTACTTGAAATAAAGTGCTACAACGATCTGTCACTTCACATTTAATAGCATCAAAACGCAATTTTGTGATAAAATGGACGATTTGAAAGCTGAGACTTTGTTTATTATCAGAAGTAACAGCACAACACTCTTTGTGATGTTTGGATGGGAGGCGTGCTATAAATGTTTTTTTAATTGTTAATGCGTTGTCTAATTAAAGGTAGGGTAGACTAGGCAATTTTTAATGAGGCTATCTAGCAAGCTACCTTTGAAAGCATAAGATCCCCCTCCCTTCAGAGCGCGGTCTAAACCCACGCATCCTTCAAAATACGTGAACGTGTACAGCAGGGAGCAAAAAAAGTGTCACGAGAGATGGCGTTGAACTACCTCATGTCTCAAAGCACATAACATTACAATAATGAACAAAAAAAAACTTGTATAAGAGAACTGACCTGTACCCCCTGACTGCTGCAGATTCATTTCGGCGTTGATGGTGTTAATAATAATTTATTATTATTAGTGTTAGTATTATTATTACATTGAGACGTATCTACCAGAATCGTAACTACCAGCGTCATTGGATTTGTGACACGAGACACCAAACTTGAACAAACAAACTTCTTCGTCTTGCAGTGAAAAAAATCCACATGCCGAGAATCAAGAACACCATTCCATCGATATGCTCCATTGCTCCTGTGTTGCACGTTTCTTTGTTGCGTTTACGATTATGTCACGGCAGTAGAGGCGGCGCAACTATAACGATCAGTCTATATTAGGGATGTAACGATACCCTCATGTCACGATTCGATACATATCACGTTACTGAACTCTTGATAAAATGTTATTGCTATACTCCAAGACATATGGTAAATGGTCAACAAAAAATGTACTGTTGATTAAAATGCTAAATTTGGTATTGCGTTGGGAGTGGAAATGAATAGGCTTGGAGTTGGTGCTGGTAACCCAATGCACAGGACAATGGTGACACAAGAATCTAAAATGAATGTTCATGATTCTGAAGCATATTTTAGACAAATATGCTTGCCTTGCACTCTGTCACTGACTAGATATATTTCAAATAATTTAGGCCACTTTTTACTGGTAACATAATACATTTGGCATTATCAGGACCCACAAATATTCCCCCATTGCAATATTATACATTAAATTCAACATTATATTTAGGCTAATAGTTTAATATACTGACACTAAAACTAAAATGATTGGTCGAACATTTTATGGCCCTTACGCCTTCCACAGACGATATATAATATACATACATACATTTAGACCATTTAACTTAGTGATTGCTATCAGGATGTTAATCAGCATAACAAAAAATGTTTCTGGAACAAATCACCTACTCTGCCTTTAACTTTGACAGCCTTAAATTCAAAACGAGACATTTTCTTCACACAGTGTGAGTTGCAGATTTTGATTGACAGGATATAATCGTCCCTGATCGTTGGCTGTTTTTAAACAATCGGCCGATGGCTGATAGTGAAAATAATTACTTTTATCCTGTATTTGAGTTAATTTTTTTTTTTTTACAGTCATTTTATGGTTTACGATGTTACCATAGACATTGCTTTTCCCTGCCCAATGTGCCCATATAGTATTAATTTTATTTGTGCAGGTCTTAAAAAGCATTTAATTTGATGCAGATACCATTCTTAAGATTGATTATTTGACTAGTCATTCAGTTAACCCACCAGAATAATTGATTTCGAATGTGTGTGGTTCTGCACATGCCTAAAGTAGACTTTTACGCCCATAGTCAATAATCCTGAGACTCTCCGACTAGCAGCAGTCTGAATCTGGAGTGTGTCAGGGTTAAAGTTGAATTGCTTCTGATTTAGAACTAGACAGCTGAAATGATGCTGTGCAGCAAAGACAAAACAGCCATTCTCAAACATGTCTTGGGAAATACCACCCAGCCTTTCAGAATACAGATTACTCTTCAGGATGCTTTGTCCACTGTTTACAGCCATCAGCTCTGCAAGAGCAAACCGCTCCACAGATAAGTAGCTTTTACTTATGAACTCATTGTAATTTTGTGGATGATGGATGTTTGTATTTGTATTTATTAAGCACCGAAGCATGTTGTATTAGAAGCAAGCAAGCAGAAATAGAACCAGGAGCTACTGATAAAAGAGGATGTCTTTTGGAGTTTTTTTAGGTAGAGAAGCAGTTGATCAATGTTTGTTGAGCTTCATTCAGTGTGAGGACACAACTGCACCACTTTAAGAGAGCTTCCACATGCTGCATGACACATTGCTTCTGTTCCCTTCACGCTCATAGTGCTGATGTGGCCTATTTATAGCTGCTGAGGGCCTTTGGCTCTGTTTGATAGCTTGTTTTGTACCTTATAAGAGCCCTTGGCTCGTCTTCCGACATCTCCTCTGCAAAACCTGGGACTTTATTTATGACACATCTCAGAGGAGAGAATTCTCAAAGCTCTTTTTTTCCTCTCATGCCCATATGAGCAAAACTACATATTTTCAGTTTCCGATACTACATAACTATAACCTTTCATTGTACAAAACTATCCGGCTCAAATTTAGTTTGATTTTGTACATTTTTGAGGAGAGACAAACATAAATAGTGATGAAAGCCAAAATATGAAATGTAATAAATGTATATTAACTTGGTAATCCACAATTTTGTAGAGGGGGTCAAAATGGCAATTTTCACCTGAGATTTGGAGCCAAATGGGGCCCGGGCATGCAAAGTTGGGGGGAAAAAACACAAAGAAGTGCTTTCCCCATTTTTGAACTGTCACCGTTGGCATATAATGCAACAGAGATTGTTAAAGTCAACAGATTTTACTTACAGACCTACCAATCTCTGTGTAAAAATAGAAATGATGATGCTGTCATCTTTCTAAAGTAATTTTTACCCATTCATTTGGCTCCAAATCTCAGATTAGAATTGTCATTTTGACCCTCCTCTAAAAAATAGTGTATTACTTAGTCAATTCATTAAATTTAAGATTTTAGCTTTCTTCTTCATTTATGTATTTCTTTCAGCAGAAAAACAAATCCACATTTTTAGCCTGGGACCTCTGGTTGAGTTGACACGGAATGACCCTTCTTTGGTGTTTGCGTATAGAGGCGCACATTCACATAAAACTATAGACTTCCAGTAAGCTTAAAGCTCTCATTTATCCTTTTTAAAGCATATATAAAATATATAGGCTACACATATAAATGATCTGAATTCTAGTTTCCTAATTTCCTAACCTTTCCTAATTTGATCATGCTATTTTGAACAGTAGACATTAATGCATCAGCCTTCATGCTTATTTGATTTTTCTACTTTTTTGGTATTCCTTGCCTTAAATTACATTTCTTGGGCTTTGTGAGAAATAAAGGGCGGCTGATCTTATATATGATTGTATGGCTTTCTTTTGTCCTTTTTATCATAGATGGAGCTTTATAGAATTTTTCAAGCTGTGCTCCCAAGTTGCTGATTAGTTGCAAAGCTGTCCTCGTGAAAAAGAAAAGAGAGGGAGAGAGAGAGAGGGAGAAATATGGGAATGACATGTGAGGAATAGCTGCGGTATTCCACAGAACTGTGTCACTGAACTCACTGTTCAGGAATCCCATATAGGCCTTTTACAAAAATGTCACCATCATCACATTTATGTTCCCAGAACGCTGATCAAATACCGACCTCGTCTCACCACATTTCAGACTATCCACCAGATATGCATAATTTCCTTTTCCAGCACTTCACAATCACAAACATAGCATCAGAGATACAAACATAGCAAACAAGCTCTCAAAAAGAATCCCAGCTATATTTAATAGAGGTCCCAGGTTCCCAGACAGAGGGAGCACAGACGATTATTTGGAGAAGAATTCTCCTTGCTGTTCTCCTTCAAGCTAGCTGAAGCGGTTAGCCGATAAAATACTCTCTGCGCTCATTAAATCCAAAACGGTTTGCTGTTCTTATCTGCAGGTTAGAGAGGTTAGCATTTGTTTTTGAGCATAGAGTAAAATCTCAACAGGTCTGGGGGTCCTCTAATCTTAGTGATTAGCTTTTCCACAAAGGAAATCTTTTTGATATATATATATATATATATATTTTTGTGTGAAATTGTTTTAATAAATCTTTTCATGCTCTTGCATTGGAGGTCCATATAGTCAGTAAACATGTCTGCACACTACACAAATATTATATTGACGATACAAATATTATATTGACGTCGGTGTCATGATACAGTAGTATTTTCATTTTGTGTTTAGTTTATTATGATTAGAACTGTAAAATTGCGAGCGTTTAACTTTGAACTAATTTCCCATTCATCTTCATTGGACAAGTAGCTTTGCACAAGTAGTACTGAACTTTCTACTTTTATTTCATTGGAGAGCCATAAAACTAGCATAGAGAGTTGGCATGTCATCGTCAGAAAAAATAATAATGACGTGTACCATGATGATAGTACCATGTTTATTGTAGCACGAAAACTTAGCATACTTGGCAGCCCTGACTGGTGGTCAGCCCAAAAAATACTTATGTAACTAGAAATATTGTGTCTCTCATTCACTAATAATTGCATGGATTATGTCATATTCGTACGCACAGGAGAACTTTGGGTTGGGTTGGGGGGTAACGGGTGTTGCGGTTGAACACCATGTAACACAGACTATCTCAGCAAGCCTAATATGCACATGAATTTGTTCTTAATCTCGTTCTAATGTTAGTGAATTTGGAATATTCTAAATGAGCGCCACGTGCACAAGGTTAGTCATTGGCATAAAACACGCCCAAACCATCTCCATATAAGGGCTTTCCGCAGAATCTTTCCTTTACAGCTTTTGTATTATTTATTAAAGGTGCAATGTGTAATAATTTTGAGTATCTATTAACAGAAATGCAATATGACATCCATAACTATGTTTTCAGAGATGTATAAAGAACTTACTTAATAAACCGTAATGATTTTATTACCTTAGAATGAGACATTTATATCTACATAACCGCGGGCACCCCCTTCTATGAAGGTCGACATATTGTGACGTCATGTTTCTACAGTAGCCGAACGCGAACAAACAGCGCTACAGACTTCAGCGCTACAGACAGTTTCATGTAACTTAGTTCTTCTCCCTCGCTGTGTTATGGCTTTGCTGTGTGGGAATAAATGTGCTGGTTACGTTCGTGAGACAGCTGATTAGTACTCTTGTCATTGACCGTAAAACAGTATGTTACAGGAATCACCAACCAGTCGATCGCGGTCGACAAGTCGATCTTGGAAGCATTTTAAGTCGATCGCGAAGAGTTTTCAAAATCAGAGAAAAAAAGTCTATTGTGTGTAGTAAATGGTGTCTAGGGGATGCGGAGGCGCGCGCGCTGTTACAATCATGTCATTTTTGCTGCGCGCAACTTTGGGCTCATATCATGCAGACGCGTCGAGTTTAAACAAGGCTTTACGCTTTAACCAGCTCAGCCACAGTAACAGCTCATATTTAGCCAGCTAAACTTTTACTACCCTGTTAGAAAACATATATAGTTGCATAGTTTCATGTGGTTCTTTTCCCTCGCTGTATTATGGGTTTGCTATGTGGGGAGGTGCTGGTTACGTTTGTGAGACAATCAGCTGATTACTATTATTATATTATATAAGACCCTTGATCCTCACCTGACTATGGCTTTGTAAACTTTATCCATGATGTGGTTTATTATGGACTGTGGTACAGAAACAGTGACAATGTTACACACTCTTGGCTTACTCTGGCTATTCTCTGCTGTCTCCAGACGACAATATGTTTGTCCCGTTTTAGCCACCGTAGCTTCTTCGAAAGGGAGGGGTGAGCAGTGGGCTGAACCATTAGTGCAACTCGCAACCGAACCGCTAGATGTCGCTAAAAATCACACACTGCACCTTTAATTTTATTATAAAAGTTTATATTAAAATGATAAAATCTAATTAATATGTTAAGATGAAATATAACTTTCAAACATAAGGCCACAAATAGAAAGTGTTTTTTGTTTTTTTCGTACGTGTGGTTTTAGTTTAGAATAAATTTTTAGTACGAAAGTTTTTGGTGAATCATGATTTGTTCGTGAAAACATTTGTACGCAGATTTCCTGCACAAATTAGTGCGCATGCATGCTTAGTGAATGAGACTGGTTTGGGGATCTGGTCTTGTCTGAGAATATTGTGCAATAACATATTGCAATACTTTGAAATGGCAATTCCCACTCCACCAGTGCATTATTCCAGAAACAGAGGGACATGGAGAACTGACCTGGAGTCAGTGATTAGTGCACTTGGAACAAGTAATTAGCATGGCAGCTGTGGCGGTTTAGAGGTGAGCACCAGCTACGGTCTTCTGTCTGACAGCTGGACAGACTGTCAGGCCACCTGGTCAATTTACTTCCTTGTACACACACACACACACGCACACACACGAGAGGCTTCCTGCCAAACTTCCTGTGCCTCATCAAGGCTCAATCCAGATTAATTTGTAAGCCCGGGCACTGCAGAGAATAATCATGCTTTGAATCAAAAGTGCTTTAATTTGTAATTTTGTTAATTTTTCACTATTGCATAGAGCTGGTTTAATTCCAAACCAGTCTCCACCGGCCAATTATGTCAGCGACGTGTGCGTTTGAAACTCAAGGATGTTTTCAGCCTCTGTTAACTCTGACTGGTGGCAGGCTCAGCCCGGTATGAACGTTTCCAAAGGGTTTCGTTGTCTTTCAGGCTAACAATAAGACTTTGACACAGGCAGACTGAAAGTGTGTGACCTCATCGCTCAAAGACTCTTCATTTGCTGCATTGCAGTGACATCATTGGGCCACAGCTTCCTTTCACCGCCTTTCTCGGATTCGATTCTCGCCACTGCACATCATTTCATGCTCTGGTGCACACATCTCGGCATGGAACCATGCAGGTGTGTGTGTGTTTGTAAGGGATAGCATGGAAGTGTGATTGTCTGTTTTAGTGAAACACTGTCAGAAACTCTATTTAAAGGTTGCGGTGTGAAACGCTGCCTGTTCTCAGTCACTCTGGGAATCTACTTTTGTGAACTTGGTGTGTGACACTCAGAAGCATTGTAAAGGAGATAATTAGAGATTAGTATCATGTGCTGTGGTTAATTACCTCATGATGCGATACACGTTGTGTCATACGATATGTCAGTACAAATGGTTACTGGTTTGACGATAAACCATGATAAAAATCCCTGATGGTTAGTATTACTGTTTCATATTTTAATTATCATTAATTACGTGATTTATACTGTCCCGCATTAAGCAAAAAAATTAAGCAACAGTCTCGCGCAGGGGGTACATTAGTTTTGTTTTGTGTGAAAACATGGCACAAGGCAGTAAAACGTTTAACAACCTCTACAACAACCTTTACAGTCGAATGCTGAGGGAAATTATAAGAATTAAATAATTATATGAATGTATCTCTGAAGGGAACCGAGACAAAAATATGTGTATGATAACCTGACCAAAGAAGTAGCTCTAACTGGACTGGGGAATGCCTGTTTAATAGCTTGTGCTTATTTAGGCAACCTGTTTTTTTGGTTTAGTGAAAATACATTTGATTTACATGGATTTAAAGTATTATTACAATATTGCAAGAAAACAGCCCTGATATGTAATGTCTGAAAGCTCTGATCCAAACATTCAGAGTGGGGAGTTTCTTGCTCGCATTAACTCTGTTATTTGTGCCTCTCTTAGTCTTTCTCCATTTAAGACAATGGAATTTTGATCAATACCACCAAATGAGCCCTGTTTTATCTGATTAAATCAGCACATATCCTCACTTCAGAAGAGTTTTTTACTCTCGTTCTCTTTCCCTCCCTCCCCCTCCCTCCCAAAGGAGCCAATCAGCTCGCAGGCTCTCCTACTGACCATTATAGAAAACAAGCAAGACAGAAGAAAGGAGACCGAGCTCTGAAGCAAAAGCCATGGTGCAGTTCAGTACTGGAAAGAGGGCGAGAGAGAGAAATGAGGAAAAACACTGTTGAATAGGCAGCAATCTCGTAACTCATCCCCCAACAGGCTGCAGTGTGTTTTTAATAGTAGTCACAGTACGTTAATATGTTTTCATCTTGGGAAGAGATGCTGAATAGCTGAGTGGAGTTGACTTGAATCTTCAGGATCGCACAGATTTATTAATGCTGCTTGCAATACAATTACTGTTGCTCAACCTAAGTACTAAAGGTTGGCACGTAACTCGTTTGTGCTACGGGTATGAATGATACCTCAAAAAAGCATGCCTCGCTCTGTGTGCTATTACTTTTCGAAGTGATCAGGTTTTTTCCCCCTGGTGGGTGATACCACAGGCATGACTAAAGAGGGACCCTGAGTGTTTTATAGAGATCAGAATATCATTAGATTTAGGGAGGGATTATTTGCATTTGGGCCAGTAAACAGCCACCTAGAATAACCTAGTAACCACCCATAACACCCTAGCAACTAAGGCTGGGTGTTGCTACAGATCTCCAGATTTGATTCCTATTCAAAACTCTCAATTCAATTCCAAATTTCCAAAATAGCTCAGTTATTAGTCGTTTTAAATGTATGAAAGAAAATCTCTCAGTTAAAGGCATAGTTCACCCAAGAATACAAATTCTGTCATTTACTCGCCCTCCTTTCATTCAAAACCTGTCTTCTGGAAAAAACAAAAGATGATATTTTGAAAAATGCCTCAGTGTTTTTATTTATTTTATTATTCAGTAAAAGTCACTCAGTATAGGGTCCAAAGTTTTTTCCGACAGTTATTTCACCGGTTTTGATCCATACATCCTTCAAAATATCTTATCTATCTCTTCCACAAAAGAAAAGAAAGTCGCACAAACTCAAACTATGCTGTTAATACATGATTGCATTTGGCAGATACTGTTACAGGGTCCCTGCAGCTCCTCAAAAAGTCTTAAAATATCTTAAACTCAGTTTCAACCATTTTAAGGGCATATTAAATGTTTTCATTCTTAATGATCATTTTAAGAGGTCTTAAATTTCACGATCCTGCCTAATGTGATTATTAAAGGGATAGTTCACCCAAAAATTCTGTAATCATTTACTCACCCTCATGTTTCTTTTTTTTTCTGTTGAACACAAAGATAGTTTGAAAAATGTTGGTAGCCAGACAGTTGACCATAGCCAGTGACTTCCATAGTATTTTTTTTTCCTTCTATGGAAATGTTTGATGACCGACATTTCTGAAAAAAGTTTTCTTTTGTGTTCAACAGAAGAAAGAAACTCATAGAGGGGGAGTAAATGATGACACAATTTGAACTATCTCTTTACACTTCAAAATGCTATTGGGCTTTTGTCACAGGAAGGAAAGACTAAAACATTATTTAACACATTAATTCTTTATATATATATATATTTTTATTGTCTGCACAATAATCTGTTTATTGCCTTTCTTTAAATACAATATTACCAAATGAGCAAAATCACACCAATTTACCAAGGTATCATACATGCATTCCCTGGGAATCAAACCCATGAGCTTAGTGCTGCTATTTATTTAATTTCTATTTATTTAACAGACACATAATAATCATCTCAACAAATAACTGCTGTTGATGCAAACTGAAGTAAACATTAAATTGCATTTCTTGTGAAAAACTGTTTTACAGAATTATAACAATATAATGACCCACTATGTATACAAAACATTACTGAGGCTTATCAACAACACACACTCTAGCTTCCACACTGTAGTGCATTACATCCTCAATTTATAGGCCATTTGTGCCTCGCTGGCATCCTGTCAGTGTGTTTCGTAGATGTATAGCACATACTAGTGTGCCTTCTCTTTTACCAGATCCTTGCGATTCATCATCAGACTCCAATTGGGAGCTGCACTACTTACTACTAGAACTCCCTATTAGAACAACAGACAGGCCCACAGGGCCAAAATCCGACAGATACGGAGGAGTCGTCTCCCTCATTACCTGCTCTGTGTGTGAAAAGATGTTTCTCTCAAGGGAAGGGAGAAAAGAGTTTTGCCTTTGAAGAACTAAAAAGAACACTGTGGGTTGAAGGAGGAATGTCTTCATTATGCAAACAGGACAGAACAGAAACGAGTTTTCAAGCATCTGATGGCGTTCAAAAGATGCTGCTTTCGTATGCGAGTACGCACAGCAAAACTGGGGTGCTCCTGCATATTTAAAGATGCGACTCTCTTTATGGATCTTCTCTGCTTGTCTGTGTGTTGCATAACAGAACGACTGGTTAGAAGCCTGTCTAACCCTCTGTGAAGAATACTGAGAGATATTATGAGAGTCCGCCGAGATCTGCTTCCATTAGCACCCGCTGCAGATACGTTATATGTTTCACACAATGCAGGGGCCCTGCTATGTGCTGCTGTGTTTATTGGAACATCTTGTGCAGGGTCTTAGAACCATTCGAGATGTGAATCAGTCATGTGTGTTGCTCTAACGTGTGCGTCATGTGTGTTTTCAGACTTGATCCACTGCACCAATGAGATGAATGTGAACGTTCCCCAGCTGGCTGACACACTGTTTGAGAGAACCACCAACAGCAGCTGGGTTGTGGTCTTCAAAGCGCTCATCACCACACACCATCTAATGATGTATGGAAATGAGGTGAGATTCTGCACTTGAAGTTTATCCTTTTTTCTTTTCTTTTTTTTGGATTTGTGGTTGATATCAGACAACCTTCTGTGAAGATCCAGCATCGCTCGGTCAAATTGACCCTGCATGACAAATCACAGCTCAGCAGTCACAGTGTGTGTGTGTGAGACATGGTGACAGACAGTGAAAGCATTTTACATTGTCATCCTGAAAAGTTGCTGTAAATCTGTGATGGATGTTTTAAATGAGTCAAAGTGACCTGCAACAACTTGGAAAGACTAAACGAGTGACACTCCTCAAGTTTAGCTGAATGCCTAAAGCCTTATCCAGGCATGTTCATTACAACATTTATCATAACATAATAAATTATATTATATGAATTAAATGAATAGAACTGAAATGTAAATGGACTTACATTTTCTTCATAGCATTACATTTTCTTAGTTCAAAGCAATTGACCATTTGAGACCTTATGTACATCAATATTAATACTTTAAGTATTTTAATATTTAGCACTACCGTTTGGGGTTGGTAAGATGTTTGAATGTTTTTGAAAAAAGTCATTTATTTGATTTAAAAAATATGGTAAAACCTAGGGATGCACAATGATATCGGGACAACATCGGTATCGGCCGATAAAAGCTTAAAATGACCATCATCGGCCGATATGAATATTTCTGCCGATGAGTCTTGCCGATAGGGTGGCGTGTTTCCTATGCGCACGTGACGACCGTGAACGAAGCATGAGCGCCAGCAACTTAAACTTCCAACTAGGGGTGTGCCGTGCGTCTCACGGTTTTTGATCGTGGACGATTAAAATGTCTCCACTATCTGCTTTTGAAGAAAAATCATAGTATCGTGCATTCTATCAGTTCAATTCTGGCGCCTTCATCTCAACATACTGTACAACGCGACGTACATTCACATCACATCACATGTAAACGCAGAGGTAGAGTTACACTCACGGTCACGGGACACCGCAATTCACAAAAGTTCATTGTTTGCATGTGCGTCAAAGTCTTGCTAGGTAAACATGTCATTCACGTGCTGATGCGCTGTTCTAACATCCGCTTTTCTGAGCGCGTTACACCCGACGCTCACAGGAACTAAAAGCCTGTCACAGAGTCTGCATACTGGACTAATCTTTCGAGTCTTATTCCGCTGATACTGTCAAATACACACACGGTTTACATAAACAAAGTTGGTTATGTCTAAAGTGAAAGCAAACAGAGAAAATCTGCTTGTCAAATGCGTGTATATTAGATGCGTCGCATTACTCGCGTGCAGTTCTTAAAGAGACAGTAATAATATTCTGCCGCTTGTCTTTAAAGAGATACTGCACCCAGAAATAAAAATTCTGTCTATCTAATGTTGTTTCAAACCTGGATTCATTTCTTTCTTGTGCTTAAATATACTATGGAAGTCACTGGAGTACAGCAACTGTTTGGTTAGCCACATTCTTCCAAATAACTTTTATAATTTCAACAGAAGAAAGAAACTTGAGAGAGTAAATGATGACAATTTAAATTTTTGGGAGAACTATCCCGTTAATGTTAATAAAACAACAAAACACAGAGGAAATCACTCACTGCTCTTGACTGAGAACATTAATAGAAGCTTTAATAAGCTTTTTTTGCACTTAAAAAAAATACAAATATATCGGTATCGGCATCGGGCAAAATTAGTTTGAAAATATCGGCATATCGAATATCGGCCAAAATCCTATATCGTGCATCCCTAGAAACCAGTAATACTGTGAAATACCATTACAATTTAAAATAACTGTTTTCTACATTAATGTATTTTTAAAATGTAATTTATTCTTGGTGAAGCTGAATTTTCAGCATCATTACTACAGTCTTTAGTGTCACATGATTCTTCAGAAATAATTTTATTCTGTCCATTTAAGAGATCCCACCAAATGATTTTTGAAATCATTCAGAAATCATTTTAATAAGCTGATTTGGTGCTCAATAAGCATTTCTTATTATTATCAGTGTTTCCATGATGTGTTTATCATGGTTCTTTGATCAATAAAAAGTTTAAAAGAACAGCATTTATTTGAATAACAAATAAACTAAGCATAAAAAAGAAAATAAATATTCTCTTGCTTTAAACTGGACCCCCCTCCCCCCAGGCAAATTTCTTAGTGTAAATATTTGTATGAACAAAGATATTAAAGGCAAAAATTTAACACATTTCACAGACATTTGATGACCAGAAAAGGAATAATGGAGGGGCATATGGTTACACGTGGTTTGGATCTGCAAGGATGATCCGTTGTCCTTCCTGTCTCCCTGTAGCACTGTCTTTTAGGCGTCTTACATTACGGACATTGCAGTTTATTGCTCTGGCCACATCTGCAGTCCTCATGCCTACTGTAGCAGGATGTTTGCTGAGTTTATTTAGTTACATTACTGTCACTTTTGATACATTTAATGCGTCCTTGTTGAATCAAAGTATTCATTTCTTTTAAGAAATCCTCAAACTTTTGAAAGGTGAATTTTTTCACATTTCTACGGGGGTGTCGCTAATGAGGAGGAAAAGTGGGAGCGATGCCACTGCATTTCTGTCTAAGATGTATTATATAGTGCATTTTAAGATTAAATATACAATCATTTCATAATTCATAGACATGTAGGACTGGCAGACCAAATATTAAACTTCTGTTGGACATTTCTATTGGTAATTAATGCATTTTGAAACTGAAATGAAAAAACACTTGCAAGCATGTGTTAATAGTTCAATACAGTGTTTGAGTTTGAAAGTTTGTACAGTTTATGCGCAGCAACAAGAATTAGATAGAAATAGATGCCTACAAGCACAAGCATGTAGACCACTAATGATAAACAGCAGGTAGGTGAGAACATGACATGCACGCACATTAATGATATATACAGTAGGACGTGACCTAGATGTGCACATGGCCTGCTTAATGCACTGTTTCTACATAAGCTCCTCTAGAAATGCACACACATTTACCTAGCTACAATATCTAAATATACCAAATACTTGTTCTCTTTTTATCTAAAGCTAATTGTAATTACAGACCTTAAAGGTATAGTGAACCTAAAAATGAAAATTCTTTCATCATTTACCCTCCCACATGTCTTTCCAAATGTGTATGAATTTCTCTCTTTTGTGGAACACAAAAGAAGATGTTGATGGAAGTTGACCATGGACTTCCATTGTACTATAAAAAAACAAAAAAAACACAAGACATTTCTTAAAATATCTTATATTTAAAAATGTAAAATATTTTCCACAAAAGAAAGAAAGGAGCAACATGAGGGTGAGTAAATAATGACAATTTTTTTTACTACACTACTATGCTGCTCTAAATGCAAATTGTTGGCATTTTTAGAATTAAAAGAACATATTTTTGACTCATTTTCACTGTTACTTTTTTAGCATGTCCTGAAAGGGACGGTTTGTCAGTTAGATAACTTGTGGGATTCAGTGAATCAGAAGTTTGCACGATTCATTAAAAGAGTTGAGTCAATACTTTGTGAAATGTACTACACTAGTCACACTGTTTTTTTTTTGTTTTTGTTTTTTAAGGGGAGCCAGTGAAGAAAACACATCTATTGTATTGTCCTGGCATTATTTCGCAGTGCACTGTCCTTTTTATCTCATCACATTCAATTTAGACGGCAAGCTCACAACTCGGGGTTGATATAATTACTTTTTCTGGCACTATAGATTCTGCTGGAAACAATGGCACACGCACACACAAAAACAATGGCAGTGCTAGTGACTCTCACATGTGTCCTTGTTCATTCCCTTGGACTATAAAATAAAAAGCCCTTCACTATACGTCTTGTGCTCGCCAGTGTCAGAGATAGTGAGCGTGGAGGACTGTCCTTCAGCACACCCTGTTCTAGCATGACGGGGCACTAATCAGCCAGGGGTGGTTTTTGTTATCGGAGCTGAACGTCTGGCCCAGGTCAGGACTGGTCTTAATCCTTTACCCCATTATGGTTTCAAAAACACACGTTTGGTTATCACTGTCTGTCGAGGAGCAGAGACATTTGGAGGACATTTGTCTTGTCAGCAGTAGTCCTGTGAGAGGGCACAGGAAGGGCCACAGATAAGGTATTGTTGATAAGGGCGTTTGCCCATGCGTTTGTGCGAATAGGAGAGAAAAAGGGCGATGTCACTCAATGATGGCCCAGATACTGAACGAACAATTTGCTATAGTGACGACGTCACTAGGATTGTATGTTGTCTAGGGTAGATAGGAGAGAAGGAGGGGGGGTTGAAAAAACATCTAGGTAGGATAACTTTAGGGATAAGGAACTTTAAGAGAAAGAGAGAAATTGCAAGGGACAGCAAGAGATGTGGGTGGAATTTTAATCGGCTGGTTCATGTGGGGTCACACTGTAGACAAATTGCTTAACCTTGTATGGGGACACCACTGCCCCTGCTGTCCATCTAAAATGGTTCGTTTCGGGTACCGAAGGAAGACTGAGTGTGCGAGTGAGCTATAACTGAAGATTGAGAGAGGTTGAGTGAGGGAAGTTCAGTGGATCTATTTGAAGCTGGAGGCTCAAATAAAGGTTAGTTTAATAAAGAGTGTATTGTCCTTTTGGTTTCATCATTAACTTCTGTCAAAACTATTTTTGGGCCCTGTAATTGTTAACTGGATTCTGTTTAAATGGTTAAATTTAATTTTAGTGATCAAAATCTAATGTCTAGTTAATTGAAATGATAAAACACAATTTAACTGCTTTATTTTTTCAAAATCCTCCCCCCCCCCCCCATTCTGAATCTCGTTTTAATGGACTAATCCTGACTAACTTTAAAAAAAACCTTTACTCTGGAGATTCAGCCCTGGGAAGTGTCCTCCTATAGTGAGACCGCAGATGCTGAAAACACCATGAGCGTCACACGTGTTTCAGTATGTGTGTGGTTGACAAAACCGCGCCACTCATTCACACAGAGACAGACTTCAGAAGTAAATAGCATCCTTTTTGCATCTGAATATTCACAGACACTGGTTAATATTGCGATTTAAGTGCGCATTCCTACTTTTGATTTATTCATCCAAAATTTGCCCAATTTCGTGACATTCCACATTATACTGTGAATTCCATTTTTATGGAATGGATTCCTTGATTCTGTCCACACTTTCCTCATTGCTGAAATCATAGGGCCCTACTATTTGAGTTGAATAGACTATTTTTCCCCAACACTTGTTAATAATTGGAAATACACAAATATTGACCAGAAGATTGAATGGAATTAATGAATGTGGTATAAACATTGTGTCAAATATTTGTCCCTTACAATTAATAATTTTGCTTCAGCAAAAAAAAAAGTGTGATCGGTTGATCTATTCACTGTTGTCTCATCACTGGACATGCAGCTGTGTCTATAGAAAATCAAAATTGACTCCATTTACTTTATTTACTCCTGGTCTCATTATACAGTGCATATTAGTCCAGAGAAGGAAAAAAAATGTCGTCTTATCTTTCATCGAAATTTAATTAACTTCCACATCTGAAACGTCCTTCTTGCGCAGCTGATGTCACGTAGGTCACATGGGCTTCTGGATAATGTTAATCAATAGCCAAATAGCTGTAGGCATTGTTTAAGGCTATTGCTGTAATTAATGCAGCCTTTCTGAAATCTCGCTGATAGTTAACACAGAAGATTGATGTCAACACAAGACCACCGAAGAGTTTCAGCATTTAAAGATCTAATTTTATTAAGTCCGTGTAAATGTCAGGCTTGAATATGCTCTGCGAGTGTGAACACAGGTGCTCAGCGCGTGCTCTGGGATCCTGCGTCTGACATCTGGTGCATTTTTCTGAAGAACTATAGAGAACAGTCTCTAGATTAATTTGTTGCTGCTGTATATAATGCTATGCAATTTATAATCTATGGAGTCGTGGAAGTTGCAAGATCTTGCTTCCCTTCATAATTCAAAAGTGCATGTATTTGGGTTTAAGACATTGCTTCTGTTTTCTGGGCTTTTATTCTGTCTGTTCGAGAGATCTGACCAAATCTGTCAATACATACATTAATGTAATACATACATTACATACACACACACTCGTACATACAAATACATACACACATTTATTGGTTTATCCAGTCAAATTTGGAAATGCGTCACATTATTGAAGTAACATGCTAAAGGAATGGACTGCAAATGCTGTTTCATGTTGACTTTGAAGGCTTTTCTGACATAGCTGTGAATTGGGCTGTTTAGTATTCTGGCCATGTGCTGACTCTTGAGTTCAGGTCCCTGTGTGGGATCTGTTTGCATAATGGATGCTGTTTGTGACTGATGTGTGCTAGGTAAGGTAATTATTACCTTTATGAAACATTCTCTCACTCCCCTGATGTCTTTTTCCCTCTTTGTCTACCCTGCAGGGAGGAATTGCAAATCTTGGCAGAAAACAAACACCTGCTTGAAGTAATCAGTAATGCATAAGTAGGGAGTATGGATAAACTACATGTGGGAATTGGTGAACTCACTCATGGCAATGACATGTGGGCAGAGTTATCCATGATGCTTTGTCACTTTTCTTCATTGCTATAAAATACTGTTGCCCACACTGGTGTGTGATAGGGTAATTTTTTTTATTTTTTTATTTTAATGGTTTACATTTACATTATTTACTTCTTTTTTTTTTTTCTTTTTTTTTTGCCGGTGAGATTTTGTGAGCGTGAAACTACTTCAGCTTTGCCAGTTTGGTGCTTTTTTCAATTTGGTGACCCATTTTCACTTTGTGTTCGAGTTCAGGCATTCATTGTGAATCAGATGCAATTCCAGCTCTTAACTTTACAAACAAAATGGGTTTAGTGTTTGAAAATAATCGCTATCGAACAACTCGCCTCCTTTCACATCCTGTCATTATCTTTTTGTACTGGCCATTTTTCTTTAAGCTTTTATTTTTTTCTAACCGTAGTAATTGCTCTGGCGGTATCCATAGAAACCTCAGAACATGTATGGATGGAGAGAGCGAAGACCAGCAGCCGGCACATTATCAGGGCATCATCATGCAGCCTATTTACACATGTTCCCTGCAGTGCTCTCGCGCACAAACACGCACACGTACCGTTTTCACACACAGTTCGAGCGTTGCTTCTGGATCAGTTCCCGACTGCACGCGCAAATTCAGCGGCTAAAACATGAGCAATCCCTGTTCCCAGATTGCTGATATCTTCCCTCAGCCTGAGCTGCTGTGTTAATAGAAGCTCCTCTGTTTGGGAGAGAAAAACAGCCGAAGTGCCTCCTGCCTTAATAAATGATGCTTCACTCTGACACTACTTGAGGTGTGTTCTCACATTAATTATTTGCTAAGCAGAGAATGCGGGACCCTTCCTGGCCTATCAATCTATATTTATCGTCCTTACTTCTGACATCCATTTTGAATAACCTAAGCATGTAAGATAGAGGCGTTCATGCAGAGGAGAAGGTGAGCGGGCGTGGATTTGCAGACTCCACTGAGTTAGTAATCCATATTGATCTACGCTCCGGAAGGGAGCAGAATTCTCTGCATTTTGGTGCTCTCTGGCTCGGCCATACATTTTCCAAGAGGTTTCTCTCCAAGGTTAAGCCATGGTGCCAGAGAGAGAGCTGCTTTCCTGGGGATTTTCTGCATGGTCTGAATGCGGTCTGCCTCACTCGGCTTCTCTGATCTGATCCCGAAGGATTTTAGACCAGCATTTGAGGCACGGGTCGGGTGCAAAGGAGAAGTATGCCAGTATTTTCTCTGAGAATGATTTTCCATGCACCCCCGTGTTACATCAGTATTTCCCCCATTGTCCGTTTTTTAATGTTAGAATGATGATAAAATGGAGCTGCACAAATTAAAGAGATTGTAAAAGAGATTGATGAAACTCACTCAAAGCCATCACATGACCAGGGCCAGCCTAGGCACCAGGAGCTCCTTTGAGATCAGGGATCATTGGTTTTTTCAAAGGGTGGGTGGCCTCTTTCCCTCTATTTACACACAGGACTATCAGCCCACTGTTCCGTGGATCGCCACACTTGATCCTCCAACTTAAGCAGAACTCTTGGAATGCAGTATTTTTTAACCTTCAGTTCCTTCAGATGCATTTTAGGAACCTTCTGTGATTTCAGTGACTCTCGACCTTTGAATACTTTTGCCACAGGCAGAAATGGCCACTGCCAGGTCTATTTTATTCCTCTGCGCCAAGCAGATTTTGCCTGACCGCTGGGCCTGTCACCAGGTCCTCATGCTGGTTCTCCCCTGAGGTGAAACAAGCCTAAGGCTCCATCCCAGTACGTAAAAACTAGTACATTTCCTGCTGACTCTTTCTCTGGTGCACTGATTTACAAATTAAGATCAAGGTTACACTTACTGCATTCTGGTGGCTGATAACTTTGTAGTGTCCCATAAATCACATTGAAGAATACAGTTCCAGGAAAACACAATTAGTTATTCAGATTTATTGCAAGATTTAATTATTCCGATTTTCTTACTAATTATTTGTTGACGTACCAGCTTATAGTTTGTTTCAGGCAGTTGAAGGCTGTTTGCACCAGTTATTAAAGGGATAGTTCACCCAGAAATCATTTTTTTGTCATTAATTATTACTCACGCTCATGTCGTTCCAAACCCGTAAGTCTTTTGTTCATCTTCGGAACACAAATAAGATCTTTCCTCGATAGACAGCTACGCAACTACCACTTTGACGCTCATAAAATTCTTTAAGAGATCGTAAAAACTAATCCATATTAATTGAGCGGTTTAGTCAAAATTTTCTGAAGATACCGAATCGCTTTATATGACGAACAGATTGAGTAGACTTTTATTCACATATAAAAATTCATCAACTCACACATCAGTTCACACAAGCTCAAACATGTTCGCTTGACATACAAGAACCAATGAGGTTCCTTCTCGTGTGTTACGCAGCACGTTTGAGCTTCTGAAAGATGTTTGTTCTCACGTGATAAGCAGGTTAAATCTGCTTATCATATAAACCATTCTAATCTTTTCTAGATTAAAAAAAATAATAATAATCAACCTATCCATTTTTTGAATGCATATTATTGCTCTTATTGTGAACTAATTATCCAGGCATGCATTTCATTATTTTTTATCTTGTAATTATTCATTCAAATATCATAACTTAATATTCCTGTGAAACTACATGTTTCTCTCTGATGACTTGTGTTGGAATTCTCTGCTTAAACTCTTTCTTATCAACTTTTCTGATATGAATCAACTTCAGATATGCCTCCATCCAATCAACAAAGTCCTCGCCCTACACTTTTATCTTTTTCGTTATCTGTTTCACTCGGATGTACGTCACAATACGGCATAAAAGATCTGTTGCTCCGTCACATCATGACTTTAAACCTTTGTTTTAGTAAAGTGGTTGATTGACAGGTGAGTGGGCGGTCCATTGTTGCTTTGTGCAGATCAGTGTCACAAATGCAAGATCTTTTGCGTTTTTAGCTATATTACAATATGATATGCGTGATCAGACCACAAAACATTTTAGAACATGATTATTCCTCAATTCATCACTAACTACTTCACTACTAAACAATATTTATAACAGATGGTTTTGAGGTCTGTGTAAGGGTACAATGTAGGGGTGTAAATCGGACAGGTCATCGTGATTTCAATATCGACTCTCTCAGCCAGCGATATATATTTGCCGATACCTCAAAGATTCTGCGATACCATTACGATTCGATTTGATTCAGGGCTATATAGATTGATTTATCGATATTTCCATATTATGTGCCAAGTTTACACAACCAGTTACATTTATTAACTCACAAATGCAACCAAAATATAAAACATGAACGTTTAATTAAACTTGCAAAAATTGCACACCCACTCCCAATTGGGAAACTTACACCAGAAGAGTTTATTCGCAAAAACAGAACTCCTGTCTTGTTCATTTTCATAAATCATCTTTTTTTAATTATTATTGTGCATTCCAAGTAATATCAATCAAACTACAGCTGGGTTGTTTTGATTAAGTAATAACTAAAAAAAAATACAGGTAACTAACAAAATTAAAATTCATTGAAATATGTTTTTTTATATATAAATTTGTTTTGTTGTTTTTTTGTTGCAAAAGCCGATAACTCCACATTTCATGTTTCAGAGTTAAACAAAACCAAGTGCTTGCTATGATGCATAATAAAACAGTTTAATTTTTGTAACGTTAATCTCCTCAACTGACATAGACGCCTGACAAACTTTGCTGTTGTGATCAGACGCACAGGGAGCTTTTCCCTCACCACTGACGTGCTGCTTTAGCAAGGTTCCGATCAAGTTCGGTTTTTAATTATCCATCCTCGATCACTTTTAGTCAGCTTTGACGAAACTCCTCTCAGCTAGCGAGCCTATTTTCAAAGTTACTAACCTTGTCACCTGACCTGAATAGTGTGTGCTGATTCACTAAAATGGACTTTTCGGGTTGTGTTCACAAACAACAAGAGTGCTGCTTGTCGGTTTATGCTGTAAAACATGAACTTGCGATGCTTTTGTGACAAACAGTGATTAGGCTTCAGTCAATCTTGTCAGGCGTCTATTTCAGCTGAGAAAAGATACGTGAGGATGTGGAGAGTGTCAAAATAAAGGTACCGTATATTGATATTTTATGTGTGGCATCGATACATCGTATATTGTTACACCCCTAGTACAATGAACATTCAAGAGTCACCATCATCTATTTATGTACACAGTTACCTTTATTTATATATGTACACAGGTCTAGAGTCTGTTTTACTTTGTTTACCCGTCATGTCCACTACATGCATGAATGAGGTCGGGAATGCATCATATCTTAGTGTAAATCTCCTGCATTCCCAAAACTCCCATCATGTCTGTTCACAACAGCACCTAGAATGCTGTGTGCTTCTCTTTGCTCTCTTCTTCAGCCCACGGCTGTGTGAGGTGGTGGGATGGGGCTGTACGGAGGAGAGGAGCTGCAGCAGACATACTTGGCAGCTCAAAGAGAGCTCAGAGGAGTCTGGTCTTGTACACAAGTCTAGATTTCACACAGTTTACGGCAAATTCAGCAGCGGGGAGTTTCCGCATGTCAGGGATGAAGTCGCTCCTGCATAGTGACAGATTAAGAGCTGCAGAATGACGTCTAGTCTAGCATATAACTTTACACTTTTGTGTCATCTCTTCTCTGTACCCGCAGCGTTTCATTCAGTATCTGGCCTCAAGAAACACGCTCTTCAATCTGAACAATTTCCTTGACAAAGGTGCATTGCAAGGTATGTAAGAAACACCTTTACTGTCTCTAAAGCATTGTATGCATACACACACACACTGATGATAAACCCCTCGTTCTGTCCCTCAGGTTATGACATGTCCACATTCATCAGGCGGTACAGCAGATATCTCAACGAGAAAGCTCTTTCCTATAGGCTGGTGGCTGTGGACTTCACCAAGATGAAAAGAGGGTGGGTAAACCTCACTTCTGCCTGGAGTCAAGATTGTGTTCAAACACATTGTCTCAGCAGGACACAATCTAATCATGCTAGCTCATTACTCCGATAATTAAGTTGTTTTTAAAAGCAGATTAAGTAGTTGATTTTTTTAACCGCTAATTAAGATTGCGAGTAAGTGACGAGTAGTGATTTGTTTGTTTATCTGTTTATGGAGCAGTATTGATGGAGTCATGCGCACCATGAACACAGAGAAGCTGATCAAAACGTTGCCTATCATTCAAAACCAGCTGGACGCGCTGCTGGATTTCCAGGTTTGTGATGGAGAACATGAATAAATGCTTTAAAACTTCCCAGTGATTTTTCTCTTGTCTTTGTTTTACTAGTTATAACCCCTATTTAAAAAATACATGCAGTACCATTGAAAGGATTGGGGATTTTTGAATTATTTTATGCTCACCAAGGCTGCATTTATTTGTTAAAAATACTGTAAAAGCTGTAATATTGTGAAATAATATTACAATTTAATCGAGCTACTTTCTATTTTAATATGCTAAAGTTTAATTTATTCTCGCGAAGACAATGCAGAATTTTCAGCCGCCGTTACTCCAGTCTTCAGTGTCACATGATCCTTCAGAAATCATTCTAATATGCTTTATTTGGTGCTCAAGAAACATTTTATTATTATTATCAATTGTGAAAATAGTTATTTTTTTTCCTATTTTTGCGTTTATTTAAAATAGAAATCTTTTGACGCATTACAAATGTTTTTACTGTCTTTTTTTATCCCTTTAATGCATCCTTGTTGAAGTATTAATTTCTCCAAAAAATTTTTTACTGACCCCCAGATTTTTACAATAGTGCATATGTAAACAATTAAAGTCTGTGCAGACAGAATGCATGCATATGTACAGTGTGAAAAGCTTCTTATTCTATTCTTATAATGAAAGCGATTTTTCACTCTGTTTGGAAAGATGGGTCAGTGTTTACAGTGCAGATTATTTGATTACTCTTGTGATTGAAGTGATAAATTCAAGTAGGCTTGGCAACCCTTAAGCCCCAGGTTGGAAAACCCTACTTTAACAGAACATCATTGATGTTGATTCAGTCCAAGCTATTTGGTATGATATGTACTCTCTCGTGTGGATGTGTGGGTGTGTGTCTGTAGGCTAACCCTAATGAGCTGACTAACGGAGTGATCAACGCTGCCTTCATGCTGCTTTTCAAAGACTCCATCCGTCTGTTTGCTGCCTATAATGAGGGCGTCATCAACCTGTTGGGTAAGAGTAATCTACTCCCTCTTACTCTAGAGAGCGTTCTTCTCTCACGCTCTGCTTTAGGGGTTAAGTCTTTCTGTTTTCTGAGCAAAGAACTGTACAGTTGATGTTGAGCCTCAATTTTCGTGACATTGGTTCAACTTTGCTTTTTAAACCGGAAGAACGAAATGGCTCAGAAAAAGAAAAAATAACCACTTTTAGCTATTGTGTCTGTGGACTGGAGCAGACTATGCACTAGATTCTCCCCAATGGAAAGACATATTTACACTATCTGAATCGTTTCCTATCTTCTATATAGAATAGTAATAGTGTGAACAAGTGACTGATTTCAGCCACAGCTTCGGCGTCTATTTGGGGCGGGATGCTGTAGATTCTAGAGAGCATTTGATTGGACAAAAAATCTGATGAGAAGCTGAAGTGCAGGGCAATGTCATCAAAATCGTTGATCCATATTGGCGGAAGTGAAAGACTGTAAGTTTTGAATGCTTAAATCTTCTAAATGCGAATTTTGTCATTGTTTTGGAGCACATTAGCTTATAGATAACCTTAAGGCTAACATATTCATACTAAAAGCCAAAAAATAATCCATTTTGATTTTATGGGGACTTTAATAATAAACATAACGAGTGCTATTGTTGGTTGCATTGATGTGCAACGTGTACATTTCTGATAACATTAAAAAAAAATGTATCATAGGTTTTAGGGTTTCATGACCCTTTAATGAAGTGAGCTCAGATTTAGTTTTAGATTTTTTTAAGCTCTTTGTTCGAGCTCTATTATTCAGTCGTTAAGCCAGTAATTTTTCCGTGATTTTAATTGTTTTGTTTTATGTTGTAACATATGGCGTTTAGGTTGATAATTTGAAAAGGCATTAGAGTGCTAGCTGTCCTTGAGCGAACCATTACAGCAGCTTTTATATGCCCCTGTCTCCGTCAGCCCAGAGTGTTTTGACAGTCCTCTGATGGGTAATTGCAGTCTTTATCTATTTGAGTCGCTCTGCTAATCGTTCTCTCTGTTCTCTCTCTCTCTTCCCTTTTCAGAGAAATACTTTGATATGAAGAAAAACCAGTGTAAAGATGCTTTGGACATCTATAAAAAGTTTCTGTACAGGATGACCAAGCTGTCAGAGTTCCTTAAAGTGGCTGAGGTACCAATGAGACACACACACACACACACACACACACACACACACACACACACACACACAATCAAGGGTATTTTGATATGACAGGTCTGAGGTTAGACAGGCTGTCTAGACCCCTCTGCGCTCTCTCCCTCTCCCTCTCCCTCTCCCTCTCTCTCTCTCTCTCTCTCTCTCTCTCTCTCTCTCTCTCTCTCTCTCTCTCTCTCTCTCCTCTCCCTCTCCCTCTCCCTCTCCCTCTCCCTCTCCCTCTCCTCTCCTCTCCTCTCTCTCTCTCTCTCTCTCTCTCTCTCTCTCTCTCTCTCTCTCTCTCTCTCTCTCTCTCTCTCTTCTCTCATCTCTCTTCTCTCTCTCTCTCTCTCTCTCTCTCTCTCTCTCTCTCTCTCTCTCTCTTCTCTCTCTCTCTCTCTCTCTCTCTCTCTCTCTCCCTCTCTGATATCTCTCTCCCTCTCTGATATCTCTCTATCCCACAATGCTCTGGCATTCATATTCTCTGGATAGTTGCATGCACAGAGACCATATTTAGTGTTGTGGCACTGCATTACATTGCCTTGCACAATCCTCATGGACTGTGCCCATAAGCATATACATGTGCCTTCTCTGCCAAAAGTGGTTGGTTATCACTGCATTTCATCCTTCGTATGAATCGCGGATAAATGGGCATTGGATAAAAAGAGACTGGAATCAGCATTATATAGCATCTGTCGATTTAGGGTCTCATTTGATATTCACCTTGATTTGATATTGTTATATATTTGATATAACAAAAAATGTAAAAAAGTATGAACACAAGTGAAATTAAAGAGATTTATAATGTTACAAAAGATTTAAATTTTTCCAAAGTTATATATTGTTAAAAAAAACTTTCACATATATATTGGTTTCCACTAAAATATTAAGCACCACAACTGTTTTCAACTTTGATAATAATAAGAAATGTTTCTTGAGCACCAAATCAGCATATTAAAATGATTTCTGAAGGATCATGCGACACTGAAGAGTAAAATTCAGCTTTGCCATCACAGGAACAAATACCTGTTTAAAACATTAAAATTAAAATAGAAAACCATTATTATATAATATAATATTTGTAATATTTCACAATATAAATTTTTTTACTGTTTTTTTTTATCAAATAAATGCAGATTTGGTGAGCGTAATTGACTTTCAAAAAGAAAAATATTACCAACCCTATAACGGTAGTGCAGATATGTAAATTTACCCCCAGCAATCTCTACAATCCGAATCCAGTAATCATGAACGACTGTAAAAGCTATCTTTGAAAGTAATTGGTCCAAAAGTGCAGGAACACTGCACATGGATTGTACCCCACTAAGACTGCTGTATACAGTGTGGAAAGATTTGTCATTTGTCTCCTGCCATTCATACTGTGGTCGTTGATGGCTGTCATTCGTACTGTGGATTCACACGGCTTAAGTTGAGACCTTTAAAGTTTCAGAGTCCTGTCTCTCTCTCTCCTTCTGGCCCAGAAGAAGATCTGTGTTTATAGAACTCTCCCTCCCTCTTCTCTCTCTGACACTGATGAATTTCCATTCAGGCAGCAGCTTCTTTCCCACAATTCCCAGCTCCGTCCATTCAGCCAGCCATTAGACTGTCTGGTTTATTTTCAGACTGGCTGTTCTTCTGATGCGTCAAAAATCTCAGGGATTTGATTTGAAAATGAGTCAGTGTCCATCACAATGTAAGATGCTTGTCTAATTTGCTGTTTTACCCCCATTGGGTCTCATTTAAAAGTCATCATTTGTCAAAATTGTTTTTGAATGTTAACCACTCCACACGGCACAGTCAGCTGTGTGAGATCTTATCAATGTCTGTGTCCGTTCCCATTGGTCCTCCGTGGCTCTCGGCATGCCACACCACTGTTACTTTTATTTCTTTCATTTTTAAGTCACTGCATGAGGTATTGATCCGTTATGTTTGTTCTTTCATATTTTCCCCCCTCCCCCTCGTTTATTTGTTTGTTTACCTTTTTTGTTGTTGTTTTGTTTATGACACAGCAAGTTGGGATTGATCAGGGTGACATCCCAGATCTCACTCAGGTCAGTGTACATTTCATCTCCACTTTCTGTTTTTCCCTCTTCTTCCTCACTATGCTGCTGCTGTGTCGTCCATCACACCACCGCTCTCCCTTTTTTCTTTTCTCTCTGTGTTCCACCTGTCTTCGTCCTATCTCTTGTTGTCTGATGTGCTGTTTTTGTACACATGCTCACTGTTATTTAGACGTTCTCTCTTGTGTTTGGTTTAAAAAAGTTCGATCAAATATCAAACACTCTCTCTCTGTTTAGTTCTCTTTCAATTGTGTGTTTAGTGATGATCACACACACTATTTCAGTACAGCTTTAAGGATCTACACTTTGCAAATTTGATATCTGTGTTGACATTACAGAGTGGGGTTAACACACTGAATGAAAGGTTATTTCCTTGTGTGGTAACACATTGTTTATTGTTCCTTTCAGACGACTAGAGGATCTTACCTTGTAGGTGGTGGGTTATTTGCACTGCTTGTATTTGACATAATCTGGGCTAATACTAGTGCTGGGTGATAAATCAAATATTTACCACATATTAAAAATGTTGTTAACCAGCATCATTAATAATTATTAGTGCTAGGATAATCTAGGTAATCCCAAGAATCGATCTTTTAGTCTATGCTGTTTTCAGTTGGTGAATGAACAAAACTTTGTAGCACAAAATAAACATGAAAGAACATGAAAAGGTATTTAAAAAAAAAAAGATAAAGTACAACTTACCGAAATCCGTTTCATGTCTTGAAAGGAGCATTTTGCTAAATATATGCACTGTTGCATATTCATTGTATTTTTACTTAACCTGTACTTAACCACCATTTAAATGTTTATAAAAAAATTAGTAGAAACATGCATATGTCATGAAAAAAATATTATTATAACGTTATTACTATAAATGCTTCCTTATGTATGAATTAAATGCAAGTAGCCTACAAATCAGTTAATTTTTACCTTTAATATTATAGTGATGTACCAACGGGGGTTCCCTGTATAGTTTACAGCATTGGTTGAGAGCATTTTTTTTCCTTTTGACAAAATTTGTCATGTACTGTAGCTGATAGACCCCAATTAATCGATTTTGAATCTAATCTAAATTGAAAGCTTGTTAATTAAAATCGAATCTTGAAATTTGTGTCAATGCCCAGCCATAATATTTATGTTTATAAGAAACAGTCTGGTCCAAATAATTATTTCTTAAATGAAAAGTCACTAATTTAAGAGCAAATACATACTGTATATATTGAGATATCAAATATCATCAAATGTTAAATATTGAGTTAACTTTTTTAGCTATATCTCCCAGCCCTAGTTTGTTCCCGACTGCATCAGTAGATTCATCCCTTTAAAAACAGACTAACTGATTAAATGTGTCTCAAACTGCCTTCCTCTGCCCTGTCACTTTGCAGGCATGGCTGTACATCGCTTTTTCTGCTGATCTGAGACCAGACTTACAGTTGTCCCTTTATGGTTTGATCAAATCGTTGGCTCAGATCAGCATAAAAGCAAATCTCCTGCTGGGTTGCATGGCGGCTTCATGCTTGTAAACCCCCTGGCCATCAAAGTTGGAGAAGGTGGAGCTCTCTAGCACAAAACGAGAGCTATATGTTTTTTACCCGATGCCTGGTTTCGCCTTTACGTGAGAAAACTGCCCCAGCGGCCCTTCGTTTGTAGGATTGTGATGAAGTATTCATGTAACCTCACTTTGTCTCACCGGCATGCACATCTATAATGTAGCCATTTAATCAAAAGCCTGTTCTCGTCGTCTCTTCAAGGAAATCAAATCAGACAGGAAAGAAGCAAATTAAAAGCGGTTACCCTTCATCTCTCTTTTTTATCTCACTTCTGTGGAAGTAATACATTTTCCCACTTAGTTAAAATGTTCGTTTTCTATTTGAATTGTAGACTGCTGCACATGTATTTTTCCTCTCTTTTGGCTTCTGTTTTCTGTGGGATGGATTAAACCCAAACTGCCCTCTCAGCGATGTGGAGAAAAAGCCAACCTAGATCAGATCCAGACATGTTGGCCAGCGCTGCCAGCTAGGCTCAGTCAAAGAGCTTACCTTCCCCTTAGTCCGTAAGAGCAGTTTATACACGATTTGTCTGTTCTGGAAACTTGGCTCAAAGCACCTGCTCTTTTCACCAACCGTGAGCTCTGAGCTTGTGCTAACATTTGCTCTCATTTGAATGAAGCAGCACGAGGTGTGTGTGCTCTGCTCTTAGGTGCTAACATACACATTCCGTGTTTGCTGATCTGGATCGTTTAATGATTCCTCATGTAGTTAAGATAATTATTTTCGGAAACAAAACCCTAGAACGGTATAAAAGGCTCAGAGGAAGGTTTTAGTTAGATTTGCGACTCAAAACACAAGAATGTCTCGCAGAAATCCTGAAGTACTAGTTCCAAAAGCCAGTGTAAAGAGTTTAATGTCATGGATTTTTATATTGGTGACCTCATGGGTCTGTCATGCGTTTGAGGTTTGGATTTTCAAGTGTGCATACCACTTCCTCTCTTTTTATATTTGTACTCTTCCTCTCTCTTGTTTTCTGAGCTTGTTTATCCTTTGCCTGTACTCCTCTTCACAAAAGCTTTAAGCATGCTCCTGTTATTATTTGCTGAAACTTGGGTTGATCGAGTGGGTGTTTGTGTGTTAATTGTGTTTAACTGTGTGAGTGTCGTACTCTTTAAACCGGATGCTTTATGTTTCTGTTGAGTTCTTGACTCGTCTTTTTTCTCCTGCAGGCTCCCAGCAGTCTCCTGGAGGCTCTTGAGCAGCACCTGGCCTCTCTGGAGGGAAAGAAAACCAAGGAGCTCTCCGCTGACAACAGGTTCGAACCTTACAGATCCAAACAATCCAGAATCACATTGGAAAGTCTGTGAAGTGATTGTCAACCAAATAAAACTGTCACGCATTTGAAAGGTTCATAAAGACTTCGTAGAATAAATCCATATGAATTGAGCTGTTAATCCAAGTCTTCTGAACAAACACGACTGCTTTACATGTTGAACAGGTTTAATTTAGGCTTTGATTCACACCACTCACTTCGAGCTCATCAAATATGGTAAACACACACTCAACTGCGCTGACATGATGCGCGAGAACCAATGAGGTTCGTTCTTGCGCATGAAGCAAGCACGGTTGACCTTCCATGTTTACCATATTTATCAATAGATGGGGGAAAAAAGGATTGAATTACCATGAATTAATGGTAATGAACAGAGATAACAAGAAAAGCGTTGATCATTGGATTTGATCCATAACAGGTCCCAGAAAGCCTTTTTACAGAACCTACCAAATCTATCATTCACTGACATTTATATATACACTACCGTTCAAAAGTTTGGGGTCGGTACGATTTTAAATACTTTTAAAAGAATTCTCTTCTGCTAACCATGGCTGCGCTTATTTGATTAAAAATACAACAAAAATCAGTTATAGTATTAAATATTATTCCAGTGTAAATCAGCTGTTTTCTGTGTGAATATATAGTAAAGTGTAATTTATTCCTGTGATCAAAGCTGAATTTTCAGCATCACCAGTGTCAGTGTCTTCAGTGTCAAATGATCCTTCACAAATCAGTATAATATGAGGATTTGATGCTCAAGAAACATTTATTATTATTATCAACGTTGAAACAGTTGTTGGTCTGTCAGTTGTACAGGTTTTTTTTTTTTTTTTTTAGGATTCTTTGATGAATAGGAAGTTCAAAAGACTTTTGTAACATTATAAATGTCTTTACTGTCACTTTCGATCAAATTAATTATTCCTTGATAAATAAAAGTATTGATTTCTTTCCTCCAAAAAATAAAAATAAAATTCTCACTGACCCCAAACTTTTGAACGGTAGTGTATATATTTTTAAAAACTGTAAAAATGTTTTCTTAGTAGTATTATGTGTTTGGTTTTCACTGCCATTACTTTGCACTGCTATTGATAAATATGGCGAATTAAAGTCACTTGATTGAATAATATTAATTGAGGTCATACAATAACATATGGTGGGCACAATAAGCGTCCCATTTTGTGTAAAATAAAAGCTTTTATTAGGCAATTAACTTTAATTTTTAATTAGGCTAATGGCATCTCAATTATCTCAACATTTTAAAACAGAAAAACAAACATATGTAGTCAAATTTAAGTTACTGTAAGCCACCTCTTAACAGCACTTGATACTGCAACCACAACCATAGAGTGCCGAAGTTACGACGTCACTCTGTAGGCCAAAACGCGGAAGTCAGTTAGCATTTTAGCACTCCCGGTTCCCTCGCTCTAAAGTCTATGGGATTTTTGAATGGGTTTTTGCTAAATCGCCTGAAATAAGGTCTGTGGTGAACAAAGCCTCTAAATATTTTCACGTTTTGATCTATGACATAGAACACACAGTTATAACCTGCTTGTGGTTTTTTAAAACTTTATATAGGCTTCAAAATGTATACATTTTCGATTAACTTGTAAAGATGATCTTGATAGACAAAACGTGTAAGGGTCACAACTCTTAGTTAAACACAGATCTTATTTTTTGCGATTTTCCAAAAGTCTATGGGGAAAATGCATAGCTTTCCGATCGAGGGAACCCATGCGCCGCTAGCTTCCGAGTTGTCCTACAAAGTGACGTCATCACTTCGGCACTCTATTAGCAAGAGATTTATATATAGCCACATACTGACTTCTTTTGGGGCTGTGAACAGTGTTAAATTGATCAGGTCTTAAAGAAATGAAAGGGAAATCTCACTTCTGTGTGGATCTTTGTTTTTGTCTGCAGAGCCAACACTCTGTCCAATGCGGTGTCGACCCTGTCCAACACCGGGATGTCCTTCTCCTTCTCATCCAGCAGGATGGACGAGAAGGAGAAGCAGCAAGCCCTGGAGGAGGAGCAAGCCCGGCTGCAAGCACTCAAGGTAGGCCATGATCTCTCCCATTATGTAGAATATAAAGATTATACAATATAGGCATATCCCAACTCCTCCTAGAGAAGGCTGTTGCAACCTAGATTTGGCTGGATTGGAGCTGCTGTTCTGGGGTTCTGGGAACATTGTGTCCTACACATACATGATTGTTTATACAATACGCCCTTGTACCTTCAATGATTAGCCTCCAGCAGTAAGTGGTGAGCGAGGTTAATCAAGCTTCTTTGTCCCCATCAGGAGGTAGTGTCATACCTCGCACAATGTACAATGTATCCCCAGATGCACCGTGGCTCCGTATCTGAATAGTGCAAAAATTCAGAGCAATTTCAAAGTCCAACATCAAAATATTTACACAGCCCGTGTTCAAATAAGTTTGTGTGAAATTGAACTGGTGTTTCTTTGTGATTTTATTGTTTTCTCAACACTCCTGGAGGGGCAAGGTTTCTTGCTACCGCTTTCACTTTCTGTGTTTTATTTTCTTTCCACATTTTCTCAGTGTTGTAAAGGGCATATCGAAAGGCATAAAACCTCAACATGTCGCAACTTTCTTCCTCTCTCTTTAGAAAATCTAGGACTGGAAACAAAATCAGTTTTTCTTGTTAAAGATTGCTATTTTAAATGAGATTTTAAATGAATAAAAAAGCTCTAGGTTTGCTGTGATTGTTTTTAGGGCTGCATTTGGCCAAATATTTTGTGTCGATATGACTATAATTAATAATAATAACTATTATTGTTGTTGCATTTTTAAGACACTGGGCAGCATGGACAGAGTTTAGACCAGACATGACTCTAGGTTTTGGTTGGTCTAAAGGCAACTCATTTTACTCTAGTGACTTGCTTGGCTTGAAATGGTCCAACATATTATTGATTTATGACTTTTCTTGTTCTTTTCATATGGTTGGTTTAGGCTGTTCTAGTTTCTGTCAAGGGAAGTGACTTGGGAGATCTTCTTTTATCTCAGCCATCTCTTATCCACCTTTTTCCCACGCCCCATGATGCTTTCCGCGAATTATGGGAGTAACTTCCTTTAAACTATAACAATCAGTGAAAGGCTCGCTCTATCAGCGGCAGCTCAATAAACCCTTTTTTTTTAAAACAGCTGGGTACAATGAAGTAACATTATTCTACTCACCCTTTAACCATCGAACATTAAAAGGAAACTTTAAAAGTGTTAAAGCATTAACAGATTACTAAAATAGACCATGAATAACCCCAAAATCTTGATTATTTCTGCAGCAATATTACAGACGCGTGAAACGACTATTGTAATATTTGTCTATCTACCGTATATTATGTAGTGTTAGCACTGAGTGAATATTTTTCCAATGAATCATTAATGGGATGTATCCTAAATTAAATCGGGAGAGCAGACCACAAATGCGCAGAATAAATCAAATAAGAATACAATACCAAGCGTTACGTTATTCTTCTGACGTCTGCAAATAAAAACAAAGGTAAATTGACAGCTCATTCAGTCAAACTGACTGATAAGGATTATTTTTGGCGCAACATCATAATTTGTTTCAGTCTTTTTGAGTAGAAGTTCACCAATCCAGAAGTACCTCCCATAATTCAAAACGCAACATGGTCGTCAAGAAAATACAGCCACAACACAGACCCACATCTGCCTGAGTTGCTGTAATCTGTCTGATTTCACAGAGCTCAGATAAGGAAATGCTCTGTGCTGTCCTGCTCTACAGTGACCATTACACAACTATTCAGCCAAACAGCCCAGTCTTTACATACTTTACATTCTCTGTGGATGTTTTTTCCTGTTTTGTGTGTTTGTATAGAACCAGCGTCTGAAAGAGATCGGCATACACACTCCCTCCGCCTCCCCCAGCACACAGTCTATGGGCAGTGTCAACAACCACAGTGCGGGCATGGACCTGTTCACCAACACCACAAGCCCACCCTCAACCAACAGGTCATTGACATACTGTACATGACAGCAGTAGATATTATACCATACGATAATACAAAACACAGTACGTCTACAATATGTATGACACACAGCATAAACGCATAAAAAATACATGTACACATTGTCCAAAAGTTTGAGATTTTGAATAATCTGGTTGAATTTATACACTGCATTTGGCTCTTTTTGGTTTGATTGCTGGTTTTAAACTCTGTTGGCATCATGAATCTCGTGATGTGAGTTGGTTGTCTTAAGATGTGGACAGGTGGTCACGACCCAATCTTTTCACCCAGTCTGACTTTTAATGCTTTTTGGAGGTGTTTGCTGATTTTTGGCTCTGGACTCTAAGGTGCTCAGTAATGTAATCCAAATGTGCCATTGGTGAGAATGAAAAAGCCTTGTACAGTGCTCCAGACAAAAAAAAATCTATTAAGGAGCTATTGCCTCCTAGAAGTGGAAAAAAAAATAGGCGGCAAATTATTTTTTTAAGTGCAACAAAAGAATAAGCGTGTTTTAATTTTGTCATGTGTTGTCACATCTTTTGGATGTCTAAGGAACTAAGATTAACTTAAAGTAGGAGCTGAATTGCTTTTCCAACTTGAGAACTACACACAGTTACAAAGAATTGTTCTTTTCTACAGAATCTGAGCCAGTGTCACAGACCATAATAATGTCAGCATCACTTGGCCAATGAGTATAGTTTGACCTCCTCCTAATGCATCCTGTAAACATTGTCGTATGTCTTGCACACACCCAATCTATTTTTCTTCATTAGTAATATCTGGTCGGTAAATTTGGTGAATGGCTTCTCTTCACATGCAATTATATTGGCGGCATTGAATTCAATTTTTAGCCAATTCTTTCTCATGTTTCAAATATAAGGATTATGTGATATATAGTGCATATATTTAGCAAAATGCCCCTTTCTATAGTTATTTTTCTAGCTGACTAACGAGTTTGAGCATGGCCTTTTTGAGGTAAAAAGTTCTCAAGTTGTTTTATACTAGCTCTTTGCAAGGTCGAAATGCTGTTTGTCTGATCTGTCAGGACATTAAAGAGCACCAAAACTACATTTATTGCTTGTATTTTGAGATGAAATTGACAATTTGAAAGCTGAAAGTTTATTTGTTTACTAAACTTAAACACATTAAAAGTGACATATTAAAGGTGACAGTTAAGTACAAATCTTACTGCGATTATGGATGGCTGCGCTACAAATATAATGTGAAGTTCAGGCAGTAACAGAAAACAGCAAAGATTAAAAGATATTTAGGATAAGAATTCATATCAGTATCAATTAAAAACGAGAATTGTGGACGATCTCGTCCACACAGCTGACGTTTATCTGTTGTAGTTTATCCACGTTGTGCGCACTAAATAGATGCTGCCTTCCTGCACTTTTAGAGTACTTGCATGTTCATTCATTGACACGTCTCCGTTGTTTTCTCTCACGCTGGCACAGCCGTGCTTTGAAAAAGCCTGATATTGACATGCGTTTCTGTCACGGAAAGCTGATACTCGCTGTCCCCGTACGTATTTTGGCACTCGCTCGAACTCAGTGAAGTTTTTTTTCCACTGCAACATTGCTGTGCGTCGGCTCATTTTATTACGTCAACACAACTCATTACAGAACATGCAGGTAAAAGGCATGCAAGTTAATTCACTAGTATCTCTAAATGTAGTCTGCATAGACAAAGTAAAAAGGAGATCATCGGACACTTTTTGTGAGAAAACCCCCCCAGCTTCTGCTTCAGATTCCTTCCCAAACCCTACCAAGCCTTTTACAGAACATAATGCAAGACTGAGAAACATTTTTAGGTGCTATACAGTACATGACAGAAAGGAGGGAGTTCTAGATGTCGACTTCTGCAGAAAAAGGACACACACATCAATACTTGCTGTTTTGATTCTCTGCCTCTCTTGAGTAAATTGATGAAGCCACTTGGCCTGTTGGTGCAATGTCTTGAAACCAATAAAAATAACAGTCCAGTTGCTTTTGACATTGTACAATAATCTAGTTTATAATTTCTCAAACTGGGGGAGCACTGTATACATATACCGGTACTATCGTTCAAAAGCTTGGAGCTTTTTTGGAAAGAAGTCTCCCTCACCAAGGCTGCGTTTATTTGATCAAAAATGCGGTAAAAATTGTCAAAACGTTATCACAATTTAAAATAACTGTTCTCTCTATTTTAATATTTTGTTAAAATGTTATTTATCGTGAAGGCACAGCTGAATTTGCATCAGCCATTTTTCCAGTCTTGTCACATGATCCTTCGTAAATTATTCTAATATGCAGATTTGGTGATCAATTATTTATAATGGTTCTCATTATTAATATATTTGTGGATATCGGAATACCTTATATCAGGATTCTTTGATGAATAGAAACTTCAAACGAATTGTTTTTATTTGAAATGGAAATCTACAATGTAAAAGTTAAATGTATGCTTGCTGAATGAATGTATTAATATCTTAAAAATTTGAAATGAAATAAAAACTTACTCCCTCCCCAAATTTTTTATGTTGCTTATAAGTTGTCTTGTAAGTTGAGAACCTCTGATCTAGTTAATGGAAAACCTTCAAATATTTTCACACACAACACTACATTTTCTATAAAATAGCATAACATACTGCAATATATTTACAAAATATACACAATCTATGTGGTAGTATTTGAATGTATTCCTCTTGAACTAATGTCCTTTTTTCCCACAGCATGCCAAACCTCACCAGTGACTTGTTTGACCTCCAGCCTGCCTTCGTTCCTGCTGTGCAGAGCGCTCCTATCTCCAACAGCAGCAGTGCCTGGGGAGGTGCGGCCCACTCCACCCACACACACACCCCATCACTAATGCCGCCTCTGTTGCTTTACCACTTTAGATCGCTGACCTTTAATATAGTCTCAGAAAAATCATTAGAACAGATCAATCCTTTGTTAACTTGCAGTAAATGTTCATTTAATTATTTGTTCGTTCACTTCCTAGTTCATTCCTATGTACATTGTCTGTTTCAAATCCTTACAAGCTGTATTTGTGTCCCCTTTACCAAGTGCTGCCATGAGCCCTGGGTGTCCTCCAAGTTCACACTTTGTACACTAAAATGTGGAATAAATACTTTTGTAATGTTTTTGAAAGAAGTCTCTTATATACTCACCAAGGCTGCATTTACAGTAAAACAGTAATATTGTGTACGTTTTAATACGTTTTTATATTTGAATATTTTACAATTTAATTTATTCCTGTGATGCAAAGCTGAATTTTTTAGCAGCCTTTACTCCAGTCTTCAGTGTCACATGATCCTTCAGAAATCATTCTAATATGCTGATTTCTGCTCAGTTATTATCAATAATTGTTGGCGCTCAGTTTTTAATAATGGCTCTTATTATTATCAATCTTAACTCTGACTCGGCTGCTTAATATTTTTGTGGAAACCGTGATGCTTTTTTTTCAGGATTCTTTGAGTAGAAAGTTCAATGAACAATATTTTTTAAAATTTTAAAATCATTTGAAATCAGTTCTTTAAAATGTTAATAATATTTCACAATATTTTTGTTTTTACTGTATGATCAAATAAGTGCAGACTTTTCTTGTGTGACTGAGTGAGTGAGATTCTTCTTTTGAAAACGTAACTCTTAATTATTCCAAACTTTTGACAGGTAGTGTAATGTCGTATAGACTGTTGGGTTGTAGTGTGCAGTGGTGTTTGGTTTGCAAAAATGCATAATAAGAGTACATCACAACTACAAAGGGAGCACTCTTCTAGTTTATATGATCACAAATGAGACGCCCTACAATTTTGTGGACTTCACGAAAACACTTGAGAGAAGTCCACATCAAGTGCGTCATTTAGGACAGTGCTGTAGGAATCATTTTAGAGCATCGTAGGCCCGGTGATGTCCTGAAGTGCTGTCTAGATGAGTGTTTTTGTGTGTTCGTTTTTTTATTCCTCGTACCCATCCATCCTATTGTGTCGGTTTAGAACAATGTTTTCTAGATATTCGGAAGCGTGACCGGTTTGGGTACCATTACGCTGAGGAAGTATCTCTGTGGTTGGGAGCCTTGCTTAGTGTCAGAAGTTCATTTTCAGCAGTTCAGCACATCTGCTGGGATAGTGTGAATCGAGGACACAAGGTACAGAGTGTAGACACACTGCCAGACTCTTAACTATGCCAGGATTTGTAGGTCACAGCATGCACTTGGAGCGTACGCTTTACAGCTAGTGGGCAGGTGCACTGAGGGCTAGCCAGACGCACAATGAGATTCAGGCCTCTAGAGACCCACATATACTACTAACAGCGCAAAGACACACCAATGTAGACAGATGGAGGAATGAGGTGTTTTTTTAAAAAAGAGGGAAGGACTGCTGAGTAATGAGCAGAGGAGTGAGAAAGAGCCACAGGCACAGATTTAAGCTGTATATTGTTATTTACATTAGAAATTGTGCAATAACTATAGGAATCCACTGAATTTTCGGCTGTCTGAAGCACTTGGGCCGAAAATGGTATTTAATAACATTTTCAGACAAAATCGGCATTCTTGGATGGATGGAAACTGTTATCAGAAACTTTAATATATAGGATACAGTATGCATGTAAAATGGTCCAGGTTTAACTGGGCTACACAATTTGGCCAAATTATATTGCGATTTACTATGACAGGCATTGAGATTTAAAATTGTGATATGATGAACATTTACCATTTTCTATTGCTGTTATTTAGATATCCAGGCAAAAAGACATAAAATCACTTTTAAAATAGCATGTGCAAAAACTACAAAATAACAAGAATAATAATAGGCCATTTTAGATTAACAAGCCAGCCAGTGATTTAATAGGGCATATCATTACTCCGATTTTATTTTGATGAATTGTGCATCTCTAGAATCAATTTAAATGGTGGCTCATCTGTAATATATTGCCAGAAAAGAGGTCATGCACACTACCGTTTAAAAGTTTGGGGACGGTAATAAATCTCTTACTTTTTTGTTGTGCTGCTTCATTGTTTTGTTGAAACCATAAAATATATATTATTTTATGATTCTTTAATGAATAGAATGCTCAAAATAGCATGTATTTGAAACAGAAATCGTTTGTAACTATAAGTATCTGTCACTATTAATATTAAATCACCGTTGCTGAAAAAAATCCTCAGTGACTCTAAACTTTTCAACGATAGTATACAAATGAGACATGCACATACTGGCTTATTATGTTTGATGAAAATTTGAACTTTAATTTGAAACAATTTTAATTTTGGTGCAATTATGATTGATTATTTGATTGATTGATTGATTGATTCTCCCCTTCAGGTTGAAAAAAAAATTTCATGAAAATCAATAGAATGTCAAGGAAATTTTGATAGGGATTTGCTAAGGAACTTTTTCCATCCTTTTCCAATAATCTCAAATGCCTGGAAAAGTCATGGGAGTTTAGTGGTCAAAAGATGAGGGAATAGTATCAGGTATTTTGCAGAGCAACAATCCTAATGTGTTGTGTGACATCTGTCCATGTTTTGTGTGTGTGTTACTCTCAGGTCTAGAGAGCAGCACTCTTCATCCCATGGCTTCCATTCCCACCATGAATGTAGATTTTGATGCTGTATTTGGGACTAAAGCTTCCAATAATGATGTGAAGCCATCAGCTGGTAAAATATCTCACAAGTGTGATCTATTCATAACTGCGCTTATTAATCTTTAAAGGTTTGATCCTTGCTGTGGCGCTTAATATCTGCAAAACTTAGTAACCTTCACCCAAAATAAATCTCTTCTGCTGGTTTTGCTGTATGGTGAGTTTGTGGAGCTTTGCTGCTGGAAAGCTGAAGCGAATTGTGCAGCCGGCTGCAGCACCTGCCCGCCTGACTCGGTTCTGGAGAGATTGGGAATGTTCTTTGGGGAAACGCTCATGCTTTTTTCCCGCCACTTACTCGCTCACTTCGCTGTTCTGTGGCTGTGGACAGTCTGTTATCATCCCCTCATCCATCCACTGTGTGTGTGTGTGTGTGTGTGTGTGTGTGTGTGTGTTAGTGGTGCTGACTGGCATTTTTCTCCATCTGTTAATCGCTTGTTACACTCCTTATCTGAACACAGAACGCAGACTCACACTCATTTCCACTCACCAATATACTCTTTCTCTCTCTCTCTTTTCCTTTCTCTTTTTTATTTCCTTGGCCTCTTTTTTTCTTACCTTTTGCTCTTTTTGTTTGTCTCCACCCACCCCTTTTTCTTCTTTTTTTGCTCTTTCCTGGGTTGTAATGGCTGATCTGATGTGGTGAGTGTACTTCTTTTTTTTTTTTTGGCCTCCTTGTTCCTGCTGGCAAAGCAGGAAGTAGAACTGTATAAATATGTCATGTGTCAGCAGACTGTCTCTCTCGCTTTCTCTCATTTACTAAAAGAATTAGCAAAAGGCCCTGTGCTATTTACCATTTTAAAACCATCAGAGGCCTCTTCAATTAATGAAACTGTTTGAGTCAACATGAAATGACATTCACAACAGTGCTATTTTAGTATTGTTTATATACAAATATAGTAGAATATTTGTTCATATTTTGAATTGGCTTTTATTTTTATAAATTTTATAAATTATTTTAATTTTAGTTTTAAGTTTTTGCAATTGTATATGCTTTTGTCATTTATTATTAGTTTTTTCTATTTATATTTACAGTAGCTTTAATTTGAATATTTTCTATTTCTAATAAGTTTTAATAAGTTTAAGTTAATTTGTCTAATATTCACATTTTATTTAATTTCAGCTTTTACTTTAGTTACAGAAAATGATTAACTTAATATAAATATATAAGCAAATATTCCGTATAAGACTTGATATTATTTGGATCGTAAAAAGTGGACTATCTATATATAAATGGAGACAGAGCTGATAGTTTGCAGTCAATGTTAGAAAGGGTAAAAAAATTGTGGATGTTATATGTCAAGTTCAGGCTGCATTACCTACAATAGACGTCCAAAACGAAGCCTAAATATCTATTGGTTAACATTTAATCAATATCCTGTGTGGCCTATGTGATGTCAGCCAAAAAGGGGAAATCATTTAAGATTTATTACATTTTAATGATAATTACAAAGACTTTTTTTTTCACTGATTAATCATGCACAATAAGACCTGAAACATGTATTAAGAAGGTAAATAGGGCCAATATTTTGTTTTCATGTTGAATTTAATGCCTCAATAAGAAGAAAAGGGGATGTCATAAATTTCCCGTTTCTTTAAGGACCCCTGCCATGTTATTTCCTCTTAGATCTCAGTGTGGTTCCTCCCATCCTGACCTCATGCTCTACTCTACATCTCTGTGGGTCTTTTGTCATGCCATGAGTGGCCTCACAGGGGCTCATCCCCGCTGCTCACATCATTATAAAGATCAGCAGGACTTCAGCACGCTTTTTTCTCTTCCTACTCCTGTCTGTCTGCTTTATAACACTTATGATCTAACCAGCCCAATGCGATAAGTTTCCAGCAACTAGCAATTTATGTGTCCATACTGAAAGTGTTACAGCTACTCAGTGTGACATTTTCACTTCCATTGAGAGCGTATATGATATTTCATGTACAGTTATATTGAGTTGTCATGTGCTGATCCTGTTTTTTCTTTCCCAAGACCAATAGAATACAGAACACTGATCTGATACTGCTGTTCATCTGTACAAATTAAATTTGACCCTTTTTTAGGGGTTAATCGTAACAACCACGGCTAACACACAGTAGCGAATTTGGTTTGGTCAAGTCTAACCGATACCTAATTCATTAAAAAAACTCAACACCGCAGAATTGGTAACCAAACTCTTGATGAAATGTCCTTAATAGCTTTTATTGCTGGTCGCTTGATGTGTCGCTTCTGGTTAGGTGCCAGTCTGCAGCAAAATTAAGTGGCTTGTCACTCTCATAATATTTTAATGGATTCATCAATGGAATAATCAGTCTTTTTTTTCAGGTTATGATGCGTTAGGAGACTTGTTGAAGCCCACGGTGACGGTTCACAGTCAGGTGCCGGTCATGTCCCATCATACAGACAGTAAACTGCTGGCCAATGACCTGGACTCGTCTCTGGCTCACCTCGTAGGCAGTGAGTCTCTTTCCCTCGCAGCATTATTTGTCTGTTTGTGTGGCTTTCTTTATTTACTTGGTCATAAGTCCCTGACCTTCAAATTGCATTTGTGCTACTCTACTGAACAGAGAGTCAGCAGCCATATGGTGCTAGATGCTATGTGTGTGTGCTTATGGGACAGAGATGAATTAAACCCAGCTTATGGGAAATGAATAGGTCTCTGATGCCTCCACTGCTGTAAGTCTTCCAATATTACGCTGATGTGAGGCTGTTCTAACGGTCTCTTTCTTTCTCGCGCTCTCTTTTTAGACCTGCAGTTTGGGGGAACACTAGTCAAAAAGTGAGGATTTAAATTGAATTATCTGAATCATTTCTGGTTGTGTGCTTCAACCTGTTATAAGAGGCAGTGTCTAGCTTCTCTGACTCTCTTTGTGTGTTTGCATGCAGATCTGACATGCATTGGACTCAGCCTGGAGAGAAGAAGTTGACTGGTGGTACTAACTGGCAGTCTAAGACAATGAGCAGCACCACTGCCTGGAGCCCCGCCCCCCTGCCACCCGCTGCCATGCCACCTGCCGCCATGCCCATGCCACACATGGTGAGAACACAAACATGCACACAAACACTCACTCACTCATACACACTAATATACAGCCATCTAAACATCCTTGCACTACTGTTCAAAAGTTTGAGGTCAGTAAGATTTTTGAAAGAAGTTGCATTTATTTGATGAAAAATACAGTAATATTGTCAAATATTAATATGATTTAAAATGACTATTTTCTATTTTAATATATTGTAAATTTTCATTTTAATTTATTCCGGTGATTACAAAGCTGAATTTTCAGCATCATCTCTCCAGTCTTCAGTGTCACATGAAATCATTCTAATATGCTGATTTGCTTCTCAAGAAACATTTCTTATTATTATTTATGCTGAAAACAGTTTTGCTGCTTAGTATTTTTGTGGAAACCCTGATGCAGTTTTTCAGGATTCTTTGAGTGGACAGTTAAAAAGAAAAGCATTCATTTGAAATATAAAAGCATTTATTTGAAATATAAATCTTTCGTAACAATTTAACAGTCTTTACTGTCACTTTTGATCAAATTAATGCATCCTTGCTGAATGATAGTGTTAATTTCTTACCGACCACAAACTTTTGTATGGTAGTGTATATTCGAACACTAATAGATTGATTTCTGCAGTCGAATTGTTTTGGACAAAGGACACTAAACTATAATTTACGAGGCAAATGATTTCCTACATCTCTGTGCAGTTTTTATTGTCTCTCATATCACTCTGCATTCTATTTCTTCTCACATAACAATAATTTTCACTCAATATTTCATGTCCATTTATTTATTAGTACTGTAGCCATGTAAGTAGGGTCGTAGCAAAATTAAGGGTCCTTTACTTCCTGATGTCCTGATCTTCCTGATGTCTTGATCACCCTGTGACCGGATAACTGTAGATTTAACCACTACTTAATATATACAGACATTCTTGTATATGTAAACAGATTTATTCTCACACACACATCATTTCAACTACTCTTAAACTTATAAGCATAAAGGAATCCATCAGCTGGAAAGCTCAATTCACAGCAAATATCCAGATTTCATTTAGATGTCGGTAGTATTGAGATGGCAAGTTCTACTCTTGTTTACTATTATACTATATTGTGTACTTTCAGGAAATATGAGTGTGAGTGTGTTAACTTCCTGTTCTCAAGCTGTGTGTATTGATCCAGTCGGGCAGGTGAGGTGTTAGTGTGTTCTGAGACAGGAAGGAGATGAGATGATTTAGCTGTTTACATGTGGTTTTGGCGCCTCTTCTGTCTCACTCAGGGCGTTCAGTGTAGATTGACCTCTGAACTGCATGAGTTGAGAGAGAGCAGATGTCTGTGAATGACTAACCTTCAATGTCTTTCTTTCTGTCTCCTTCCACCTTTTCTGTGGGTCTGCATCTTTCTGGCCTGTTCCTCCCCGCGTCTAACGTCTTCATCTCTCCTCACTCTGTATGTTTCTGTCTTTCTCTCGATCTTCTTTCTTGTGCTTAACCCAGCAGACTGGAATGTTCTATACTAGTTATGTAAGTACCTCCTATAACTGAAAATTCTATTATCTTGAGTATCATTTGAGAGGGATCGACTCTTATTCCCTCACATTTCTCTCTCTTTCACACTCTCCTTCTCCACACCTAATTTTTTTATTTCTATCTACACCTTTTCAGTCTAATGAATTAAGTTTTCAGTAAAGTGATATGAATCATGGGTGAAAATGGTTAGTTATTTAGAAAAGCTTGCGTATATGAAGGAAAATGAAAAACACTCTGGTTGTTCATGTGCTTTGAAGCAACATACAAACCCTTGTCAAATTATAATGTTGTGATGCCTAAAATCACTTGTATAATTTAAAATGGTTGATTTTAGTTTTGACTGTTTTTTTATGTATCTAGACAAAATAGTTAAAAAAAGTTTATAGATTAAAACAAAAGCGTAACATGAAACATCACAGCAGATTTTTAATATTGGCGAATCCTTAACTAATAATAATTATGGCAAAGCTGTTAATAATATGGTGCATTGTTTTTGCATTAGCTTGAGGTTGTTTACCACAGTGACTGTTTATGTTTCATGTACTCTTGAGATTAATTAAAAAACAATAGTTTGATGTCTCTTTGAGTCTCTGGTTCCAGACCTTATGCCCCAAAGGCAATTTTTACATTCTGTGTGAAGAGGCTGAAAATGGATACTCTTGTGCGAATAGGCCTTTACTCTGACTTCCAACACCCTCTTTTTCCACTTCATGCCTGATAAACACAGAAAATGTCATATGTTGATTTCCCTGTGACATATAGATGTTTGTTCGGTCTCTCGTGCCCTTTCTGTAGCATTTGATGCATCCATCTTTTGACTTGCAAACCAGACCTGTGCAAATGTGTGTGTTTAGGGACTGCATTTTACGTAACTTGCTTACGATTCAAAACTGATGAATACATGCTATATGCCAATGAGTAAAAATCAATGCTTGTCATGTTCAGAATAAGGTGTCAAATGAGGTGTTAGGCTTTTATGTGCATGACAGTTATTCAGGTAAGTAAGTGTTTTAGGGAAAACTCTTTCAGACATACACGACCATCCGAAAGTTTGGGGTTGGTAAGTTGTTTTTTAATGTTTTGGAAAGGCTGCATTTATTTGATCAAAAATGACTATTTAAAATAACTTTTCTACATTGATATACATTTTAAAATGTAACCATTTCCATTGACACAAAGCTGAATTTTCAGCATCATTACTCCAGTCTTCAGTGTCACATGATCCTTCAGAAATCATTCTGATATGCTGATTTTCTGCTCAAAAAGTATTTCTTATTATCAATGTTGAAAAGAGTTTTGCTGCTTAATAATTTTGTGAAAACCATGATTGATTTGATTAATTGAAAGTTCAAAAGAAAGGCATTTATTTGGAATAGAAGTCTTTAGTAAAATTATAAATGTCTTCACTCTCACTTTTGATCAATTTAATGCATCCTTGCAGAATAAAAGTATTAACTTCTTTTTTTTATTTTATTTTTTTATAAATCACACTGACCCCAAACTTTTGAAGGGTCATTGTTCAGTGAAACTTTTAGTAATAGGAATGTGTCAAATCCTTGAGTCATATGTTTTTGCTCCAGTGTTGCATGTGTTGAATGGACCAGTCCAGGCTTCTGTGCAGGAAAGTTTAAGTACCCCTGACCTGTCGTGGGAACAAAAGTGCAATTAAACCAGATCTTTAAATGAACCTGATTAGTGAGCACAATGGTGTTGAATGAGCATACGGTAGTGTTTAATCAGTATGTCGTTGTTCGCTTAATCAGTGCAGCATTGTTTGATCAGTCAGCGCATTGATGGTTGATTTGTGACTTTTTTTTACCCACAGGCTCCTGCTCCCATGGCGTTTCCCATGACAACACCTCAAGTGCCTGTGTATGGAATGGTGAGCACTGTGACCTTACAGTGGCTACATGGATATTATGTAGATGAATTAAATGGTCAATGGCTGAAAAGAAATTAACACTGGATGTTATGTTTCTGTGTGGATTTAGGTCCCTCCTCAGCTGGGACAGATGGGAGGGGTTCCAGTGATGACCCAACAACCCATGTTGTACAGCCAGCCTGTTCTCAGACCCACTAACCCTTTCACCCCCATCCCCGGAGCCCAGGTACAAACACACACACACACACACACACACACACACACACACACACACACACACACACACACACACACACACACACACACACACACACACACACACACACACACACACACACACACACCAGTTAATCTACTTATATCACACACATTGGCCTCACATACATTTAATCAATACATCAGTGCTCTAATAAAACAAATTTTCACATCGGTGCGGTAGTTGTCTCTCAGTTGAACAACAGACTGAAACTTAAAGGGTTAATTCACCCAAAAATGAAATTTCTGTCATAATTTCTCACCCTCATGTCATTCCAAACCTGTAAGACCTTTTTTTGATGAAGATATTTTTGATACTTTCTACCTGCCCCCATAGACTGCAATGCAGCTACCACTTTCAAGGCCCAGAAAGGTAGTAAAGACATCGTTAAAATAGTCTGTGTGACTACAGTGGTTCAACCTTAACATTATGAAGCGACGAGAGAACTTATTGTGCAAAAAAAAAGGGAAATACTTTATTCAACAATTTCTTCTCTTCTTTGTCAGTCTCTGACGCTGTTCATGTTGTAAACAATGCAGCGCTTCCGGGTTCTACGTCAGAATGCCGGCTCAGTATTGTCCGGCTCCTGCGTCAGCAGCACACACGTGTCGTGGTGCTCACGTGAACAGCGTCACAGACTTAATTTAGAAATCTTGCATTGGCATAATGTATTATGGGTAAGAAAAATATCATTAGGGAGAGAAAAATGAATATTTGCGTTTTAATGTGTTAACCTGTGATTATAGCAATTAACACATTCTTTTTTTTTTATTCCTGAAGTAGCTATGCTAATGTTTTATATGTCTGTCTTGCCTTTTTATTCTGAAAATTAATGTGTAAAGTAAACTTTAATAAGAGGTAAACATGATCTGAGCTGATAGAACATCAAGTTCACTTCAATTAAAAGTTATGTTTTGAATGTTCTGTAATTGTTAAAAAATTATAAAAAAACAATCTGATAATTTGCAGTGTAGGTCTGGCTTTTAATTATACTGTAATGTTGAATGTCTATAATTACTCATTGTATACCCAAAGATGGAAAGCAAATCCATTTAATAGAAGCATCAGTATCAGTATTGGTATCAGTAATACTGACCTTCATTCATAGTACTTAGTAAAAAGATGCCATTAAACAAATATTTAAAATATTGAATGTACCATCTTTATGTTTCTTCCATATTAATTTGGAAAGTCAATGTGAAAATGTTTCGAGATGGTAATAGGATTTAATTACGGAAATCTATACAATTTAATGCATTTTTTAAATTGATTTACAGCCCTAGTATTCAATTCACATTTGTTTGTATAGCGCTTTTCACAATACACATAAGTTCAAAGCAGCTTTACAGAAAGTAAAGTATTACTATTAAAAGTATTACTTTTATATTGTTATTTGAAATGTTAAATTAAGCATTGTTAAATAGCCTATTAGTTTTTGTTGCGGCATTCAGAGTTATCAAATTTCATTGGTATTATATTTAACTACTGAAATTTGTATTGTGACAAACTAACACACACACACACACACACACACACACACACACACACACACACACACACACACACACACACACACACACACACACACACACACACATGTTGGTGCAACAGCATTATGAGGACTCTCCATAGGCGTAATGGTTTTTATACCGTAAAAACTATATATTCTATCCCCCTACACTGCCCCTATCCCTAAACCTACCCATCACAGGAGACATGCAGCATTTTTAATTTTTTAATAAAACATAGTTTTTTATGTTTTTTAAGCCATTTGATTTATGAGGACTTTTGAAATCTCCTCATAAACCACCCATAAGTTGTAATACCAGTGTAATACACATGTCATTATACAAATTTGTGTCCTCATAAATCACATAAACCAACTCACACACACACACACACACACACACACACACACACACACACACACACACACACACACACACACACACACACACACACACACACACACACACACACACACACACACACACACACACACACACACACACACACACACACACACACACACACACACAGTTCCATGAGTGTGGCAAGTACACAGATGCTCCATTAACAGACATTCATTACTGCTGCATTCACACTGTCATTGCTGAGCGATTTGATGCTGTTTTCTTCATTTATAACTCTTAGTGTTTTTTACAGATGCAGTTCATGTAAGCAGCACTTCAGCAGAGCGCCAAACAAGACGGCTGAAAGGAACACCAAGCAAGTGAGAGGAGGATCCGAATACCACCGGATAAAAGGAGAGCGAGACAAAAAGAAATAGTGTGCATATAGAGAGAAATGTATTTGTGTCAAGAATGCTTACCTCACTGTCTGAAACGACTCACCCAACACACACACACACACACCCCCCAAATGAGAGTGCACACAATGTTTCATTTCTCATCTCTTGAGGTTTATTTCTTGCCTGGGGCACTGTGTCTACTGGCAGGTGTGATACATCATGGAAATCGTGGATTTTATTGCCGGTATTAAATTACCATGCACCAAGCACTCTTCTTTTTTCTTTTTTTCACAATTAATATTAATTAAATCTGAAGCCCATTACAGTGGACTTTCTGGTACTGTCATCTTTTGCTGTGTTATGAAGATGCCTGTGCTGAGTTCAGGAAAATGGCGAATGTCGCCAAAGAAAATGCAGGTTGCTATATCATAAACGTTTAAATGGTTCATTAACACAATGCCCTGGCTTCTCACTTCAGAACAGAACAGGAAAGAATTTGACCCATTATTTAAGCAGGGTCCCCGCGGGTCCTTAAAAAGTCTTAAAAGGTCTTAAATAACATTTTCGGTTTTTAAGGTCTGAAAATGTCTTAAAATCTGAAATTTCCAATAAGGAGGTCTTAAATTTCACGTACGGAGAAGGAGACAACAACACATTACAGACGGTGTTTACGACCGTTCATGCTTACGGTCGGGTTGCCAGATTTAAATAATTAAATCCCCAGTCAGAGCTTTTCTGTTAAAATAACACGCTTTCTACCCGGTCTTGTCAATAGTATCTGGCAACCATGCTCGCGCGCGCTCTCTACACTGCTGAAGAAGCGCGGATGATCTGAAAACACTGACAAGTAAGCTGGAGTTCAGTGATCTTCATTTGAGATTTTCTACTTACATTAATTAAAGTGTCATTCAGTTGGTCTTTATTCTGTCACGAGCCGCTTGCGCTGTTTGTGTGACTAAATCTGCGATCAATACAGGCTGATATCCAGCAGTGTTTTTAATGTTGATCATATTATTGCATATTATTGCTATTTTGCAACAAAAGCCACGGCAGCAGACAGTGGTGATTCGAGAACGAATCTGTGGCTTTGAACGAATCGTGAGATTCAATGACCCGTTCATAAATACAGCCACTTGCTTTGTTACCATAGACTGTTGTGTTTGATACTGAATGAATGAATGACTCGATGACGGATGACTCACTCATAAAGACAGTGACTTACCGCCACCTACTGGCGATTTTAATTTAATGTTAAAAAGTATTACCTCGTTTTTACCATCATTGCATATTTATTGAACATTGTTTTATTTAAAGCATTATTTCTTTTATAAAAGTATTTATAAAGGTAAAAAATTAACTGGAAAAAATCGATTAAAAGGGGCAGATATTGTCCCTTAATGGAAAAGGTGTGACTGCAGTCTAAGTGCAAGAGGGGTTACGGCACTCTAAAAAATTGGAGTACCACTGAACTAAGGAACAGGGATATGTAGAATTGCACAAGTGCTACTGCTAAAGAGTTAATTGTCAATACAGCCTGTTACCTTGATTCAAATGTCTCATAAGCTTAACTGAATTGGCCTAAAGCAAAAAATTATAATGTCATTTTTTGTCTAAAGACGACATATAAAATAGCTGCCAAAATTAATGTCGGTAACTGAAGTTTGACTAAAAGTTGACAAAAAAATGCAATGACTTTGTCAACTAAAACTAGACTAAAACTATGAAAGAGAAAATTACAAAAATGTGACTAAGACCAATAAGCATTTTCATCTTAAGACTAAAACAAAAACGGCTGCCAAAATTAACACTGTCGTGTCGTGCTGAACATTTTCCTGGTTTTTTTTGTCGTGGTAAAGTCTTAAATTTGCCTTTTAGAGGACTTAAAAAGGTCTTAAAAGTCATTAAATTTGCTGTTAAAAAATGTGCAGATACCCTGTTAAGGTGCTCTGCACCCCCAAGCACTTTACACATGCATGTATGTGTAACATAATATACAACATTGAGATTGTCTCTTATATCTAGAACTTTAGTAGTCTAATGTTAACAATAAACATGCCTTACTGATACTTATAGCTTCTGTGCAAAACAGCCAGTCAGTTCTTCTTTGTTTATACTGGTTTAGGGGTTGTCGTTTCAGACACGATGGTGGTCTTGCACGCACGCACATTAACTGTTGTTACATGAGCCACATGAAGAGCGCCCTCTTACTGGCCTCCCACCTTGTTTTGTCACTTCCAGGACACTGATAAACATATCTGCTCCTGCTCTTCTGTGTGTTATCCAAACATGCATGTATTTACGACTACATCTCACACTTTGAGACCACTCCCACATGTACCGCCCACCCTGGGAGCAGGTGACCGGAAGCATAGGAGAAAAATCTGTTTCTAATAAGGGTTTTGTTCAATCCTTTGTTTTTTATCTTTTTTTCTTAGAAAGCATGTTATATATATATATTTTTTTTCCATTATTATTTCAGAGAATGACATGAATCTTGGGTCTGTTTTATGTTGCCAAATTATGTACTTTTGTAATTCAAAAAATGCCATAAGCTAGCTCCTGTACCCAGCGCCTAACATCACGATTCTTTCTGGTGTTTGGTGTTTGCCAACTTTGGAACCAAAATCAATAGCTAAAATCTACTTTTAGTCTGTTTCTGTACAGCTCCTCAAATGCGGGGCACTGTTAACAGGGTATCTTTATTTTTGCTTTTGCAGCCAAAGCATTTTCTATCCTCCTGTAATCCCTTTAACCCTTTATAGAGCAGGTTTCCACTCCAGCCTTCACATCATCCCATAATTCCTGCTTTGTTTCTTCATGCTGTGTTTAGTTTTTATTCTGCATGGATTGATGGAACGGCAGTGGAGATACAGTGTGGTTGCGGTTGTGCCATAGTAAATTAAAGCAATAAGCCCTGTGAAGCCGTGGTTTACAGTGATTTTAGAATCTTGCAGTGAATTTAGAGTGATTTCAGAATCTCCACTCTGGGTTGTGTTTAACAACGCCGCTTAGCTATTCTAAAATCACTGTAAACCATGGATTCACATGGTTTTTATAAAACCGTTATAAAACAGGATAGAAAAGGTTCAAACATTTAATTTATTGATATATCAAATAATCCTTCTGCCAAGCAATGTAGTTCTTGGTTCCACATGTGATGAGCCTTTTTTATAAGAAAAAAGTCACTCCTCTTTACACCTGTAAGACATGTTATAGAGCTGTTATGACATGTTTATAACAGTCAGTCATGTGTACGTTGTTATCAGAATGGTTTTTGGTATTTGTAAGCTTAAGACATGCATCCTTTCGCATTAATTTGCACCAGGTTCAGCCCACTTAAAAGGGTAGTCCACCCAAAAATGTTAATTCTGTCATCATTTACTCGCCCTCATGTCGTTTCAAACCTGTATGCATTTATTTCTTCTGCTGAACACCAAAAATATATATATATTGAAGAACGTTGACACCAAACCGTTTCGGTTCCCATTGACTTCGATTGTATTTTTTCATTTTTGTTTTTGTTTTTTCATACAATGATAGTCAAAACTGTTTAGTAACCAACATTCTTCAAAATATAATCTTTTGTGAGATAGAAAGTTATAAGGTTTGGTTGGAACGATATGAGGTTGAGTACATTCATTTTTGGGTGAACTATACCTTTAAGTCTGAGTTTGACCCTCCAGCTGGTCAAGCGTGGTCATTGCTTGCTTGTGTGTGTGTGTGTGTGTGTGTGTGTGTGTGTGTGTGTGTGTGTGTGTGTGTGTGTTGCTAAAAATCATCAGCACAAGTTCCACACCGTTGCTGTAATACGTGCTGTGTGCTCCCTTCTGTATAAACAATGTGCATCGTGTTTCTCTGCTTATTTCTCTGTGTGAGTGGGTTACTAATTCCTTGTTGAGCGACTCTTAACAAGCTTGTGAGTTTATTCTCCTTTGAGCGCTGTCAGGGTCCAGCTGCTTCAGACCGAATGCTTTTTATATGCAGGCTCAATGTTGATACTCTCGCTGGGTTTGCAAGGTAACGGGGCACTGAGGAGCGATGTTGTTTAATTAGGATCTATTCTATTACCCCGTCACCGGAGGCTGTGTCTGTGTGTGCGTGAGCGAGAGAGTGAATATATGATTGTGAGCTTCAGGGAGGGTGAAAGATGTCAAGATGTGCAAGGGTTCTATCATGAGCCGGGGTTTCCATGGTAATCTTCAATTTCTGGTCCTTGGCACATCCCGTTGAGCACAGCTTTTCCGTATTTTTTTCTTTCAGCCATATTTTGTCTTTTTAAAACTATAATTAAAAGCTTTGCATGCATTAACAGGCCTGCCTGTGGTGAATAATGTGTCTTAAAATGCACGTTTATTTGGCAAACTATGAGAATATCGCTTTTGGATTACACCAAAGGCCCTTCTTTTAAAATAAAATACTTGGTTTAGCTAAGTTAAACCAAGTTCAAGAAATAAACTTTCATGTATATTTAGCATCACCACTGCTATGCAGAGAGACGTTCCCTACGTTCTTGTTCTCACAGCTCCCCCTTGTGGTCACTGTGTGCCATATTTCATATAAACAGCTGCTAGACTGTGACCCGAGTCTTTTGTTTGGTGTTTATGGGGCTGTTGTGCACACAAAGCAAATGTCTGAATGTATTAGACTCGCCTCCTTTATCTTGAGCACTCGGCCAGACTGAAGAGCAGCCAAATCCAGAGCACTTCTGAACTACTTAGCCTGATTTCATACGCCTTGGCTCGTCTCATTATCTGGCCTGGGAAACTCAGCTCAGCAGCGGCCTTTGAGAAACGATGTGTCAGCGTGTGCCACACGTCTTAGGCCTCTAGTGGGGATGCTCGGTGTTCAGGATCCTCTTCACCTTTGCGTTGTCATGGAGCTGTCCTGGCTTTAATGGCTTTTTTTTTTAGTGGACTATTTGTCTGCTACTTTCATATAAGCATCGTTTTATCCTTATTTTCCTGTTACAGAGATATATACAGTATATTTAGAAATATGTAATCAGTAGGGGCGCCATCAGCCCAGGGGAGCAATGCAGCAACTTTTTCTTATCTATATTTATCATAAAATGCCAAAAATAAATAAAGGAGAACCTCCATTTATGCTGATTTCCTCACTGTATGTTTTGTAATTTATTTATGCAGACCATAAGGAGTTTATTCAGCATGGTGAAAATTAAAAGCAGAAATTGTGGGATTGTGTTTAACTTTTTTTTGTCTTTTTTTTTTTTTTGTCTTCCATTGACATAAATAAAGTCCCTTTACATTCCTGAGTTGTTGTTTATTTTTGTTTAGTTAAATTTTTTTTTCTTCCTCTGCCATTTTGTCCATCTGATCATATTGAAGCCCTGTTAAATCCCAAGCAGGAAAATAATTGCTCTCCAGTTCTTTTTGGATGACCTGATGTCCGGTTCTATTTGTTTGCTCATCTCTGGCCTCTTGAAATTGCACTTCATGCCTGCCTCACGGCCCATAATGCAGGGTTTTTAATGAACGCACGTTTTGAATACCTGGTCGAATTTGTATAGTGCCGTGTTGTGTTGTTTTCGCGTCTGTCAATGTGATTTCTGTTGAATCTATTGCACGAGTTTCACTGCAACAGGAACCACCTGTTTATTTCTTTGTAGCACTTTTTGACAGTGGACTCGGAAACTGCAAATTCAACCAATGTTTCTTTGTGAATCTTCTGTTTTAAGACCAACTTCAGCTGTTCTGAAATTGTCCGAACAGTGTACGTGGAGCTGGATATAATGTGTGGAAAAGGCTGTACAGCAATAGGCCTACCTCCTATCTTGTGGTCCTTTTCCCCAACTTTACAGTCCGTCTACATGATAAAATGGTTCTGTGAGAGGTTAAATTAGTCTTTGCTATTCACATCACGATATTTAAGGTGATTCTTGTAATATATGGCCAGACATTCAATTCGGCTTCATTAGTTACTAAGTAACTAAATGTGGTTTAGTAGATTATTTAACCCTTTGCTCTTGATTTGAAGCAGTAACTTGAGCTCAGCCACTTAGTGCAGTCAATGTTTTTTTGAGTATGTATCGTTGGGGAACAGAATCAGACATGTCTGGTTGTGCTTGTACACCAACTCTCTCAAGTCTGCTAGAATGCTTGTATCGGTTGTCAGTGAAACCTTTAATCTGTAACTAAACCCAAGTCAAACCCCCTCATCATTGACGTTTCATCCGGAACTGCCTTTGGTTTCCCCGTGAGCTTCATGAACCACACAGCACTGGTTGAAGCCGATGATCTTATGATGCCAGTCTCTCCTGAACTGTCTTTTGTACGCTTGCATTGAGATGCTCAACCCAGGACCAAGAGATGTGATGGATTTTACTCCATTTTCTTTTGATCGCTTTATAATTTGTACCTGTTTTCTTGCATGGTTTTTGTATCTGACATGCTTGGGAAAGTTTCACAGTTCCATGTAACGTTTGCGAAGTTCTATTAAATATGGTGCTGTTTTTTAGTAAGCAGTCGATGTCGTATAGTGATGGACGGGTTCTGTGTATAATCTGTTACTTTTATGATTTATCAGTGGTTGGTTGTGCTGATCTGGTATGTTATATTCCTCCTTGCGATTTTTGCTTGAGTCAGTTTTTGTAAGTTCTTTTATTCTTACTTTCTGTCTCAGTCTCTGACTGTTTTGTTGTCTGTATTTGTGAAGAAAATTTATGGTTGCAACTTGCAAGCCTCTAACCTGAACCACGAGTGAATGCCTGGTGAATAAATGGAATTAACGCTCTCGCTCACCGGTTTCTTAATAAAGGACATTTTTAACATATTTCACCTCGGCTGCTTATTCTGAACATCTATTAATATTCATCTCACAGTCAGGACCTGTATCTGACTCCATTCCTCAAGGTTTCTCTTCTGCAGCTTGTTTATTAATTACATCGAGAATCCTTACTTTTGTAGTTTGTGCCTGTCAGCGGTTTCTAGTTTGAAATACATTTTTTGCTCAATGAAAAGTTTGTGCTTCCACTGTGCCTGTGGATCCGTTTCTCTAACCCAAATCCCATCCTTATAGCTCGAAAATCGACTGTTTAAAACAGCATCCACTGAGCTGTAACCTTTCGACTTTCATGACTCAAACTGATTTGCAAAAAAAGCTTACGATAATTGGTTTGTCCTATACACTGTTAAAAAAATGTGGTGTTAGATTTGTTTTTTTGAAAGAAGCTTCTTTTGCCCACAACTACATTTATTTGATCAAAAATACAGTAAAATAGTAATATTGTGAAATATTATTAGAATTTAAAATAACTGTTTTCTATTGTAATATATATATATTTTTTTATATTTTATTCCTGTGATGCAAAGCTGAATTTCCAGCATCATTAGCCTACTCCATGTCTTCAGTGTCACATGATCCTTCAGAAATCATTCCAATATGCTGATTTTCTGCCCAAGAAACATCCGTTGATGAAGAAAGTTCAAAAGAACGTAATTTAAGCTTTTTGTAATGTCTTTTAAAAAGTCACTTTTAATAAATTTAATGCATCCTTGCTGAATAAAATTTATTTTCTTTAAAATCAATATGTCATTTTCAAGTTGTTCAATAAATGGCACAATTTTTAAGTTATAACATAAATTATACAAAACCAATAATCAGTTATCTATCAGTTATGGGAACACTTGGACATAAAATAATCTTTATTATAGCATTGGTCGTAAAACAACAACATTGGTTGATCTCTAATGTTCACTATCAGATACTGCAGATACATGTATTAAAAAAACCCCCATCAAATTAAAGAAGCCACAATATGCCACACTGAATTTTAATAGGAGACCAGAATAGTACACAGCTGTTCAAGTGAAACTGCAGAACAGAACATTTTAGGAATTGTTTAAATATTACATTTTAATACGCATGTATGTATTTATTTGAGAAATATAAATGCAACAACATGCAGTTTACAATATGTTGATTTGTCTGGCATTATTGATAATCAAGTTAAGTAAAAAAAATAAAAAAACCTTAACCCATCTTCAAATTAGCTTTTAAAAAGACAGGTTTCAGTTTATTCTGTGGCATTCGTAGATGGTTTTGCTGTGCCCACCCCCACAGGAATGTGACACCCTCTCAGACTGACCCCAGCAGCTGTATGGAGAGAGAGAACACATGGCACTGGCTATTTTAAGAGTTCATTCAACCAACTCATTCAAACATATCTTTCCCTGGACGTGGTTGTTCCTTCTGGATCTCTCCTCAGCTGAAAGTTCTGGACAAGCTTGTCAGGGGCCGGGCAAGTTCATAAGTACCTGAGACGAGTCAAAGTCAACCAGAATATCAAACAGGCCAATATGGCTCTACTGTGTTACAACAGAGGCTGCGGGGATCGATTTGATGCTGACAAAAACTCAGATGGTAATTTTTATAATTTATTTTTTACTATTTATCAGTCTATATTGTTAAAAAAAGTATCTTATACTTTTTTAAGCGAACTGAATAATGTAATTGTCTATGTGAAGCTCATGGTTGGTATTACAGGCCTGATGTTACATAAATCTACCACAACTTTTAAGAGTGACATAACTGTTGGAGAAGTGTTTTATCACTTTCTGTGCTAGACCTGCTGTGAAGCTGTTTTAGAAATTGAAATATATAAATAGAGCTGCCGACAGCTGATTGCAGTGAGAATGAGAGCCGCTGGTCTCGGGGGGCACGACTTCATTTTGGCCTTGTTTTCTTTGTTTTATATTGATATAAAAAGATGATTTAGTGTGTGTCCATAGAGGTTTATTGGATCCACGAAGTCCCCAGCACGTTTGGAGGTGTTCTAATCGAATGTTACTTCCATAAATGGCTCATCTCCTAGCTGTCCATGTGTTTACCTATGTATTTATGCCAGTAAGCAAGGCGTGAGGCCTATTGAGTCGAGTTCATAAAAAAAAGGGTAATAATGAGGGATGGACTTCTGTAGATAAATGTCTCCTGCTAACTCCTATTTTCTCTCTCACCACCTGAAGATGCCTGTCAGTTTCACCCCGGAGTGCCAATCTTCCACGATGCCTTAAAGGTGAGCTCAGAATGTATCTTTGTCTGCACAGACCGCCGGCTGCTCGGTTCTGGCGCTGTCATAACCTGATAAGAACATTTTCGGCTTGTTTGCCTGCTTCTTAGGGAGCCTATATTCATGCGTTTTTGTTTTATTTTGTTCTTGGCTGTCTGATGTGGTTCTTTGTTTGGGTTATTCTCCTCAGGGCTGGTCCTGCTGTAGAAAGAAGACGACAGATTTCTCCGAGTTCCTGTCAATCAAGGTATGCTAATAATAATCGTGACGGACGGTTTCATCTCGCGCTGCTTTCCATGCCCTGCACGCGCAGTAACTACAGACTGGAACAAAGTGACAGAAAATGTCTCAGACAGCCACAAAAAAATCCTTTGGTAACACTTAACAATAAAGCTCAATTTGTTAACATGGATTAATGCATTTTATAAATATAGTATAAATGAACATTATTGTATTATGGGCATTGAGAGAGAGTGAAAGAGAGAGACAAAGACAAAGCTGGTTGAGTCATGACTGGTTTTAGAGGGGTTTTGGTCATGCTGGGAGACGAGCTTGAACCAGCTCAGACCAGCCGACTAGCTTATGCTGGTTTTTAGCTTTTTTTCAGCAGGGAAATCAATTAACAATACGTTTATTTGTAAATTAACATTATAAATGCAATAAATGCTGTAAAAAATTTTATGACATCTAACTGTTAACTAACTGAATCGTATTGTAAAATGTCTTCAAATATGCTAATTTAATGCAGTGACTCAAAAGCGCATTGTCCACAACAAAAATTTGAATGCAAAAGTAATGGATTTTTAATTTCATTTAAATCATTTCTACATGGCATAGAAGGTAGTGCTTGGCATAATTATAAATATAGGCCTATATTAAACATAAAAATGTTTATGGTATTTTACCAGACTTTTGCCAGGTCTAGAAATCACACTTTAAAAATGACCGTACATTGAGGCACCCTTGGACGTTTTACATTCATTTATCAGATACTTTTATTAAAAGTGACTTATCAAATACCAAATTATCATATAGCAGCCACCATTAGAATTACTGAATGTTAAGAGCTAGTGCTACAAAATCTCAGAAACAAGTACTAATAATCAAACATTACTGAAGTCGTTTCAAACATGAATCTCAAACATGTCATTTATCTGCTTGGGTCTGCTAATTATTTTCTTCCAGTCACATGTTGATTGGCAGGTCCTGTCTTGTGCTTGTCCTCTCAGGGTTGCACCCGCGGGCGTCACAGTAATGAGAAGCCTCAGGAGCCTCTGCGGCCGGAGGTGACGTCTGAGAAGGGAGACGTAAAGCAGCGCAGTGGAGAAGAGATTATCTACCAGGGACCCAAATCTGCTGAAGCCCTGGAAAAAGAGAGACCCAGGTAAATTTGCAACTCACACACGCACGCACATCGTGCTCTTTCACCCACCAACACATTGTTCTGAATACAAATTCATTCGTTTTCCTTCTCTGAAGCCCTTTCTTTGTCTCTCTTTTAAAAAGAGAAGTCGAGGTCCTTCTGACTGTTGAATACAAACAGACAGTGACATGTTTTTCGATTCCCTCCTTCTCAGTTCAGAAGAGCCCAAGGTAAAGCTGCAGGTGAAGGTCTCTCCCTCTCTGGCTCAGATCCTGGAGAAAATGGAGATCACTGAGAGGGAGAAGAGAGAGAAGCTAGGTGAGCAATCCCATTATTCCTATTGGTCATCATGCTCAGGATCACCTGCAACACAAGCACACTGCATAAAACAAAACAAAGGTTATTAGAGTGCGTTTTACAAGGAAATACTGTTTCGGTCGTTCTGAAATTTACTAGCAGTTTCTGAGTAAAATAGTTTTTCATTGCAGATTGATACCAATGCAGTGGTTCTTTACTGGTTTTTGCTCCAGAACCCAGATTTTAAATTGGGCATTAATTGACAACCCAACACTAAAGTAAACAAAAATGTCCTTAAAAAGATTCAATGGAATTCATTAGTTTTAAAGATGTATTTATATTAATAAAATAATTTAATATTAATGATATACAAAAAAAAAAAAAAAATCAAATCATAACATAACTTTAATCTTTGAAGACAAAAACTCACAAAATACATTGGGGTCATCAAAAGTAATGTTTATCTATGTTGCAGTCCAACAACAACAAAAAAATAATTAATTAATTATTATTAATATTGAATTCATATTAACATCATACTTTTATATGAATGAAGATTAAAAATATATATAAATAAATTATATTTATCTTTGCAGCCAAAAATACACAAAAATACTATGTTTGGCATAAATCATTTTTATCCATGTTGCAAGTAAGCAAGCAAGCCTGTGTTTAATATAGTAAGGGTTATTACCATTAACTAAAATAAAACTAAAACCATTTTGCTACTTAAAATAAAAGTGAACTGAAATAACATAAAAAACTTCAGCTTTATTTCAGCTTGTTGCCAAGGTCAAATTTTTCATTTAGTTTAGTTTAACTTGAAGTTCCAAAATAACAAAATCTAAATAAGAAAATAAAACTAACAAATAAAAATGGATAAAAACTACTGTATGTAGGCATATATATATAAAAAAAACACTAATGAAAACTAACAAAAGAGACAAAATGGACAGCAAAATTCCTAAAACCTGTGAAAACAGAAAATTTTAAAATAAAATCTGAGTCAAAATATATGTGAAGCAATTTACTCCTCCCTTTTATACATTAATAAGCATATTTATGGATTCTACTTATGCACAACGATATGATTTTAATCATATTATTTTCTTTATCATTGATTTTTGTTGGCAGTCAGCCGCCCGCACTGCTCTAGTTGAGGTCATTTCAGTCCTTGGCAATAGCTGTAGATATGAGGTCCACCTGTCCTGTCCACAATCTGTCACTTTTATAGGACCCCGTAAAAACACGCACAGAAACACTGCTGTCTCTCAGGTCTGCTGTGTTGTCCTGTCACTGGCTGCAGGATTGACCTTAAGACGTAGTGTGACTATTGCAAATTTTGAGATTTTGTTGTCTTATAAAGTTTTTCTTTCTTTGACTTTGTTGTCTTCTCTTCCTACTGTCACCTCTTCCCTCTCGCTGTCCCACAGAGTGCCAAATCGTCGTGGTTGGTGTTAGGTGCAAAAACGCAGGATGCAAAACAGTAGGTACTCATGTAATATGTAAATCACAATGAAACAAATCAGCTTGCTTAAAGGGTTAGTTCACCCAAAAATTAAAATTCTGTCAGTAATTACTCACGCTCATGTTGTTCCAACCCCGTAAGACTTTCGTTCATCTTCAGAACACAAATTAAGATATTTTTGATTAAATCTGAGAGCTGTCTCAGTCCTTCATAAGCTTCTATTGTAATTGAAACCTGCCGGCCCAGAAAGTTAGTAAAAACATTGTTAAAATAGTCCAAGTGACTATAGTGGCTCAATCTTAAGTTTATCAAGTGACGAGAATACTTTTTGTGCGCAAAAACAAACAAAAATGCGCTGTTACACTATGTGAACTCACTCAGAGGCCCACACAGTAGAAGATGAATAGTTGAATAAATGAAAAATGATAAATTATTTTTGTTTGTTTTTGCTCACAAAAAGTATTCTCGTCACTTGATAAACTTAAGGTTGAGCCACTTTAGTCACTTGGACTATTTTAACAATGTTTTTACTAACTTTCTGGGCTGGCAGGTTTCAATTACAATAGAAGCACATGGAGGAGTGAGACAGCTCTCAGACTAAATCATAATATTAACATCAACAATATATACAGTTTAATGCCATCTAGTGGTCCTACTAAAGAATGACACTGCAGCGCTTCATGTACGACAGACAGGCTGCAGAAAATCATTAATAATCTCGAGTGTAACTTTGCTCCTTACAATTAGTTTCCAGATCAGCATTTGAATGTTGAATATTGAATGGAGACAGAGCAGCAGATGAGTAAGAATTAATGACTAAATATCCCTTACTGACCCTAATGCCTTCTTTTAAAGCTTCCCTTCTCTGGGAAAGGATCATCTTTAATGGATTAGTTTGCTGAAATCCCAGAAGTTTATCATGTTAATTACTCAGCAGAGCTGTTCTTTAGTCCAGGTTAAAACTAAACCTGTATCAGCAGGGACGTGTGCTATTCAGAATTGAATGATTTAGCCTACATTTACTTTTTTTTAACTGATGTAAGTGTATTTTTTTTTAAATAATTTGTAATATTTTACTATGAATAAGCAGAAAGCATATTCCAATTTTTTTTTTTGAAATGTCACCAATAGGAATTCAATTTAGGATATTTCATATATTGCACTGAATGTCATTTTATGCACCGTAGAAGAACAGTCTTTGAAATGGATCCATTCCAGACAACACAAGCACAGACTTTAAATGGCAAATTTAATAAATTCCTCTTCCTGTCATTCCATTTCAGTACCCTGTCGGTCATGACAAATTAAATAGAAATGTCATCTCTTGTATTGAAAAGGAGCCAATTCTTTAACCTGACGAGCAGAACGGTTCAGAATTGAAGGTACACTATGGCCCTCTAGCGGTTAAAAACAAAAAGGCATGCATTTTTCGGAAGAACAGTGTTGGCTCTGCGTGACTGTGCGGATGAATATGGTCATCCTACTGCTCATAAAACATTCAATATGTGGCTAAAAAGATATAACCAGTTTAGATGGAAAGGATATCAAGAAAGATGCTGTAGCCATATCTATTAATAGACATGGTGGTAAGCTAGGGGAGAGCGGGGCACAACGTAACGCTTTTTGACTTTCTCAGTTTGTGTAAATCTACTTAGGGTTTGATGGGGGAGGATAGAATGGAAGTGAAATGTGACAACATGCCCCATAGGTGGGGTACATTGTAACATGTGAGGGGCACATTGTAACATCACCATATGACAGCTTAAAATGCTAACTGATCTAATAAAAAATATACTAGTCAAACCAAAATATTTTCTTAATAAAATACAATTATTAACTTTTTCATATAAAATAATGGCATTTTTTAATAATTAAAAATAAACACATTTTTGAGTTTGACAAACACACTGTAAAACACAGCTATACAGCATAGTTCAAAACATAATAATAATTTAATAATTTCTGAACATTGACATTGTTTTTATGAATTAACGAGTTAATTATCTCAGAATTACGAGATAATTTTTCATGGAAAAAAGTTTTTGCTCTGTTTTACTGAATTAATGACTTGACTCATTAATTCATAAAAACAGAGTGAAAAAAATGTTTTTCAAGAAAAATGTATCATAATTCTGAGATAATTAACTCGTTAATTCATAAAAACAGAGCAAAAACTTTTTTTCATGAAAAAATATCTCGTAATTCTGAGATAATTAACTCGTTAATTCAGAAAAACAGAGTAGATTTTTTTTTTCTTTAAGTGAATGCAATACGCTTCCGTAACTACCACACCATAAACTTGTCGAAGTAGCCGAATCAATTTACTTATCTATTTATAGATATGATGAGACACACATGGGCAAATGACGGATGTACGCAATTTCCCGCGAAAACCATCCCGCTGTGTTTAAAATATAAACACTTAGAATAGGCGCATATAGTGAATCAAGTGAACGACAAAAACACGTTTTGGAAGAAATATTGATGATGTATAGACTCATTCAATTTAGTTAATTAAAAAAAAAAAAAAAAGTTACATACTAGTGTACCTTTAATGACATATTGTTGGTTCTCTCAGACTAATGGTGTTTTTTCCTTTATCCACCGAAACAGACACATATAGCTCTATTACAGCTTCCTGCTCTTTTATATATTTGGAAGAGTAGAAAAATGAGTGTATTTTCAGGCGTGAAGGCAGTAAACGGATGACACAGAGCTTGTGCTGAGTTTAGGAGCATCAGCACTTTAAAGTTTTCCTTTTGTAAATATGCTGAGTTACTGACTATGAGTGTTTCTCTGGAGCGATGGAGAGATTTCTTTAGTGTGTGGTGGTGTGAGGTACATCTGTGTGTTTTGAGTAGCTGTTCAAACGCTTGTGTGTGTGTGTGTGTGTGTTCAGACTTACCAGGGTCCAGAGACTGAAGCAGAGATCTGCTTACATCATCCCGGGGCCCCTGTCTTCCACGAAGGGTAAGAAAACTGCAGCATTTGAGTCTTTATTTGGAAACAGGTATACTTATCTTCAAACAGACAAATAGTTCCTGTATCTGTTAAAAATACTACAGTACAAGCATGGCCTGTTTTCATAAAGCTTTTCTCAGAGAACCAATTTGGATTCAGATCCACATGTGCAGTCCATTTCAACAATATATCATGATACGATCACACAAAAGTGCTCTTACTATCAGTACTTATGAGATGAGAGGGGAAATGCATTATAATTCACATCTGCTGTTCATTGTCTAGATACAAATACTGGAACTGCTGTTGCATAAAAACCACGGACTTCAACGCCTTCCTGGATCAGAAGGGCTGCACAGCAGGAAAACACTGCTGGATCCCCAAAAATGTAAGAGCTTAGGCTTTTTATGATCACTGGATAGTTGTTTACATCGACACACGTCGTATAATCAGGAAACAACCAACTAACCCTCTCTGGAAAAATGTATTTACTATCTGTACTATATGTTTTGTTTGTGTTTGGTATGAAGGACAAAAAGAAAGTGGCTTGCCGGCACGATTGGCACCAAACAGGAAACCAGGTCGTGGTCACAATCTACGCCAAGAACTCCAGTCCAGAGCATTCCTATGTGGAGGCAAACCGCACAGTGGTGAGTTCAAATGAACCCTTAAAAACATGAATGAATCTGTGTGTCTGTCCATCAATACATGTGTCTGTCTTTTCCATCAATCTGCAGTTAACATGCCACATTCAGTTTGAGGGTGACAAAGTGTTTCACAAGGACATCCACTTATGGGGGGTAAGATTGCTCTACATTTAAGATTGCTCTACATTCACAGTCTGTTATGATTTAACAATGACAATTTCATTTAGCAATATTATCTCTATCTATCTATCTATCTATCTATCTATCTATCTATCTATCTATCTATCTATCTATCTATCTATCTATCTATCTATCTATCTATCTATCTATCTATCTATCTATCTATCTATCTATCTATCTATCTATCTATCTATCTATCTATCTATCTATCTATCTATCTATCTATCTATCTCAGGAACGTCTGTCTGTTAATCGAATATCTCTCGAACCGTTTGTCCGATGGATTTTAAACTTGACAGGTGTCTTGCTATGGGCACGAGTAAGTGCAGTGTCGAGTTTGACGTTGTTTGGATTATAAATGCAAAATATATCGTTAAATATATCGGTGAAAGAAGCACACATTGAAGTTGTGGCTTAAAAATAAACATTCTGACATTAGAGATGGTTGTGGTTTAAAAATTGTGGTTTAAAAGTAAACACTCTGTCAGCTAAACACGAAGTCAGCTACACTGTTTACTTCTGAATATTGTAGTTATTCAGAAGTAGTTAGTTGTCAGTAGTTAGTTATATGAAGTTCAATTTTCCATATTTATTGTATCTCAGTATCAATATTTGCTTTCAACCATGCACAAATAAAAATGTCACTGAACTTTTGCTGTGTAATTGTAACAATAAGCACTTTTTTTTAACACACCAAACCAACAACTACTAAAAACACACACAAAAACGTATTCGCATATCTCTCGAACCGTTAGTTCGATGGATTTACAGGTGTCTTGCTACGGGCACGAGTAAGTGCAGTGCCGAGTTTGACGTTGTTTGGATTATAAATGCAAAAGATATTAAATATATTGTCTTTTGCCGCTCTAGCCGCTGGCCACTCCCCCTCCACACTGCACACTGAGTGGCCACTCCCCCTCCACACTGAGTGGCCACTCCCCCTCCACACTGCACACTGAGTGGCCACTCCCCCTCCACACTGAGTGGCCCCTCCCCCTCCACACTGCACACTGAGTGGCCCCTCCACACTGCACACTGAGTGGCCACTCCCCCTCCACACTGCACACTGAGTGGGCACTCCCCCTCCACACTCCACACTGAGTGGCCACTCCCCCTCCAAGCCTCTCCCCGTCCACAATCCACACTGAGTGGCCACTCCTCCTCCACACTGCACACTCCACACTGAGTGGCCACTCCCCCTCCAAGCCTCTCCCCGTCCACAATCCACACTGAGTGGCCACTCCCCCTCCACACTCCACACTGAGTGGCCACTCCCCCTCCACACTGCACACTGAGTGGGCACTCCCCCTCCACACTCCACACTGAGTGGGCACTCCCCCTCCACACTCCACACTGAGTGGCCACTCCCCCTCCAAGCCTCTCCCCCTCCACGCTCCACACTGAGTGGCCACTCCCCCTCCACACTGCACACTGAGTGGGCACTCCCCCTCCACACTGCACACTGAGTGGGCACTCCCCCTCCACACTCCACACTGAGTGGGCACTTCCCCTCCACACTGCACACTGAGTGGCCACTCCCCCTCCACACTGCACACTGAGTGGGCACTCCCCCTCCACACTGCACACTGAGTGGGCACTCCCCCTCCACACTGCACACTGAGTGGGCACTCCCCCTCCACACTGCACACTGAGTGGCCACTCCCCCTCCACACTGAGTGGCCACTCCCCCTCCACACTGCACACTGAGTGGCCACTCCCCCTCCACACTACTCCCCCTCCACACTGCACACTGAGTGACCACTCCCCCTCCACACTGCACACTGAGTGGCCACTTCCCCTCCACACTGCAAACTGAGTGACCACTCCCCCTCCACACTGCACACTGAGTGGCCACTCCCCTCCACACTGCACACTGAGTGGCCACTCCCCCTCCACACTGCAAACTGAGTGACCACTCCCCCTCCACACTCCACACTGAGTGGCCACTCCCCCTCCACACTGCACACTGAGTGGGCACTCCCCCTCCACACTGCACACTGAGTGGCCACTCCCCCTCCACACTGCACACTGAGTGGCCACTCCCCCTCCACACTCCACACTGAGTGGCCACTCCCCCTCCAAGCCTCTCCCCCTCCACACTCCACACTGAGTGGCCACTCCCCCTCCACACTGCACACTGAGTGGGCACTCCCCCTCCACACTGCACACTGAGTGGGCACTCCCCCTCCACACTCCACACTGAGTGGGCACTTCCCCTCCACACTGCACACTGAGTGGCCACTCCCCCTCCACACTGCACACTGAGTGGGCACTCCCCCTCCACACTGCACACTGAGTGGGCACTCCCCCTCCACACTGCACACTGAGTGGGCACTCCCCCTCCACACTGCACACTGAGTGGCCACTCCCCCTCCACACTGAGTGGCCACTCCCCCTCCACACTGCACACTGAGTGGCCACTCCCCCTCCACACTACTCCCCCTCCACACTGCACACTGAGTGGCCACTTCCCCTCCACACTGCAAACTGAGTGACCACTCCCCCTCCACACTGCACACTGAGTGGCCACTCCCCTCCACACTGCACACTGAGTGGCCACTCCCCCTCCACACTGCAAACTGAGTGACCACTCCCCCTCCACACTCCACACTGAGTGGCCACTCCCCCTCCACACTGCACACTGAGTGGGCACTCCCCCTCCACACTGCACACTGAGTGGCCACTCCCCCTCCACACTGCACACTGAGTGGCCACTCCCCCTCCACACTGCAAACTGAGTGACCACTCCCCCTCCACACTCCACACTGAGTGACCACTCCCCCTCCACACTCCACACTGAGTGGCCACTCCCCCTCCACACTGCACACTGAGTGGGCACTCCCCCTCCACACTGCACACTGAGTGGGCACTCCCCCTCCACACTCCACACTGAGTGGGCACTCCCCCTCCACACTGCACACTGAGTGGCCACTCCCCCTCCACACTGCACACTGAGTGGGCACTCCCCCTCCACACTGCACACTGAGTGGGCACTCCCCCTCCACACTGCACACTGAGTGGGCACTCCCCCTCCACACTGCACACTGAGTGGGCACTCCCCCTCCACACTGCACACTGAGTGGGCACTCCCCCTCCACACTGCACACTGAGTGGCCACTCCCCCTCCACACTGAGTGGCCACTCCCCCTCCACACTGCACACTGAGTGGCCACTCCCCCTCCACACTACTCCCCCTCCACACTGCACACTGAGTGACCACTCCCGCTCCACACTGCACACTGAGTGGCCACTTCCCCTCCACACTGCAAACTGAGTGACCACTCCCCCTCCACACTGCACACTGAGTGGCCACTCCCCCTCCACACTGAGTGGCCACTCCCCTCCACACTGCACACTGAGTGGCCACTCCCCCTCCACACTGCAAACTGAGTGACCACTCCCCCTCCACACTCCACACTGAGTGGCCACTCCCCCTCCACACTGCACACTGAGTGGGCACTCCCCCTCCACACTCCACACTGAGTGGCCACTCCCCCTCCACGCTCCACACTGAGTGGCCACTCCCCCTCCACACTGCACACTGAGTGGCCACTCCCCCTCCACACTGCACACTGAGTGGCCACTTCCCCTCCACACTGCAAACTGAGTGACCACTCCCCCTCCACACTGCACACTGAGTGGCCACTCCCCCTCCACACTGAGTGGGCACTCCCCCTCCACACTGCACACTGAGTGGGCACTCCCCCTCCACACTGCACACTGAGTGGCCACTCCCCCTCCACACTGCACACTGAGTGGCCACTCCCCCTCCACACTGAGTGGCCACTCCCCCTCCACACTGCACACTGAGTGGCCACTCCCCCTCCACACTACTCCCCCTCCACACTGCACACTGAGTGACCACTCCCGCTCCACACTGCACACTGAGTGGCCACTTCCCCTCCACACTGCAAACTGAGTGACCACTCCCCCTCCACACTGCACACTGAGTGGCCACTCCCCCTCCACACTGAGTGGCCACTCCCCTCCACACTGCACACTGAGTGGCCACTCCCCCTCCACACTGCAAACTGAGTGACCACTCCCCCTCCACACTCCACACTGAGTGGCCACTCCCCCTCCACACTGCACACTGAGTGGGCACTCCCCCTCCACACTCCACACTGAGTGGCCACTCCCCCTCCAAGCCTCTCCCCCTCCACGCTCCACACTGAGTGGCCACTCCCCCTCCACACTGCACACTGAGTGGCCACTCCCCCTCCACACTGCACACTGAGTGGCCACTTCCCCTCCACACTGCAAACTGAGTGACCACTCCCCCTCCACACTGCACACTGAGTGGCCACTCCCCCTCCACACTGAGTGGCCACTCCCCTCCACACTGCACACTGAGTGGCCACTCCCCTCCACACTGCACACTGAGTGGCCACTCCCCCTCCACACTGCAAACTGAGTGACCACTCCCCCTCCACACTCCACACTGAGTGGCCACTCCCCCTCCACACTGCACACTGAGTGGGCACCCCCCCTCCACACTCCACACTGAGTGGCCACTCCCCCTCCAAGCCTCTCCCCCTCCACGCTCCACACTGAGTGGCCACTCCCCCTCCACACTGCACACTGAGTGGCCACTCCCCCTCCACACTGCACACTGAGTGGCCACTCCCCCTCCACACTGCACACTGAGTGGGCACTCCCCCTCCACACTGCACACTGAGTGGGCACTCCCCCTCCACACTCCACACTGAGTGGGCACTCCCCCTCCACACTCCACACTGAGTGGGCACTCCCCCTCCACACTGCACACTGAGTGGCCACTCCCCCTCCACACTGCACACTGAGTGGGCACTCCCCCTCCACACTGCACACTGAGTGGGCACTCCCCCTCCACACTGCACACTGAGTGGGCACTCCCCCTCCACACTGCACACTGAGTGGGCACTCCCCCTCCACACTGCACACTGAGTGGGCACTCCCCCTCCACACTGCACACTGAGTGGCCACTCCCCCTCCACACTGCACACTGAGTAGCCACTCCCCCTCCACACTACTCCCCCTCCACACTGCACACTGAGTGACCACTCCCCCTCCACACTGCACACTGAGTGGCCACTTCCCCTCCACACTGCAAACTGAGTGACCACTCCCCCTCCACACTGCACACTGAGTGGCCACTCCCCCTCCACACTGAGTGGCCACTCCCCCTCCACACTGCACACTGAGTGGCCACTCCCCCTCCACACTGCAAACTGAGTGACCACTCCCCCTCCACACTGCACACTGAGTGGCCACTCCCCCTCCACACTGCACACTGAGTGACCACACCCCCTCCACACTGCACACTGAGTGGCCACTCCCCCTCCACACTGCAAACTGAGTGACCACTCCCCCTTCACACTCCACACTGAGTGGCCACTCCCCCTCCACACTGCACACTGAGTGGCCACTCCCCCTCCACACTGCACACTGAGTGACCACTCCCCCTCCACACTGCACACTGAGTGGCCACTCCCCCTCCACACTGCAAACTGAGTGACCACTCCCCCTCCACACTCCACACTGAGTGGCCACTCCCCCTCCACACTGCAAACTGAGTGACCACTCCCCCTCCACACTGCACACTGAGTGGCCACTCCCCCTCCACACTGCACACTGAGTGACCACTCCCCCTCCACACTGCACACTGAGTGGCCACTCCCCCTCCACACTGCACACTGAGTGGCCACTCCCCCTCCACACTGCACACTGAGTGACCACTCCCCCTGCACACTGAGTGGCCACTCCCCCTCCACACTGCAAACTGAGTGACCACTCCCCCTCCACACTCCACACTGAGTGGCCACTCCCCCTCCACACTGAGTGGCCACTCCCCCTCCACACTGCACACTGAGTGACCACTCCCCCTCCACACTGCACACTGAGTGGCCACTCCCCCTCCACACTGTACACTGAGTGGCCACTCCCCCTCCACACTGCAAACTGAGTGACCACTCCCCAAAATAAACATTCTGACATAGAGAGTTGTGGTTTAAAAATATATGAATAGTTTGAATATATGAATAGAAAACACTGAGTCAGCCACACCATTTGCTTCTGAAGTAAAAAAGTAGCGATTCTTTTCGAGAAATGTAGCGATTCTTTTCAAGGTTGTTATTATACATTACAATGTAATTATACGTTTATTACAATGTAATTCTACATTTATTACAGTTTATACATTACAATGTAATTATACTTTTATTACAATGTAAATATACATTTATTACAGTATTATACATTTGTTACATTATTATTATTATTATACATTAGTTACATTATTATTATTATTATACATTAGTTACATTATTATTATTATACATTTGTTACATTATTCTTTTTGAAAAAGTAGCAATTCTTTTAAAAAAGTAACGATTCTTTTTGGAAAAAGTAGCGATTCTTTTTGAGAAAATGTAATTATACATTTATTGCAATGTAATTATACGTTTATTACAATGTAATTATACATTTATTGCAATGTAATTATACATTTATTGCAGTGTTATTATACATTTGTTAGATTGTTATTTTGTTACATTATTCTTTTTGAAAAAAGTAGCGATTTTTTTTGAAAAAATTAGCGATTCTTTTTGAAAAAAGTAGTGTAAAAAATTTAATTATACATTTGTTAGTCTTATTATATATTTATTACAATGTAATTATACATGTATTACAATGTAATTATACGTTTATTACAATGTAATTATACGCTTATTGCAATGTATTATACATTTATTACAGTGTTTAATATACATTTTTTACAATGTAATTATACATTTATTACAGTGTTATACATTTGTTACATTATTATTATTATTATTATACATTTGTTACATTATTATTTTGTTACATTCTTTTTGAAAAAAGTAGCGATTCATTTTTGAAAAAGTAGTGATTCATTTTTGAAAAAGTGGTGATTCTTTTTGAAAAAAGTTTTTTTTTTTTTTAAAGTAGCGTTTCTTTCTGAAAAAAGTAGCGATTCTTTTTGAAAAAAGTGGTCATTCTTTTGAAAAAGTAGCGATTCTTTCTGAAAAAAGTAGCGATTCTTTTTGAAAAAAGTGGCGATTCTTTTTGAAAAAAGTGGCGATTCTTTTTGAAAAAAGTGGCGATTCTTTTTGAAAAAAGTGGCGATTCTTTTTGAAAAAAGTAGCGATTCTTTTTGAAAAAGTACCGAATCACTTTTGAAAAAGTAGCAATTCATTTTTGAAAAAGTAGCGATTCACTTAGATGGCAAAAGTTGAGTGATCCTTCAGTGATTGTCGGACACGACTGAATAAATTCAAGGTGCATATCCTCAATATGCAAAACTGTTTGTCTTTTACCATAAGTGAGTTTCGTTTAAATGTCAATAAAGGATTTGAACTCAAATTCCACTCAAACCAGCAACAGATAAAGGAGCAAACGATCATCTAAATCAGACTGTACTTTGGGGTTTTGTGATCATGAAACATCAAACCAAGATTAAGGTATCAAACTGACGTATCAGAGGTGAATATACAAACCAAAATTTATTCAGACACCTTCAACATTTCTCACATTATCACAGTTTATTCTCTATAGTTTAGAAAATGGTAATAAAATATGACAAGAACTCCGAGTTATCCAATCAGTTGATATTTCACTGGTTTTGGCCATATCTGTTAGACTGTCTCACAAAATGAATTAGGTTGAATCGCTGTCAGCTGTTAAATTTAAGTACACAATTAGATAATACCAATTTAAGTCAACCAATTACCAAGCAATGCTTAATTTTGTTCAGTCTGTGGTGTAAAAACGTGGCATTAGCAATTTAAGAAAAAACACTTAAGCAAAACATGGTCAGGTCAAAGTGTCTGAATAATGTTTGGTCCCAAATTTGAATACATTTTACTGGTAGTCCACTGTATGAAGAATTTCTGAGTATTATAAGTCACGGTTTACTTTATTTAGCTATCCTCACTTACATAAATGAACTATAATGTCCTGCACCCATGTTAAATATGGTCTGAAAAATCCACAGAAAGGTTTGGAAATTTGAGTATGGAAAAAAAAAACATTTTTCAATTTCAAAATACCATTTAAGTTAACAATAACAACACGGGTATACGTTTTTTTTTTTTAAATCCGTGAATGCAGTCAATCTGACATGTGTGTCCACTGCTGGTGTCTTAGGTGATCGACGAGAAGAGCAGTTTTGTGAACATGGTGCCCTCTAAAGTGGAGGTGACCATGCAGAAGGCTCATGCTGTAGCCTGGGGAAAACTTGAGGACCCCAAACACAAACCAGAGCCAGAGGTCACCAATGACATGAACAACACAGAACAGGAAAACGTCAAACCCGACTGGTACATCTCAGATGACGACATCAGTGAGTCTGACTGGGAAGATGATGATGAGGAAGAGGAGGACAAGAAAGAGAGTGAGGAGAAAAAAGAACAACAGGAAGATGGACCCCCTGAGCTAGAAGAGCCTGCTGATGTCCCTCCAGTAAAATGAACATTTATTCTGCAGTGCAATGGTTATGTATTTCTGAAGTTATGCATTTGTTTACACAACACTTGATAGATTTATACAAATGTGGGGCTGCCTCTTTCATGCATTTAGCCTTAAAAAAAAAAAAAGTAAATAGTTTTTCACATTGTTTTAGTCTGCTAAAATAAATAAGAGAAGTCTTAAAACTTGTATTCTCCAGTTGTGCACAGTTTCATGGAGAGTTTGAAAATACACACTACTGTTCAAATGTTTGGGGTTGGTACGATTGTTTTAATGTTTTGAAATAAGTATTTTATGCTCCTCAAGGCTGCATTTGTTTGATCCACACACAAAAAAAATATATATATTGTGAAAATTTTTAATTTAAAATAGCTGTTTTGTACTTTTGATACAAAATATTTTAAAATGTAATTTATTCCTGTGATGTCAAATCTGAATTTTTAGCATCATTACTCCAGTCTTTAGTGTCACATGATCCTTCAGAAATCTTTCTAATATGCTGATGTGGGCAATTTTGAAAACAGATTTTTGTGGATGACGTCATACGTTTTTTTCAGTGTTCTTTGATGAATAGAAAGTTCACAAGCACAGCATTTATTTGAAAAATACTTTTGTAACAATGTAATTTAAAGCATCTTTGCTGAATACAAGTACACACGGTCTTTCAACAACAACAACAACTAAAAAAATGACTGACCCCAAAGCATTACTGTGGATTCAGTGCAGATTTTCAGCGCTGACAAAGTATCTTCTATATTGCACTGAAAACCATAAGAGCGGTAAACCATCACAGCTTAGATGAAGTATATTCTGTGAAATCATGACAAGAAAGTGCAAGATTTCAAACAGCAATGGCCACACTTTATTTTTGCGTCAAGTCAACAGCAACAATCCTGAAGTAGGTGATTGCAGTCAGACAGGGTCTAAGGCCATGGAAGCTTGACTGCAACCCATATGGCAAAAAATATTTTAAATAAAAAGGATAAATAATACATCTTAAAAGTAAACAGTAGTCTTGACGATGAAGAGGATTGGTACCAGCAAATAAAAAGTCAATCTCTTCTGTTTTGGTTCTTTTTCTCTGTTCATAAAATCATTGTCTTCTGCTTGTACCTGATAGCCACACTCATAATCGATGTGCTGATACGTGGAGATGGTCGAGTAATGCGTTTGCTGTGTCAATCCAAACTGAACAGCACACAGCAACAGTTCATCACAGATGTGAAACTTTAAAACAAAGACATGCAAAACAATAATAAAAAAATACAGTTCAGCTTTTAGGGGCACAATCAGCACCTTGACTTCAAATCAATACCACATTTGCAATGTCTATGTGTGTTTTTGTTTTTACAGAGCAACACTGTTAGACTTTGGCTCATAACTATCAAGGAAACAATTAAGTTGTCTAGTATTGTGTATATTAGTTTCTTTTAATGGACAAACTGTACCATTGGAGTGTGTTGATAAATACTGCTTGAGAACCATACCATATATTAGTCAAGTTCAAGTTTTGCTTTACCTCATGTATTCCATATACAGACCGACCCCTGAAAAGGGGCGACAGTTGAATAACATTCATAAGTTTGGTTATATACTGCCTTATATGTAACATCTCATAGGTTTTCCATGAATGAGATACCAGTTTTCATATGATAAAACAGAACACACAACCTTTTTACTTAGCCTCTTTTAAACATTTGTTTTCTATATTAAAGTGCAAGGCGAGATAAAATACATCTTGAAATGTACGACATACAGCATCACTTTCTTTCACAAGATTTCCCTGCAGAAAAAAGTAAAGAAACAGCTCACTGTAAAACCACTGCGCTCCATTTACTCACTTGGCACAAGAGTTACGGTACTGAAGCTTCTAGAACAACGGCTCAATTGACACTAGTGATACACCATCACGGCTTGGCTGACGATCTGAGAGTAAAAAGAAAAAAAATAGACCTTTTTCCTGCATAAGGGCATGAAAGGCATGCAGAAACTGAGATGGTCTTTGATAGAGACAGAGACTAGATGCAGATTAACTATTCAGCCAGTTTGACGAATAATACAGGTCCACCATACATTCATCATCAGGATATTCCTTTTTTTTTTTTTTGCATGTGTTAAATTGTCTTCATTTCAGTACAATTGTTTTGTTTGATTTAGTTTGTTCCTTTCTTGTTGTTCAGGCGGCGAAAGGACGGGGTCTTTTTTTGTTTCCCTTTGGAGAGTGAAAAAAAGTTTATAGTTTGTGTCTGACGGCTGGAATACTAAGTAGCAAGATAATAAAATAAGATGAAAAAAAAAAAAAAAGAACGGATTTGGTCATGCATGGGAGTGGCGTTGTTGAAAACAGAGAGAGATGGTGGACGGTCCACTTCCTACTCCCTGATGCTGAGCATTTCCCATGACACCATCCGCAGGCAGAGAAGAAACAAACAGAAGCACAGTAATGCAGTGCCGGGCCAGGCCACGCCCCTCCAAAAAAAGCTCACAAACATGTATCTGCACAGGTGTTCTCCCGCCCTCCCTCACTGGGCGTAAAGCAGCATCCCGTGTCCTCACAGTTGAGCTGCAACAAACCACTTCAGCTCTTCAGTTGCCTCCAGGATCCACATCATACACCCCGCCTTTATTATCCCAAGATCCTGAGTGGTGCAAACAGATGTATTAAGATTAAGTTTGTGAGTTGAATTTGATTATTTAATATGATTCATTTTTTTTTCAATTAAAACAATTAATTATGCATCTGAACCATCTGTAAATGGCACAAGGAATATTATGCAAAACATATTTGGTATATGAGATGATTAGAAATAATTAGTTCACAACCAGGCCAAGCAACTGGCACTTAGTATGACATGGGCGAGCCACATATTACACTACACTGCAGCTGGATATGAGTGTACTGACAGTAATTGACCATGACGGTGAGATTATGAGGCTGGTTAATACTGTGTTTCTGCTAGTGATTGTGTCTGTTACCTGACAGAGAGCTGCTGGACCGCTGCTTATGCAGCCTGTCTCTCTCTTTCTTGCCCTTGGGCATGATTTTCAGCTTCATACTGCTTTTCACCAACACACGGGACGGGTCCTAGAGTGAAACCAAGAACGGGGAGTCAAGAACAAGGAGTCTAAAGAGCAGGGGCGGTTCTAGGGTCAGTGGATATTCGGGGCTTTAGCCCAGACTTCAGTGGATGCAAACTGAGCCATCCTTTGATTTTAATATTATAATAATAGACTATTATATAACAATTCGAAAAGCAGCATTTTAAGTTATTAGTCCATTTAAATGAGTCTTTCTAAAGTAGATGTAAAAGTAAAAATGACCAAAGTTTGCGAAAATAAAAGAGAGCTTGTGTTTTAAGCAATATATTCTGCCTTCTATAATTCACTGCTTTTACGTATGTCAGTGACATGGAGCAATACATTCCTGGATACACTGCCACATTTAAATGCAGTTGTCCCAATTTGCACTGTGTACTGGCCATTCCTCTTAGCAGCATGAAAAATAAAGCATTTGTTAAAATTGTGAATTGATTATATTCAGAATCTGAAGCTGTCAATCATTTCAGCATGATTCTTCTGCATTCTCACAAAATATTTTTTTACAAAGAAACTGACTACATTGCAGTGAATCTTTTATTTGCAACTACAGGTTATTGGCTATAATGATTCTGACATGTTTGCGAAAGTGTAGAACTCAATGAGCTTGTGTTAAACGAATCTTTGGCGCAGTGACTCATTTAAACGGCCTCTGATTGGCCATTGTGTTCAATAAACATGTCTGTGATTGGCTACAATGCTCAACGCTGCAAAATCACATTCAAAGTAGCAACCCTTAATGCAAAGGGAGAAAATATAATGCTGTAATCTGTATTTTTTTAAGATTAGGTAATTAGGCACGATTAGGCAGCTGTAATCATATTTACAAATATTTTTCAGCTCTATGAGAAAGACAAGGAAAACAAAACATTCAGGGCTTTACTAAAAACATTGTCTTGCCCTTGTCCTAATACTGACTAGTATTGACTCCATCAGGAATTGTGATTTAAACAAAAGAGTTGAAATCACACCATATCTAAACAACTTCTCTTTGGAGAAAATTAATGTATTTTTTTACTTTCAGAATCCAACTATTGTGCTCTACAGAAAAAGTAATGCAAACTAAAATGAAACTCCACTGGAGACTAAAGAGATGAATGTGGAGTAGGACAAACCTCCTCAGAGCAGTGCATGCTGGGACAGATCCAGTGAATGTCCTCCAGCTTGTGTAACTCAGCGCCGAGACTATCCACTGTGGAAAGAAGCTCCTCTTTTTGAGAAGACTCCAACTGCTACATACACACATATACACAGAAAATGTCTTTATCATATTTCATACAGAATTACTAGTGTATGAGAACAGGCCAGAGAAAGTGAGAGCGAGACAGTGAAGCCGCTCACCAGCAGTTTTCCCTCAAGCAGCATCTTGGTCTCTTGCTGGAGAACTTTACTGCTGTTGACAATGTCTACAGCAGTGCTGCGACTCAAAACCTGCAGAGAAACACACACACAATCACAGCTCAAGTTCAGTTTGACTTTCTGTCAGACTCTTGCTGTTCAGTGATTAACACTCAGTTATTCTTCTATTCGCTGGTCAATGGAGGTCCCGTGGAGAACAGCATGAGAAGCTCAAAGCTGAACATGCTGAAAGCCACAGCAGGACGGACGGAGACTGAAAGGTTCAGTTGTTAACCTTTAAAGGAGAGCTAGACTGAACTGATCCCCATCACATCACTCACTGATATGAACTAAGAATATATATAGAGGGCTTCACACAGAAAATATGACTATTTTTTTTTTTTCTAAGAGCATTCGTGACCTTAATTTATTTGTAATTGCTTCCTTGCTTCCACTGAAGCTCAAGATGCTCTTTGGATCATTCTCAAATCATGCTGGAGAACAGGATCATCAGGTTTTACACAAATGTGTGGAGTTCACATAACTCAAGTGATGTGAGATATATATATATATATTCACAAAATGTTGTGAATTCAGATAACGCATTAACTTATTTTTTTAGAAACTTTTACCATCTACTGTGTATTTTGCATCTAGGTGATTTATCAGAAATGTTGAACTTGATGATAATTCAATTCTGCCATACAAACAGAATGAAGCAAATGGAATGAATAAATTCGTTAAGTGTGTTAAATGTAGTTGTTAAATATATTAGTCACAAGTGTGTTGTGCTCACCTCAGGGCTGGAGGGTTTGGAGGGGAAGGCTTCACTCAGTACCGCAGCACTGGCATTGACAGAATGAGCTAATTCCTGCTCCACCACTTTATGAGTCTTTGCCACTTCCCGGATCCTACAAGACATGATAACCACACATTCAGCAGCAGCATAAAACATATTTTCCCATCCATATACACGCCCTTTAATACATGGTTTTAAAATGTAATTGTGAATCTAAAATTACTTGTGAAGTACAAGGTACAAAGTGTACAAAGGTACTTGTGAAGTACAAGGAAGTGTCACATTTCTAAGAATTATAAGTTACAGTTATGGGTGCGGTTTCAAGGTAAAACGGACAGTTCATTTCTTTAATAGTCCTCAAATAGTTATGAAATAGCTTCTCACATACATATGCATTGATATTCACTGTGATGTGACATTGCTGTTGGGTTACAAACTATTTTTGTGTAGGTGTCATAGACACACCTGTAGATGAGTGAGTCTGCCACTAAGCCAAGCTGCTGAACCTGTGCGCATTCCTCCTCCGTCAGATACTCCATGGACTGCTGGGAGTTCAGTCGGGGCCGGGCCGGGCGGCTGTCTCCTTTCCGCTTGTCTTCCCACGATTTCAGCGTGCTCTCGAATGCCTTGAGTCACAGCAACATACAATGTTGACAGAATGCAGAGCATCTACACTAAAGTTGAGTACAATGGCCTAGTTACTAGCCTCTGTCAGTGATAACAATTAGAATTAGTTTCTTGAGCACTAAATCAACATATTAGAATGACTTCTGAAGGATCATGTAACACTAGCTACATTACATGGATTGGATTTTGTTTGAATCCAAACATAGTGTTTACATGAACGCTAAATAAAGTGATCGGGTTTGGTTTGTGTGCAGATTTGATCTTTTTGACATGCGCACACTGCAAGAATATACAGTTTCCAGCTGTTGTTGCATACTAACCATCCTCCTTTTCTTTGTTATAAAAAGCAGACTTAATATTTATCTGTTTCAGGTCCTAATTAGGAGATGACAAGCACATGAAGCTTTGTGCTGTGCTGCTTATATTTATCAAGCAGTAAAAACACCCCTTCCTGAGCCCAAAACAAGGCGTCTGTGGATGAGAGTCCGAAGCAAGGACTGTCCTGCAGCACTTCACAGCCGATGAGTGGAAGGAGAATTTTAGAATGACTTGATACTTGATAACATGGTCTGTCTGAATACTCGATTCTGATTGGCTGGAAGGTGTCCAATAAAACCGTTTAATGCACAGGTAGTTCCAAGTCAGTTTAGTCACCGTTCTATATTAATGCACTGTTTTCATTGAAGCGCACACATACATACGTCAATCATTCACAGAGAGCGGAGTTCGCGCTGCGCACACACACACATGGAGTACAGAAACTTGTCAAGAAACTTGCTGCCCTGCAACTTTTAGTTATAAAATAGCTTCACTACTTAATTGTTACATTATATTTCTCAGCAACGAGGGGGTTACATCGCTATTTTGAAGTAATTAAACTCACAGTTACTTTGTTAATAGAGAGAGAGAGAGAGAGAGAGAGAGAGAGAGAGAGAGAGAGAGAGAGAGAGAGAGAGAGAGAGAGAGAGATACGCTAAACAGACGCAGGTACGCATATCTCATCTGTGTATCTCTCTGTGTCTCTCTGTATGTCTCTCTCTATCTCTCTCTCTCTCTCTATCTCTCTCTCTCTCTCTCTCTCTCTCTCTCTCTCTCTCTCTCTCTCTCTCTCTCTCTCTCTCTCTCTCTCTCTCTCTCTCGATAATTAATTAAACTAAATGCAATTCATTAATTCAAATTAATGAATGAAAGCAGCCATATCACCCTGTAACCCAAGACTGGTTGCCCACTGAAGCTAAGCGGGGCTGAGCCTGGTTAGTACCTGGATGGGAGACCTTCTGGGAAAACCAGGTTGCTGCTGGAAGAGGTGTTAGTGAGGCCAGCAGGGGGTGCTCTCCCTGTGGTCTGTGTGGGTCCTAACGCCCCAGTATAGTGACGGGGACACTATACTGTCAAAGAGCACCGTCCTTCGGATGAGACGTTAAACCGAGGCCCTGACTCTCTGTGGTCATTAAAAATCCCAGGATGTCTTTCGAAAGAGTAGGGGTGTAACCCCGGCATCCTGGCCAAATTTGCCCAGTGGCCTCTGTCCATCGTGGCCACCTAATCATCCCTATATACTAATTGGCTTTATCACTCTGTCTCCTCTCCACCAGTAAGCTGGTGTGTGGTGGGCGTTCTGGCGCAATATGGCTGCCGTCGCATCATCCAGGTGGATGCTGCACATTGGTGGTGGTTGAGGAGATTCCCCCTTCTATGTGAAGCGCTTTGAGTGCCTAGAAAAGCGCTATATAAATGTAATGAATTATTATTATAAATAAATGTAATCTTACCGCACTACTTTATCTCTGTGTCTGATTCAAAGCGGGCAGAATGCTAGATCTAACATAACTGACGAAAATAACCGTCAGTTTTACCCTTCTGGTCAAATATTGAGCTGCAAACATCAATAACAGCTTAAATTGTCAGTGCTGGCAAATGACCATGGTATAAGCGTGATAATCCACGGCTAGCTGTGAATTAAACAATTTTAATGCACTTCGCGTTGGGCAGTTATTTGCCTCCACGTCATGCATTAGTTTAATACACAGCTAGCCATGGAATATCCTTTACATATTCAACAACAACAGCTCATCTTATACATCCTTACGCAATTTCTACGTCATTGCACATGCACATAACCTTTCAATTTCGGTTTTAAATACGATCAAGTGTTTACATTTCCTGTTTTTAAAAAATGTTTCCAACCCCATACTTTTGAATGATAAGTGTATGCATGTTCATCTGCAAAACTAAGCTGATAAAGCTTGTTTTTCTGGTGAAACTGGCAGGAGGTTCTGCTGGTTAGGTTAGTCTAATTAAATGGGCACAGTAGATAACCAGTATCTTACAAGTGATCACGCAACACATAGGGGTGACTAGCAATGCTGGTCTGTTCAGAAAGATTGACAAAGATTTTAAAGAAGAGAAAAGAAGATGAGCACACACACACACACACACACACTGACCCGGTCTCTGGTGAGCATCTGGGCTCGGTTCTTGTGGACAATTTGGACGATGCCAGGAGGCTGAATCCAGGCCTCACCATCCACCTGCACAGGTACGCCTTCATCACCCAGGATGGTGATCTTCACCTGCCGACACTGAGGAAACAGCCAGTGTCAAAGCACATCTGAACTCAAATGACTCATGTAAGATTAGTTTAAAAATTACATTTAAATTACCAGATGATGCATATTATTAAATTATTTACCAGAAATGACCCATAAACAAGTTCTCATATACACACAACAACATTAGATGATCAACATTTAAAAATTCACCTACCCTACACACACCAGTTACTTTTATTTTAAAGAGAGTATAGACAACTGTATTTAATTTTAGTTCTGAATATTTCATTATATTTAATAAATTGAGTTTCATTTTACCACGGTGGAAGAACACTTTTCCCAGAACGTTCTAATTTACTCTAATCTCTTCAAAATGGAGTATAATTAGTCTAAATTAATGATACAATCATTGTGTTGTCACAAAAATTGTTTTGGACTAATTTCTCCATTGTGACTGTTTCATTTCTTTGAATTGCAATTCAGTAAATTCCTCATCTTGTCACTTTGATTCAAATTTCAGTTAGGGTGTAGTTGAATTTAATTTATATTCCAACCCGTGAATTGACGGGAAGATAATTGTTAAATTCTGCACTGTGCCATAGTGTTCAGACCTGTGTGATGCGGTGATGTTGTAGGTTGATGACTCGGGACATGGCCATCTGCATGCTGCCGAACACAGCCACCACTTCCAGCTTCTTATCATCAAACGATGGAGCTCCATAATTCTACACAAACAAATACAATGGCAGACAATATTTCATAACGTCCACCGTTGAACCACATTCTCATCATCTGAACTATTCTTTATTTACACAAGTCTATATCTATCTTTCTAAATATATATGTTAAGATAAGCAGCTTGAAACATGAAACACAGGAAGGACCAGATGTCTTATGTGTGTACTCTGATTCTGACTGGGAAATGATATCATGGTTTTCCACTTTACAGGAAAGAATCTGTTACCGTGACGTGAGTTAGATACTGATCAGATATCCAAACAGCATCACTCCAGGTTGGCTATCCGCTGTAATATATGTAAAAAATTGCACTGTGTACTTAAAGCTAAAATATGTCATTTTTTCCGCCGCTAGGGGTCGCTAACCTATTACAATAACAAAGGCGTAGGTTGATGAAGCATAAGCAGAATTATGGAACTTGTCGTCATGATGATGGATCTAATAATGTTTATGGATGAATGAATACATTGATGTTTTTAATATGACTGTGGTATGAAGCAGGTCGCGATTGCTAAAGAGAGACAGACATCAGCGCCACACGCGAGTCCCGCGGATATAAAGGAATATGGACATTTCTTTCTACCAAAGTGCCAGCAAGTGCAGAATTACTCCTCACACAGGTCAGTTTATTTGACGAATTCAACTTGTGAGGTAACGCAGCGCTGTTTCGCTTGGTCTACACTATCACGCAAAACTGCATTTGAGTCTGTTGAAAGTTACAATGTTATTCTATGTGTCAGTTTGTTGGCTGTATGAGACTAGCAGTAAGCTAGATCAACATTAGAATAAGATACTGATCATATTCTAACATTTCATCATGTTGAGCTATATAACACTGATTTGTTTTATGTACATTTGCTCACCTGTCTAATAAAGTACATGCAAGAGCGGCGTCTCTGTCAAGTTGAAGTTAGTCACGGACGCTAGCTCTCGGCATCTCGAAAACGCCACGCTGATATTGATCCTCGTTTTAGTTCTCCTTTTGTCCCAAAGTCTGCTTGCCATGGTCCATAATGTTTTGAACGGAACGAAACAACAACAACAGCGTGAGCGTGGCGCTTAGACATTACGCAGTTGTCCACGTCTGTCGCCATGGTTACTATGGCAGTACGAGCAGAAACCAGGGATAACGGGGATATTACGTCATTGACAGGCGACAATGACCAGGGACGAGTCATTACTTAAAATGGGAATTTCTCTGAAATTAAAAATCTTTGGGAACTTTTTGGATATTGTAAGTACACAACTGCAGGAAATATATCACACTGTGCTATAAGTGATTTTTGGATATTTTATTACAAAAATCTTACATATTGTACCTTTAAGAAATATTGGATGAGCAAGAGCTTAAAATGTTTCTGTATACTAGACTTCAGTGTACTGTAAATGATCATACTTGTTACATTTTCACTGCTCTTTTACGCTCTCATCTTATTCTATTTTCCACCATTTATTCACCACACCAGTTTCAAATTGCTTCCTGTTTATTCGCCACAATGCATTTTGAAAAATGATGAAAGGATATTGATGGATTGATGAGTGGTTGTAAATGTATGGTTGATGCATTCTGAAAGTCGTATTTGCAAGAAGAAAGTCTGGCCAGGAGCCATTGTTTATTGACAGCTCAGAACATTAAAAAGATGCACTGAGGATAAATGAACGGCACAGACTCATCTGTTCAACTCTGAGCTGATTTTTCACTTTGTTGAACTGAACTGCCCTCCAGAAAGTAAAGTTATAAGTTCTGAACTGAAATTCGTTTTCATTGATGGACTCACATTGTCCTCTTTGGTGCCACCCCAGAAATTAATGCCTCCTGCATAGCTGGGGATGTTCAAAACGGCAAGACCCTGAAGACTCGGCAAAGACATGGGCACTCCATCACACTGCACACAAATAGAGAGAGAGAGAGAGAGAGAGAGAGATACATGATGTAATGTACAGCTTCTCAGAACAACGTTTGAAACATGAAACCATGACCACTTAGATGAAAAGTACATCTACACATAAACACACAGTGGCAAAGCATCATTCATAGTGTGTGAAGGGAAGTAAATGGCACAACGAGTACTTCCTCTTCCCCTTAAAGGTCAGAAAAGGGAGAAATGTATTCAGCCCAAATGTCAGCATCTTGCATTCCCTTTCTCTCTGTCTGTCCAACACATGCTCATACCTCCAGCTGGACTCTTTGTTCCAGGTTCTTGTAAGTTTTCTGCACCAGTTCTTTGGTCCCTAGCACTCCATACCACATCATGTTTTTAGTGCGACTACTGTGGGAAAAAAAGAACGAAATTTCACTGTTTTAGTCAGCATTATATAAACAACAGCATCACTGAAGAAAAAAAAACAACAACATTAAAAGCAAAACTGTAACTAGTAATGCCACATCTCTGCAAGACATTTTCATTTGGATTTAATGGATTATATTCAGTAATTATCAAACATTTCTTCTTTCTTACCTGCACTTTTTTGGGTGCTCATCTCTCTTGTTGTTGAACTCCAAAGATATTTTGGCATCCAGCCCGATGCCAAAATAGTTATTCATCACACACTTTTCTGTGCACTGCCTGTGGAACAGAGAGACAAGCAGGATGAATTGAGTCAGCTGAGTCACAAAAGGACTGACTTATGAATAAAAAAAGATTTTTGAAGTGCTAAATAAACAGAAACGGTGGATGTATTCATCATACATCATTCACAAGGAAAATGTATTCATTTATAGATGAAATTGTTGCAATGTCACATACTGTAAGCAACTGTCTCTTATAGTGATGGATATGAGAAGTGCTAAGCTCTAATGATCTATTAGATCACGGTTTCTACAAAAATATAAAGCAGCTGTTTTTAACATTGATAATAATAATTTAAAAAAAAAATCTTAAGCACCAAATCAGCATATTAGAATGATTTATGAAGAATAGTGTGACACTAAAGACTGGAGTAATGATGCTGAAAATTCAGCTTTGCCATCACAGGAATAAATTACATTTAAAAAAAGAAAACAGTTATTTTAAATTATTTCACAATATTACTGTTTTTTACTTTAACTGTCAAATAAATGCAGCCTTGATGAGCATAAGAGACTACTTTCAAAAAAACATTTTCAGCTAATCTAGAACAACTCTTTTCAGCGCTATAATTATGTAAATAATGCTAACATTGTAAACGTGACCCCTACAGCCTGTAGATGGAAACATACCGGTATAGGCCTGGGATAAAAACAGATTTATGTCCACTGAGACTTTGATGGACTAGTGTGTCAGTGAGTGGAATAGCAAACACTGTGGTATATTACACTGTCAACATGGTTTTAGAGCTACTGGAACCTCAGATGTCATTACTGCACTTCTCTGGAGAAAGATAAGAGCTCTGCCATGTGTGTGTGTGTGTGTGTTTGCACAGTCTTACACAGACTCTTCAGAGAAAAGCACAGTGCTGAAGCTCTCTGACTTCTCCAGTAATATAGGGGTTGTAGTGGTTGGACTCAATGTGTTTTGACCTGTCAATAAAATAAAAGAATAGAAGAGTGAGAGAGTGATGTGCAAAATACAGCCATAAGAAAAAAACCTAGAATCACTACAAAAACTTCAATAGCAATAGCACAATAATAAAAACTGTGTATTAAACTGTTCTGAAAAAAAAGAAGCTTTTGAATTTACTTTTTTTTCTTTTTCTTTTTTCGATAAGTGGTTGAATGAACTGAAATGATCTACTTTTAGATATAAGTTCATGCTACTACTTATTTTTGGTAGTTTCAATTCAATTATTTTGTCTATGATGTACTCCTTGAAAATGATTCAAAGCTTAATATAATTTTGACTAGCTTACTTCAATTTAGTTGTGTGAGACTGAAAATCTTTGTCTTAATTTGATATATACATACAGCAAATCCAATGAGTTAAATAATTTGCGGAAACAGATTTCCTTAAACCATTTGAGTTTAAATATTTGACCATTGTGAACTGTAAATTTTATGAGTCTAATAAAAAGAATATTTCTTATAACTAAATAAAACTCTTACTTGAGTTACTTGTTACTAAATGTTACTTGAGTAACTTGAAACCAATTAAACACATTAATTAACGCAAACAAATCTCTTAAAGTCTATAGCACTACACAAAGTATTTGAGTAGTTTACATGTGAATTTAAAGTTAAGAAAACTAATTTCCAGTTGACTGAACAAATACTTGTCAATTAAAGCTAAGTTTATTTTATTTGAAAAAATTCAAATTAAACTAAGCTCACTTGATTACACACATTTGTTTAGTAACACTGACAAGAGTAGATTTAGTAAAAACTAGCATCAGTGAAAGTTTACATTTTTTGTTACATTTTCTTTTTTCAGAGTAGCTACTCATTTCATGTGACTCTAAATCAAAATCAAAATGAATAAAACAGTTCTTCATGCAAAATGGGTTTAGTGCTGCCATTTATGTGAGCTAATGCAGTGTTATGCATGTTGATATAGTTGATGTTAATTAACTCTGTTGCTCCTTCTAGTCATCCTTGGCCTTTTCTTTATTCACGTCTCCCTGCTCACAAAGACAGTTCTGAGGGACGACCTTTTCTAGACAGTGTCTGGGTTGCATGATGTCGTTTTTTACTTCCACCAGGGCATGCAAACAAACACATAGTTATTTTGCATCCTCCTAATTTAATGTTATGTCTTCTGTATTTGCAATGCTCTTAAGTCTTAATTTCTACAGCTGACAAAATGAATTATGATCCTCTAACTGTGGGGTTTTTATTCAGGGACTTTGGTGGTTGTTTTAATGATCCTCAGGTTGAGGCCAACTGCAATTTTCATGCAATTGTGCTAAAAACATCTTTAATTGATCAAAATGCCAATGTATGAATGAGCTACAGTAGAGATACAAATTTGTAGTGGAAAATGTAATCGAGAAGAGTTTGTCACTCACGTGGCTCCACCTCTTTGAGGTCCTCACTGCTGCCTCTTTTGATTGATGAGGAGGATGACATTCTCTGTACCTGGGTGTGTCTGTTCTGCTCATCCACCACTGAAAGAAAGCAACCAATAGCAATCTAATTAAATATTGGGTAAAGTTTCCCAGAAGCCACTGTAACATGCGTGTACATTCCTGTATCTGCAAACCACAGATTTTAGTTTTATCTTAATTAAATACAATCACGGTAAACACAGTAAAAAAAGTAAAATGTTAATTACTGAAGCCTTTTTGTGTTTTTCTCTCTGGGCATGTTTTGAAAATGTTATCTCACAATTATCTTCATGAAGTACAGAAGTTTTGCCTTAGAATAAACGTCAAAAAGAAAATAAATTCAACCATTGTAGAGTACTCTATGTATTCTAACACTGGCCCAAAATCCAATGACTTTCCACTTTCACAGATGATTGCACTCATATTGTAAAGAATTACCCTTTTCTGCCTGATCTATGATTTGTCGGAGTGCTTTCTTTAGGCTGTTGGCCCTCAGCATCAGCTGCTCTCTTGATCTGAAGGGTCTGGACTGATCAGTGTCACTCTCGTCTGGTGAGATGGGTACGGCTGGTACCAGCTGGGCACTGGCGTCTTCGCTGAGAGCCTTAACCAAAGAGTCCAGCTTCTCGTTCAACATGGCACACTGAGATAGACACACACGCACAAATCAAAACAGTTTATAAAGAACAAAACACATGTAACTCTTTATCTGACACTTTATTTAACTGATTATTTGACTGTTTGTTTAGCTCTTCATTTAATCTTTTGACTGCTAATTCACTCATTATTAAACTGTTCATTTGGCTCATCATGTGTTGATTTTACTTAATATTTGTTTGTTCCTTTGGTTTATTATTTGACTGTTCGTTAAACTCATCACTTGTCTATTTAACCATTCACATGTTCTAATTGTTTAACTGTTTGCTCACAATAACTGAAAAAAAAAAAACATAAGTCTCCAGCTTTACCTTTTTTGCCATAGCATCGGCCTCCTCTTTATTCTCTGTGGCCCGTTCATAAGCTTTGCCGACCTCAGCCACAAACTCATTAACTGTTCCACAAAGAAACCTGTGAATGAAAGAGATAGGAATACAAAATGTAGAGGTTCAAAAGGATTTTTGAAAAATTAAAAAACAAACAAAATGATATTCATATTCTATAAACATAACCTGCACAACACATTCATAAACACAAATCAACCGTTTACTCACTTAGCAGATGATATAACGTCACTGTGTTTGTCAGAGTCCAGGATTTTGGTCAAGTGAGTGGCAACAGAATCAGCATATTGTGTAATCTGGATTTTAAAAACATCATTTTAAAACAGAAAATCTCATTTAAATACAATTTAATTGGCATTTATCAATTGGCATTTATTTGATGAAAAATACAGTAAAAACAGTAATACTATGAAATATTATTTCAATTTAAAAGTCGAACTGTTCTCTTAGTAAATGCTTAAGAAATAAAGGTCACCTGTAGGGGGGAGTCTAATGGGTCCTCCTCCTTTAAAATTGCTGGAGTCTGTTTGGTGGGCACTTCATAGGTCATCACACTCCATCTGTGACACACATTCAGGAACAGAGAGATGAGTTTGATGGGAGTCATTCATCCACTCATTCTCCTTCTTTCTCTTTGTCTCTCACCTGTCCAGCATCTTTGTTGTAGCTCTCTCCAGTTTCTCCAGTATCTGCAGCAGCTGAGCATCATCATCACAGAGTCCTCCCCAGCCCAGCACACGTGCCAGGTCATTTCCTGTGCCCAGCGGTAACACGCCCAGCTGGCACTGTTATACACACAACACAACACAATAAGAGTGTACTTCTGGGTACATCTAGAGCTAAAGACGACAATATAAAAATGGACCATATGTAAAATACCGTTCAAGAGGTTTTAAAAATCAATCAAATCAAATTGCCGCAAGCTTTGTCAAGAGTAATATCAAATAAAATACTATATCATACACATTTTCTACTTTTTAATATGTCTATTAAAATGTTTTAAACCTTGTACGATATGATACACAAATTATTGTAAACTTTATGAATTAAATAAAGGACAGCGCGATCGCAAATCCAATAGCTGCGTTGCCGTCTCTGTGCGTCTCTCAGAAATCAGAGCTTTGACAAGAGTAATATCATTAAAGACACAACATCACCCAAATTCTTTTACTACTTGATATGTTTGTTTAAATGTTTTAAATCTTAAACGATATGATATGTTTCTATGTTTCTCCGACTCTCTCCTAGAAACGGGAGGCGTTTACGTATTCTTTATAATTAGTTCAGATTTGCATTTTTTTGGATAGTAAAAGTTGTTTTAGCAGTTTTTAACTATTGAATATGTTCTTTCATGTTCTCTAATCAGCTATTTTATATAGTCTTTTTATTTGAGGTTGTGGATGAATCCTCTGTAAATAAAAATAAAATAAAAATACATATTTTACCTGTTTATTCCATATTTAGAATTATTGTTTTAATTAGAAGATACATTTCAATACATTTTATAATTATATATAAAAAAAATTTTTTTTGTAATTACATTTTTTACGAGTTCAGTAAATGAAAACTAAGGGACCAAAATCACACTTAAAGGGATAGTTCACTTTGAAATAAATTTTTGATATGTTTTAGCTTACCTCAAGGGCATCCAAGATTTAGGTGTCTTTGTTTCCGCAGAAGTTTCAATTTTTATATTTTTAGGTCAAACCGTTCTTGTCTGTCAGTCGTATAATGCAGGTCTATGGTCACCACCTCAAAGAGCATGCATAGAGAAGTCCAAATTAAACATGATTTAATGACTCGTAAATGTAAGTACACATTGATTAACCTGGCCCTAGCCAGATGAATTTCGCTCCGCCTAGCTTCACTCACATCCATCTGGAACCTCTTCCATTGAGAGTGATTTCTCCAACCAACTTTATGGTTTAGCCAATCAGGACGCAGGGCGGGAGTTTCATAGATGTGACGTAGTGGAGAAGCGACCGTGAGACTGTTTTGATTCAGACAACAATGGCGGCTCGCATCGAGGAAACAAGCGTTAACATTGATGCTGCTATTTCATCCGTGTTGTCCAATCTACCTAATATTGTTTCATTAAAAGAACATCAGAGAATGGCTCTTAAGGCTTTTGTTGGTGGAAACGATGTTATATAGATCAGTGCCTTCTCCCGACCGGATTCTTCAGCGTCACGGGTTGGCTTCGGTGTGAGTGGTTGAAATAGCACGTCGATAAAGATGACAGACAAGTGGCTTATCCAATCATATGCAAGGATTTTTGATAAGGCCCAGCCTTCTGAAACGCCATTTCAATGGATCGGTTCCAGATGGATGAGTGAAGCTAGGCGGAGCGAAATTCATCTGGCTAGGGCCAGGTTACACATTGATGGCCTAAGACACGAAACGAGCGGTTCGTGTGAGAAAACGAACAGTATTTATATCGTTTTTACCTCATTAAATCATGTTTAATTTGGACTGGTGGTCACCTTTGGAAGGTGGTGACCATAGACCTGCATTATATGACTGACAGACAAGTACGGTTTGACCTAAAAATATCAAAATTGAAACTACTGCGGAAACAAAGACACCTACATCTTGGATGCCCTTGAGGTAAGCTAAAACATATCAAAAATTAATTTCAAAGTGAACTATCCCTTTAAAACGGGCTTCTTATGCAATTTTACGAACTTCCGGTTAAAGCCCTGCCCACTTCCGGATTTATTAAGATTGTTAGAAATACAGATACAGATATTGGCTCCGTTGCACACCCCTAGTGCACATTTTCATAAGCTTTCATTAAAATACTTTATTCTGACCTGTTTGTGCAGGCTGAGTTTGTCCAGTTCAGAAAGAACCCAGCCCACGCTCCCATCTCCACCACACACTAGGATACGAAAGGTCTCAAACTTCTGGAAGAGGCGAAGCCTGTACACATAAACAAAAATTAAAAACAACAAATATGGCTCAGAGGGCAAATTCACTTTGCCAACAAAATTGTACGTTCAAACCAGAATACTATTAAAAGCTGCACTAAGATTGAAAGTACATAATGATTAAGAATGTTACAGCTATCAAATAAATATGTTGGGTTGTTTTAAAAGCTAAGCTACAGTGAATGATTCCTGACTCTTTAACTGCCTTACAAAGTCTTTTAATTGATATTGCAGTGTGCTATCAGCGGACGTTGATCTCACCCCAGCTGTGGGCCGCCGTTCATGAGGTCAAAGACCTGCGCCGGGTTCAGAAGCTGCCTAAACCTGCGCAGGAACTTGACGCCCTGGTTGTCACCACTCTTACTGTTCACCAGCACCAGCAGAGGACTCGAACAGGATGGAATGGTGGCCTTCCAAAAGCCTGCAGTGAGCAAGGGATGATGAAGAAGGACAATGGTGGGATCGGAGAGGGGGGAAAGAGAGTGGGAATAAGAGAAGGAGAGGAGAGGAAAAGAACTTGGGAGGGGTGTCATGTTTGGAAATGTAACCATCTTTAACCACCGTCTCTTTAAGAACATTACTAACATTAAGAATTACTTTGTTCCCATAAAATCTCTAGATTAATGCAGTATGCAAAAGTTTGAGGTCTGTAAGATTCTTCTAATGTTTTTGAAATAAGTCTCTTATGCTCACCAAGGCTGCATGTACTTGATCAAAAATACAGTAAAAACAATTTAAAGTAACTGTTTTATATTTTATTTTTATTTTTAATGATTCTTTAATAAATACAAAGTTAAAAAGAACAGCATTTATTTGAAAAATATTTTCATCTTTGCTGAATAAAAGTAATAATTTATTTCGAAAAAAGAAAGAAAAATCGTACTGACCTCAAACCTTTGAATTGTAGTGTAAATATATATTAAGTAATGAAATAACTGGAATAGCATTTTATTCAATGGTATTTTTAACTGACACAGTGATATTATACTTGATCTAAATAATGTAATTCGCAACAAAAAACATATGACAATGTATACAAGCGTTAAGAAGACAGCTAAGCTGATGCAGTTGCCAGGGCAACCCTTACCGTCAGAGTCGATGCTGTTGAGTGCAGTGGGTGGAATGATGGAGACCTTACACTGACCCAGAGGACAAACCTTTCCCAACTGCTCTTTACAGCTATTATGCACCTACACAGAGGGAATGTACAGAGACATACATTATTGGCTACTCACAGACAGCTAACATCCATCAGTGTAACAGATGGAGACACACTGGTTACACAAGGTACACACCTGTATAAATATAATGTGATAGTCTTTCCTGTAAACTGTGTTTATGTGGTATTTCTAGTTGTTATGTGTAAAGAGTGAAGTGGGTGTGATGTGATATACAGCACTGTGATCGGTTTTACAGAGTGGGCAGGAAGGTGACGTACGATGGCTTTGCACCAGAGGCACCGCCAGTCCTGTAGTCGGCGAACGCTGCCACAGTTTCGATCGCACACCACACACTTAGCACTAACCGGCAGGTTTCCCTCCAACCACTGGTGAGGCATTGACACCTGAATACACAAACATGCTAATTTAGGTACAGATTACCACTGAGACCATATGCATGGAGAATTTAAAAGCTTCACTTACCCCATCCTCATCCTCAATGATGTCATTTCCTATGGACGCCAGAGTGGTCCACTTACAGTTATTTGTGGATCGTACGGCACAGCGCTTGTGGGCTTTGAATTTACACACTAACAGCACATGCAGAGAAAAGATGACATTAAACAGGTCATCACTAGAACGTGATAACAGGCTGAAGGCAATGTTCGTATTCATGAGTCATTGATTACACACTAAACAAACAACGTCATTGTTCGTTCTACGAGCAGAATAAACAACGCATGAAAAGGTAAATGGCACCAAAAGGGAAAATCCAAACAAATTGTTCATAATGAATGAGAGAGAGAGAGAAAACAAAAACAAATATGAAAAAAAAAAAAAAAGCTTTGTGTTTATGTTTACCTTCACAAGAAAGACCATGAGAGGTGACCCCCGGCAGAGCCTCTCGACACACGTTGCAAAAGGTGGGCCGGGCGTGAGAGCAGGCGTACCAGTTATGCATCCCGGAAAAGTGCTCCATGTTAAACTGACTGGCCTGTAATCATAAAAATCATGTCAACATCACTGCATTATAAATAAATACACATCCATATAATAAGATCTGCAGTGATTCTCAACCAGGGGGCCTCAAGATGACTCATAGGCTACATTCACACAGACAGTTTTTGAGATTGACATCTCCATTAACTTACAGGTGTGAGTTTCGAAATGTCCTGTTCAAACAACAACTTACAGTAGCGTCTCGAATACGGTCTGTATGAACGTGCAACGGGAGTCAATCCAGTGTTCTCTTACCAGTAACAATAGCGACAGTGACCAAAGTAATATCGAAGATAGCGACGTCCATAAAACTGAAAAGTATTATCACTTTTGACATGACAAGAGTCCAATCGAGCCGTGAGTTCGTCCGTCAAATCTTCATTAACCGACAGCAGCTTTTATATCTAGGTGGAGAGCAGAGCTTTTGAGTCACGCGTAGAGCACAAAACTGACAAGAGCCGCTCCGGTGGAGGACAGAGACTGAATCTAAAACCGTCAGATGACACAGATCATATATCCATTGCTGTAAGTTACTGAAAGCAAAACCACACACAAAAACCCACAACAAACAGTAGACACGCCTTTGTGTAGCGCAGAGTGGCTCTCTCGCACTGTATGATGTGAAAGACAACTAGTGGTCCAATCAGGTTCCATTCACACAGTGCGGGATAAAAGACCATTTTCCGAGAATGCTGTTGTGAGTCCTGAAAATGTACAGGTGTGAGTTCGGTTATAGAATACTTGTTGTCACTCCCGTAAATAACTGATCTCTGTGTGAACGTAACCGTATTAAGGACTCAAATAGAGGACTGACAACTGTGTTCTGTTGCTGTATGAACATGGCCATAATGTTTTAAATTTAAATTATCGAAGTAAATTAAAAAAGTAATGTAATCAAATTTTAAAACGCAATGGGCATTTTATATTATATCAATCTCAAAAAATCAATTTTATTGGGTAGAAATTGTGAGCATTGAGAAGTAAAAAAGGCTAAGAACCACTGATATAGGGTCAAATACAACAAGCTACTGTTATAGACAAAGACTAGCCTGGGATCTGTTAGGAATTCTTTTTTTTTAACTTTGGCTCACGAAAAGCTCTAAAGATTTAAAAGTCACATGGATTGACACTAACTACTTTACATCAATATTTCACCTAAACACAATTAGAATTACGTATATTAGTTACTCCTGTGGCTTTCATTTATTGATCACTTAACAAAGAGGGAAGATGAATCCATGTGAAGGAACATTAAACTGCCATTATGAGCATCAATGCACATTAACTGAAGCTTTGAATGATTTTGGAGGGGTTTAAAGGTGAAGGTTCAGACACTGACCTCATAAGTCTCCCATTTCTGTACAGACTTCAAAGCACTGATCCAGTCTTCCATCTCCTTCCTGCTCTCCGCACACAACATCAGCTTACGGAATGGAGTAATAACCTGGGAGAGAACGAGAGATGATTGAGAAAAATGATTGAGATACCTTCATAAACATAGGCATATTTAAAAATGGTTCACAAGGTTTAAATAAAGCCATTGAAAAGAGGTTTTGCTTACTGTGAAACTGTTGTTGATGTTCTTGGTGCTGGTCTCGGCCACGCTGGCATCTGAGAGGTCGACCTCATCGAATATGAGAGACTACAACAATAAAGTAGCATGTTTTTGTCACCAACAAACACTGAAACAAGCACCTATATTCAGCACCACCTGAGGTTCAATCTACCCCAGAGGGGCCATGCTTTTACCTTTGAATCTTTGGCATAGTAGAGAGTCCTGCCTCGCAGTTTGAAATATCTCCTCTTCCATCTCTGAAAAGAGCTGGTCTGTTTGAGTAGAATACCCTCCTTTACACTCTTCTACAAAACAATGCAGAAAAAGAGAAAATAAATTAAAAACGTGTACAAGACAGCTATTGCAAATACAACTATTTGATTTGTTTTTATAATAGTGTTCTGTTCATGTATCCCGACTGCCACATTTTTTATAATGAAACATTTTCATGCCATGTTAGAACTGGCTATTTTTAGAAACTGCTTCACAGCCCAGTGGATTTACTGGTGTTCATAAATTGCTTCTTTTGCATGTGCATGAAATTCAGTTTTCAGTTTGTTATACTAAATCATAATAAGAAATGAACACACACAAAAAACCCCTGCAGCTCCAACTTGCATTAGCAATCCTGTAGACCTACTTCAATAACAATGGCTTATCACCAGGCCCAGATGGAATTGTTGGACTTTTTCAGCTTTTTCTGGTTTTAAACATGATAAAATGTATTGAACAGAGCTTTATACTCTAATTGATAGACAAGAGTATAAAATTAGAAAGAATATGTATTAAACAAGGATGCATGGTTTGGTTAAAGGGATAGTTCACCCAAAAATGAAAATTCTGTCAACATTACTCCCCCTCAAGTTCCAAACCTGTGTGAATTTCTTTCTTGAAAGAATTGCTGAACGCAATTTTTTTTTTTTTTTTTTTAAAGAACATAGGTAACCAAACAGTTGATGAAAATACTATGGAAGTGTTTGGTTAACCATATTCTTCAAAATATGGACTGCATTTATTTAGCGCTTTCACAGACCCAATGCCCACCAAAACGCTTTACATTTGCCTCACATTCACCCATTCACTCACTCATTCATCCACCGACGGCGGTGTCAGCCATACAAGGCGCCATCCAGCTCGTCGGGAGCAGCTGGGGTTAGGTGTCTTGCTCATGGACACCTCGACACTTGGTCAGGTGGAACCAGGTGGAACCAGGGATTGATCCACCAACCTTCCAGTTTGTAGACTACCTACATGAACCACTGAGCCACTGCCGCCCTTCTTTTGTGAATAGCTACATCGTCTTTTGTGTTCAGCAGAAGAAAGAAATTCATACAGGTTTGACACTTGAGGGTGAGTAATGTTGACAGAATTTTCATTTTTGGGTGAACTATCCATTTAATGGCTTTGTCATTGATAGATGTTTGAATTCGGTGGAAATCTGCATAGCTTTCTACTCATCACTACAGTATGATAACAGATTGTTACACACATTGTCAATGACTTCAGTGGAAACACTTATGTGGACTTGAATGTTTATTGGCACATTAAAACTATCTCTGAGCCTCTATCAGATTTAACATAACAACACAGTCAAAACCAGTTTCTCTCTCTAACACTTTCCTTCACTCCTTCCTTGCTTAATTGTTTATAAGACACATTGGTTCAATGTAAAGGCTTTACGGTAAAGCATTTAAAAAACCTGATCTGTCACCTAGCGTAATTCCTGATTAAAGTGCCAACAACACTGAAGGAGGAGCTGCAACATTTCCATAAAGTTCACTATGGGCCTCCAAAACATGATCAGGTGTTCAATTCATCGCGGACTTTCATCATAAACCTTGACACTTCAATCTGGTCTGAAGGGCAGAGCAGCTAAAAGACTCTCTAGAAGTCATCAAATACAACTGTACTTGCACTTGAGCAGTAAAATCGAATTACAATGTAGTTTGTCCTTGTCTAAACATGTAGGGGCATATTCTGTGCCCTCTGATGACGTGAGATGTGAATTTCATGACTGTATCGTGGCAGAACACCACCAGCAGCTCAGCAGTAAGACAGGCTGATGGGACATAAACGACAGCATATCTGTCTTTCGTGGCTGTGTCACACTGAAAACAAGGAGAGTGAGAATGCTGTTGCTAATCATTAAGGAAATCAAAGTGAGTAACCTAGCCAGGCAATCTGCTAAGAGTCATGATGACGTACACATGAAGGGAGTGAATTCACAGAGACAATAAGAGACTGTACACAAAAAAACCTGTAAGCTCTAGTCTAGTGGGAAAGAAAGTATATCTGTACCTCACTGGCTATATTTTCACACTCTCCTAAAGGGACCATAATACATTAAACAAATTACCCTGAAATGTTACACAATATAATATCATTTCTCATCATTTGAAAATAGACAAACTTTTAGCATTAACATGTAAAAAACGGCATTTTACATTTCATCATGAGTGCTCACACTTAATCAGATACACAGCTTTACATATTAAGAGCCAGATTTACTAACAGCTTGTGGCAGCGCAAAACCTCTTTTGCCGTTAAAAAACTACTGTCAGGATTTACTAAAGACACGCAGTGAAAAATTCACTGAAAAAGCCTTGGACACAGTTATTTTTAAGGCTGACCTTAGGTCATAGGAAGGAGTTTCCCTTTCAGGCGCAAAATTTATGGGAGGAGAGTATTTAAATGAATTTAAATGAAGGGGATTTACTAAGGTTTGCGCTCACCAATGTACTGGTGTTTGCGCCATTATTTACTGCCCCCAAAAAAGCACGTCTTAAACCAGACGCTACCTGGTAGATTGCGTTGGTCATTATGGAAATGATCTGACTGCATCTATGTTCTTTAATTTGCGCGTCGTCAGTAGATCATACGCATAACTTTCCACTCCCATCTGCTCTGTTTTGGAATTGCACCCTCAAGCTAATTTGCACTGTTTAGTAAATCTGCCCCAAAATGTCTCAGAATTTTAAATGTTAGGTCACATGTGAGGATTTGAGCCACATTCAGTTGCAATGTCAATGTAACCTCTGAGTCACTTTTGCAGGTGATTATACTCTCTACATCCCTGTCAACAGGTGTCTTATTTTCTCCCAGTGAGTCCCAGCAGGGCTAAAAAATATATGTGAATTTCCCCCAGGAGGTAAATCTGTTAAAACTCCCTTTGATAGAATAAATTAAATAATGTTTTCTTAGAGAAGTAGATTTAGGGATTAGTTGAGTCAAAAGTTATTATATTTAGATTAATATAAAAATAACATAACAATTTTTTTTTTTTATAGTATGTATGTTCTCATTATGTATGCATGTATGTATGTATGTATGTATGTGGGTCAGGTTTTGCTATTTTTGTGAGAACCAAATGTCCCCACAAGGACAGTAAAATCTAAAAACAAATACACCATGGAAACAAAAACAAACAAAAAAAATATTCTAGAAAAATATAATTATATCGAAAATTTAAAAACAATAAATCACAGAAAATACATAAAAAGAGGTGTATATGTAATATGACGAAACAAATAAGTCTGTGTGAGAGACAAAACTTCAGGATATCTGCCAGTGAAGCCTCCCTGTACATCAAGACAAACATCAGACCCAGACATCACTCACTCCATCCTTTCAGAACAGAGCTGGTTCCACATACAAAAATAAGAACATCTTTGATCCATCACAGTGTGCAAGCGTACACACACACACACACACACACACACACACACACACACACACACACACACACACACACACACACACACACACACACACACACACACACACACACACACACACACACACACACACACACACGCACACACACACACACACACACACACACACACAAGTCTGGTCCACTATCTTTGTGGGGACTCTCCATAGACGTAATGATTTTTATACTGTACAAACTGTATATTCTATCCCCTTACACTAACCCTACCCCTAAACCTACCCATCACAGGAAACATTCTGCATTTTTACATTTTCAAAAAACATTACTTAGTATGATTTAAAAGCTGTTTTCCTCATGGGGACCGCTGGCTGGTCCCCACAATGTAGGTGATCTCAGGTTTCTCAGCACACACTCACACACACACACAGTGATGTCAGATGATGACTCAGAGGAATCTCACAATGATTGCTATTTTTGTTTAATCTCTACCTCTTCCTCTCCTAATCCTCCTCTCTCTCTTTTAGTTCCTCTCAAATCCTCAGTTTCTGTATTCACCCTGCTCTTCTATTTCTCCTTTCTCTCTTCTTTCTTGCGTCATTTCGGCTCTCCCTGTTAATTCCCTTCTCTGTTTGCTGTCATTCTCTTCTCATTTCTCTTTTTTATCCTCCTCTTTTGTCCTCTCTCTCATCTGAAGGGCACAGTGCCTCTGCAATGCCCTACATAGAGCTAGAACTACAAATCCCACGATTCCTTATGTAACCCCTCCACCTGGGTCCCACTCGACCCGCTCCGAGCGGGCCTCGAACCCGGGTCTCCGGCATGAGAGTTAGGCGCTCTAACAAGGAGGCTAAAGACTGCAGCCTCTAGCGTCTGTCGCTAGAGAGCCTTTTGAGATCAGAGGAGTGAGGTTTACTCGCACAGCAACTACTAGCTGGCCTCCGTTACACTCACCCCCCTAAACCTCACTCCCATACGGGTCACGGCACCAATGTAACCCCTCCACCTGGGTCCCACTCGACCCGCTCCGAGCGGGCCTCGAACCCGGGTCTCCGGCATGAGAGTTAGGCGCTCTAACAAGGAGGCTAAAGACTGCAGCCTCTAGCGTCTGTCGCTAGAGAGCCTTTTGAGATCAGAGGAGTGAGGTTTACTCGCACAGCAACTACTAGCTGGCCTCCGTTACACTTACAGCAAAGGTGATTAGATCTAAGGAGTTATAAAACCTGGTGAGCTATCCGTCAGCATTCCCATTTATCTCAATGGCTAGTGTATGCAGCCCAGAAGTACACAGACTGGATGCAGCCATTTTTACTTCATGGGTACGAATTGTGATGTTCACAGTTGGGAGGGACGTATTGAATTGAATTGAAACTCTGAAACTGAAACACATATAGATACATATATATATATATGAAGAGTTTGGTTCCAAAACGCAATAAATCCATTTAGATTAATTTGAGTAAAAATGTGTTTTCTTTACCAAGAAAGTGGAAAGATGAAAACCACTATTTTCTGTTTCAAACTTTCACATAGCATTTGTAGGTCATAATAACAAAAAAAATTTAAATCCAGGTTTTGATTTTCAAAGATTTATTATAAAAACGGATTATTTTTTCCCCAAAATGCAATAAATCCATTTAAAAAAAAAAAAATCAAAATGCAATTAATCCATTGAATCAATATAAAAGTGTTTTTTTTTTCATATTGAAACTGTTGAAAATACACAACAACGTAAGTTTATTAGTATAATATTTTTTATTAAGAACTGTAAAGAAGATTGAAAACATTTTTCCTCCTCCCTCCTCCTCCTGCCTCATCTTCTTAATCTCCTCACGTAAATGATTCGATTTCGATGCCTTGCGTTTCTTACCCACCGCAGAAACAACCACAGGTTCATCAATGCCTCAAAATTATTCATTTTTTTGTTTGTTTGTTGATCGAAAAGTACAAAATCGATAAGAAAACTAGGAAGCCGGGTGTATTTAAAGCGCTTCCGTTACTGTTTACATTGCGTGGAATGGTGCGTTGTGATTGGTTGAGAGCGGATATATCGCATTCTGCAGAGAAGGGAGACTGGCGTTTGTCGCGGTTTGGAAAGAAAGGGAGAAAACATGACAGAATAACACGGCGGATATCGCATTTTACTTAAAATTAAACATTGACTTTTCAATACCAACCAGATACAATACGGATTTTTGCAGTAACTAATTTTTTTTAAAAATGGCGTTTATCGCGTTTTGGAACCAAACTCTTCATATATATACCGTATATATATACAGTATATATATATACAGTATACAGTACACAGTATATATAGATAAAGCAATTCTTTAGCGAATGATGTTAATTACTTAACTTTCGTGGTTTTCTTAGCATGTAGTTTTGATATACAAAAGTGATAGAAATGATTTTTTTTTTATTAAGTTATTTGGGTTTATGGTTCACAACATAATAATTTTATTTTGTGTAGGTGACTTCCATGTTGTGTTTCCTTGAATGTGTGACATGTCGTAATAACCAAGCGCCTGATTTGGAAGTCACCTGAAGGAGTTTGGGTTCCTTGCCACTGGCTTGCTTAGTTGGGGTCACTTAATATTTAACAATATTATTGATTTGACTGCACTGACACTATTGGATGAGAACTGAACTGAGCTGGATGATGACATCACTGTTTTCCACAGATCAGCTTTATAGATGAAATGAACTAATTTAATAATTGATGATCTTTACAACGGAACACTGAACTGACTTCAGCTGAACAATGACACAATTTTCTTTTAGAGCTGCTGTACAGCCAAAATGAACTCTGTTTGCGTCATTGAATCATTTTCTTGTTATCACTGTAAAGCTCTTTTGAAACAATCTGTATTGTATAAAGCGCTATAGAAATAAAGATGACTTTTTCCACTTTTTTATAGACTTAAATGACGTGACTCATCACATCACTATTTTAACTACTTGCAGTAGACAGGAAAAAACATAAGTCTGTTTTAATTGGGATCAGGTAGCTGTAAATGTTTTTGTCTGGCAAAACATTTATTTAGTCACAACCAATGGACTAACATCACAAAGCTTCACAGTGCACAGGGGGACGAGGCAGGGATGTCCGCTCTCTCCATCCCTATTCACTATTTTTATTGAACCCTAAGCAGCAGCTATCCGCCAAAACCCAGCAATCAAAGGTATTGAAACACCACAACAAACTTTATGCAGATGATATTCTACTATTTATACAAGAACCCCTAGCATCTACTCAAGAAATAATTAAAACAATCCAGTCCTTCTCCAAAATATCAGATTACGCAATAAACTGGAACAAATCTTCCATCCTCCCTTTACATAAAACCAAATGGGATGTGGCACCCCACCAATCACCTATACCTGTCTTGATCACATCACTTACTTAGGCATTAAGATCTCCTCCAGACTGTCAGAGTTGGTAACACTAAACTTCACACCACTGCTAAAAAAAAATAGAAGACGATTTGCTTCGATGGCCGAACCTTCCAATCTCCATAATTGGCAGGATAGCAGCAATAAAAATGACAATTTTACCAAAAATGTATTATCTATTCTCAATGATTCCAACCTACCCCACACTGACCTGGTTTAAATCACTAGACTCCATTATCACTCACTTCTACTGGAAAAATAAAACGCCAAGGATAAAACTTACTACACTACAAAAAAACAAGGTTCAAGGAGGACTAGAAGCACCAAATTTTCAATATTACTCAATGAAAATATCACTCCAAAAAAATTATTCTTTTGTCTATTCGAGAGATAAATAAAATCACATGCAGGGAATCTTAATTAAGTGTCCATTAGAAGAAATCAACCAGAGAGTGAGTGAGATTTGACCTACTGCCAAATGCTTAAAATAAGTAAATCAATATACAGTATATATATAAGCTGACCTTACTGACCTTAATGGAAAAAATAACACTGCTATGTGTTATAGAATGGCTGAATACAATCACCTGAAAATCCCCCAATTTCAGCCAATTACCCTTATCTATCAGTTGCCATGGACACACCAATGAGCTGTCAGCAAACAAAGATGTCATTCAAACGATCAGCGCTCCAAAGACGTCGCCAAACATTGTGCAGCACTAACAGCATGCAGGGCAATAAGCTACACTACCCAGAAAAAAAAAAAAAAAAAAAAAAAAAGAATTTAAAATGAATGAAGACACTTTCTTTGTTCAGCCAAGCCTGGTCAAATACACAGATCCTAATCATTAAAAACCCAGACTGTTTTTTCCCTTATGAAATCCCTTGTTGATTCAGATATAAAACATAATCTTTTCCTCCTAGACATTCCATAAATAATTACAGAACTGGGCTGATGCTGAGATCTCTAAAGCTTTGCTTAGACAGGCAGGAAAAACCAGATGTGTTTGGACAGATCTGACTCATCTGTCAGTAGCAGAGAACCAAATGAAATCAGATTTTTAAAATCACAGTCATCTACAGTTCTGATAGTTCTGAGAAATCTGATCAGATTTTTTTCTGAATATGTCTGTCAGTCTGAAAGGTCAGATTGTATTTCAAGTAATGCATTTTGTTTGGCTCTCCACAGAAAGCTTGTATGGCCTTTATGTAACATTACACAAACTGCTCAATATTGTCTGGAGCAGTGTCTGAATACATTCATATTCACTTACACTTTTGTCATATAGAAAACTTGCGCATGGAAGTCGGCAATGCCTCTGTCATGTTCTCTCATGTGCCTTGTGAGTTCCTATTATGAGCAGAGGCAAATATTTCCATTTTTCCATCCTCACAGCTGCTCTCAGTTGTCATATGAGTAAGTCTCTTGACATTGCACTGACGCTTACATCATCACTATAGCAACTGATGCAGATGTACCGGATATTGACCACACATTCTGAACAAACAGATCAGATTGCATCATTTACTGTACAAAATGACAGTCCTTAAGATCAGATCGGATTAATGTGCAGTGTGTATGATTCCAGGCTCTGTATGTATGTGAGCCAGTCAGGGTGAGATGGTACAGTCTGGTTAAAGTTGAGTTAGAGCCAGACCAATTACCCAAAGCGCCCACAGAGACCACGAGTCCCTTTCACAGCTAGTAATTAACCTAATGAACTGATTACAGCCCCTGCAGTACATCCTCCGAGTGTGTATGTGCATGTGCGATCTAATTAGAGACTAAATCACACAGCCTGAGAATTTATACCTCCGAGGTGGCGCCCTGAAGAAGCCAAGACTCATTCAGTAACACTGTCAGATCCTACACATGCAGCGTGCTAATGGAAACTGCTGCACACATGCAATTCACGTGTCTTTTAGCATATTAGTTTGACTAAATGATGAATAAATACATCATGTAACACACTGTATCACTATAATGAATGTGCACATGTTATGATGGGCTGTACACGCACGACAGCCCACCACATTCACTAATATGGGCTTTGCAATGTCCAAATCAAAACTATTATATTTGAGTTCACCTAAATCTTGAATATATGGTTAAAAATAGGATACCTTAATTATCTAAATTAATCTAAAAAAGCTATACTAAATATCAGAGCATCATTGCATCATATCAGCTTACGGGAGAGAGAAAAGGAGAAAGAAATGCATTCAAGTTGTAAACGGGAGGAAGATAGCCAAAGGAAACCGAGGAGCATAAAAGACAGAGTTCTTTGAATGGTAAAATGGTCAAGTGACACAGTAGATGTACCCCCCACACACACACACCCTAGAGAGCATCTAATGCTGCAACCACATCAGCCTGCATGTTGTTTTAGATATTAGTGTTTGTTAGATGCTAAAAATTAATGCGTTTAAATCTGAATGAGCTGCCATATCGGGGTGCGTTTCAGACCGCAGGAGGAAGTGGTGTTTGAGAGATATGTACTGTAGACATAAGTTTGATCCAATTTATAGACTGTCAGGACACACAAGAACACTATCGGTCGATAGCTTGATGGGTTTTGGCCGGTGACCGAATCAGCAGAGATGAGAGAGCTGATAAATGCTAATCCTACATAACCCATTGCCACAGAACATTAGTGTTCATGCTGATCTCTCCATCAACAGACTTTCAAAGATATCTCATTATCTTGTGATAAAAACAGAAGTCAGGAGGAGGCAGATATGTTCCTTTTTACATAGAAATGCTAATTCATAGGTATGAAAAGGTGTCATCTTAGCATAAAACGTGTTATTTTTATTATTAATTAAATAAAATCTATTTGGCTTTAATTTAGTTTTATGTCAGTTTTAGTTTGAATAACTTTACTACTTCAACTTAAATTTTTTGGTCACATTTCTAATTTTCTTTTATATTTAAACTTTATTTAAATAAACAATAAATGGTTAATGTATTTTGTTTTGGATGCTGCTCCACGAGGTCATTCTTACTTATTCATAGCTTATTTCATTTAAGTGTCAGTTGGTCTCAGAAGTTGCTCCTAAAATACCTTTAAAAAGAAATAAAAATGATCTAATTAACATTCAGTATGAGTACAGAGCTATAAAATGAATGTGGTTCGCATAGCGAATCTGATAAGAAAGGTTTGACATTCATTTTGGCATCATAGCAAATCCCAGCACAGTTTGTGACATTACTGAGATTTCTTCCATACAGGAGACACATATAAGATTACCAAATATCTTTAGCACTATTAAAAGGGGATTATTCTTCCAAACAACTGTTTCAGTTACATTGATTAACCTAGGATGTCCGTGATTTCATGTACATTATGTATATAATTAGAAAAGGAATTAATTAAGGTGAGGATCATACTCAGGTATGACCCGGCCTGTGATTGGACTCTTCTTCTGGATTAATTGTCTTTTTTACATTTGAACAGCACTCAAATATTATCGTACTCAGAAAGCTGGCAAAAAGATAATGGAGGTGCTCTGTATTCAACAGAGGCCAAAATAAAAGAGAAGCATTGCAAACAAATTCCAATCATATATATTCTTGTCTGGACTAATTTTTCCTGAGGTTGTGTGAGAAAAACACAGACATGTTTGAATTTACCTGACTATTTCCATCTGAACAAGACTTTTGTCTCAGGAGAATAAATCAGAAGACTTAAGCCAAAGCCCTCCATTTATTCAAATTTCCATCTAGGTGAAACAATTGAGATATTAAAAAGATCTCATATGAATGACCTGGCATTGTCCACTGAATATTGATGACTCTGAGACAAATTGCTTATGTTCCTCTATTGTCAGTCACTTTGGATAAACGCGTCAACCTTTTTGACTTTAAGGCCACAACTCACTCAATAAACTCACTTTCTACTTAATAAAATATTTTAGAGCTTGCCATACCTAGAAATATGCATATTTGTTATAAAAATAATCAAATAATAAGAAATATCTTAATAAATAATAGTTGTTTTAGCTTATTTTCATGCTTGTTTTGTCTTATTTTAAATCATTTTAAGTCATCTTGAGGCCCCTTTGGAAGTTTGCTGAGGTCCCCTATTGGGTCCTGACCCCCTGGTTGAGAACCACTATACTTGATGCATGGATATAAATTAGTAATTTCCCCATGCATTCATGGCTATATTCATACATACATTTGATGCATAACATAAACAGAACTTTATGCATGTGTCTTTAACTGTCCAGACTGTCCAATTCTGTCATTCATTATAGGCTTAGCATTAATGCTGTGGTAATCAGATCAGCACAAACAAGCATGTCCTGCTAGCCCAGATAAACCTTATGATGCACACACACACACACACACACACACACACACACACACACACACACACACACACACACACACACACACACACACACACACACACACACACACACACACACACACACACACACACACACACACACACACACACACACACATGCATCCTGCATCATGTCTCATAAATCTAAGCCAATACACATCTGCATGAATGCACAAAGCCAATCATGAGTCAACTGGTGTGACAGGAAGAGATCATCAGACGGATGAGACCGGGATGAGCCTCACAATGAAATAAATCACATAATCACCAAAATAACATCACACAAACACAGTTTGCAGTGCTCACTCTAGAGAAAACTACACAGTGATATAAGGAGTAGCCAATCCAAACCTGTGACAAGATGCTATTGCTGATTGTCTGTCCTTCTGTTGTTCTAACTGAACTGCTGGAGGAGGTTTCCAAAAAGTCTTCCTCTCTCAAGCGATTGGCATCTCCCTGCCCACCCCCATCACAGCCGAACAACAGTGGAGCAAAGCAACACACACTGCCTGGACACAGCCTGGGCATGATGGGTCCCTTCAGCCATCGACATGTACACACACACTTTCACACAGTAACACGCTGACTTCCTTTGTGCTGCACCTGAAAGACACGCCTTCTTCTGAAAAAGCACTTCCTCTTACAGGTGAAGTGATAAGACCGCCCAACCTATTACGCCCGGACCTACCCGTTGAGAATGAAAACACACAGAGGCGTGTAAAGGTCTATATTTAGAACTAGATAAACTGGTTTGGTAAGCGTCTTTATTCACAGAATTAATGAAAATCCAAAGCACCTATAGGTCAAGACAGATGTTCCTATTGGATCAGGACAGAAAAATGTAACATTATAAATGTTTTTACTGTCACTTTTGATCCCTTGCTGAATAAAAGTATTAATTTCTTTCCCAAAAAAAACCTAAATCTTACTGACCCCAAACTTTTGAATGGTAGTATGTTACAAAAGCTTTCTATTTCAGATAAATGCTGTTCTTTTGAACTTTATATATATATATATATATACACACATTAGCATAAAAATGATAAAAACATCTGAGACAAAGTTGATTTCAAAGAAACCAATAAATATTTCCTATTTCTCATCTGATGTACGCAAGTCTGTTCCAAAGCAAAGCAACATGCTAAGTGGAACATTTAAAAAATATCTAAGAATCTTGACTGTGGAACATACTGTCTATCATATAGTGTCTGTTACAGAAACAAGTGGGATGTGGAAATGATGAGCAAGATGCATTTGGTGAGTGGTGGAAAAAGACGGAAATACAGCCAGAAATAAGCATGAAGAGTAGGCTCTAATGTGATTCTCTCTTGAGTGCTGGACAAGGAGACACTGTAATGGTCAAAACGATATGTTCATCTCTTTGACAGCAAACACTGATCGAGAGAATTTCTCCCTCTATCTTGTATTTGTACAAACCTCCACCCATTCTCTATATCTTCAGTTCACATACTGTCACTCTAAACCTTCCTGTCTTGATGTGTCTGCTGTTTTACAGCCTGGTAATGAGATAAAACATCTCCTAACTACAGTGCAAGGCTGAATGAAGGAAGACATCATCCCTTATGGCTCTGTTTGTGAGAATAGGATGAATGAGAGCATTTGTGGGTTGCAGTTAATAGTGAAGACACTAGAGGGCAGTAGTTGCTGGAGCTAAAGCAGTACTGCAGTTATTTGTAACAGTCTGTTACTGTCTCTGTTGAGCCCAAAAACACTAAAGTGTGTGCTTATCACACACACACACACACACCGACATACCCAAACACAACATTCACACTGGCGCAATTTCACATGTGAAACATGGATTTTCACAGCTGATGTTACATGGCGGTCCGTGATATTATGATGGCATTCAGGGTTGTCATAGCAACTACTCTGGCCCCCCGGTTGGCGAGGAGACGGACGATCTGAAGGGCCACCAGGCCATACACATAAACACACTGTAAATCAACACAAATTCCCACATCAACAAGCTGGGCTGAAGGCAACCTGCTGCTGGGGAGTAAATTAAATGCTATGTCACTTCCTGCGAGAGAGCGAAACAAATGCAGGGGGATTGGCAGAAACACACGACATATGGAGCTAAGCCAGCTAATCTGTGTACGGACTATGGAGAGACAGAGCCCACTGCCAACATTAAACCTAATGAACCCGGCGTCAGATTTAGTGTCTGCATCAGAGTCAACACGATTCCCTGCAGAAATTCTTCTCCGTATTGACTGATTAAACATGACTGGTTCCAAATGTAGATTATTTTAGTGTGCTATTATGATTCAAATTAGAAGAGGAAGTCGAAGGACACTTTGGGAAATTAGAACATATGATATGAACACACACACACACGGCTGCTGTGGGAGATCGCTCTAATCTCATTGCAGAATTACTGACGACTGCTTCCACCGTCCATACGCCACAAATATGGGACTGATTCACATAATCCCTTGAGAGAGAGACTAAAGACAATGAAGTAATGAAATGAAGACAGGTTAATTGAGGAAGAAAAGAGTCTTAAAAAAAAGGGTGCATGTCAAAACTGTCTTCTTTAATAATTTTAAAGTAATGTTTTGCCCAAAAGAAAAAAAATCTATTCACACAATAAAAGCAGTGACAGGAACAATAAAATAAGTTTCTGTATTTATAATCTAAAATATTATGTAAATAAAATACAATTACAACAAGGCACTAATAAATATAAAGATGTAATAAATACAAATATATGATATATAAATAGAATATGTAATAAATAAACATTTATATATATATAACATTTTATGTAAATAAAATTTAAGTAAAATAAAATACAAAATAATATAAATACATTGTACAAAAGGTATTGTTCATTAATGCCTTGTACTTATTTTATTGTATGAAAAATATTTAATTAAAAAATAACATTATACATATAAAAATATACATTATAAACTTAGGTGTCAGAAATTATAATATACAATGTTATGTACAAAAATAAATAAAGTTCAACCAGACATTAATGAACATAAGGAATAATCACAGATTAACAATCAATACTATGAATAAAAGCATCAGCAAGGCTGAAAGAGAGAACAGATTATGACTAGAGAAACATAGTGTGCACCACACATACACAGTGTGAATGGAGGCTGAGGGAGAGGAAGAAAGGGATTGAGACGTCCCACAGATGTGACACCACCTACAGAGTGAACACCTGCTGCTCGTGTCATGAGCGCTGGCTGGACTGAACAAAGGCCTTTTGATTGAATGTCCTGTCATTGCTGCTCCCTCATGACATACACGCAAACGTTGGGCTCAGTCACGACATCCTCCTCAACCCTGAGTGCTCTACCGCTTGTGCCATCTCCAAGGAACAATCCCCAGCCATTTCTGCGGCAGCGGGATGAGTGGTGTTCCACTAAAGAGCCCATTGTCCCTCCACAAACAACATGCCAGCCCTCACACAAGCTCCAGACCACCTCATTACACATGTGAGTGGAATATGTCTGCTCCACAACAGACAGAGATCATTGAAAAATAACAAGTTGTTTAATAAGTAACTCAGAACACAACCAACAGGCGAGACAGCGTGCAACACACAAACAACACCGGACACTGAACTGGGAACAAGCAGGAACTAATGATCACGAGACAATGACAGACAGCTGTGATGATCATTAGTATCCATGGTGATTGATGACGTGCAGGTGATAGGTGATCAGGTGAAACATGGGAAACATGAGGGATGCTGGGAAGTGTAGTGCCATTGAGGTGTGACAATAAGCACATGTTTAAATGGTTGAAATACTGTCAATAAAAAAATAAATAAAAAAAACGATTTAAAAAAGTTACAAAAAGGTTTACACGAATGAGCATTTAGACTTTAACCTAAAATTATAGCATGCAAATATGCCATGTGACTGATGGTTCTATTAAAAGGCCAAAACACACACACACTGTAAAAAATGATCGTGATTTTAATGGTAAAAGACTGTAAAAATGCTACAGTGCAAAACTGTTAATTGGTTAACAGAAAGTTTCCTTACTATATACGGTGAATAACTGTGGTAGATCTAACGGTACATTTAATGTAATTTTACTGTAAAATACCGTTAAATTTACAGTTTTTGAAAGTGAAAAGAACAACTCATTGTATAATTTACAGTGAAAAAACATAAATTGACCTTTCCACAATTCCCTGCGGCTGCGTGACACTTCACATTTAATTTATTTTTGTTGAAATAACTATGTTTCTTCTTAGTTTTCTTAGTTCTTTTCAAATCAGTTATGTACATTAGGGTTTTATGTTACATTTAATGTTGTTAAATTAATGTTTATTGCATTTTTAAAATTTCATGTGTCTTACCATGATGGTGTTTAATGTTTGTGCGAATAACACTGTGCAGCTTCAATATAATAGTATTAACTTTCTTGTGGAAGATTGCTTGTGATGAGCTTTGATTTATCATGTGACTCTCATCACTGCTGTGATGGTTGTCAGTGTATTACAATGGTACAAAACAGATATTAATACTTAAATAGGTTGGTAAATTATCATTATATCAGAAAATGAATTACGGTTTAATACTGTAAATTTTACGTTAAGTCTGTAAAACCAAAAACGTTGATACCGTATTTTTGACGGTAAAGTTCTGGTAACCCCAGCTGCCAGTTTTTTTTCCGTAAAAACAACGGAATTTTTTTTACAGTGCAGGTGTAAATAAATATTTTGTTCATTTGAATGTTAAGAGGCACTCCAAAAATATAATAAACGTTTTGCAATTTATATTTTAATGTTTACATTTAATTAGGTCAAAATACATAAGTACTTTACAGTGGATTTCAATGGAGAAGATCTTTGCCATGTGGTTATAGCATCTACTAATTGGCTAATTGCTTAAAGACACAATCTTTTCTTACGTATTGTGACATACATCCGAGTGAAACAGATAATAAAAAAAAAAAAAAAAAAAACGTAGGGTTTTTCATTGGTTTTCCATCAAAAATGAATGCAAGCTTGCAGTTGATTGTAAGAAAGGGGCACGGTTAAAGCAGACTAAATGACTGAAGAAGTCCAGCATATGTCACCAGAGAGAATGATGTTTCTTCGAAAGATTTGGACATTTTGATTAAAAATCACAAGGTCCAAAAAAGTAAAGAAAAATAAACATACTGTATACATAGATGAATCATTTACAATAAGATCTATAATATGTATTTACAAAATATATGAATAGGGTGAATTTTCATTTCATGCTGACTTTACCCTAACAACCCAAAATGGACCCCCTATATTCAGTTGAATTTGGTTTGATTCAGTTCCATTCTATTTAATTCAATCCAACTGAATTCCCTTTTTTTTGTATTTGTCTGTAAATAAATGAACATTAAGTTAACTTATAGTTCATATAGGCTAATCTTTGACAATCTTTGTTTACAATTTTGTATATTAACATAACAGATACCTGATAATATAATGCCAGCCCTGTAAAGATGGATAAAGAGATGGAGAAAAGAGTATTGCTTGTGGTTGTCATCTCTTTAACTGTGTATGTGCGTGCGTTGTTGTTGGCAGCGTTGCCAGATCAACAATCACAAAAATTGGCTTGAAAGGGAAACTATAAAACACAACAAGCCTAATTAAGTCTTAATAAATCCCTAACACATAAACACACTGAACACAGAGAGTCCAGTGGGAAAGATAGATTACAAATCAGTGAAACCACACACAGCTGTTGTGAATGTTAGTGCACACTCACACGCAGCGGAGAAAGAGAGAGAGAGAGCTGTAGACTAACATTCCACTTAACCTTTCCAGTGAGAGACACACACAGACACACACACCTGACCCAGCACCTGTTCTGTGTGCGCAGGTCGCAGCTGTACACCTGTGTCGTCTCCTCTCCTGACTGCGTTCATAAGTGAATGTTATTATATTTCAGCATGTGTGTGTGCGTGCTCTGTGTGTGTCTCGTCAGCAGTTCTTCTCTTTACTGGCAGCGCTCGGCTTCCTCCGGCAGCAAAATATTTTCTGCTTTATTAATCAATCACAGAGCATGATCTCTATAAAGATAAATCTCTCTAGATAAGTGAAGAGAACAGAAACTTTCCAAACATTCAAATGACATCCTCTTAACGTCAACATGCATTATGAATAAAGTTTATAATGACTGGGTTCTTCAGGGGCCTGTAGGCTGATCACACACACACACACACACACACACACACGCATATCCCTTCTTCACCATAATCGTGCCAGTGCCAAAGCCAGCGCTTGGCTGGGGATCTGAGGACCTCTCTCAGATCTGGTCTACTGACTTAAGTTGAATTACTGAATTAAGATCCAAAGTAATTTAATTCAGCATCTTTACACAGCTCGAAGAGAGTGGTATAGACAGCATCTACACTTAAGATGAGTCTTTGCTGATGTGGCATAGCTAGGTTAACTATTTACTGTATATCTATTGTTAACATGCTAACATTCTATTGTGCATGCTTTCCCCTATTTACTCTTATTTCAAAGCAAATCCAACATTACACTACTGTCCAAAAGTTTGGGGTCGGTCAGATTTCTGTATGTTTTCTCTTTTAATATGCTCACCAAGACTGTAATTAATTTGATAAAAAATACAGTAAAAACAGTAATATTGTGAATTTTTGTGAAAACCATGATACAATTTTTCAAGATTCTTTGATAAATCGCAAGTTCAAAAGAACAGCATTTATTTAAAATAGAAATCATTCATAACATTATAAATGTCACTTTTGATTAATTTAATGTGTCTTTCTTAAAAAACAAAACAAAAAAACTGACCAAACATTTGAACGGCAGTGTACTTTAGTTAAAAGTATAGAGCGAACCCAGAGAACTGGCACCACCACCGACATCGCGACAGTGGAAACGATAACACACATATTCAAATAGTGTGTCCAGACTGTGAGATTCCACAGCACCCTGTGATCTCTCCCTCTCCTCTAGGAAACCATATTGCCCAGTGTGACCAACAGACATTCCCAGCAGCTCATTAACGGATCAGGCCTTTCATTGATCAGCAAGCTAATTGTGACTCACTCTCGCTGTCCTTTTCTTTCTCTTGACAGCCAATACGCTTTGTGATGTGTGACGAATACGTGTGTAGCCATACAACCTACTTATTTACCCAGCCTTACGTCAATGAGGATCTTCCATCTCTCTGGTCTCTGAAGCAGGATGTGTGCCGATATCATCTTCCACAGGATAATCAGACAGGATCATATAACCTGCTCCAGTTCAATTACAGTAAACCACTCCAATCAGCTGATTCCAGCAATAACACACAGCTAGTAATGTCCAGTTAGTATGTGTGTGTGTGTGGGCACTGCAACTACCTACTTATACCACCTCCTCTATTTTAATCTCATTTTCGTTTCTCCAACTATGGCTTACTCTTTCCCTTATTCTTATTCTTAAGGTCTTTGCAAATCCGAAATTCTCGTTAAAAAATAAATACGACCTCATCTATAGTCAAGCACGTTTACACACTGGCTCCGAAACTTTCGTCCATTATAATATTTTTTGGATCGGGTTCAATTTTCTTAGTTTTTTTCTACATTTTGCTACCAAATGACGAATATGAAAAAACGCATACGAAAATTTCGGACTCAGTATGCAAGGACTTTTACTTTATCCCTTACAGCAGCACTGCATGAACTCCACGAGTTTGCAAGCAAGAACATGATTAATGTCAAAAATGTACTTTTTTGATTAGTGACCTAGAATTAGTGTAGAATCTTAAATATTTCTTATTCATTGCTAGTTAGTGCAGATTTGCTTCTCTTTTTTCAGATCAAATTATGCTATCAGCACAGCAATTTCAGTAAAAAGTTGAATTGAAAAATGGCATGAATTTCAGAATGTCTTAGTATTTAGTTTGTCCGCCTTTTGTTTGAATGACAGCAGCACTGCATGAGCTCCACAAGTTTGGAAGCAAGAAAAGGATTAATGTCACAAATGTACTTTTTTGATTAGTGACCTAGAAATAGTGCAGAATCTTAAATATTTCTAATTCATTTAGTCAACGTTTCTTTGTATTTTTTTTCTTCAAAACCCTGAAACTTTATTTATTTACAGGTTTAAATAGATTTGATCAAAAAACAGTAAAACACTAAAACAGTAATATTCTGAAATATTATTACAATTTAAAGTAACTGTTTTCTAATTGAAAATATAATTTATTCCTGTGATGGCAAAGCTACTAGCACCTAGCAATGAACAAGAAATATTTAAGATTCTGCACTATTTCTAGGTCACTAATCAAAAAATTTGTGACATTAATCATGTTCTTGCTTCCAAGCGTGTGGACCTCGTGCAGTGCTGCTGTCATTCAAACAAAAGGCGGACAAAGCATTCTGAAATTCATGCCAGTTTTCAATTCAACTTTTCACTGAAATTGTTGTGCTGATAGGATAATTGGATCTGAAAAAAAGAAGCAAATCTGCAGTAGGGAGTTCCTCTGTCATTTTAATGACAATGCAGAGACAGTATTTTACGTGGTAAACAGCCTGTGACAGCACACTGTAAGTGCCAAACTTTGCATACTCAAAAAACTAATTTGTATTCCGATTTGCATATAGTCTCAGGTCAAATAGTCACACTGTTGCTAATAGATGTTAATAAGAAACTGTGTTAGTACAAGAGATTCGACAGAGCCAAATCTGAGCGTGTGTCTGTGTACAGATTACAGTACATATGTGCTGGAGAGCACTCAGAGGCTCTTGTAGAAAGAACTCCATCTGTGTGTGTGAGTTTGTGACTAAGTGTGTGTGGGTTTATATGGGTGTAGAAGAGAACGTCTATGAATTAGTGCTTTCATTTAATTTGGCATTAACGATAGTTTGTAAATTTTACTTGTTTACTTTTCATAATTTACTTTATTTGCAAATTTCTCAGTGTATGCAGATATGCTAAAAACACTTTAGCAGTCCTGAAGTGAAGTTGTCGTCATGCCAGTACAATTGAGTGCATGTGTGTGTCTGTTTTTCTGTGTCCAGTGTGGTAGTCCTTCAGTGGGGGCGTGAAAGGCTCTCCCCTTCTCTTGCTCCATCCACCATGCAAATGAGCCCTATACACAGCTCTCAATAACACTCACACACAACCCGACACTCACCTCACCGTCCTCCCACTCTCCTGTCCTCTCTACTGTCATGCCATCCTCTCTGTCTATTTCAGGCCTGTGCAAATCATTTCATTTCTTTACCCCCCTCTTCTCATGTCTTTGTCCTATTTTATACCTACTTGTTTTCTTGAGTGTTCTTTATTTAGCAGAGCAAGGCCCTAATTTACATAGCCTATGGCCGCTGCAAGAGAGAGATAGAGAGAAAGAGGGAAATTCCTTTGGCCTTCTTGATGGTACTGAAGGCTGAATCCACACCTCTCTCACCATCTCTCTCTCTCTCTCTCCCGCAAATGCTCAACACAAGCCAAATAGGGAATCGAAGAAGAAAACAACACTGCTGCCAACTATCTCTCAGTGTATCTTCCTTTGCATATGATAATGTTATTGCAGGCAGAGATGTTTTCACACCATCTCTCAAATAATCGACCAGAGTCAGTCTTCTTTGCATCTCATGTGTTTTTAAAGGGCAACAAGGAACACCCTGAAAATGACGGCACTATTCAAATCATAAAAAAATAAAAATAAATCCAGCTTATGACCAAAAATAGCCATCTAAATATATCCCACATCAGAACACGATATACAAGTGTCAAGGCCGGAATTGTTTCTCAGGCCCACACGTTCACCTTGACATGCAAAATGGGTAGATTTACAAGTCAAATTTATATTATATGACGTCTAACAAGAGACAAGATCTACATATGAACACCTCTTCATTTGTGACTTTTTACCATAAACAATATTTGGATAATTTGATTATTAGTGCTGCTTGCTAAAGCATCACTATAATTATTGTTCATACTTGCATTACACTGCTGTTTAAACGATTGGGGTTGGGAAGATAAAAAATAAAAAAATTCACTTTTTAAAAACATACTTTTATTCAGCAATTTAACACATTAAATTGATCAAATGTGACAGTTAAAACTTTTACAATGTAAAAAAGAAAAAGAAAAAGAAAAAGTTAAATAAATGCTGTTTGTTTTAACTTTCGATTCATTAATTAAAACATGTTTCCATAACATGTTTAACATGTTTAATGAAAACACGGTTTCCATAAAAATATTAGGCAACACTACTGTTTTCAACATTAATAATAATAATAATAAGAAACATTTCTTGAGCAGCAAATCAGCATAGAATGATTTCTGAAGGATCATGTGACACTGAAGACTTGAGGAAGGGCTGATGAAAATTCAGTTTTGTCATAACAAGAATAAATTACATTTTCAAATTAAAATAGAAACAGTTATTTTAAACAGTAATAATATTTCACAATACTACCGTTTTATTTTTGATCAAATAAATGCAGCCTTGGAGATAATATAGAAAGCATAAGAAACATTTCAAAAACAAAATCTTACCGACCTCAAACTAATGAATGGTAGTGTACATTTAGGGATCTGTTCAAATACCTAACCCTTAGTAGTAAACTTTTTTAATTACTAAGTACTTTTTTTAAATTTATTTACGGCATGCATGATTGTAAATATTAGCCTTTGTGTGTCTTTGTAGTGTGCAGACATGAATGATACTTCAAATTGTGTGGAGAAGAGGTGCCTCTAAACAATCAAACTTAAGATTTGTTCCTGGTATACAATAAAAACAAATAAAATAATTAAATACACCTTATCAACCACATATCAATGCACTAGCAACCACACAGAACACCTCAGCAACCACACGGCAAGGCCCCGGCAACCACCCACAATTCCCTAGCATTGTGGAGGCGACCTTTGCATTTGCAAACACCACTCACATTATCTTCAGAAAATGTAAGTTTAGTTCATCACTCTTGTTTGAGAAAGATAAACTAAACTAAAATATCAGTCGGTGAAATCAAAATCACTCATGGTTAAAATATTCCAAGGATAATTCTACATGATGTTGATTTTCTGAGAGAGGGCATTGCTCAATGTGAGCACATTTCTAGAAAGTGAATAAAAATAGACACTGCTTGGAGCTATAGTGAGTGAGAGGAAGCATAACCGTGTGTGTGTGTATTCTCCTCCGCAGTTTGTTAGGGTCAGTGTGAAGAGCACTGGTGTGTAGTGTGCTCTCTCTGGCCGCCCCCTCAGGCCCTGCTGTTGTGTAACCACCGCATTGCAGTCGCACACACAAACACATAATGACTGAAGTGGCATACTGTATTTGTGGGATAACACAAGTGTCTTTATGCATGTGTGTGGGTCAAGTTTTGCCTTCATTGTGGAGACCAAATATCCTTACAGGGATAGTAAAACCTGAAATCCCAATGTGGGGACCAGCCTATAGCTTCCAGAAGGGAAACGGCTTCATAAACATAAATAATGTCTTAATAAAAATGCAAAATGGTTTCTATGACAGTTATGTTTGGCGTTAGCAGCGGAGCTATTGTGGGATCTTGAGACATTATTTTTTACTTGAAAGGACATTTAATAACATGATGCTCGTGGTGCGCAACATGTGATGCAGCAGGCAAAATGTCCATCTGAATGCACATGGCTGTAGATGAAGGGTCTCAAAAAAGGGAATAAATGTACATTTTTCAGAGAGGGTTTTATGGTGCATAAACTGTCTAAAAGCTAAAGCAAAGAACTAAAAAAGAAAATTATACTAAGAAGCTAGACAGTTGACGAATGATTAGTTAACTAGTCAAACATCTTGAGCCATAGTAAAGGATATGGGATGGAAAATATCATTAGCTCTATATATAATAATAGAAGTCAATGAAAAACAAACGTGTGTGTATGTTTTGGTGTTTGGAGGTTCTTTATTTGCGTTTATGCTCCACGAAGAACCTTTAACATCGATGGAATCTACGTATCCACTGCACATGAAGTGGAAAAAGGTTCTTCAGAGGTTCTTATTTTTAAAGGGGTACTTACAATACTGGCAAAATTGGCTTTCAATAAAACTTGACTGCCTATGCAGTAGATAGGTTCATTTTTTTTTAATTGATACTACCTGACTAGAGAAAACAGAGAAAAAAAGGCTGTTGTCTTAGGAAAACCTCAACACCCATAATGCACGTTGCTGTCCAGGGCCACTCCCACCAGCATGCTAGTCAAATACCACCTTGCTCTAGTAGGAAATACTTCCTAGCAAACTTTTAGTCACTTGTATTGTTCCCGGTCGCAAGAAGTAAAGAGTAAACATTTAATGAGTTACTTTTGGTTTCCAGTGAAGGATCCAGCGGGTTGTAGGCAGTGGCTAAAGGCTGCAAAGAATCATACAAATTTGGAGATAGCGTTGTGATGGAAAATCTGAACAGCCTCTGTGTGTGTAGTCTCCATTTCAAATTGGATGACAACGCATACTGTGTTTTAGGCCAAATGGAAGGGAAAAACTGAAAGAAGCTGCCGTTCTGTGACTGTCAGTTACACCCAACTTCCTGAAGCAAAACGCCGTCATGTACCGGTAAGAAAGCTGTTGCCATAGTGTTCCATTTTTACCATAATGCTGTTTAAAAGTATGATACATTTTCAGTGACAATACAATACCCTTACAATAACTGTTTTGGTAATAACCCTCCAATCTGACTGTCTGTGGGTGGGGGTACAAAAATGCAGAAGTATAATCTGTAGTTTTCATGAAAACCCTGGAGCTGTCTAAAGTATGACGCGTTTTACGTCATCCAGCAGACTTTTGCTGACAAATCATCATGAATTTCTCAGTCCAGGTAACATGGAGAATTAGTAAACATAGCTCATTTACATATACTACCAACATTGTAACAATAGAAAGCGGGTTGAAAATCTGTGAAGTTACACTTGCTAAAAAAATGCTAAATTCATCCCAGAAAGGGAACATCAGAGATAGATATGAAGATAAATAGAAAATATAGATTGTAAGAGCAGTGGTTATGCTCCCAGCAGGTGTTTGGAGCCTTGCCCGGATCTTCTGCTAAAGCTCCAACAGTCTCATGTTAGGAGAACATTTCTCATTGTTCCTTGTTTCATCAAGCAATCGTGGACAAGTGGTAAAGATTGAGAGGAGAAAATAATCTAGCCACGGGAACACACACTCTGGTCCCTGGGGCACTGTGCAACACACACAGCTTGACACGATTAGAAACGCAGTGGGAGACAAGTTAAAACAGTACAGAAAGAGAAAGTGGAAAGGGGCTGGATAAATGGCACTCTGTCTATTTACCAGTGACATCTTTCCAATATCCAGCAGCAGGTGATAAACAATGTGAGGAGAGAACAAGAAAGAGCAAATGATGGAGAGTTAGCCATAGAGAGAGGCTGCTAAACTATGTTAGAGTAAATATAAGAGGAAAACACACTTTCTTTGCCACACGCAGTCATTTCTCAATATTATTTCTTCACCAATCTCATACACACACACACAGAATTTCAACCCTCTGTGTCACAATGTGGCTTCTGAGACGGAATCAGTCAGAGGCCACAGACAGGGACCAAACTGAGAATAAATATAGCTGGACTAAATTTAATCTACTAAACTCATGAAAAATTACAGTAAGCACTGATTAGCATCAGGGTGAGAGGAGAGCACCAAAGACAACTCCCAATAACCCCTGCTCCACCCAGCAGAACGCTGTGGTGAAATCCGTTCATTGCAACCGGTCTCTGGTGTGCTCACTGCAATACCGAGCACTTACATCGCACTCTTAGGCAAGTTTCTGACAGTTACAAAATACTGTAAGTAGATAGCAGTGTAGAGGTCAAAACATAACTGTGCTGGGTCATTCCAGTGGGCAACGGGGGTTCAACTATTGCGAAATGTGCGTTTAACAAGACTATACTTTACTTTAAGGAAGACTGTTTTCATTGAGTAAAAAAAAAGAGGCAATTGTGATCAAATTTATATATACTATAAATATATATGTCACAATTATGAGACACAAAGTCACAACTGCAAGAAACATAAGTCATATTATAAGACATACAATGTGTAATTATGAAAATGTCAAATTTGCAATTGTCAAAGTCACAATTAAGTGAAAATAGTCACAAATGTACAGTAAAGCCACAATTAGGACAATAAATGTGAAGCTGCAATATTTAGTCACAATTGTCTTTTTTTTTTTTTTTTTACACTGAGGTGGAAACAGGCTTCCATATTTCCATTAGCGGAGATGAGAAGTAGTTTTTTTGTTTGTTTAATGATTAGAAGTTGTGTTTAGAGGGAGCAAATATAGTGGTTGAAAGGGTAGATAACATACTGCACACAGAAATTTAAACTCTGTCATGATTTACTCCTCATGCCATTCCAATCCTGTATGACATTCTTTCTGACTGAAACATTCTTCAAAATATCTCTGTTAGTGTTCTTCAGAAGTAAGCCAGTCATAAAGGTAAAGCCATAAAGCCTTGTTGGTACATACAAGCGTAAAAGTTTGTGACGTTTTGAGCAGAGGAAGCACGGATGTGGTTTGCAGTGTAGGACAAAAAAAACAAAAAAAACATATATGGTGCTTGTGTTTTCTCTTACACATGTACATACAGATGCAGCGGTGTCTTCTTTTCCTTCATCTTTTTTTTTGTCTCTGTTTCTGTACTCAGGCATGCTTCTTCCTTCCCAAACCCTCAAACACACTTGATTGAGGAGGTGTGTGTGTGGGTGTGTGGAGAGGGTGCTTCAGTGCTTTCATCTCAGGGTGACACAGAATCCCTCCCCAGTATTATATAATCTGCACCTGCACTCAGTGTGTGTTTGTGTGTACCCTCTTGATGGTGACACTATCTTAAGACGGCAAAACACGAGGAAGCCCTCCTTCTCCTCCTCAGAGTATGATTCAACAAAGCGTTATTGGAACAACAGTAAAGGGTAACAGTGTAGCTAAAAATACAGTATATTGTACTTCTGTAGATTGTGCTTAAGAATACTTCAATGGATTATTCACTCAAAACAAAACATATGTTATCATTTACTCACCCTTATGTTGTTTCAAAACTGTATGACTTTCTTTCTGACTGAAATATCCTTTAAACTGTTGTTTTTCTACAGAAGAAAGTAAATCATTGGTGATGCGCAAAAGAAAGTCTTACAAGTTTTGACAGATTTGTTCTTTTTTGTGTGAACTATCCCTTTAATCATAAAGTTGAGAATGGACCACAATTGTACAAAAATAATTTGAATATGGTAAGGTGACACGAATCAGTCATCCCCTTTGACAAATTTTGAAGCATATTTTTTGTCACAACGGCCCATTCTATTCTTTTCTCTGGTTTTCAGGATTGTTTGTGCCTTTCCTGATTCAATGGCTAGATGGTAATAAGATCCTCTTCCAGTTCCTTTTCTCTTCTTAGGGACTTAAGGCATTGCCGTTTCCTTTGTAATTCCTTTGTTATTTCCCATCAATCCATGTTTAGTATCTGATGTTTATGCTTGATTCATCAAAGATGGCAGTTGGAAACCAGGAGAAAAGTTTTAGGCTAAAACCAGCTAACAGTGGGAGCCTGAAATGGAAATTTACCTATTTTTAAATGCACCTTGACCACATAATTTTCAATCAAAATGTCATAACTCGATGTTCTGGTGAAACGGGAGATTTGCAGCAGATCTGGTGACGTATGATTAACTTTCCCAATTATTAAATCAACATAAATCCCGCCCCTTATTTACAACTGACTGTAAGCTTGCATTCAGATCTACCTCCATCCAATCAACTACCGATGTATAAAACCAACCCCCCCTCCTTACACTTTTTTGTACATCACAATATGGAAGAAATGATCTGTCACTACTCTTTACTGAAGGGTGTATTTATTTAAAATATTTACAAATTAAGCAATTAAATTAAAGGGATAGTTCCCCCAAAAATTAAATTAAAGTTCTGCCATTATTCATGACTTTCTTCTGCTAAACACAAACTAATATTTTTTGTCCATTCAATGAAAGTCAACAAAACAACAATAAACAAATGAATTAATGATTGAGGGATAATTAAGGGACAATTATCTGTAAAGCTGCTTTGAAACAATATTTATTTGAAAAGTATACAATTAAACTGGACATAAGTTGAACATGCCTTCTCTAGAGCTGTGACTATCATTTATTCTGAAAAGGACTTTTATGATGAAACACAGGAGGAATGATGAGTGCTCAGGTCTTGCCAGAGATTTTGAATAGAAGAAATCGTTTTCTGATGGGTGTAACTGAAGCACTAAGGTTTGATTTAGTCCCGACTCTGCTGAAAAGGTGTCTGTCGTGTAAATGATACATGCTGCTCAAGGGTTCACAGACAGGATGTGCTCTAACATTAAGTACAGACCTCAGAGCTGCAGGCTTTTTTCAGAATGAATAATACACACTCACACATGCACAACCATAAGCGTTTAGCCTTAGACTTTGATAGCGCAAACCCTAAGCCTGTGTTTTCCTTCTCTCTGAGAGTTTCTTTCTTCTTACAGTACTTCATTCTCTCTCTAAAACCTCTCCTTTTTTGTTTTCGTTACCTGAAACCTCTTTTGTTTCACAGTCCCTCCTTCTCAGCTCTAAAAAGTCATCGGTATTCAGTATACAAAATTACACCAACAGCAAACACACACATAAACATCAGTATACAAATAAGTATATCTGTTTATGTTGCGTGTTTCAAATCGAAGTGTGCACTTTGCTCACACGATCAGCTCGTGATCAGGTGTTTTCCACGTCTCAGTACGGCTCAGTTCACAGTGAATGAATACAGTGAATACAATTTAGCGTGCATTTGGGAATGTAGCGGCCACCAGTTAAGCGTTATTTTCACATTTGCATAATTTCCAACATTTTTGTGTGAAAATGATTACAGCATTTCACTAGATTTGTAATGAGACACGTTTGTAAACCTGTTTTCACAGAAACTGTAGTTTTCCGCCAAAATAAAAGCTCAATTGCATAAATAAATAAAAGCCTGAGGATTTATCTTTCGCAAGTGTAGAAATTAGGACAAATGTATTGTAATTTCCCTACTGTGGCGTAAAGTAAAATAATATACTTATGAAATATGTATTTTCCGTTTTACATTACATAGCTATTACTGTCATAATAATAAATACAAATATACAATAATAATAATAATTACTGAATAATAATCTTTAAATTATTAATACTATTATTATTATTATTATTGTATTCTAATTGTTTGGCTTCCTAAAACACAGTGTGAACATACTGGATAATGTTGACTGAGACATTAGAAAAAGTTCAGAGAAAAAGTTCAGGTAAAAGTCCATTTCAATTTTCAAAGAGAAAGAGAGAAAAGTCAACCTTTAAGATACTTTCGTACAGTCTATGTAGGTGTGCGTATGTGTGTGGGTGTGGGCGTGTGGGTATGTGTATGAGAGATGCAGCAACTAAACATGTTCTCTGTCCTGGAGCTATAATCATAACATCCTTCAGCAAAATGCTTCTTTCACTATATTTTAGCACAGTTCTGGATAAAACTCAGTCTAACCAATACCTTAACTCTTCTAAATAATACCGTGTGCACACAAATTTGACCCTGAGAAATGAAAACAACACCGTCCTACTTTGTTCGGCTACAATTCAGCCCTCTGAACAATGAGAGATGTTACTCCATTCACAACGGAGAAACCTCAAGGAACTGATCGCTGTCACAACAGACCATCTACAGTTTCAGACAAGAAACACAGCCTGAATAGAATGAAATATGGATGAGATACACTCTCTCAAGTGCTTCATGTGGAGTAACACTGCTAGTGTTGTGAAATTAACAAGATGAAGGGACTTGTAGAAAACATCTCTGTGATTTAAAGTGAAATATGAGACATCATTCTAGACTCCTCCTCCTCTCTGGCATCAAACCTGACAGCAGGTACCACAGAGGGAGAGAGTGAGTATGTGTATCCTGTTCTAATAAGATTAGACGTTGAGATGGGATTAGTTTCATCTTGGCGACATTCCCATTCCAGGCTGTCTTAAAAACAAGAGCATCTTCAGCTCCACTGTCAATATTTAAACTAATGATCACGAACAGAGCTTAACCTCACAGATGAGCATCTAACATCAGAAAAACAGAAATAATTCAAATAATGTGTTTATGCCTGATAAAACAGTTAAGACGGATTTAAATTCTTCTGGGTAGAAGTTCTCATGCAGATGAAACAGATTTGAGCCAGGCCTGCTGCAACATCTCCCAATTTCCTCTTTCTCTCCCCTGCTGCAAATTGCCATGCTGTTCGAGGATGTTGGTTTGGCACTGGTATTTAACTCCACTGCTGTCCTACAATGATAATGCAGAACATGATAATAAAGCTAGTCATTCTCTCCTTCTCATCTCTCCCTTATCTTCCCCTTTCCATCTTTCTTTCTAGCTCATGCAGTAACCATGACCTGGAAGAGAGTATCAGTTTCACCTACAAGGTGAATACATGTAAAGTAGGACAAGTTCTAAAGGAAGGCACTTGAGTTTAATCTATTCTGCACTAAATTTGAAATATTCCCTCTATACATTAGACACGATGAGCAAACCCTCTGCTAAATCACACCTCTCATGAGTGGCTTTCTGGGAAATCTGACCGCCATGTCACGTGTCACGGCACCCTGCTTGCTTTCAGTCTGTTTCACTTATCTAGCCAAATCTTCCTCTATATCTTTGTGTGCTTCTCAGTATGATCATTTTTGGACTCGATTCAGATGAACGTCACAGGAAATAACAAGCACACTAAAACCATCTTGCTGCAGACCTGACCACAGCCACAAATAGACCTGCACTAGCCTAAAAATGACTGACCTGCTAGCAATGCTTACTGGAAGAGAGAACAGAAGAGAGAGAGAGAGAGAGAGAGAGAGAGAGAGAGAGAGAGAGAGAGAGAGAGAGAGAGAGAGAGAGAGAGAGAGAGAGAGAGAGAGAGAGAGAGAGAGAGAGAGAGAGAGAGAAAGAAAGAAGAACAATATGAAACTTCTTTACAAATGAAACCAAAAACCACTTCCTTCATGTACTGATGACAATGGCCCAGATATAGAAATGCTGATCCTTCCACCTCACACCCCAAACAGCTCAGTCTTAACCTAACATTGCTAAACAAGCTGGCATTCCTGCTGTGTTCAAATCAAACTAATCTAAACATCAATCAAGAAATTGGAGAGCTTCTTTTGGAATCCAGATCATCTGCATCACGCATTCAGTTTGCATGCATCTGTGCTTAAATGTGTGCATTCATGTAAATTTAGGCTTTCACAGTGGCTTGTGTATGTGTGTGCCCTCTGTTTACACTGCGGTGTTGTTTGGTGCAGTGCTGATGCATATGATCGCCTCTGAGAGCTTTTATACTGGACCGCTCCAGATTTGACAAGAGCCGGGCACAGAACAATGGCCTTTGATTAGAGAAGAGGTCTGTCTCTCTCTCTCCTCTAAAACTCCTCGAGTGGACCAGAGCGACGAATGACTCATTCCTCCCTGTTGCTTCCTCTCTCTCTTTCTCTCAGCTTCTGGCCTGCATGAATGTGTAGATTGTCACCATATCACTCTGACACTGCTCATACCCACAAAACCACCAGTTCTGACTCTTCAGACCATTCCCATTTCAGACCCTCTGTGACTATTCTTCCGAGTAACAGTGCAGATTAACGGTCAAATGACTTTTTCATAAACAGGACATAATACATTTGAAACTTTTAATCCACACTAGGGTTGTATTATACTGTACCAGCTAAAGTATCACAATACAAGAAGTATCATGAGTTTACACAATTTTTCAATTAATTAGTACAGTGAATATTATTATACAAAAAAAATAATAGTTCTGAACATGACTTAGCGTAAGTGTACCCATTAAGCCCACCAAAATCTAAGTCTAGGTTTTTTTCATAGATATTGACATGGTTTATACGGAAAATAATTAGTTAAAATGCAAGATTTATCTCATTTGAAAATGTATTAATTAGTTGATGTACATTTTAGAATATAAAATTAAGATAATTTAGGAATAAATTCAGAAGTCTGGCATGGGCTTAAATGGTACTTTTGGCACCATTTAAGCCCGCGTGTGTTCCAAATAAGCCCACATCATCATTTATTCACAAAATATAAAAAATGTATTGATTTTAAAGAAGTAAAACATCAATATATTTATTCAGTGACAGGGAAGTATTAAAAAAAATCCTTTTGCTAATGTTTGATTAGAGCCCTGGGTGGGATGGGTGGGTGTTAGTGGCCGGTGGTCTGGAGCCTAAAGTCGGCTTGACTGGAGTTGTAACTGGAGTCAAGCTGGACGGTTGACCGGGTGTATCTCGGAAGCCAAGCAGAGTTGGGGCTCCATACTCTGGGCTTAAGGGGGCCTCCTAGTGGGCCCCAGACACCGGGAGTCTGGAGCCTTAAGTCGGCTTGGCTCCCGAGTTATTCCTGGTCAAATGTGGAAGCTTGACCGGGTGTATCTCAGGAAGGAAGCCGAGTTGGGGATCCAGACTCTGGGGTTTCGGGGGGTCTCCTAGTGGGGCCCCCACACCGGGAGTCTGGAGCCTTAGGTCGGCTTGACTGTGGAGTTATGCCCGATCAAATCAAAATTCCACAGGAAGTGACCATATCTCGGGAAGAAAGCCGAGTTAGGGCTCAATACACCCGGCATAGGGAGCCCACTGGGTGACCCCTCCATGCCTGGAGTCCGGAGCCCCAACTTGGCTTGGGTCCCGAGTTTTGCCCGGTCAAAGCTGGACTGGAAGTGGGGGTATCTAGGAGCTGGACAGTACCAGGGGTTCAGGACTGTGGGGAATGTAGGGTCCCTCTGGGATCTCTCCATGCCCGGAATCTCAAGCCTTAACTCGGCTTCCTCATTGAAACACATAAGGTGGGCTTAAATGGTTCCACAGTGAGTAATGGTGAAAAAAGACAATGTTTTCCTTTACAAATGTAAGATTTGTTTACAAATACATACATGGAGCTTAAATATACTGTGGACTAAGTATCATAGTAATTTTCATTGTGCCCACATTGAGAAATGTTAAGTTTTTTTCATTCAAGGTTAGCTTGTGTTGGCTATAGTTTCCATGGGTTTTGTGGCATTGTACCATTTAAGCCCATATAAAAAAAAAGTTAATTTATGAAAATAATCTTCTCTACAAAACAATTTATAATGTATTTATTTGTAAATTAATGTAAATGAATTGTTTGCAGTTCACATGCTTAATTCTTTGGCAGTCTATCTCTCTGTAAGGCTAATGGTTTGACCTAGAGATTAACTTTGAACGCAAGCTAATAAAACTCATCTTTCCTTTTAAAGGAAAATTATATAAAATGATAAAGTACTATTTGTTCATACACAAAAAACAACACATTTATCTCTTATTTGACATAATATCAATGTAGTTACCAAATAAATGGCTGAAAATTGCAGAAATGTGTTGATTTCTGAAGGGTCCCGAAACACCAAAGTTTTGGGGTGACTTTGTGTGAGGTGCCCTGAGACAGCTTGCACATGGGTGGGGCTAACTCAACATTGCCAAATGTGATTGGTATACAATAAAAAATGCCAGGGAAGTAACAAATCACTGGATTGATTAAAATAATGAGCAGCATAAAATATGATTTACTCTTTTGTTTATTTGACTTTAAAGTTGAAAGTGGGCTTAAAGGGTACATGGGCTTAATGGGTACACTTACCCTAATGTCTTCAGTTTCACACAGCGTTGCAATGCAGTTTTCACTGAGAATTGAAGGGAGACTTCGAAAACCCGCAACTATTATTGAAGTTAAGTCAGGCAGGTGTTTTGGGCTAAATTTATGCTTTATAAGATGCTGATAAATTTAAAAGTAGTTCATCTTTGAATTCCTGCATTGTGTTTCATTCTGTTGCACACAATATACCACCATAAATCACGTAATACCATTTGAAATATACTGTGGCACTGCTGGTGTTTTGAGGCTCAGGCATTGCAATTCTACAGTAAGGGGGGGGGGGGGGGGGGACACCGTGCAACCCTAATTAACGCTGTATGGAACCAGTGCTATATACATACTAAAAACATCTGAAAAGTGTTGATAGGGCTACAGTCATATCTGACCTGGATCAGCCTCTATGCAAGTGCATTGCTCTGGTGAACCCATCTGTGATCATCAATTGATCTGAAGAAAGATAGTAAGAAAGAGAAAGAAAGAAAAAAAGAAAGACATCCAATTTTGCTAAAAAAGTTTTAAAAACAAACAAAACAAAACCAACAATGACATCTGATTAAACTCTGTCTACACTAAAGTTGTGCCTCTCTGTCCTGACTGAATTCAACCCCTGGACGCTTCCTGTTATGTGGAGTGTGTAGTGTGAATCAAAACCCTCCGTTGCTATTTTTAGTGGCACAAAACATGCTCTGAAAAGCAGAGAGTGTCAAAAGAGGAAACACAGAAGTAGACTTCCTTCCTGCTTCAGTTTTCTTCATTTAAACCACGAAAAAAAAAAAAAAATAGATGAGAGAAACTGAGTGGGCGTCAACATGGCCTGATGGCTTCCATTTTGTCCTGACTGGAGATGCTACTGCTGGTGCTAAGTGTGTTCGTCATGACTGATGCTATGTTATGATGTGCTATCTGTCTTCATTAGCAAAGAAAAGAGATGGAAACTGACATACACACTATATTATCAATCATACTAAACACCCAGTAGCTCATTCTTCCTCTTTTTCACTGACACACATTAAACATTATGACTGGGGTAATTAATTTCACTCATACGATGGACAAGACTTGTGTCTTAAACCCGCAAAGTTTACAGCATTTAATTTTTCTGAATGCAAAAAATAAAGGCTGTATGAAGCAACAAAATGACAGCCAATCAAAACATACTTGATGCTTATATACAGCTATGTATTTCAACAAATGAAATTTCACTCTGGGCGAGATTATCCAGAATGGCACGACAGAAATAGAAAGCAAACAACTGACAAAACACAAACAGGCAGATTGGAGAGATTTGATTTACCAATTGTCACTTTATCGCACCTAGTTAGGGTGTAAAATAGATGCACAGTCGAAGCATGTGCCAGGTTCCCCTGGGGGCTGTGATGACTGAAACTAAAAGCTACCTGCTGCATCTGTGAACCTCTGAGCCTCTCGTTCACTTGTCCTCTGCTCTCTCTGCCACCTGTCTCTCTCATACACATGCCCTCATAATGTGAGAAAGAGAGAGCTCATTATAGAAGGCTTTTCTTCAGAGGATAAAGGATTGCTAGTTTGTGTGTAGATCACTTATGGGCCCAGCAGAGCGAAAACAACATGAATGGAAGATGAGAAAAAGAAATGGTAGGAAATAAAGCATGTTGTACATGTGTGCCCTGTTACCAGTAATGCCAACATTACCAGTCAGTCTCCCGATTCACAAATCACGTATGATTCATATGAGCCGGTTCTTTTTACTGAAACATACAGCAAGACCAATGTAGCCTACCTATGACTCTTATGAGTGGTGTCTTTTTGGCGAATCAAACACATACAGCGCAACCAATTGGGGGTGGTTGAGGAGATTCCCCTCTTAATAGTGCTTTGAGTGCTGAGAAAAGCGCTATATAAATGTAATGAATTATTACTATTATTATTAACCAGTGTAGTCCAAACGATCCACGAACAAAAAACTTTTTTCAGTGAATCAGAAACATACAATAGCCTCCGAAAATCACATTTGTCGACCACATAATCATTTTTATAACTTTAATAATCAGGTCCACATAATGCCATTGAGGATACTGTATGCAGTTAAAAAAAGTGGTAATTATAAAACTGACTGTCATTCCTAGTAAGGTGTAAATGACTGTAATTTCTTTCTAGAATGTACTTTTCTACACTGAGGAGCATCAATGACGTATGCGACCGAGACACAGATGTGACCAGTGAATAATGGTTTACGAACAAACTAATTACTCATATGAGCCGGTTGTTTTTTGTTGAACCAGTAACACACAGCATGTGTAGTCAGAATCCCGTAAAGAATGACTCTGATGAGAATGAAAGAATAAAACAAATTAAATTTTGGTCTGTTACACAATATATATATATATATACACTCACCGGCCACTTTATTAGGTACACCTGTCCAACTGCTCGTTAACACTTAATTTCTAAGCAGCCAATCACATGGCGGCAACTCAGTGCATTTAGGCATGTAGACATGGTCAAGACAATCTCCTGCAGTTCAAACCGAGCATCAGTATGGGGAAGAAAGTTGATTTGAGTGACTTTGAACGTGGCATGATTGTTGGTGCCAGAAGGGCTGGTCTGAGTATTTCAGAAACTGCTAATCTACTGGGATTTTCACGCACAACCATCTCTAGGGTTTACAGAGAATGGTCCGAAAAAGAAAAAACATCCAGTGAGCGGCAGTTCTGTGGGCGGAAATGCCTTGTTGATGCCAGAGGTCAGAGGAGAATGGCCAGACTGGTTCGAGCTGATAGAAGGGCAACAGTGACTGAAATAACCACTCGTTACAACCGAGGTATGCAGCAAAGCATTTGTGAAGCCACAACACGCACAACCTTGAGGCGGATGGGCTACAACAGCAGAAGACTCCACCGGGTACCACTCATCTCCACTACAAATAGGAAAAAGAGGCTACAATTTGCAAGAGCTCACCAAAATTGAACAGTTGAAGACTGGAAAAATGTTGCCTGGTCTGATGAGTCTCGATTTCTGTTGAGACATTCAGATGTTAGAGTCAGAATTTGGCGTAAACAGAATGAGAACATGGAACCATCATGCCTTGTTACCACTGTGCAGGCTGGTGGTGGTGGTGTAATGGTGTGGGGGATGTTTTCCTGGCACACTTTAGGCCCCTTAGTGCCAATTGGGCATCGTTTAAATGCCACGGCCTACCTGAGCATTGTTTCTGACCATGTCCATCCCTTTTTGGCCACCATGTACCCATCCTCTGATGGCTACTTCCACCATGTCACAAAGCTCTAATCATTTCAAATTGGTTTCTTGAACATGACAATGAGTTCACTGTACTAAAATGGCCTCCACAGTCACCAGATCTCAACCCAATAGAGCATCTTTGGGATGTGGTGGAACGGGAGATTCGCATCATGGATGTGCAGCCGACAAATCTGCGGCAACTGTGTGATGCCATCATGTCAATATGGACCAAACTCCCTGAGGAATGCTTCCAGCACCTTGTTGAATCTATGCCACGAAGAATTGAGGCAGTTCTGAAGGCAAAAGGGGGTCCAACCCGTTACTAGCATGGGGTACCTAATAAAGTGGCCGGTGAGTGTATATATACATATACAGTATATATCCAGTATATACAATATTTACAGTATATGTGTGTGGCCAACTATGGGACAATTGCATTTGTTATTACATTTTTTTTCCTGAAAAGTAAAAGAATCTTTAATGGAACTGTTAAGGAACCAAAATCATTAAATCATTAAGATTAATCATTAGAACCTAAATGACTGAATTCCTTGTGATTCCTTATTCCTAGTGCTATTCATTTCTTTTATCTAAAAAAGCTTTACGTTAGTACACCTTTAAACAGCTCCTCTGTTTCCAAACACACACAAAAAATGCTCATTCTCTCTCTCTCACACACACACGCACACACAGACAGACACGATCCGACAGCTATTCCTGTTATTTAAATGCTCTGCAATCTTTCTGTCGCTTTGGCACCTTCTGGACAAACCAGAGATCCTTCAGGCCTCTGTCGGACCCTTTCTTTCTCTCTCTTACACTGTCTCCCTAACTCTCTCTCTCTCTCTCTCTCTCTCTCTCTCTCTCTCTCTCTCTCTCTCTCTCTCTCTCTCTCTCTCTCTCTCTCTCTCTCTCTCTCTCTCTCTCTCTCCCTCTCTCCCTCTCTCTCTCCTCTCTCTCTCTCTCTCTCTCTCTCTCTCTCTCCTATCTTCTCCATTTCTTCGCTCCATTGCCTTAATGGACTGTCAAGGCAATGATGGACGGTGCTTTTCTAATTAGGTTTTCAAGTTTAACCCAGAAAGAAAGAGAGGGAAAGAGAAAGAGAGGGGTGATGAGAGGAAGAAAGACAGAAAAGGGAGATAAAAAAGAAAGAAATATAAATGAGACAAGTGAAGTACAATGTGAACACAAAAGGGAAACAAAAGAAAAATCCTCAGGAGAAAAGAATCAAAGGCTTTAGAGTTATGGTTCAGTTCATCTAAAAATGAAAATTTGTTCGATCAGTTAATTTAAACTCATTATTTACTCATGTCATTACAAATCCATATGCTATTATTATTTCTGCTGAACACATTTTAAAAGAATTGTTACACAGCTTGCCAGTTCTAAAAATACACCATATATGACTTGTACTACTCCATCTCTTCTGAATCTTCAGACAGTTTGATTTGAGGAACAGACCAAATAAACCAAATAAGTAGTTTTCAACAACACTAAATAATAGATTTTTTGGGTAGATGTAATTACAAGTTCATGAAAAAATATGCAATAAAGTCTCCCTTGTGTCTTCTTTTACTAGTTCTCCTGTTCTCTCTCTTTGTCCTTTGTAATAATAATGTATTTAAGGCTGTCTTCCTCTACATGGACCCATAAAATCCACTAGGACAGAACATCAATACAAAAGGGGTTTAAAGTCTCCTGGTGAAAGAGATTAGAGACAGACATTCAGTCTGTCTTTGTTTCTAATTACTTTTTACTTATTAAAGACAATTATCTGTCAACATCATGTGATGTCAATAAGAAAACAAGGTTCTGTTTTAGGTCTAATGTGATTATGACATCCTGTCTATATATCCTAAAGCTAAAACGCCAGTTTAGACAAGATAAGTGGAGTAAAGATGTCTAGATCATTTTTTATTTTATTTTTTAAAGTTCAGCAGAATTCAGTTACAGCTCTTTCAGTCTTGGACATATTTGACTTGGTTTAGCAGGTGATACTAGAAAAAATGCAATTGCTACAGTAAGAGTAAGTGGCACAGGTCTTGAATATATAAAATCCCTTTTTTAGGTAACCCAAACCATTAAATAGCCATTAGTGGTGGGTTGAGACTCAGGGTTAAACTCACTGTGAGTTACTCTCAGATAACACATAAGGTCAACTTCTGGGAAACACAGCAAAGGGAAAAACACAGTCATTCTTAGACACATGAGACTAATACCTGTTTCCTCAAGTAATTCTACAGGGGTTTTACACACACAACATGACCCTTGACCTCCTCCTCCAACTGAATACAGTTGGTCTTCAGTATCATCTACATGACTGTTCAAACAAAAACACCCAGGAGCACATGAAACATTCACAGAGCTCGCATCATCCACATGGTCTGAATTTATAGGCTTCCCAAGACATCTAGGCATTTCACTTATTGCTACAGTCTTCTTGGAAGAAGTTCCTAAATGCAAACCAACTATAAACAGTAAGAACAGATTGAAATACAGTAGAAGCTGTGGCACAGTGGTGATGTGGAGATTGCTTGTGACAAGGAATTCACTGATATTAAAAGTCTGTACTATTAAATTAAAAATAAAACATACATTAAAATCAGTATTTTCAAATGCTACAAGTGAAATTGTGTAATAATCTATAGCATGAAGACAGTAATTTTGAGATCTTAAAGTTTTTGCATTTAATGGTGTTATTAAATTCTTAGTTTTTAAAAAAAAATGAACTTTAAGTGAGCATTAGGCAACGGCAAAAAATACAGGAAATGAGCATGAACAATTAAATATCCAATATCGGCCATACTGTAAAATGCACCTTTGAAGTAAAAAGACATATAGATTAAAAGAAAAATAAATAAATAAAACACATTTTATGTTACATTTTGATTTAACAATGTTGGTTCCAATGGCAAATAATAACATCACCATAAACAACATCAACCGAAAAAGAAGAGATATATTTACCCCTCAGTGTCACACCCGTCTTCACTTCTCTTTTTCTACCCTTAACCATGCTTTCTATTTTTTTCTTTCTTACTAGAATGTTGTTTTTTCTCAAAATGTTTTGCTTGGTCTTTGACTCAATTTTGCTACATCATTTAGTCACCTTGCTACTCACCCTAAACGACGCCTTGCATTTCCTTCTCCTCCTTGAGAGACAATTTCTCTCACAATTACAGCTTTTCAAACTGTTAATATAAAGTGTTGCTTTTGTATAAGACCTCTTTCTTTAGAAAAAAACTAAATAGCTGGACACCAGTCATCCTCGTTTGGTCCGCTACCTTGAGGAGACACGGCTAATTACCGGTAGTTGTCATGGAATTCTGCCCTTTCTGAATTTGTCTTGTGTCATTCTGTTTCTCAGCAAATGGACACAAAACACAACAACACACATTATTTTCCTCCTTGTCTGCCTCCAGTTTCTCCACACAAAATTAATGAGGGCACTAACAAAAAGGGCAGAGAGAGAGGGCGAGAGAGACAGAGTCTTATGTAATTCTTTACCCCTTGGAGAGGAAGAAATAGAATAGGGCCATCTAACACAGAAAGAGTTTTGACATTGCACTGATAAATGAGACCCTCAGAGGAAACCTGTTACAGGATAAACCTACACACATCACTGTTACTCTCTTCTTTCTCCTAATTCACACACACATAACAAACTCTTTCTACAACATCTCAATTTGTCTCTAGTTTTTTCTCTCTTCACACCACAGTTCAAGGATTACATTTTTTTAACTGCCTTAAAGACCCACTCCGATGAAAATAATGTTTTTCTAGGTGTTAACATGTTCTTGTGGCATTTTTCTGATGTTAGAGGACATACCTTGAGAAAAATAAGCTCAAAGTTGTATTTCTGAGTATTTCTACATTCAAATGGCTGTGAATCAGTAGCAGACGCTAAAATGCCGGCTAAAATAGACTGGAGTTGTGACGTAGTAACTCCACTGGGCGTCTCCACACGCGACGTCTTGGAGTGAAATAATGATCGGTGATCGGTGATAACTTTGATTAACTTCGGATAATAATAATTAACGTGTATATAATACTGTTGCCCCACCGGTATTGGGGGTGTAAGCTAGCGGTAGAGACAGAGCTCTCAGCAACGGGCAGGGGGAGGGTCGTCTCCGTGCCAACGGCTCCGCCCACAACGCAGAGGCGAATTGCTAATGAGCTACTGCTGTTCTGCTGAAGCGAAGTCCCAGAAAACGGCACAGGTTTTGTGATTTTGGCTAAAAATGGCATAATCATAATTTAAAGACCACTGGGAATGTTTAAAAATAGCTCAAAATATGATCGGAGTGGGACTTTAAACAAATCATCATCCATGTCACCCAGGCTAGTAATGTAACGTGGCAAAAGATTTACATCAGCACAAATGAGCAGGATTTGCAAAACATTGTTTGTTGAGACCTGCACACACTTATTTCTCAGACCTCCTCCTATTGACTTATCCTGCCATCATTAACATACCGTAATCATAGATAGGAACACACAGGGCATGTTTGGAATGGCATATTACCTACTATTTTGTAATGAATGTAGTGTGCAGCATACTGTGTGCACCATATCTGAAATGAAATGTGTTCAGCTTGACCTTTCTAGGATTACGATTTGAGTTTATCTTTAATAATTATATAACTTTTTTTAAAAATGGAAGCCAATCTAATACATACAAACTAGGGATGCATCGATCCGATACTCAGTATCGGTATCGGCTCCGATACTGCCATTTTTGCCGGATCGGGTATCGGTCAGAGGAGGCCGATCCAAATCCGATATTGTGCGTATTATTCTGTGTTATTGTTAAGCCCCACAAAAGGCACAAAAACATTATCAAGTACCATAAAGTTTTCGTGCACTATCTTATAAGTGTTCTGAAGCCATTATATAGTATAATGTGAGATAAAAATTAATATTTAAGTCATTAAATTCAAGACCTCGTAAACTTTTTCCCTCCGCTGCGGCTGTCAGTCATTCTCCATTCAGCATTTAACAGCGCGTCGCGTTCTGTTACGACAGGCAACACGATGAAACTCTCCAAGATCAAGATGATTCAATGTTACTATTATTATTCTTGATCTGTAGATAAAGGTCTATGGTTTAGCATAAAACAACTTTATATTGCTGGACTTTATTGCTGTAACTAAATCATGTTACTTTCTACCGGGCGTCTGTTAGATCGCAACAGAGTAGCCTAGAGTCAGAGAGCACTATAATTGTTCTTCACGCGCACAGTAACTGAAATTTAAAACTGTTAAAAGAAAAGGCTCAATAAACGATTGCATAGATACTGTGTATAATACACTACGCATCGATATGTCTTTCCTTTGTGCTTTGAACTGTTCAATGCGGATTCGACGCGCTGCGCGCTGTGACTCCGTGTTGCTTCAAGCGCATCATTCTGCGCTCGGGATGCGCATAAGCGCTGTGTGCCGCACTGTATTGGATCCTTTCATAATCATATAATACTACTTTTGCGCAATGAAAGATTATTAATAGCCTTTCTTGTTCTGTCCTATCTATCATATGTTGCTGCCTCATTAAACAGCTGTGCTATACATTTAAAACATGTCTCAATTTATAGTAGCCTAGCCATAGGCTAGGCCCTATAATTTATCTTTTTGATTTTTGTTATCTTGTTTTTCATGAATGTATTTTACAACAATACAAAGAGCAATGTGTAATGTTTGACCAGATTTAGTGTTACACTTATTGTCTCTTATTTGTTCCCCTAAATTTTCTTCACTAAATGTTCAGATTTTATACAATTATTGTGCACTCATGATTTTTCTAGACTAAATTGCACTGCTGAATTATCCACTAATCTAGTTTATTATAGCATTTTTGTCACAGATTATGATCATATATTTTTTGGATTTGTTGTTTTTCTTTAAAATTAAGTTGTCTGTGTTAAGTAGATTGTGTTTAACACACAAAAGAGTGATTATCAGTTCAACACACAGAGTTATAGAAATTCTACTTGATTTAAAAAAAAACTGCACTGGTATCGGATTGGTATCGGTATCGGCCGATACTCAGAATTTTGGGATCGGATCGGATCGGTTTTGAAAAAGCGGTATCGTTGCATCCCTAATACAAACACCATTTCAAAAGTTTAGGGTCAGTATGATTTGTTTTATGTTTTTGAATGAAGTCACCAAGGCTGCATTTATTTGATCAAAAATACAGTAAAAGCAGTAATAGTGTGAGATATTATTACAATTTAAAATAACTGATTTCTATTTTAATATTCTAAATTGTGTTTTATTCCTGTGATGGCAAAGCTGAGTTTACGTTAACGACGCACCTTTACTCCAGTCTTCCGTGTCACATGATCCTTCAGAAATCATTATAATATGCTGATTTGGTGCACAAGAAATATTTCTTATTGTTATCAATCTTGAAAACAGCTGTGCAGCTTAATTTTTGTGGAAACTGCTACATTATATTTAGCATTCTTTGATGAACAGAAAGTTCATCAAAAGAACATAATTTATTTGCAATATAGGATTTCTTGCACAAACATATACATTGTAACGTAAAATGCTGTCAATTTTACAGTCACTTTTTGTAAATGTAATGTATCCTTGCCGAATAAAAGTATTAATTTAAGCCTAGACATATTTTTAACATTCAGGGTGTCAAATGTACAGAAGTAACTTAAAACACAATTTTTATTTTGTTATATCCAATAAATTTCAATCACTGCTCACTTCTCTATTTGAAGGAAATCATCAAAACGCTTACATGGGGTAAGTGTCTAAGATACCTACAAAATGTACAACACGTTGTTAACTTTGATTCTACACATTTAAATGTCAGTGTGTGCAAGCCAACAACAGGTAATACATGAACTCAGTCAGGCTGAAATGACATGTCACACTTAGCAGGGTTTAACAAGTATGTATGCTAATGAAGGGGAATCACTAATGAGCAAAAGGAAGAACCATTCAGTGTTTCATGACACCAATCTAAGCACACACACAAACAGACAATTACTTTTCATCATTGTACTCAATTTCAAATTCTGCATTAGCATTAGCCTGTCATTAGTCTCATTGTCTGATGACCCTCCAACAAACCATCAGCATTCATTGACTGTCTGATGCATATTGTACACAAAAATAGCAAGCATTGATTGAAATGGTCATTTCCGGTCTGATTGGCTGGCTTTACGCAACCTCTGGGTGTAAGTACACACTGTTTTTTTGATTAGTGCTGTCACAATGAGCGCATCACAGGAAGCAATGATTATTGTGGCATAATCTATTGAAGGTAAACATGCCCCTAAAGCCGGGCTCAGATTGCAGGAGTTTTTAAATCTTAACCGACTGCGAAATCTGGATGCATCACGGTCATAAGGAGAATCTTCACAGATTTTCTTCTTTTAAATCTCAAACCTGCACAAGCTACAAGATTTGAAAATTGTGGCTTATCACACACTAGACTAAGATTATCATGCGAGATTTATTAGCACCTCACATGATCTCACCGGGGAAGCGGATGTAAACAAAATGGATACTGTTGCGGCAACTTGCTGTAGACATTATATGAGGACACATTAATGGCAGTCATATTCAACCAGCTGTTCCTCCATCTCCGTTGCCATTTCAAAAGTTCTGTTACTTCCTAGCAAGCAATAGCCGTCATTTCACCGTCTAGGTTAACTATAGACCCGATATAGTCCGGCTATGAGTAACCCACTTCTAGTCAAAATAACCTTGAATTTGGATACATGTCGTTTTGCATTATGTAAGCAAAGTAAACAGTGATTACAAGGTGTTTGATTTCATTTCTTCACTCATTTAATTTCCTTGTTATCTAATTGATGACTAGTCTATTCTTGGGCTATGGTTTAGACGTCTATTAAATTTTCACTGACAATCAAAATTTTGCCTCATTTTAGCCTAGACGTCTGGCCTGTGTTTGGAAGGCTATTAGACGTCTTTTAAACGCAAAATTGCTTGCTGGGTTCTGTCTCCTTGTTCACTTGTCTCACTCATTAGCTATTGTGGAAGTACTAATGTATGCATAGTCATAATCATCCAAATTTAAAATCCTAAATATCAAACATGTTTTGATATGGTCAGGGAGGGTGGCCCCGATGTGTCCGCGAGCTTATCGGGAGGTTTAAGATTTGATCTGTAAACGCCTCGCATTACCAGATAACATCGATATCGACCAATGGCTTGTGTTATAGAATGACTCAGTAAATTAGATCATTTAAAATATGTCACTGTTATTGTTTTGTCTCAAAATGCACACCAGTAATGGTTTTCTAAGACACTATTATAAAAGCTACTTAAATGTCCTAATTGAATTTGGGCCTAATCCTGGCTTAATCTAAGCCCAGTCTGTGAAGTGTGAAACCAGGCTTACAGTACATGCTGCGTACAAATACTCAGGCCCAGATAATGTAAAAAAACAAAAAACAAAACAAAACAGAAAACAGCAGCTGTCAGCCAAATGTACCTAAAGCTCTTTGTCTTAAAGGGATAGTTCACCCAAAAATGTTCCAACCCCGTAAGACTTTCGTTCATCTTCGGAACACAAATTAAGATATTTTTGATTAAATCTGAGAGCTGTCTCACTCCTCCATATAGGCTTCTAAGGAAGTGAAACTTGGCGGCCCAGAAAAGTTATTAAAGACATCGTTAAAATAGTCCAAGTGACTACAGTGGCTCAAACTTAAGTTTATCAAGTGACGGGAATACTTTTTGTGCGCATCACACACATGACCAGCGTCGGCCAATAGTGAGCCTAAGTGTGACGTACAACACAGAAGCGCTGCGCTGTGCTTTTTATGTGAACTCACTCGAGGCCCACAGAGAAGGAAATGAATAGTTGAATAAAGACATTATTTTTGTTTGTTTTATGCACACAAAAAGTATTCTCGTCGCTTGATAAACTTAAGGTTGAGCCACTGTAGTCACTTGGACTATTTTAGCGATGTCTTTAATAACTTTTCTGGGCCGGCCAGTTTCAATCCCCTAGAAGCACATGGAGAAGAGATCCAGCTCTCAGATTTAATCAAAAATATCTTAATTTGTGTTCCGAAGATGAACGAAAGTCTTACGGGGTTGGAACAACATGAGGGTGAGTAATTATTGACAGAATTTTCATTTTTGGGTGAACTATCCCTTTAAGTAATAAGGCGAGTGCTTGTAACCACACCCTTATTTCCTGTCAAAGTGAATGTGTATGTGAACATTTTTTTTAAATAAAAGACAACATATATCAAGATAAATTGATATATTTGTGAAACTATCTTTTAAAAAAATCTTTTAAAAAGAAATTCATACATTTATTCAGCAAGGATGCATTAAATTGATCAAAAGTGACAGTGAAGAATTTCACATTGTTGCAAAAAAATTTATTTCAAATAAATGCTGTTCTTATGAGCTTTCTATTCTTCAAAGAAAGAATCCTAAAAAGGGATCATGGTTTCCACAAAAATATTAAACACCACACCATTGATAATAATAAGAAATGTTTCTTGAGCACCAAATCAGCATATTAGAATGATTTCTGAAGTATCATGTGACAGGAATAAATTATATTTTAAAATATATTAAAATAGAAAACAGTTATAAATTTTGGTAGTATTTCACAATATTACTAGCCTGGTTAAAACCAGACCATTCTCAGTTGTAACTGAGTTGTAAACAAGGCTTTACTCCGTGTCAGCGCGCGCTCTGATCGGTAAAGGGCAAAGATTTCAGACCTCCGTTTATTAATGAGATCTCCAATATTTCTCTTCTTGGGAGGGAGGGTGCACAGACCTCTCCCGAATCATCTCCAGCAGTAGCAGCCTCCGAAGCACCACTAACTCCGCCTCCGTTTCCCTCGTAAGCTGATATTAGTATTTAAACATTCTCTATGATAAAAAATGTCTGTGAAAAAAATATTTTAATAACATGGTTTTGCCAGTTATAGAGTTCTAATGACGGTGTTCAACTATAACCATCACACCCCTAGTTCCGTCGCTGTGTTCCTGTCGTCTTCGTGTAAAGCCCGCCCCAACGTTTCTGATTGGTGCCGCGATTTCGACGGATTAGAAATGGGCTTGAATGAGCTCTTTGCCAGACTAACTTGCAGAGCAAATCTAAATTTGCCGGAAGTTGTCTGGGTTTTCCCAGGCTACAATATAACTGTTTTTACTATTTTTTTATCAAATAAACGCAGTCTTGGTGAGCATATAAATCTTAATGACCCCAAATATTTCCAGGTTGTAAGAAAAAATCTATCAAATAATTTCTACATAAAGTATTAGTGAAGCTTCAGACATTCATTGACAAAATGAAAACGTTAACTTAATTGGCATCTGTGTAATTGCCTGATTCAATTAGTTCAGCTTCATTGGCTTGCTGATACTGACTAATATTCTGCTAATTCCATCAACCGCACAGTCAAGATAAACATGGCTGACATGAGCTGATCTGGGATCAGGTTCATCTTATTACAGCTATGATCTAAATGTTCACGTACAAAAAGCCTTTGCTTATTTGAGATCTGCTTACTCTAAGCAGATCAGATGGTTAAACTGATCTGAGGTCAGTTTTCAGCAATTTAACAGAAAGGAATGGAAGGTGAAGCACTCAAGCACACAGATAAAGCCCTGATCTGAGATCTGTTTAAAAGGAAGCTTAAAGCTGATATGATTTGTTATGGTGGCACTGCAATAAACCTTTGAACTCTGTGAGTAGCAATATCTTAAATGTAAAAAAAAAAAAAAAAGTTCAATGGGCCTGGTTACTAAGTTATTGCTAAGCTCAGCAGTGGGCGAAGGAGCAATCCATAACATTACATTGTTCTGTTTCAATGACACCAGACTCTCATGCTACAAAACAGGTGGCCTCACTGTTGCAGTCACATTTAACACTCAGGATCTCACATGGGTCAAAGGAGAAAGGTCACCTGACACATGAATAAATACTGAAGCACAGGTGAGACACTAAATACTGATACACTCTCTGCCTACATGGTCTGTTGTCAACATGAAGTTTATATATATATTTAGGACACATTTTACACTGTCTGCTAACAATTCAAACAATTCTTCTGTCCTCATCCTATCACAATGCAACACAAAGCTGACACAATAAACAAGGATATGTGAGGGTGCAAGAGTCAGAGTAGCCCTCATTGTGTTCTTGAACAGACTGACCTCTACACCAAACTGTCAAAATCATTATGCAAGGAAAAAGCTTTTTTAAAATGAACTCAATTAATCAACAGCATTTGGGCTTTTGATTAATAAAGAACATGTGCATCCACTTTGTAGACTAGGTTCTGTCATGTGTAACACAATAAGCTTGCTAATGACTGTCTCATATCCTTTTTCCATTTCAGGAATAAACATTAGTCCAAACTGACATTGATATTGTACATACACTGTACTAGTCATCAAAGCATGCCAAGTATTGACTGATTCTGAGCCATCAGCGACTGTCCGCTGGATCAATATGCACTCCAGCTACAACCATACAACGTGTGTGTGTGTGTGTGTGTGTGTGTGTGTGTGTGTGTGTGTGCGCGCGCGCGCACATGGGTATTAAGCCCTTCATCTTTTGGGGTGTCCAAGTGTGACTTCAGCAACTTTTCTCACAGAAAATCTTCTCTACTTAAAATAAAACAATAAATAAAATAATAATACAAATATTTGGGTGGTTATCTTTTTTTCTCTCATATCCCTAAATCCTACCTTGGCTCTAATCTGACCAGACGTGGACACTTTTCTGATGAGTTTGTTCGAGGTCTCCTCCGGCTCCCCGTCACTGTCCGATGATTCGTCACCCGCCTCGGCTTGAGGGTCCGGAGAAGTTAGGGACTCCCGGGGCTCCCCGACATAAAGGACATTTGGATTGAACTTTGAGGCCATGACTGTGCAGGGGACAGGATTTTCACTGCACTTGTGTCCTCCTTTGTGCCAAGTCAGCTCTGAAACGGAGAAGGCATTGCTCAACGGCAGCTAACAGTATTGATTCCCAGAGACCTGTTCTGCTTTCATTTTAAAGACAATGAAGATCTAGGAACTACAGTGTTCATAGCAAATTCATTTCCTCTATTTTGATTGTTTTAAGGCCAACAAAATATACCAGTGAACAAACCAAAGGACAGTTAACAGCAACAGGGGGATAGGCGGAGCGTGTATAAGGATGGGCAAGGCTTAGCCTTTCCCTGGCCACGGACTTGAGACTAGCATGGAATTTTCTCACTCAAACCACTGACTGCTGCTGCTTCTTGATTGCTTTTAGAGAGAAGAGCTGCCTATAACTGCTGGACTAGGATCAGTTTTCTCCATAATAATAGAATATTGGTGAAACGGATTTTGGCGTTTCCGCTATTGAGAGTCTCAAAGGTTTCTATTTACAACATGTTTTCCAGCGTTGAGCAATGTAGCCAATCACAAACATATCTGTTTATTTCTTGAACACAAAAGTTAACTCGTGTTAAAGTTAACTTGTGTTAAAAGTTAAAGTGTAGACATTGTGTAGGCTAAATAACATTGTGCAGTCAGCTTAATGGGCTCTATGCACGGCAGTATTTCCGGTGAAGGTCTAAGGATGCTGGATTACTTCCGCCGATCGTAGAGTCCAATGCTATACCGAGAATTTATATTGGTTTTTATACTCTATTGCTATACTAAAGAAACGTTAGTCACAAAAACAGACAAAACAGACACCCCTCATGTTGTTTATGCTTCTTTGTTTATTATATTAAATAAACATAACTATATATAAAATTACATCTAAACGTATTAAAGTTTCGATTCAAAGACGAGAGGACAGTACATTTTGAAGACTCTGCCATAATCCCGTTTTCCTCGGTTTTCCTCCGCTTTAAATCTCCCCAACCGGTAACACAAGAGCATCCTTGCATCAAACGCGGAAGTTATGCGTGCATATAGCCCATTGATTATAGCGTAACTTTGTGAGATTGCATTGAATTGAGATGAGAGACAGCTTTTTAGGGATTATAGAGGAGTTGCTTTCTAGGAGATATATAATCCATTCAGAATTTTAATAAAACTTTTGTTTTGCTTCATTAGGTAAAGCAATGTTTATTTATTATTCGAATTGGCTGCCATGCCAAACTACGCATACAGTATGCTTGCTTTTCTGTTCAAATTATAGTGGTTTGCGAACGTAGACGCTTTAATAACAAATAATCTATTGGGAGCGATTAAGTTGGGCTGTGTAGTGTGTATAGGTAACTTAAAACTATTTGATGACATTTTATTTAAATGTGTTTATAAGGAGGAAGCACATCTAGATCTAGCCACTGTCTTACCCTTTAGTTGGTTCACCCTCCGCCTATGAACAGGGGATTATTTTGTCTATTGCACAATAGCATTATGGGTCATTGAAAAAAAAAGGGGGGGGGGGGATATTCGAGATGATAAAAAGGAGAAATATTTTAAAACACAAGTGCTTGTGATCTTTGTATTCATGTTGGTTTCGCGCATCAAAACTATTTTTAAAAAGTTGGGTAATCACCAAGTACAAACACTTAAAACTTACATATATATACACTATAAAAAATATTTTAGCAATTTAGTTATTTCAACTTATTTTTTTGTGTAGAGATAACTAGATTGTCCAGACAACAAGAAATTTTAAGTTTTCTTGTCCTCAACTTATCGAAATAAGTTAGTTAAACTAAAAAAAACCCATGCAAAAAGATAACACAAAATAATGAGTTAAGTTTTTTTTACAGTGTAGCCTATATAGAGAATGTATCTCATCACATTACAAAAAGGGCTTCCTGCACATTGGCTATGCCACTGATTTGGCAGACAAAAGTTTTTAAATAGCCTATTAATAATATTTTAAAACAAAATTTCTTCATTGCTTTTTCCCCCAGAAATAAGATTATGCTAAACAACTTATTTTTAAAATTCCCTTTTATCAGCCATATAATGATTAAAAAAAAATCTCCAGAGTTAAACCATCACACATTTGTTTTTACTTTAATCCTCACAAAATCACATATCCAGTTGATTTTTAATTCATAGAGTGAAAACATATTCATCATTCAATGTATAATATATTCAGGTCACTTTATGAATTGCGTTTTGAATAAAAATAGATCCAGACAAAATAATGAGCGACACGTCATTGACCCTTATGCAGACGGTGAAGCCCATTAGCGCTCAGGATCGATACAAACCCATCTGACATAATCCACAGACGGTCGCTGTCAGCCAGGGCTTTGAGAGATACATGAACTCGCTGACTGTTGCGCCGCGCGTGTTCACAGCTGCGCATTCGTCGCGCTCACAATCATTTGATTCCGCGACATTCCGAGTCCGTTATCACCTTTCTATCTGTTAATAAAATTACTACGCCTCTTGTCCCCAAAATATTGCCTTAACATGTCTCCATGTCTAAAACACGACCCTTTCTGCAACAGACTTCAGTTTATAGCACACACATCTCCCGAAAACATGAAATAACTACCTGTTATGATGTCGCGCGTTTGGCTGTCTACGTGTGAAAACAAACCAGTCGCTTTGCAGAGCAATAAAGAGACGTTTGACTCAATAATGACATTACTAATACTTAAACGCAGGCGTCTAATGGGCTTTTGGATTTGAGAAGATTATATTTACCCAGATATCTCTGACTCACCAGCACCAGCTGTGTTCTCGTCTTTTCAACCCAAAACAGCAGTGTTACAGGCAACCTTTATGTTGTACATAAACAATTTAGCGATCTCACGCGAGCACCAATCTCCGGCTTCGTCATTTGAATAAAACTGTAAACGGTTTGATTCATTTAACGCTCGCGGCGCTCGGCCATCACTTTCTGAATGGACAAATAGACTCAACTGTCACTCTCGCGCACGATGCCGTCTGCGGCGGTTGTACCGACTAAATGTAAAGGTGGACGTGGATGTGGTGTTTTACCTCTATAGTGCGTTGTCTGCTCCCGTTGACCCTCGTGTGTTTGTGTGTGTGTGTGTGTGTGTTCTTGTTGCTCTTGCTGGGCTCTCGCGCAGCGCAGTTAGATACTGTCAAATCTGTTCTGTCGCGCACATACGCGCGTGTACGTACTCGCATAGCATCGGATAAGATTTGAATCGAATGGGAGGGGTGGACTAGAGCGCGAGAGCGGCTGTGTGTCAGCACATCTGGATGGCTTGACAACAGATCTATGAAATGTTTGAGAGATTAATGCTTCTTCTTCACCTTTATCGTTTTACTGCAGTTCTCTATGCAGACCTACAGTAACGCTTCAGAAACTTTAGACAGGAGCACGAGCAGGCAGGGTTTATTAGGAAGGGGGATCGAAGAAGAAATATGACTTGTTGCTACACATCGAGCTGATTGACAGTGTTCTTCTGAACATTCAGAGGTAATAATGGGTCAGACAATCGCAGCATCTGGTCTAATGTGCTATCAAGAATTTGGACGTACTTTTTATTAATAATATTGTGGACTTTGGTCCGTAATGAGGTTCTTAACAAAAATACCCGAATTTATAGCAACAATCAGACATCTCAAAGTAATGCAGTTTACTAGTAGCTAGCTAGCAACAGCTTTAGCCTACTAAACATTTATTTGGTGTAGCAGGAAGTGCAAGAGAGAAGAGACTTTTTACACCACTGATATTTGCACAGTGATATACAGCTATATAGGCTACCCGACTTCACCAAGCTGACCAACCAAACCCCTCAAAACTTCACCATAGCTATTCTTAAATCTTAGGGTAACATTTCATTAAACGCTAGCATATCTCTATTTCTGCATCTTGTTCCAAAAATAAATAAATAAACAAATAATTATTTAATAATAATAATAAAAAAAAAAACACTTTCACAAACTTACACTTAAAAAATCACACTTACCTACGATTACTCTGCAAATCTAGTCCCCAGATTGAATGCTGGGAACCAAAAATCCCCTGCCCATTTTCTAATGCCACAAGAAGAAAAAAAAAGGTGTGTAGTTTCAACATGAATGGATGAAATAAACTTCCATTTTACACATTTAAGTGATTTTCACACAATGAAATTAAGTCGTAATAAGATGTTCAAGAATGGTGTAGGAGTAAAGTGAGAAAACTGTTTGAGTGCTTTACACCCTTGTTTTTTTTTCTGTCCCATAGTTTCTCCAACACATTAACCATGGCCAAAAGCATCTCTTACCATTTAACACCCACTCTCAACTCTCAAACGAAAATAGAATATATACACAATGAAATACATGCTGTTCTGAGACCAGTTTAATCACTGCTATCATGTTTGATTAAAATCACGAGGCCAGTGTGCAACAACAAATTCAATGTGAACTCTGTAAACTGCTGTTATCTCCCCTGACTTCTCTTATATGATTGTACATAGCAGTTAAAATGAACGGTGACATTAATTTTATGATCTTTTTGTACCACAATTCTTGTTTCGCATCTTTCATCCATCACCATAATGAGCTCTAATGGCTATTAGCTCATAGGCGCTCTTTCACATCCACAATACTGTAAATTGATGCTAATTTTCTGTCATAAGAAATGAAATTGCCACAAATTGACGTGTGCTTTCATGTTTAATACACACCTGAGTGGCATCTAGCTGCCGGCCTGAGTAGATTTACATTCACCTCAGCCACCAAACCACAGGGACTTAGATATTATTTTCATCCAAATTCAAGTATGTTACATGTGCATTTATTATGCTTTACTAGCATTAATGTTCTGAAGACAGAAAATAGAATAAATGAACCAGTATAGTAGCAAAGATTATTTCCTTAATTCTGACTCACAGTTTCTATGCACAAATATCAATCAATATTCCACTTATTATGGATGGCTACTACCAGTAGATAGAAAAAGTGATTAAATTACATTTTTTGTTCCCCATAATAAGTTATAGGTTGAGGTATCATAGATTGAATAGTTAATATGTGTATTTTTAGCATGTCAAAGTAATAAAAAATCTACCAATTAAGAATGACTGAATTAAGTGAAGGGAGGTTTGAATAAAAAAAAAAAACAGGGGACAGTCACATGGTCAGTGCACATGGACTGTGATGTATATATTTTGTATTTGACTATTTTTTTTATTTCAAATTAACCTGCCAACAAATGCTTCAAATATAATAATTGTCTAGTTATTACCTTAAAGGATATTTAGGCTAAAGTTGTTCGTGAGTAAGGGGCTCACAAACTACAGACCGAGTCATTATTTTGGATGTAGCTTTCTGCTGCCACCCAGCGGTGCAAATTAAAACTCACTGTCTGTCTAATGCTATTGGTCCCAATTAAATATCTTCAAGGTCACTATAATTATATTCAGCGTCGATGCAGTGAAACCACATCCAGCGTCTTAAAATACAGCTGCCTACTTTTGAGATGTGGGGCAAACTAGTTAAAGAACTTAAAGTAGAGATTTTGTTTTTCCAACCGTGCTTTGAGCAATCAATAATTGGTATGAGATCAAAGAGATGCATCTGAAGATGCTCCAGAACACGGATCTCACAGAGAAAGAGTTTCGTGATTCCCGGAGTGCTGCCGTGCCCCTCGAGGTACGTCATCCTTCGCGTATCCACGCGCACTTAAACCACTGCAGAGGAAGAACATCCTACCTGCCGTGCGCAAGCAGAAGCACGACCGGGGCTCGGTGATGCAGATGCAGGCTACACTTGCGAACAACATTCACTCTTAAATGTATAGCTTATATTGGTTGCTTAAAATGTGTAATCATCAGACGGTTCATGCAAAATAATTGTTTCACCGTTTATCGGTTGCCATGAGAACGCGTCCAGTGAGATGAAAGTTGCCTCAGTTAGATGAGGGATGGATGGATCGATATATATAGAACAATAGGTAGACAGACGACAGATAACCAGTTAGATATATAGACAGACAGACAGATAGATAGATAACCAGACCGACAGACATATAGATGGATAGATAAATAGATAACCAGTGACAGGTAGTAGCCTATAGATAGATAACCAGACAGACAGACAGATAGTAGCCTATAGATAGATAACCAGACAGACAGATAACCAGACAGACAGAGAGATAACCGGATAGACAGATAGATATATGGTAGATCGATAGATAGATATACAGATACTACTTTTCCTATTCACTGCCATTTACGTCATTCTCATTTACTAGACATGAAACAATGAGCCTCTCTTTGATCTTCTTCAGTGAAAGAAACAGGTTTTTATCTGAACGTGTGAGTGTTCTTGATACAAATGTGATTACATGTACAATTATTGAAACATACACATTTGTACCTTGCAGATTCCCAGTAAAATATGCATCTGCACCCTTTTTGTCTCTTTTTTTTTTTTTTATTCTTCGCAAGGTGAGTGAAAATAAATATTTAAAATGTGTGGATTTCTGTCTCAAAGGAACTGAATACTAATCATGCAAAAGAGCACAACTGGAACAGGATTATAATTTTAACAGCAGTGCACAGGGGAACTGTACAAGCAGAAACTGCTAATTGGTTCAACAGTTGAGGAATATTATCTAAAGATCAGTGAATCGTTTAGAACAATTCCCAATGGACTCCTCAACAGAGTGAACAACAGCCCTTTTGCATTGACTAGAGATCAGCTTTGCCATCTCTTCAGTAATTGTAAGATAAAGATAAGGCTAAGGGTGCTAATTCCAGAGCAAAATAACCAAGTGGTGGAGCTGTTTTAGAGAATTAATAGATGAGTACTCTGATAAAAATGGTGTGTTCAAGTCCTCCTGGGAAGTTCGTATTTATAAGTTGGGAAGTCGTGTTTATGAAATGAGTCACTTTCGTTTGAGCATAATGTCAATGTACCTACTCTTAATTAACTACACAAAGATATAGCAAGGTTTTTAACTCTATATTTCTAGAAAATGAAGAACAAAGAATGTGCATCAGTAGTGTTTTGCTGTTTTATGTTTATAATTAATTTAAGAAGCCACTGTAAACTTTATTGTTACATATTATATTGTTATATTACAATGAATTTTTTTGTGCAGGCAATTAGCTTACTTTGTAAAAAAAAAACTGACAATGTCACTGCTAAATACCTATAAGTACTGTGGTATTCCACCATGTTTCTCACTGACACTCCCCCAAATCATACAGATACTGAGCTTCTGGTATTTACAACTTTGTGGTGGAGTTCATGTGCGCTCGACTTGTATATACGATCTTTCCGACATGACTTGAACGCACCAAAAGTTGTTGTGAAATCTAAGGAGAAAATAGAAAAATAAACAGACTTCCAAATGGGAAAACAACAACACAGAAGAATGTTCCCCTCAAAGCAAAATAATTGATGGATTGACAAAAGTCATTCTGACAATAGGTTCCAAAAATATGCAGAAAGTCTTGGCATCGTATAATGCAAAGTTGTTTTTTTAATTGTATTTATTTATTGAATTTATTGAAAATAAATGATTTGGATACAAATTCTTTGGGTATTAATACATTTTTTTTTTTTTAAAAACATAAATTTTGTGTACATCATGTCATTACAATATATCATTAAGATATCCGTTTTAGGATCACTAAGTCCCCCCCCCCCCCCCCCCCCCCTCCCTCCCTCCCCCATTTCATCGCAGGTAAAAATCCAAACAATCCATGTACCCGATAATTGCTTATCATCATTTTGTAAAATTCAAATAAACATGTTAAAAAAATGCAAAATTGCTCAGTCTACTAAGCCCTACTCTTTTCTTTCTGGCTGGCTTTTGCCTCATCTGACCCGCTATCAGCCTCCGTCTTCCTCTATTATCTTCACACATTCCGTAAATACACAATTGTCCAAACCCCTGCTGTCTCCCTCTTAGGGCTAATATGAAATGACATGCTCTCATCAGTCAGAGAGGCTTTGGGTGAAAGTGGTGGAAAAGTCTATCCAGAGTGGATGCTAACACTTGTCTTTGCCCCCCTTGGGATTACTCTTCACACATGGGGACCTGCTGCTCACGCAAGCCAGCCGGACCCACTGGGCATGAGTTTACTGCTGCAGACTTAAATACCCCATCGAGTGAAGAAGAGATCTTGACAAAAGAGAGAGATTGGATGAAAAAAGAAAGAAGAGGAATGATAAATACTATCTGAGCCTATAGGTATAATACTGCCATTATTAGATGGGAAAACTGACCCAGTTAGACTTATTAATGTAAGCTCTCTCTCTCACACACACACACACGCGCACGCATGCACACACACACGTTGGGTTTCCCTGTTTTATGGGGACATACATACCACAGACCTAATGATTTTTATACTGAACAAACTGTATATTCTATCCCATAACCCTAAATCTTCCATTCACAGAAAACTTTCTGTATTTTTACATTTTCAAAAAAACCACTTAGTAATGATTTTAAAAGATCAATGATTTTGGATATTGCACCCATTCCCCCCGCCCTCTGGTGACGTATGCATGCTTTTTTCAGTCATTAAGTCCATGTCCTCGCCCTGCATTTATTCTTTAAAAAAAAAGGTCCAATCCAATAATGATAAATGTAACGATAACCATGAAGTTCTAAGAATTGAAGAATAAAAAAGAATAGCAGAGTCCGCACCACATACTGTATAAATACAAAAGGGGAAAAATTAGGAGGAAAAGAAAAGGTCGAGCAGACTTTCAGAAAACCTTCTGAAAAAGATGGCTGCTTAAAAGCTTGACTGGACACAGCTTTCTAGCTTCTTTTTTTTTACCATCTTTCTTGCATGTGACATTTTTGACAAATTTCACCCATACTTAACTCATCCATCAATCAATATGCACTACAATTAACTGCTATTATCCGCTCAATGCACTTTACAAAGCTCAAAATTGTGGCATTTTGCAGTAACTAAGCTAAATAATAACATTTCATAGTCAATTCTTATATAATTGCCCTTTCTATTCAGCCATCAGTTTTGCATCACGGGTGCCATTGTTTAGAGCAGTATCTATCTATCTAGCCTATCTATCTATTTATCTATCTATCTATCTATCTATCTATCTATCTATCTATCTATCTATCTATCTATCTATCTATCTATCTATCTATCTATCTATCTATCTATCTATCTATCTATCTATCTATCTGATTCTAACTAACACTGCCTTTGAGCATTAAACCCTTGACCATGAGAACTGTTTGCTTTCAAAATGTGTAAACCTCAAAAACAGTGCCATTTCTCATAGCCGTCTTCCCTTTTTTAACTTTGTGGTGGTGTAACTTGCTCCACCCACTCAAGAGATACACATCAGTATCATTAAGACAGGAAGCAGAAAGAAGCCTGGAAGAAGCAGAGTGCTGCATTAAAGAGCCTCTCGCTGGAGACTGAAAACAGTTTGAAACTGGAAAGGGCTGCGACTGAGAAAATCTCAGTAAATAAAACCTTCACACTGCGAGTGTTTAAGCTGCTGCTCTCAAACAGACAGTGAATAGAAGCAGCAGATAAATACATTTGATGAGGCAGTCACATGCACACATACCCGCGCACACAATGCTACAGCATCTGCTGACGAGTGAGTTCCAGCGTTTGGAAAGCGTCAGCAGGTTTTTGCGCGGTCGACATGGGTTCAGTAATAGTCTTCTCAGCTGAATGGAGGGATTGCAATGCATTTATTTAATCATCAATACAGTATCTTAGGACAACTTAAGCACTATATTGACAAGCACTTGTTTATTTAGATGGTCTAACAGAGAGTAAATTGTTGGCAGTAGCTGCATCCAAATAATAAGATAAACAGAGCTAAGAAACATACTAGGGCAAATCCAGTTGATTTAAATAAGTGGATTTTAAAGAGACAAATAGGCCTGTCCATTCAGATACCAACCAAGTGTGCATTGATTTAACTGCATTACTAATTGACAAATGTGCATCAAAATGTATACAAATTTGTTCAAATACTTGTAAAGTTTATCAGGTAATATGTGTATATGGGTGTGATCATGCAGAAAGGTGTTGTAATTATTGTTGTAACAGTGCATGCATCAGTGTGATGATGTAATAGCTTACCCACAATGCTGTGCAGAGAAGATGAATGGGGGAGTGAGAGTGAAGGGGATTGGTGGGAGCTCCCATCAATGAATAGACATTGCAGGGCCGATGCTCAACCAACGTTGAGACTTATTGTAATTCTGATCACGACTACTTATTCATAAGATTGTCTGTCAGGGAAAACGCAATGAAAACAGCATTCCTTTAAACAGTTCAGTTCCCTCCCTTCTCACCGTGTGTCTCTATTTTCAGCACACAAACAAAAGCCACCTGCAATGTATTGTTTGTTTGATCCTGTTCAGTTCCTTGTCCAGTTTTTCTTTTGGACGTTGTGACTAACAGGTTTTTGTGAGGTATACGAACAGACCCAAGTGTCACAGCAGGTAAAATCTGTATCCATTTACAGCTCCAAAACTAATTCTCATAACCGTCTGCCAGTATTTGCTATCAGGTGCACAATTCAAGGAAATGCGACTTTCTAAAAATAAACTTGTAAAGACATCTGTTGTTGGAGTATTTGAAAGTGTCCTCATAGTGGAAGACGCACGTACGCGCCACTGAACACTCATCCTTACCACTTCAATCCGTCTTAAAACAAAGACAACAACTAAATTAGATATCTGCTGAATAGAGATGTTACATAATCATCGATTAAAAATATATAGCTATATATAGAATTTTCGGGTGCCAATATGTTGCGTAAAAACCCGCAAAACACATGAAAGTCATTAAAGGGAGACACATAACAACATAGACATGCGCAAAGTAGACAGATTTTGTTACTTAAAACAAATGACAGTGGTGCTTTCCCTTTGTGTGAGCTGGACAGTTTGGTGTGGTCGGTAATCTTGGAGAAAAAAAGGCGAAATAATTGAGTTGCTTTGCGCAAAGCGGCGACAATGGGTCCGGTACCAGGGAATGACACAGACTGAGACGCGCTTGTCTCTTGTACCTTATAGTGGGATTCGTGTTGTTGTCTGAACGTGTTTTATTATTAATATTCCGTCCACAGCATCTCTGATTCACAGACTCGATCATGACTGTTGTGAGGACTCTTGACGTCAGAGGGGAGAATCATCGCTGAGGTCCAATGGGGGGAATATCAAGCGAGGCAGAGCTATCGTCCTACCAACAGAATTAGCCATGTTAACCGACGGGCACCTCGCTTTTCCACAGGACTTAACCCGCCAAAGATGACGGTTTTACTCAACTACGTGAAACAAAGCGCATTTTAGTTCTTCTTTTATGTTGTTCTCCGTCTCTTTCTGGGTCCTCCATCTCCCCTCTCATCTCCATCTCCTCTCGTATGACAGGCACGGACTGCGCGCGAGCTCGGGGGAGAAAAAGGCATTGCAGCTTCATGGCACTGAGGTACCGTATGCTGATGCACACTTGTGCTTTCGTTTGTATGAATATGTCTTAGTTAAACGTGCCATTGAATTGCAATCATTGGTTTTCAACGGGCACCAGTGTATTTAAACAAATTGCCGGAGGCTTGACCTCTCCGAGTCCTTTGCAGTCTTTTCTTGGTCAGTTTATATATAGCCAGGTCGGTTAGGTGGAAATTTATGAATGAACGAGTTCAAATGTGTCTGCTTCTATGGCGTCAGGAAAAAGCGCATCATTGTGGATTCTGGAAGCATTTACACGATGCCTTCATAAGAGACCCGTGCACTGAGGTGGCGCGTCTTATTTTTAGACAATTACTAAAAATAGAAACAAAGTGAAGTGCGTGCGTTTTGTCGGGACTGGTGCTTGATTAATAGCCTTTTCCCAATGAAATGCACATGCAGCAATAAACTAAGCGACATATTGCATATTTACAGCTCGTCCGGATGCAATTTGCTACATTGTTTTGGTGGTTCAAAATGTGATAATTGCGCCTCGCAAGTGTTCAATGACTATTTAATTCCTAATTGACCACAAATCAACACTTTGCCAGCAATAATGATCAAATCTGAAAATTCCAGCTAATGACAAATTTTGTAAACGCATATCATACTCAGCCTAGTAATTTTATTGACCTAGGAACAAGAGACTGTGTCATCAGGTTCAGAGGCTTCAGGCATATTTATTCTGACAGATATCCTATTCTAACTGCCTTTCCACTGACATACACATTCTCTCTTATCTTCACTACCGCACCCCTCTCTCTCTCTCCCCCTCCTTCCCCCCCACCCCCAGCTATGATTCACTCTCTTGCAGCAGCAATGAGCAACCAACTTCAAAACACCTCTTCCCTCTCCACGGCGGGCACGTGGAATCTCCTGGATGTGCGGAACTCATCACCGGTGCGGACGGCAGAGCTGAGGCCTCTTCCCGTTAGCCCGTGGGACATTGCACTGTGTGTGACAGGCACGCTCATCTCCTGCGAGAATGCAATCGTGATTGCCATCCTCTTCTACACGCCCACCTTGAGAGCCCCCATGTTCATTCTGATAGGGAGCCTCGCGTTCGCGGACCTGCTCGCAGGACTTGGCCTCATTCTCAACTTCGTTTTCATCTATATGCTGAACAAAGAGTACGCGACTCTGATCTCCGTCGGCTTGCTGATCGCCGCCTTCTCCGCATCAGTGCTCAACATCCTGGCCATCACAGTGGATCGCTACTTGTCCCTGTACAACGCTCTGACCTACCACACAGAGCGCACGGTGACATTCACCTATGTCGTGGTGGTTCTCATCTGGCTGGTGTGCATCATCCTGGGCCTAATGCCAGTGCTCGGCTGGAACTGCCTCCGAGACGAGGCCAGCTGCAGTATCTGCCGGCCGGTCACCAAGAACAATGCTGTGGTGCTCGCTGTGACGTTCTTGCTGGTGTTTGCCCTCATGATGCAGCTTTACCTACAGATCTGTAAGATTGCCTTCCGCCACGCACAGCAAATCGCTGTTCAGCACCAGTTCATGGCCATTTCCACCACAAAAGGTGTATCCACGCTCTCCGTCATCCTCTGCACCTTTGCCGCATGTTGGATGCCCTTTGCTATGTATTCGATCGTGGCAGACTCCAGCTACCCAATGATCTACACGTATGCAACAGTGCTGCCGGCGACATGCAACTCGGTCATAAACCCAATCATATACGCTTACAGAAATCCGGACATCCAGAAATCCCTGTGGCTAGCCTGCTGCGGATGCGTGCCGTCCAACTTCTCCTTGCGGCCAAGGACATCGAGCGATGTATAGGTCGGACTACCTATGAGTTGTGTCTATCTCATATAATTGGTTTGTACCGTGTCAGTGTTAATGATATGATGTTTTCCCTTGATGGGATCCCAGTCAAACGTTGCGGGTTGTGCAGTAGCTGTTGAGATCCAAGATGTCAACCTGCAAATGTATAATTTGCACATGTCTTTAATGCATAGTACACCTCTATGCACAAAATATAAAATTGTAGACATGATCTGAATAATCTGAGATATGTCGTACAGGCCCAGTGACAAATATCAATATACTATATATCCATCTAAAAAACACCATTAATTGTAAAAATCGACCTGATTTGTGTGATGAAAGCTGTAAACAGCTTTCATGTACACGTTCATGCTATGGGAGTGCTTTCAGAACCACGGACAGTGGCAGATACAATGAGGCTATTCCCTTGCAAACCAACCTCCAACACTTATATCCGTGTTCACTTAAAAATGTATGAATGACAGAAAGAAAACACAGTCCCACGAGTGAAAATTATACCGCTTCTGGCATCTGTCGCTTTACAGCCAGTTTTATAAAATCACTTTTTTTTAAGATCATCTCACCAACTGAAATAATGATGCAAGAATTTTTTTTTTATTTGTTACTACACGTCATTTGCAGAGAAACTTCATATCATAAATTTAAGATTCCCTGGGAAAAGCCAGTTTGTTTAGACATACTGAATTGGTTTGTTACATCCCTAATGACAGCAAAATATCTGCTGCCACAAAGTTGTGAAGCAAATCATATTTTCACACATTTTTTGTCTCTGGAATCTATTGAGCACACGTTTTGGTTTTGGTGCACATCGGCGGGTTAATGAAAGTTTAAGTGCGAAATGAGCTGTCAGCCACAATGCTGTAAATTCAATGCAGACAACATCTTTAAAAACAATTCTGCAAAAGACCAACTGGGGCAGAAATGCTTAAATGAGACAAAAGATTTGGGTCTGTGCAGCAAAATGATTCCAGCGATTATCAGATATAACTGAGTTGTGACTGCACAATTACTCAGTCAGATCAGAGATCAGTGTTAGGGGCAGGCTTGTGTGTACATAGATCTACATGCAGGCCTATTAAAAGATCAGATAACTAGACCAAAATGGGACAGAAGGGACTTAAGTTAAGATTCAGCCCAAAATACCTTGAAATGGCATGTGAGATTTGAAAAACACATTACTGAATCCGCCAAATTGGATTTATATTATGCTGTACAACCAAAAACACACAAGAAACTCAAAAGACACTATGACATTATGACTCAAAATGGCGCAAATGAAACCACTAACAGCTAAAGAATTAATTGTAATATTTTATATGTACCGTGAGGTACAACTGTATATTTGTGGAGCTTGAAATATGACGATAACAAAGCCTTGCGTTTTCAAGGGGGGAATGAATGTCACAGCTGTTCTTTGACGACCCCTCATTTGCAGCAAAGAATCTTAATTTAGGCCTTACCGTTTCTCTTCTGCAATAATGAATCAGCATGTACCGTTCATTGACAGAGCTACAATCACAATGAGGCCATCAACAGAGCTAATTTTACTTCCTGACTTGAACATGATAAAAAGATTCTGAGAATAGGTTAGTGAGACCGGAGTGTTTCAGCTCTTTAAATCAAATGTACTGTTTTCTAGGATGCGCTTTCACATTGTAGAACAAGTATTCAAAGTTGGCCTTGAGAGCCCATCCAGATGCCCTCTGACTAACCTCAATACTCTTAGTGACCTGTACAAAACCTGATGGACTTCTACATGGAGTTATTCCACAGTCTGGACACTGTGGAACAATTCTCCAGTCTTTTTTTTTTTTGTGCGATTGTGTGATACGCTTGATTGTTTGTGTGTCTGTGAACGAGAGCGAGCGTACCATTTGTTTATATACCACTCACTTATGTCAGGAGTGGGGTTCAGTGACCTGTCACACTGTGCCCACTTATAAAAAATAACCCACCCCATCATAATACACGACACCTGGCAAATATCAATGTTTTTCAGAAAATCTCTATCGTTATGTAATGTATCTCCACTACAATGTACTCAATTGGATGCCATAGATTCAGTTTGTACAGGGGTGCAGCGGTTATTTTTCTTATGCAATGCTGTATGAAAACGTATATTTTTATACACATCAGGGCATGAGTTTTATGATGTCGTTTTGGTGTGTGTGTATATGTGCGTGTGTTCAGTACCTGTATTCTTATCAATGGTTTCCAAGAAAAAGCAAAAACAGAAAAAACTAAACAAAACAAACAAACACATGAAACAAAAAGAGTGTTGACAAGGCAGAAAGTGCCATAATTTCACTTACTAGTGTCTTACTGAGTTAATGCATTAATCAGATCAGTAAAAACAAGGATTATGATTTGTAACATCACCTGACTGTGTCGACAGTCACAGTACCATTCACCTTCCAACCTGCAGTGGTCCAAATACAGCTTTGTGCCCAGATTATAGGCAGCTTGACTACTGAAGACAGACAAGATATCGTTTGTTTAGTAGCGGACAGTTTTAACTAGGGATGCACGATATATCGGCCACCATATCGGTATCGGCTGATATATGTTTGTTTTTAATGATATCGTTATCGATTATTTTCTTCAGCTGACACTTTAGATGCACACTGTTCGCCATGATGGTTTTGAATTGCTTGAAATATGATTGGAATCACTTCAAAAAAGGAAATTACAGTTTAGTGCAACATGTGCTGTCTATAGGCTACATAAAATTATAATGAGAACATTATAATTGTGTGATTGGGACATGGCTTTTAATGGTGAGACTTTTGTTTTTGTAATCGGGCTCTCAAAAATGATAAAAATGTAGAATTAGATTTATCAGCCAATATATCGGTTATCGGCCTTAAAATACAGTCAAACCAAAAATTATTCAGACACCAGATATCTTTCTTTTTTTTTGGGTGCAGGACACTATATGTAAGTGAGGATAGCAAAACAAAGTAAACTGTGACATATTATACCCACAAATTCTTCATACACTGGACTACCAGTAAAATGTATAAAAATTTGGGACCAAACATTATTCAGACACTTTGACCTGACCATGTTTTGCTTAAGTGTTTTTTTCTTAAATTGCTAATGCCACGTTTTTACACCACAGACTGAACAAAATTAAGCATTGCTTGGTAATTGGTTGACCTAAATTGGTATTATCTAATTATGTACTTAAATTTAACAGCTGACAGCGATTCAACCTAATTCATTTTGTGAGACAGTCTAACAGAAGGATGGCCAAAACCAGTGAAATATCAACTGATTGGATAACTCGGAGTTCTTGTCATATTTTATTACCATTTTCTAAACTATAGCGAATAAACTGTGATAATGTGAAAAATGTTGAAGGAGTGGTTTGAGGAAATTTTGGTTTGACTGTATATATATAATTATCGGTATCGGCCAAAATGTTCATATCGGTGCATCCCTAGTTTTAACAGTAGGGTCTAAAAGCTATAAAATAGACCCAGAGAACCAGGTGGTGAACATCCCACCCTCTCTCTTGGACACTGGAGCCCAGTACGGCTATACCGGCAATGCAGTTCTTTCTTTAGCGTTCTGTTGGACTGGGACAGCCCTTTAGTGTGCCAGACTTCAGACAGATGGTCCACCCCCAGCCTCATGCTCAAAAGTGACCTATCCAATTACTAACACCACAGATATCATCACAGAATTGAAGTATGTCAGGCAGCCAGCCATCTAGAATTTCACATATCTTCAGTCAGTAGTGGATAAAATATAAGATGACTGCATTCCTAGCTACAGCACAGGCAATGGGGGCTTATTTTGAGAGTTATAGAGAGAGAAACGAGAACAATTTAGAGTGAGACTAGCGTACCTTAGTCCTTTGTCATGACGTCACTGCTGGCGTACATAAACGGAGAGAGGTCGTCTGAATGACGGCACCTAACCGCATGGAAGCTCTATTACCACTAAATCTAGCCCTGCTAAAAATAACCTTGAAGAGCATGAAATGTTACATTTATCTAGGGTACTTGAAATCCGTTTTCTGGGCCATTAAGCAGAGCTCTGTGTTTCCCATCAACAGCAACATTAGAGTGAGAAGGCGCCTTCCTAAAATAAAGAAGAGGAGAGAGACAGTAAGCCTTTATAAGAGCCTCTGGGGTTATGTAACCACTGCACCCAAATGTAGCCCATTCTCCAAAATCCAAATCTCTTGTTACTGATGAAGTCTCACTTTGATCCACAATCACTTTTGCACTCATTTATAGAGCTAAAGGAAAGTTCTTGTCAGCACAATTATGTGGCCCTTATAGCAAGCGGTCAGAGATGTGGATGGGTGCTCTGATACTGTGATGTAATCGTTGTTGAATCATTTTCTTGCTTTGTTTGTTTCTATTTGTATTGTGAACAGAAATCTGACAAATACGATGCACTTTATGAAAGGAACATGCTACACATTGCAATGTAAGTGTGGAATGTAATCCTTCCTAAAAATGATTTATTTTTTATTACTGTAAATATGACAATATCGAGACAAAAAGAGAGTGGGTAAAAAAAAAAAAAAAAAAAACGAGGAGAATACTTTGTCAAATAAAATTCAGCAAACTCAATCACGGCCTATGGTTGTTTGGTGTCTTTATCATCTTTGAGGGGGAAGGACAGACTCACACCAGTACGGGTTATCGTTTGAAGGCGGCTCAGCTTTAAAAGGGTTGCGTATGAATTATTGAGCCGTTCCATTTTACGTAACGCTGTCAGGATCACGGTGAGTGTGGGATCTGAACACCAGAGATCTTGCTGAGCCCACGCTGTGAGGTGATGGACAATTCGCACCTTTTTGAAGGGGCGATCAACGTTGAAGCGTCTGCTGTAGAAAATGTAGGCCTATTTCAGCCGAATTTAGTTACTAGTAGGGATGTCCCGATACCGATACTGGCATCGGGGATCGGGCCGATACTGTCCTAATATACTCGTACTCGTACTCATAAATATTCGCCGATACCACGCACCGATACCACGTACATTTTGCGAAACGAAACTGGCCGCCGCGAGTACTTTGTCGAGGTGAACTGAGGCATAGGAAAGTATAATGTCGGCGGTTTGGGCTCATTTCAAGATAAGGGATGATGACAACAGCAAGGCAGACTGTGAGTTATGTTCAGCTAAGGTGTCGAGAGGAGGGAAAGAAAGTACATCGTTTAACACCAGCAATCTAATTAAACATCTGAAGACGCATCATAGATCTGATGGCCGAGCACGCGCGCGGGCGGTAATGCACTCACTCTGTGTGTGCGGGTTACGGGAGAATAAAACGATTCGCGGGACTCCCGCAAACTAGAAATATCTATGAATAATACATAAAAACTAAAATATTTTTATTCATCTCTTGCATAAAAGCAACAAGAACAACTACAACAAAATAGAAACGATTTACAGGCCAGAGTTTCTATTCATAACATGGTTACAGCGTTGAGCGATGTAGCCAATCACAGACAGTGTTGATTTCTTGAACGCAATGGCCAATCAGAAGCATTTAAGATAGACTCCCCTCACCGCTCAAAACGGACTTTTTTGTTCAGTGCTGAATTCTGTATGCTGGCAAATCCTCTAATTATAACAAACAAAGTGTGGATATTATGAAAGATTTATTGTGCAGTCAGCTTCATTGATAATATCAGAGATGTGTGAGATCGCGATGAACTGTCAGCTTTTAGGATTTATTAAGGGAGCGCTCTTTGCGCGCATTCAGTCATGCCAGAGTAGCCTGCTTGCTTTTATGTTAAATTAACAGTGGTTTGTGTGTTAATACATTTATTATTTTACTAATTTTTATTTATTTTTAGACTTGTTAAAACAAGCAGAGAAGAAAATAAAAACAGTCTTCTAACTTGTGTTCTAAAATAGTCGTCTTCTTTTCTGGGAGCCTATTACTTTTGCGGTAGAAATATCGGTATCGGTACTCGGTATCGGCAAGTACACAAATGTAAATACTCGTACTCGTATCGGTTTGAAAAAAAATGGTATCGGGCCATCCCTAGTTACTAGTTACCTTCACTGCTATAAAACCATAATGGATTAATAAAACAGTTTAAGATTTAAGATTTTTTTTAATATGCTCAGTTATTACATTACATATGTGTTACTCCCTTACTTTGAACAACAATCTTCCTTGTGACTACACCCATTCCGGCCCTAATTATGAGCCAAATATTAATGTTTAAATTTGTACTCTAAATGCAGCAATATATTATAATCAATAAAATATATAATCTTTATAATCTAATAGTGAATAGTAATACTACTTCCATTGACAACAACATCCAGTTAATTATACATAGGCCTATTGATTTGCTGATACTAGCATAAATCGTAGCCTAATACATTAACTGAAATTCAATATTGACACTTAATTTGTTAAAGAAAATAAAGTTAAAAGGTAAATTTAACAAGAATAACTTTAAATGGAAAACAGTGTAAGATCATTAAAAACCTATGATGATGAAAATAAATTGACCAAGCATGTAGGCCTATGAAGGGGTCCCTTAAATGCTAGAATACAATATCTAATATCACATCCGTAGCAAAACAGTAATTATAACTATTATAAAATGTAGCTTTAAATATATAGGCTACATAGCCTTATAGTTAGAAATAAATTAGCCTATGCTTTTCTGCCCTGTGCCGCCATGATTCACCTTCAAAAGATTATTTTGTCCAAAAAAAAAAACATCAGTGTGAGATAGATTTGCAGCATTATACAACAAATCAAATTTAATGCGATTTGGGTGGCACCAAATGACAAAAACTCTTTAAAGGTGCTCTAAGCCAGTGTTTCTCAACCCTGCCCCTGAAGGACCCCCAACACTGCACGTTTTCTTTGTTTCCCTATTCAAGCACACCTGATTCAACTCATCAGGGGTCTCAATTATAAAGCGTGCGTACGCACAAAACGGGACTGGAAACGTACGTACGCCAGTTTCCACGCAAAGGTCTATAAAAAACAAACTTGACGGGAAAATGTGCGCACCTTTAAGCAAACTTTGAGCCGTGCGTACGCACGTTTTGGAGACGGAGCAGTTTGGCGACACCGATGGTGAGCTGGAGCTAAATGTCTTTTTGGTCACTTTTAGACCGACATTCTAAAGAAAATTATACATACAGTATACAGAAAGATAATACAAATATAATTTCATTCACCAAGCCTATCACATGAAGCAAACATCCATCCCTTTTTAAATGTCCATCCCTTTGTTGTTTAGTGAAACTGACGCAAATCTAAAACCGTAAATCTTCATTATAATCATAAATACAGTGTTCTGTGAAATATGTTCACAATAACAGTTTAAATAAATAAAACTATGCTTTACTTCTGATATAAACATTTAGATTAAATATGCCATTCTGATGAATGGAGTTAGACACTTAAATTACATGAAATCATTACTGAGAAGTTACAACATTTTTTTATATTCAATGAATAGAAATATTTGTTGTGGATGCAATGCTTTCAAACACTTTCCCTCTGTCATGCTGTGTTTTAATGTGTTAACAACAGAGATAATTGCTTATCATGATAATAGCAGATTGTCTGAGAAAATAGTTTCGTGCAAACAATGCACTACAAGGTCTATCTGTTTCCATTAAAAATATAAATCAATTAAAAATACTCTTTGGCCAGTGGAAAAGATTGAGAAAAACTTTCTCTGAAATGTATTTTACACTATTTGATTTATTTATTCAAAAACAAGGCAAGGATATAGGCTACTAAATTATTTTTTATTAATGTAACTAATGTGACGGCACATCCGTATTTCATATTTTCCAAATGTCTTGTACCGTTAAACATATGTTATCACGTGGATGAATAATCATATGCAAATGATATGCAGATGAGGATATGCATAGTAAAACTAGGTGTTGTAAGCTCCATATATGGTTGTTTCTGGGAGGAGACGCATGTGCGCACATTCTTCCGCTGACTGGGATTTTATAAAGTGAATTCTGCGCAGGTTCTGGCGTACGCACGGTTTTATAAGTCAGAATATTTGTTTGCGTACGCCATTTTTGGCTTTCGGACGCACGTACACTTTTAGTAAGGATTCTACGCACAGTTTTATAAATTAGACCCCAGATCATTATCACATGTGGTGTGGTGTGGTGTGGTGTGGTGGGGTGGTGATAAATGATTGCATATAATGCAGAACAGAATGCAGAAAAAGATAAACTTTACCAGAAAACCATGATAAAACGTTTTGCCACCTGAGGTTATAACTTTAGCTCCCATAAGTTACACAAGGACGCGATAACGTTAGCATAAACAACGGCTCCGTCGTAGACAAATTTAGTCATTCAAATTCATAACAAACAGTTGGTGAAAACAATCATTCACACAAATTGTCGCCCTACTGTGAGTTTGCTTGGTAATTTACAATCGGTCTTTGTCAGACACGTGGGTTTGTTGTGTGTGACGTCACCGCGGCGCCATTTTTGAGGTATCGCTACTGACTGTGAGCATTGAACAGATTACAAGAGTAGAGATAACAAGTAAATAACTCGCAAAACTGGAAAAGCACAAGAAAACTGAGAAAATGCCTTACCGCAATGAACTCGATAAATATGGCAGGTACGTTATTTGGAGAAATTGTCATCCATTCAGAACATAGATCCATATATGAGATGACTGCAGTAAGTTGGAGTGCTGGTCCCGCATTGCTTTCTCATCCTCATACTTGGGCATTGTCAACTATCTTGTTTATGGTATAAGTGCATATAACAGTGAACAATTTAAACACTGTACATCTCTTAAAGCCAGCGGACATTTCTCCAACGGCTGTTTAAGTTACTGTATCCTTCGGTAGGAATGTAAATAAATCATGTAAATTCAGTAACAGCAAATATAGGTTTGCTGTATTGATGATGATGATAATGTCATGTTAAGGATGGTTTAGTATGAAAAAAGAATGGAAAAAAAACAATTCTCCAACAACAGAATACCCCAGCATCGATACCTTACAAATGGCGACTACGCCCATAATGCACTTCGTGTATCACGAGAGTGACGTCATCTGACAAAGACCGATAGAGGACGATAGCTAGCTGCTAGAAACAGGTGTACCGGTATTCACCAAAGTTAGCACTGACTGCGTAGTTCTAGCTATTATATCCTTGTGTTTGTTAGGCAAACATGAAAGTCCATTTAGAAAAACAAACTGGATTTACCCACCTGTCCAGCAAAAACAGAGCTCCATGCCCTTCTTCGAGAACTCCGCCACCTTTCGAAGGCTTTTCTGATGTAACGCAAATCCGGGACTTCGCGCGTTCCTTCTCATTTTCCCTCTTCTTTGTATTTTTGCAATCTGTTCATCGGAACGTAGTGTCTTTGGTCGTGTGTCGGCCATATCAAAGTTATAATTCTAACTTTCCTCTTCATGCTCCTCTCTCCTCCACATCCCCCTTCATGTGTACGCGCACTAACCCCACCCCCCAAATCATTCTTGTCGGTTATTGGCTGGAACACTGTTTGTTATGTTTCGTGGAGCAGGTTGCCGCAGTTTGTTTTTGTTGCCGTTTGTGGAGCCTGGGCTGTCTGCAGAGACCACGTTTTTTTTACAGTGTGTTCAGGGGGTGCCAGCTAGCGGATAGTGAGATGTTTGCTGTATGTGACAAAAAAAAATTTGGCCTAAAAAACGCCTGACATAGAGCACCTTTAAAAAACACCAGAGAAATGTGATATCCTATGGAATGGGGGGAGGGGGTAGAAAAGGTTGGTGGACTGTGGTTAATGGAGTTCACCTGACCATATTAAACAAAAAAGAAAACATTGAAATTGATGTACCACACGGCACACGATGAACTCACCCTCGATTGAATGGTACAATTGAGAAATTGCGCATCCTGCTGGTAATTTGGATGAATCACAACAAATGAATTCGAGAAGAGGCAGCACGGTAAGGTTTACCCACATATAACCTGCCTACTCATTCACTCACTCGCTCACGAACCAACACACGGTGAAAAGCAGGGATGAGTCACCGGGCGCTCGCGCCCACGCATGCAGACAGAAGCGGAGAGGTGACAGTATCACCGCCTCAACAGCACTGAGTCACACTACAGCACTACTAAGACAGTCACCACTAGAACTGCTCCACGACACAAACATATAGAACGCCACATAATATATCCTCTTTTTATTACCAGTTATTACACTTTCAAATAACTTTAAATAATAAGACAATAATCTTTTGAGAGCCACCAAACAAAACAACACTCTTGACTGTGAGCTAGCTAGCTGGCATATGAACACAAGCTCATAATACTGTTTGCCCCCATAATTGTCTTTGAATCATAGTGAGCCTTCTTTATGGTCTCGTTCTCAATTAGACACGTACAAACTATTTAAACGGGAAAGAAGACCTTCTAAACCATTTTCTGACAATAACTCACTAGCTCCTACGATGACCAGCGGGATAGGACATCTTCGGTTCTCTTAGTTTTGTCCTGGCCACTGCACACATAGCCTATATTTATATATGCATACATATATATATATATATATATATATGTGTGTGTGTACATATATTATATAAAACACAAACTTTTATGTTAGTTGCGATTAATCTATTTGACAGCGCTTAAAAAATATAGGCCTACAAGAAAACATTTTTATCTGTCCCATCCCACACCACACCCACAGCCGTTTAAATCTATTCACAGATCGTGTATGTTTAATATTTTTATATTATTATTATTATTATTATTATTAGGGCCCTATAGCCTGTAACCAAAATAAAATGAATAGCCTCAAATTCCCATGAAGTGAAAAATTCCCGTAAGTGTGCCTATCCAGAAATAGAGTCATATAAAATCAAAGCTTCATTGGCACAACAACTGTCTGGAATTTACAGTGTTTACAAACATAGGCTATATGGTACTAGGCCTATTAGATAAGTCACCTTCATTTATATAGCGCTTTTAACAATATAAATGTTTTCAAAGCAGCATTACAGTGATAAAAGGAAATTAAAGTAACAGATTGTTTTGGCTTTACAACAGCTCTAGAATAAAGTTATTGTCTAGCTAAAGTTAGTTTTGATTGATTCACTTCCGTCGCAATGATCATTAGTTATTATCTTAGCTATAACGGTGTCGTGTTTGCGCCCCGCTAACACGACACGGTTCTAACAGAAAACCCTTAATGCGATCCGGCCACTCATTTGCACAAAACGGTGCCTGGTGGCTCGAGAACGCAAACCATGAAATAGGTTCCAAGGTACAAGCCTTGAAAAATGTTTCACTAGTTCACACTTACAAATAAGTTAGATAGAATAAATGGTATGCATATTTGGCGTGCTGTCCGGGGAGAGGGCTCCGGGCTCGGATATTTGGCCCGAACCCAAAGTACTCCCCCCGTATTGCTGGTTTAAGTAGTAACCAGGTGAGTGTGAGGAGACGGGGTGGTGGAGGGATGCTGAAAAACTGTCGAAGAACATTGGTGAGTCAAATGTGTGTATATATATAGGTCTCCAACTTGAGCTGATTGGATAGACATGTTGATTACTGATGGTCGACAGCTGGTTGGAATGATGTGATAATTGGATCAATTATTTGAACGTGCTCCTCCCGAACTTTGTTAATAAAACATCATTTCACTAGTTCACACTTACAAATAAGTTAGATAGAATAAATGGTATGCATATTTGGCGTGCTGTCCGGGGAGAGGGCTCCGGGCTCGGATATTTGGCCCGAACCCAAAGTACTCCCCCAAAAGTTGCAATAAATGTGGGACAGCCGCCAGAAATGATGTTGATGACCCCCCAAAAACTTGCAGAGTGTAAGCTTATGGTGCCAATCGTAGGGAGGGAATTTTGTCGCTGGATGGGGAGGTCTTCTTGCATCGTCGGAAGGGAGTTGATTGTCGTGGCATCGGATGGGTGGCCTCGCTGATGATGAATTGGATGGAGAATTGAATAGTCGTGGGGACGGAGGAGGAAACACTGCTGCGGCAGTGAAGGCGAGTTGGATGGAGAAATGGAGCTCCTGAGGGAGCGGAGTAGATGACACTGCTGCGGCAGTGGACAAAACTTGCTTTCGATTTGCTTTCCAACAATCCTTTGGACAGAGAACTGAGCTCCTGCGGGAGCGGAAGAGAATGCTGCTGCGGCAGTGGAGCAAGTTTGGACGGAGAAACGGAGCTCCTGCGGGAGCGGAGTAGATGTCACTGCTGCGGCAGTGGACCAAACTTGCTTTCCGACTATCCTTTGGACAGAGATCTGAGCTCCTGCGGGAGTGGAAGAGAATGCTGCGGCGGCAGTGGAGCAAGTTTGGACGGAGAAACGGAGCTCCTGCGGGAGCGGAGTAGATGACACTGCTGCGGCAGTGGACCAAACTTGCTTTCGATTTGCTTTCCGACTATCCTTTGGACAGAGATCTGAGCTCCTGTGGGAACGGAAGAGAATGCTGCTGCGGCAGTGGAGCAAGTTTGGACGGAGAAACGGAGCTCCTGCGGGAGCGAAGTAGATGACACTGCTGCGGCAGTGGACCAAACTTGTTTCCTGAACTCAACTGTCCAAAGTAAGTTGGACTAAGAACTGGGCTCCTGCGGGAGCAGAAAAGATAACACTGCTGTGGCAATTGTGCAAGTTTGGACGGTGTAACGGAGCTCCTGCGGGAGCGGAGTAGATGACACTGTTGCGACAGTTGAAAACTTGCTTCCAAGTATCCTATGGTGAGGTGAATGGAGAATTGAGCACCTGCTGGAGCAGAAGAGATAATGGTTCCGCGGGAATGGAGCGAGTTGGAGTAAGAAACAGAACTCCTGCGGGAGTGGAGATGACGACACTGCTGCGGCAGTGGGTCAAACTTGTTTTCTGAATTCAACTGTCCAAAAGGTAAGTTGGACATGGAACTGGGCTCCTTCGGGAGCAGAAAAGATAATGCTGCTGCGGCGGAGGATCAAGTTTGGATGGAGAAATGGAACTTCTGCGGGAGCGGAGTAGATTATGCTGTAGTGGAAAGACTTGGTTCTGACTTTCTTTCAAATTATCCAATGAGCCATTTGGCTGGAGAACGAGCTCCTGATGAAAAGGAAGAGATGATACTGCTGCGGTGTTGGAACCAAACTTGCCGCAGTAGTTATAGATGTGCAGGTAATGATAACGTTGTCTTGAGCATCCCCGGGAGTTAAAATTATGGCAGACTTGATCACGAGATTTGGGGGTGGATTTAAAATCTTTGGATGGTGAGTCGAAAAGTACTGGTCGTGGGATGTAAGTGGTAGATTTTCCCTGGGATGCAACTGGGCAATGGGGAGATGAAGGGTTAACCGGAGGACAGTTTATGGTGGAGTGAGCGAGTGATCTGTATACTGCACAAGAGATGTTGCGGAAAGTAACTGAAAAAATCACCTACTTCTATTTGGCGATCTGAAGCGGATTGAGGAAGTAAAGATAGCAGGGAAGATAAATCAATGTCTGCACCTGAGAGGATCTGTGTTCTGATGTTGTTGGCTACTGGGGTTGGTTCCAAGGCTTTAGCGTTTGGAGGGATTGGCATCGCTGTTGCGTCCATGCTCACTGGACGGGAGAGAGTAGAGATAAGTACACAGTACGTCCGCTGGGAGATCCATGCTCGCTGGACGGAAAAGAAACGTAAGTGCTCTACCGGAAAAGTTCTCGCTACGTCCGCTGAAGCTGCTGAAGTTCCTGCCCCGATACGGAAGGATTGACTTGAGAAATTCTTTGCTGGAATTCCTGACTGATGAAGAACGGATTTGAGGTGTTTCTGGAACCAAAAGCGTGTCACGGGTTTATTGGATTCGTCTATAAACAGGGGTTCCAGAGGACATTTAGCCAGAGAACTTCTCCGTTGCAGATATGCCAGAATGGACTGGTATGGTTGGATTGGTGATGAGAGGTTAAAAATGTAGATGAAATGACCTTTTTGGTTTGGTCGGTCTTACTTTGCTTAATCAAAAATAAGACTGTTTCACCATCTAGTACTGACTGAGTCTGAGATGGTGGGGTGGATTTTTGGGTCGAATTTGGAAGTGATGGCGAGTTCCGAGCATCTAAGAAAACATAGCGTAGAGTGTGCGGGCAGTATTGAGGGGCTGGTAGCCTGTGCGGAGGACATGAATACATTTGGTGAGAATGTCTAGCGTTATGGGTTGTCTGGCGTCGGGACGGGTGGGCTGGGATCTTTGAATCCCTTTGATCAGGAGGGAGGTTTGTGAATTGTTTATCTCAGAGGAGGGAGCGCCGTACATCAATTTATGGAAAAACTGAATGCCGCTCAAGTAACCTTGATGGACCCGACTTGTAGGCCCTTAACGCTGTTAAGCTAGGAAATAAATGAGGTGATCGAAAGAAGAGAAAAATCGGGGAACGGCATGTTATAAGAGACATGGAATGCTTTAAAACATCTCCAAGCGGTCAGGTAGGATTGGAGGGTCCTGGGAGAAACTGATTGGAGGATGGTGTTGAGTGATGCGTCGAGGAGGGGTTTTAACGGGTGGGTTATGGGAATATCAGTTCTAAATAGCGGGGAATTGGAGTTGGGAATTGGTCCATCTCTGGAGCCAGTGTCCTGGATTTCTGAGAGGATCTGAGCGCGGATGCTTTGAGACGCTGGTGGTGGTTCCATGGCGACGGCGTTGGACGGAACGAGCATCGGTGTTGCTGTGAAGAGAGAATGTTGTGGTTTAGTTTGAATGAGAGAGCTGGGAAGGGTATAAGCCATGGCTGTGAATGTCGGCGGTAGCCTCACACTTAGATTACCATGTGTGGCTTGGAAAGGGAAATTAGTTGGAGGATAGAAAAGGAAAGGAAGGATGATAGAATGAAGTGTGGGCTTGTGCTGCAAGCCGAAGCGGGCTCATGCTTATTTGAGCTACTGGAGCTGCAGGCCACGTGATGTGGGCGGGGTTATAACCTGTTGGATAAAACTGTTGAAATGGTTGGGCCTGTGCTGCTAGCGGCGATAGCCTCGCGCTAGTGTCTGCAACGGGAGCTGGAAGCAACTGAAAAGAAAAAGGGTTATGAACAGCGGGAGTATAAAACTGAGAGCTGTGGGGAGGCCGCTGGGTCCAGCTGCAAGCGGCGCTGTGGCCGTAGAAGCCGCGGTGAAGGGCTGGGCCTCGTCAAAAGGTGGGAGTGGATCTGCCGCGGCAAAATCTGGCGCGCGGCCCAGGCTCGCTGAAGGCCTGTTGCTGCAGCTCGATGGGCGAAGACTGACCTTGACATCTTGGCACGCGCAGGGCTGTTCTGGCAGGTGTGCGGCCGCGTGAAGAAGCCTGGGGCTCAGGTGCGATGTCTGGCGTTGGAGGAATAGTCCTGGGGCCGGTGTTCTGATGATTCGGATTCATGCTACCCATCAAGATGTGCTACTTACTGGTTATGCGCATGTGCAGACTCAGTTTTCTTCTGCGTTACCACGACCATAAATCTATGCATCCTTGCTGTGGAGACTTGTAGAAAAGGTGTACTTTGACTGGTCAAAGACGACTATTTTATGATAATTTTTCATACCGTTTAAAAATAAAAACAGTACAGTATACAGTACTCATACCTTTATAAATTTTACTATAATTGTATTTCATTTAATATACAATAATGTCATTTTTACTTGTTATCAAATGTGATAATTGCTAGTTCATTTAAAATATCAAATATGCTCCCCGTACACTTACCCTGTTTTAAATGAAATAACGAAGTCATAATATTGTGAGATTTACACCATTATGGAAACAATAGAGAATGAATCGACATTTTCTGTGATCGATTCGCGCTTGGGTAGCATTTCCGACAAGGCAGCACAAATCGTCAGAACACCGGCGAAAAAGCAACGGCGGATCCCTGGGGATGTTTGTTTCCTCGTCAGATAAAGAACTTTGGTGTGACATGGTAGCAAAACGGCGAGCCAAGATGCTGAAAAACTGTCGAAGAACATTGGTGAGTCAAATGTGTGTATATATATAGGTCTCCAACTCGAGCTGATTGGATAGACATGTTGATTACTGATGGTCGACAGCTGGTTGGAATGATGTGATAATTGGATCAATTATTTGAACGTGCTCCTCCCGAACTTTGTTAATAAAACATCATATAATACAGAATTTTTTATCGCTTCCGCATAGCCACGTGAACCGGAATTATCCCGACAACGTTTTAGCTGTACAGAGGTAAAGGGAAGGGAAGGAGGCCTTCACAGGGGAGACTAGTTGACACTTCAGGACTGCGTTGTCGTCATGTCCAGGCGCAGGTCCTTCATCAGATCCGGATACAGCCTGGATCCGGCGAACTGCGGTAAACCTCGGGATAAACAGAGAGACTAATATTAGCGTAGACGCCATCCTTCTTATGATGTAACAAGTACATCAGGATTTATGGGAAGTGTTCCCGGTTCCGGCTGACCTAATCTATGCAGCCTAACATTGAATTATAGAAGTCTATAATGTGTTATGTGTATGCCATGTCAAAGAGATGTGTTTTTAGTGTAGATTTGAACTGACAGAGTGTGTCTGCTTCCTGGACAATGTAAGGAAGACTGTTCCAAAGTTTTGGCGCTAAATAGGAAAAGGATCTACCGCCAGCAGTCGATTTTTATATTCTAGGTATTATCAACTCGAATTTTGAGATCGCAATAGATGTGACGGACCATAATGCGTTAAGAGCTCGCTCAAGTACTGGGGAGCTAACCCATTTAGTGCTTTGTAAGTAATCAGCAATATTTTAAAATGTATGGATGTTTATTAGGGAGCCAATTGCAGTGTTGACAGAACCGGGCTAATATGGTCATACTTCCTGGTTCTGGTAAGAACTCGTGCTGCTGCGTTTTGGACCAGCTAGTTTGTTTATTAAGCGTGCAGGACAACCACCCATAATAGCATTACAATAATCTAGCCTCGATGTCATGAATGCATGAACTAACTGTTCATCATTTGTCATTGAGAGCATATGGCGTAATTTAGATATATTTTTAAGATGGAAAAATGCGGTTTTACAGATACTAGAAACGTGACTTTCAAATGAAAGATTGGTATCAAAGAGCACTCCCAGGTTCCTAACCGACGACGAAGACTTGACAGAGCAGCCATCAAGTGTTAGACAGTATACTAGGTTAGTATGTGAGAATCTCTGTTTTTTCAGAATTATAGGTGCTATATGTATTTTTTAGCGGCCTCTATCGGTGATGTTTCAGATTGCAACCAATTTTTACAAGAGCGCTCGTGCTCTTGCGCGTGCTCGAACACAAGAGCGAGCACTCATGTACCGGCCACACTGAGACTTTCAACACACCGAAGAAAGCATCACACAACATGACGGAAACTCATGTAAACTCCCACTGCAACGTTACAATAATAGGCTACTTTTATCAGATTGACGTTGAACTAATGCTCCATGCTCGTACCATGATAACGTTACATTGACTGCATTTAGCCGACATGGGGTGTTATCTAACTATTCGTGTATCTTTCACAATCAGGCAGCAATGTCAACATCAACATCACATCCGATGGATTTCGCAGAAAATCCGACCCGGAGACTTCACATAGAAATAGGAATACTGGCCTCCGGAGGTAATAGCAAAACCCGACAAGTGGATCATTGTAATGTGTGATTACAACCCCTTCACACACAGGCAATACAAAAAGCATTCATTTTAGAAGAAAAGTTACATATAGCACCTTTAAGTAGTAGGAAATTACAAGTCATTCCGTTTTTTATATCAGCTATGCATTCCGTTAATTTTGTGAATTGGTAAGTTTCGTCAGGGCGTGAAGAAATATAGAGCTGAGTATCATCAGCATAACAGTGAAAACTAATGCCATGCTTCCTAATGATATATCCTAAGGGTAGTATGTATAGAGTGAACCCCAACGGTCCTAGTACTGAGCCTTGTGGTACTCCATACTGAACTTGTGATCGATAAGACAACTCTTCATTTACTGCTACAAACTGATAACGGTCAGATAAGTATGATTTAAACCATGCTACTGCAATTCCACTAATGCCAACATAATTTTCAAGTCTATTCAAGTCTATCAAATGCAGCACTAAGATCGAGTAACTCTAATATAGAGATACAACCACGATCGGATAAGAGCAAATAATTTGTGACTCTGATGAGAACTCGTGAGCTTAGAATTATAAGGTTCTATCTCCGTTTAGGGTAGTTCTGAGATATTGAGCATCACATTTTTTACATCCCTGCTGTTTTGTGAGATGGAACCTTTTTATTTTATTAATAACTACTAACAATTTTTTTTTTTTTACAAAAATAACACCACACAGGCATTAATAAACACCTAATAGATAAGATTATGTCAAAAACTCAATTTCGACCAAAAGTGGAGATAGAACCTTATAATTCTAAGCTCACGAACTGTCTCAGTACTATGGTACATCCTACATCCTACATCCTAACTGAAAATCCTCGCAGATACCATTTCTTTCTAAAAAGGAACAGTTGTGAGGATATTGCCTTTTCTTGTATCTTTGACAGAAAAGGTAGATTCGAGACCGGCCTGTGATTGACTAATTCTGTAGGATCAAGTTGCGTTTTTTTAACAAGCGGATTAATCATAGCCAGTTTAAAATGTTTTGGTACGTATCCTAATGACAAAGATGAATTAAAGCTGCAGTCCGCAGTTTTTCCTCTTTGTCGCCATCTCTGTTCGAAATCTGCAATTGCAGTTATTCGTGGAATTATCAACTTTACGTGAGATGTACTTCGACACGGCACAGCGTGGATGAACACAATGTTTGAGGAGACTGTGAGGATGTCAGTCACCGCGGCGGTGTTGTGCCGAATTTCGACCCCCGCCAAATTATTACCCCCCTAGTATTGGTAGGTTTAGGATTAGGCAATCAGGTACTGACTTCAACGAGGGGGGTAATAATTTGGCAGGGGGTCGAAATTCGGCACAACACCGGCGTGGATACTGGCATTCACAATCACAGATTATTCTTTTTGGAAGTATGACCAACATAAGAATTTTCACTGGAAAATGTCTTCTGAACAAGTAAGAAACATCCACTTTTGTTCTGGTTCTGACATTGCAGTAAATCGCGCTGATTAAATCTAACAATCGCTTATCATATAACGCAAAACCGTGCAAATTATACTTTGTTCTCAAATTGTTAATGTTCAACATCAGCATTGCGTGACTACATTTAATGCCCTTCCAATATGTATCCTTGTTTTCGCATGGGCCCGGTTGCAGTCTCTTTTTTCTGTAGCCACTCCGAAGTCCGAACGAAGTCTTTTGCATTTTACAACGGGTGAATCTGTTGTCACAGGTGATTGTCGTTTGAACCTTTATGGATCCGCCATCAAATTGATAACTTTAGTTATATCAAGTGCTGTGAGAAAAGGCTATAAATCTCCTCCTCCAGCATCCTCACACGCAATATAACCTACTAGCCGAGACTCTTCTTTATGTGTACAGATGTGACGTAATGACGCAAAGACATGCTCGAATTTCCCGCGGAAATCCACCAGTACCACTGAAATTAAAAACATTATTACAAGCTTACCGCTTTGAATCGAGCTAAGGCAAGCAGATAGTTTTGAACACTGGCTGGTTATGTATTTTCTCAAATATGTATTTTGGATAATTTTTAACCCCAAAAAAGCTACGGACTGCAGCTTTAATGATATTAAGAAGAGGATCTATGACCTCTGGAAGCATCTCTTTCAATAGCTTAGTCGGTATAGGGTCTAACATACATGTTGTTGATTTAGATGATTTAACGAGTTTAGAAAATTCTTCCTCTCCTATAGCAATGAATGAATCAAATTTTTCCTCAGGGAGACTACAATGCACTACCTGATGCGATACTGTAGAAGACGGTTGCATAGTTATAATTTTCTCCCTGATATAATCAATCTTGTAAGTAAAGAAGTTCATAAAGTCACTACTACTGTGCAGCTTGGAAACGTATGGGGTTTAGTCAATTTAGCCACTGTTTAAAAAAAACACCTAGGGTTTTGTTTATTTTCTTCTAATAGAGTTGAAAAATAAGCAGATCTAGCTACTTTTAAGGCCTCTCTGTATGCAATCGTGCTCTCTTTCTATAAAGTGCAAAAAAAATCTAGTTTTGTTTTCTTCCAGTTGCGCTCCATTTGTCTGGCTGCTCTTTTAAGGGCCTGGGTGTGCTCGTTGTACCACGGCGTTGGACTATTTTCTTTAATCTTCTTTAAGCGCAAAGGAGCAACTGTGTCTAAAGTGCTGGAAAAGAGAGTCAAAAGTTTCTGTCGCAATATCGAGTTCTTCTAAGCTATCTGGGATGCTGAGGAGATGAAACTGATCAGGAATATTATTAATAAAGTGATTTTTAGTGGCAGAAGTGATAGGTCTAACATATTTGTAACACGGAGTCGACTTTGCAGCCTTCGCTAAATGAAGTATACATGAGACTAGATAATGATCTGAGATGTCATCGCTCTGCTGTAGAATTTCAACGGCATCAACATTGATTCCATGTGATAATATTAGATCTAAAGTATGATTACGACAATGAGTAGGTCCTGACCACTGATCTATATAATGACTGGATAGCTCATGACGTTCTAAACTGCCACCGGAAGTGTTCGAGCGGCCATCTTACGATTCCCTACCAGCAGAGGGCTCCAACGGCCGTTATACGGAAATCGGTAGCTCCGACGGCACTTTTAAGATGACCCGCTGTGCAGCATACAAGTGTAAAACGAAGTTCACAAAAGGATCTAGAAAAACTGCCCACAGGTTGTAATTTAAGCCCAGAAGTAGTAATTTATATGCACAATTGTATAGCTATTTCCGTGTTGTTTTCTCCGAGGCAAGTAGCCTAATGCTGCTTCTTCTTCTTCTTCTTCAAAAAAGGAAATACCGATAGGTATGCAGTATGCACTCTTTCACAGACCGACGTATTCTCGTTTAATAAGGGGTAAATAAGAGGTGAAACAGGCGTACATTACCCCTACAATTTGTATTATGCATTTCCCGAACATGTTCTTGCTAACTAATCAAACACTTATACAGACTACTGATCTATCTGTAAAACACAATCAGAAAGAGCTATATTTTAAGTGCACAATTACACATATACTTAATTTGTAATAAGCAGGAATCATTTCCGACTTTAAACAAATACCCATTTAAATGCTTAGGATGTTTGCGTTGTAAGACTGTTCAGGGAGACTTTAGATTTAAAAACGGTGTCTCGTTATGCAATGTTTTCTCAGTCAAATCATAAAATTTCCTATTGATTCAATAGAACGCGTGAGCTCACTAGGGAATACCAATATGGCGGCGCGGTGGCTTCACTGTTTATGACGTCATGAGCTATCCAGTCATTCTATATAGATCAGTGGTCCTGACACGTGTTTTCTAATTCCAATAGAGTTCAGAATGTCTTTAAATGCCAATCCCAATGCATCTTTTTCAGTATCTACATTTATATTAAAATCACCAACAATTAGGACTTTATCTGCAGCCAGTAGGCCTACTAACTCTGATAGCAAATTATTTTGATAAAGTCTGTATGGTACCCTAGTGGTCTGTATACAGTAGCCAGCACAAATCTCAAACGTGATTTATCATTTACACTAGATAGTGTTACATTAAGCACCAACACTTCAAAAGAATTATATTTAAAACTAGACTTCTCAGTAATTCTGAAGATATTACTTTAAATTACAGCAACACCTCCCCCTTTGCCTTTCAGACGAGTCTGGTTTTAGCCAGGTTTCTGTCAAACAGCACATCTAGGTTATAATCTGTAATCATATCATTAACAATAAGTGCTTTTGAGGTAAGGGATTGAATATTCAGCAACCCGAGCTTTATCATTTGTTCATCCGTATTATATCTGCTTTTTATTTGTTGAACATCAATTACATTTTTACCCTTAAATGGGTAAAAATGTAAAAAATGTAGTCTCTATATGATGATATCTAGGTGAAAGAGTCTCTATGTGATGGGATTGGGATTATGTCTCTATGTCTATGGGATTTATCTGACCTCAGTGACGTGAGACAGCTAGCAGACGGTCGGTTTAGCCAGTCTGTCTGCTTCCTGACCTGAGCCCCAGATCGTCATGTTTGAGCTCTAAGACTATGTGCCATATTACTAGAGAGAAGAGCAGCACCATCCCAAGAGGGATGAATACCATCTCTTTTCAACAGGTCAGGTCTACCCCAAAAACTTTTCCAACTGTCTATGAATTCTATATTATTTTGCGGACACCTAGACAGCCAGCCATTGAGTGATGACAGTCTACTAAGTATCTCATCACTCCAGCGAACAGGAAGGGGGCCAGAGCAAATTACAGTGCCTGAAATCGTACTTGCAAGTTCACACACCTCTTTAACGTTAATTTTGGTGATCTCCGACTGGCGAAGTCGAACATCATTAGTTCCGACGTGAATAATAATTTTAGAGAATTTACGATTTGCATTAGCCAGCACTTTTAAATTTGCTTTGATGTCAGGCGCTCTGGCTCCCGGCAAACATGTGACTGGTGGCTGGTGTCTCTATTTTCACGTTCCGTGTAATAGAATCGCCAATAACTAGGGCACATTTAACAGAATTCTCAGTGGGTGTTTCACTGAGAGGGGAGAAACTGTTTAATGTTGTTATCGGAACAGAAGAGCGGTGCTTTGTCCCACGACTACAGCGTCTCAAGGTCACCCAGTTGCCCTGCTGCACGGGCTCTACAGCCGGAACCGAACAATGTACACAGTTCACTAAGCTAGTCGCATCCAAAGCAGTATCTAAAGCCCTTGCACTCTTACTATCCTCGATTAAAGTTTGGATGCGTGGAAATCTTCTCCGTCAGCCTGACTGTCTCCCTGCATTTATCACATGTAAATCCTTCAATGCTGACAGAGAATGCTACTATACATGTGACACGAAGTGCAAGTGACAATAGCAGGAGAAGACATTACCGTGTTTGTAGACTGATTTTACTTTTTTATTTTTAACTGATTTTACTTACCTTGATAGTTGCTTGATAGACTCGTAAAAGGTGCGAGAGAAAAAAAAAGACGGCAAGCACGGATGGCAGGTTAACAGGCTAACAAGATACTAACTCTAGATAGTGATTTAGTGCTAGAGATAATGATTTAGATAAAAGCTAGCAGTGTCAGATTAATGTGATAGGCAATATTAGACAATATCTATGTTGATGAATAAGAACAAATAAGAACAGCAAGGAATGATAGTAAATAGAGATTGAAACAGAAAACTATACGGAGCTTACAGACGCAGACCAGCAGCAAGGCAGACAGGAGCAATCCGATAACACAGAACGTAAATTGGGTAATGAGATCAAGCACAAAATTAAATGTATACAAATAGGCTATTAAACAAAAATAAAATAGCCTATCAGTGAATGGGTTTGAAAGACAATGGGATGAGATTAATATATTTTTTCTTTTTGTAGCTGAAATATTATTTTTCCAATAATAATAACAAATTATTCAAACATTTTAAATGAAAACAGATGCTCATTTATCATTACATAATGTTGTATGTCATTCCTTTAACAAGAAATGCGGTTGCAAAAATCATTATAGGACATAGGAACTCGAGGCCACCACGACTTCACATTGTGTGGCCACAACACAAGGATGACGTTACCTCGACAAAATTATTTTATGGCCACGACATATTAACACGTTCCCACAAATTATCATGTGCACCACGACATATACAGTATCATGTTCCCAAACTAAGTGAGCCCCCTTACATGTCCCCTCCCACCGGTCACAATTATTTCCTGTATCCCTAAAAACATTTTTCCAGCAAACAGGCTCATTCACTTTAAAAACTCAATTTGTCAGCTACAAATAGCTGAAGGAGAAAATGAGGACAGAGAAACAAACTGGAGAGATGCGTCACAGATTCACACAATTGATCAGTCCTGCTGCAAGTCACGACTGTGACGGAGACGCATCAGACCTTCCTCAAAGTTAGGATCTGGTGAACAAGACCCTCAGTTCTTTCTCAGGGATGAGAAAGCATAATTGGAAAATGATAGGGATAAATTGAAGGATACAATCCATAAATTAATAGAGACAGAGTTTGAGGAAAGGACGGACAGACAGTGAGATTAAGAGTAATGGTTGTGTAATACAAGTAAAGGTACTTGATGCTTGCTCTATTTTCGCCCACACACTTTGGCCAATGAGTTTCCTTTTCTAGTAGTAGATTGATTACTGCATGATTAAAACAATAAAAAAGATATTGTAGATATTGCTGGAGTGGATATCCATTTCAGCATTCACACCAATAGTTTTAATTTATTCATATTATAGTACATATGTAAATAAATAAGAAAAGTAAATAAATGCCCTGAGATTTGAATGTGACTCTATGGGGGAAACATAGTGCGAATAATATCTAAAACATCCAATCTTAGACACACAAAAAAGAGATTTTTTATTAATCCCAATTGTTCATTCCTGAAAAAAAAAAAAAAAAAAAATCCAGGCTTTCTATGATCACAGGATAGTTCCTGAGTTTAAAAAATACAGTATGAAGACAAAACAATAAACAAATCATTACATCATAAAAAAATATTGCTTTGAGCTTACATGCATTCAATTTATTCATAAATAGATTGAAATGGAAATATTAAATGTAAACAAACCACACTGAGGAATGTTTTAAGAAGCACTTTAATGGCAGTTCATACGTGCATGCAGCATTTGCTTACATTATATTATTTTTTTGATACATTGATTCTCATACCGTTTATTATCTATATAAATCAAAGTTCTGCCATTTTAACAAAGTTCTATACATCACATTGTTTAAAACACAAAGGACTTCATTCTTTACATACAAAACACAGGCTAAATACACAGCTCACGATAGCTGTTAAGTTGGGAGAGTTTAAACTCGAAGCCTCCCTATTTGTGCAGTAAATGACACATTTAAGCAAATAAATAAAAAATAAAAGCTGAAATACTGAAGTGCTCTTATTTTGTACAAATTAGCATATTTAACATTTCAAAATGATTCGATGATTCCAAATTAAAAAACTAGCAAACAAAACTAAAATTAAATAATGACCCCAAACCAGCTGTTGATCAATTACACAGAAAACACTGTTAATTTCCATTTGTGTTTGTGTTACAAGCACAGCTGTCTTCGTTGTTGTCTGCTCAATTATGGTGTGCCTGTTGCCTTGGTAACAATGCAGTGACATCTACTGTGGCTATAGAGAGATGACTGACAAGTGAATGGTTTGATCCTTTAGGGAACAGATGGCCATGAACTGTATCCATTCGAAAAGACACAGAAAACTATGATTTCTTTTTCCATCCTTGAAAAGACAGGGTGGAAAAAACAAAGAGAGTTTGAACTGACACAGTTAAAGATACAATCCATAACTACAAACACAGCACCACTTGAACCTCAAAACAAAGTATTAAAGTTTTGTTTAATGAGCTTGGAGATTAATAAAAGCCCAGTTCTGTTGTATAAAGTTATTTGTAGTTGCACTACCAGTAACTGCCTACAAGTAGCAGCAATCACACTTTGTGATTTTAATGTATTGGTGGATTCAGAATGCACCAATGTACTACCAAAGTCCTTTAAAAGCCTGACTTGTAGTCAAGAAGAAAGCAAATAAAACCCTAAAACTCATTCCAATCCATCCAAATGGGTTAAATTATCTAATTAAATTTGGGGAAATAGCAATCACCAATAAAGTACGTAAAACATCATCACTAAGCTTCCCGCCATCCCTTAGATACAGAAAATATGTTATATTCCCAGCAGAATTTGATTATATCTTACATACACGGCCTTGATACAATTTTCTGATTCAGATTGTCCATCCATACTGTTCAATTAGCTGGGAAGTAAACATGAATAACGTTTATACATTTTAATTAACAAACGAAAATCTTCACTAAACATCTACTGTGTATTTGTGCTCTATTGGAGCGAATCGCTCAAGAATATTGCTATAGACTTTCAACTGGTTTGTTATCTGCTTGATACTTGGTCAACATGCATTTAAGAGATCAAAATGCAGTTGTTTCTTTGGGCTTGAACATGAAAATTTTTACTTAATCATTTAGCCTCAAATATATTTCTGACCGTTTCCTGTAGGGCTGTGAAACGATTAATTAATCATATCCAAAATAAATATAATATTTTATATTGTTTATATAATATATGTGTGTGTGTGTATACGGTGTATAATTATTTTGTGTATATATATAAATAAATAAATACACACACATGAATGTATATATTTAAGAAAAATTTGTTATTTATATATACAAAAAATATATTTATATATAATATAAATTACATATAAATATATATACAGTATATACACATGTAAATATTTCTTAAATATATACATGCATGTGTGTGTATTTATATATACAAAATAATTATACACAGTACACACACACATATATTATGTAATCAAACTTTTATTTTGGATGCGATTAATCGTTTCACAGCCCTAGGTCCTTCAAGCTAAAGTTAACATTGCATGATCATCCAGCTGGCTGTTCTAATAATTATGAGGTCATCTTCTAAGGTTAGAGAGAGAGAGAAAGAGTGCAGGAGAGAGGACAGATGGTATGACCACCACACTCAGAGTAAGTGATGAATAGTCACAGGCGGAGGACTCAAGCCGTTGATGAGCCGATCTCTAACAGACATTGCTCCATGGGGTCAAAACTCTCATTAAATTTCACCGTCAAGGCTTCAATTTAAGATGTACAATCTAAAATTCAAAAGTTTCTGGTTTTGTAGTCTTTGAGACTTTGTAGTTATGCAGCCCTTCTTTTAAAACACAGGAGCCATGTTATATTAGTGCAGACAGACATCGACATGCTACATTAGTTGTGATAATTCTGTTCTCTGAAACCTACACTCTAACGCTTACTTCATGTTTTTTTTTTATTCCTCTATTGTCGTTTTTCCTGTCTCAGTCTGACCACTCGTTTTCATCCAGCTCAGAGTCTTCGTCAGATTCGCTGTACTCCACGGCGATGCGACGCGATAAAATAGTTGCCACGTCGTTTCCAATTGGCTCCTTCTTCGCTTCCTGCTCCCGCTGTTCCTGTACCTTACGCAGCTGGATCCCTATAAGACAAAAATGGAAAAGGGAGGACCAGAGAAGATGCCTGAACATTAAGTCATATATAACTAAAAGGGTGAACCTCTCAAGAACTGTTAAGAAATATGGCTCAGGCCACATTTCCAAAGTTCCTTCAATGCAAGTCATTTCACTTGGTGACCATCTTTGAAACGCCTCTCGGGCAGCTATTTCAGTCATGCAAGTACTCTTTAAATGGGGAAACATCAAATTCTCCAAAGCTGTTCACCAAGCTTGCAATTAAATTTCATATTTGAAATCACCAATGAAATCAAACATCAACTGTCTCATACATTTTGTCTCTAAACACTGAAATAATGACAAAAAACGGTATTCTTCAGGCTGGACCAGCCAATGTGCATTCTATACCAAGCGGAGCTTCTAAAGGCATCTGCAGAGGTGCAATGATTTTAATAATTGGCGATTGGCTCTTTTAATTAGAAGGCGGGACTTACTCCACCATATTGCATATTTCTCCTATTCACAGTAATATGAGTGCAGTAGTATTAGTGTCTTTGTAAATCTCAAGTATTTGAAATTTCACCCTAAAAAAATGATAAAAAAAGATTTTAATTATTTGAAAGAAGTCTTTCTTATGCTCACCAAGGCTGCATTTATTAAATCAAAAACAGTAATAGTGTGAAATATTATTACAATTTAAAATAACTGTTTTCTATTTGAATACATTTTAAAATTAAATTTATTCCTATCATACAACCCTGATTTCAGCAGTCATTACTTATAACATTATAATCGTCTTTATATTGTCACTTTTGATCAATTTAATGCATCCTTGCTAAAATAAAAGTATTAATTTCTTTAAAAAACAAAAACAAATGTACTGTCCCTAAATCTTTGAATGGTATAATATTATATTATATTAAGAATGTATATAATATTTAAAAAAACATGAGTTTTTACATTGTGACATTATTTTCAAGATGCCGCCAATTCTCACTATTGAAACAAGAAAAAAAAAAATTAGATTGTAGTCACCCTCTGATTTCTCCACAACCAAACCCCACTTTATGTGTGACCTCTCACCTCGTCGGATGGCTGCCAGCAGGTCGCTGCGTGCATCGCTCATTGGGATGAGAGGTACCTGGCCCTTCCTGACAACTGGTGCTTCCACAGGGGCATTGGGCATGATGTGTGAGTGAGGGTGCGAGTGGGGGTGTGTCGGTGGCCCAGGTGGAGGTGGAGGGGGGGCTGCGGGGGGAGGATGGGTTGGGGAAGGAGTGTAAGAAGCAGGGAGGGCAGGAGTCGGAGGAGAGGGGTTGTAAGTCTGGGTAAGAGATGGCATGGCACTGGCCGGGGCAGAGGAGGGGCCAGTGGGACTGTCAAAGGCAGTCTGGGCGGAAGGAATGAGAGGTGGAGGTGGAGGAGGAGCAGGAGGAATGAAATACTCTCGATGCTGAGACTGCTGACCACTAAGATACAAACAGAGATAGAAATTGTTCAGACAAACTACTTTACTCAAGAGATGAGCTTTTGAATTGAAGCACACTACAAGACGGAAACTCATTGCTTTATGTAATTAATTTGAGCATGTTTTTTTGGCTAATACAAAAAAAGAACCAAAAACCCTCCCTCCATGTTATGCTGTAAAAATAAATAAATAAGCTCTTGCATCAGTTTTGTTATCGTTAACTAAAACTGAAATGATTAAAAATTGTTTCGTTTACTGGAATAAAGATGAGGAAAAAAAAGAAATTCACTGAAAAAAACTTGCCAACATACTGAAATAAAACAAATTTAAGTTGAAGTACTAAAATATTTAAAAAAAAATAATACTAGATACAAATGTGAAAAACTCAAAAGCTAATAAAATAAAGATAAATAATATCCTTAATAATAAAATTAAAATGAAACCAGTCCACAGGCCACAGACATGATGCTAGCTAAATTTTACACATAATTGTACATGTATTTTGTACAGACTCTAAACAAAAATATGAATGAAATAGCATTTAGTCCAGGGTTTTGCAACCCCTAGTGGCTCATATGATGGAACTGCAGGGGTTTCATGAGAGAGTAAAAGAAATGCATAAAAAAACTGAATACATTTTTTTTTAATGTATAATTACAATGTTACGTTTCACGTAAATAATTTAGATCATAAGGTTTCAGCTTATAAAAAAAAAAAAGTTAGGAAACTCTGCTTTAGACACTTTTTACACAGGAGATACTTTATTAAGAGAAGCCAAAGAATAACAGACCTGTAGTCTTTAGCCTGCAGGGGGCGTGGCCCGTTGAGAGCAGGGTCTGTGACTGGTTGTCCATGGGAGGTCTGAACCCTGCCGATGGTCTGTCTCCCAGGTGGAGCGGAGGAGGAAGGGGCTGGCCGGTAACCGCGGTCCAGGGACTGGGTCTGAACATGAGAGGGGGCCATGAGGTGCTCTTTGCCATCAGCAGCAGAGTAGGCGCTGGTCACAGCCATCTGTTGAGCCGGGTGACTGGGGCTGCCTGGGTAAGAGTGCTCACCCATGTCTGAGGCAACCGACCTGATGACGGAAAAAAGACAGAGAGAGAGAGAGAGAGGACATGAAGAGAAAATCATTAAATGCAATTCAAATGTTTTGGTTTTCAAACTTGAGCTCTATTGAAAGCATCTGTGTGGCATTCTGTTGTTTATTACCAAAGATACTAATTTTAACTGTTGATTTTGCCCCTCAGTGGACTTCTAAAGTCTATGGGCAAGCCAAAGCACCAGAATAAATGTTAAAAGAGCCAAAACCATGGCACTTTTTTTTTTTTTTTTTTTTTTTTAAGAAGGCACATTATGCAGAAATTGTGTTTTAGTCAAACAGTGACCCCTATAGTCGCTGTGGAACACTTACACTGTCGTAAATAGCTATCTAGACATATGTGGACATTTTTGGACTGGTCTAATTATCAACAATGGATGAATGAACAGCATCGTAAAAAAATGGCATACTACAAGCAAGCGCAACAACATAGAACGCAATCAAGTTTAGAAATAAGAGATTTAGGCTACTTAATCCATCAACAAGATCGCCAGGTCAGCATCGCGGTTGAATCCAGTGCTGCTTTTTAGCTCGCGCCAACTAGTGAAAGCCCGACCGAGTGGGACTGTCACAAGGAAATAGTCAAAGGATTCAGTTGCGAGTAAACAGTAATTTATTGAGCACAATAGTAGATATCCGTGTGGGTCAAAATGGAAGCAGGCAGAAGAAGACTCAGGCTCGGCAACGCAGGGACGCAGTGGGCAGACACAGATGCAGGAACAGGTAGAAATTCCTCCGGGAAAATCTCAGGAAACCACTGCATGGGTACAGGAGTGGAATGCAGGAGAACACGGCGAGTAGAATCCTGGTAGCCTCAACAACCAACTGACAAAGACAGGACGAGGTAACAAAGAATATATCGGACATCCTCATTCAAAACAGCTGGCGCTGATCAGCTCATCAGCCGCGCCCGCCCTCGCGCTCACTCACACAACACGCACACACATAGCGAGGGCGAATCAGGGACTCTTTTCCGGTTCCTCACGCGGTCAGATTCTCTTTTCCTTTTCCAAGTCTCTTCCGACCGCGTTTTCTTTGCTTTTTCCATCGTCAAGTATCACGTCTGAAATGCGCGCAAGTGTCTTCGTGCTTCATATGTGGTTGTTGATGTGTGTGACGTCGTTGCCGTAAAGCAAGTCGTGATTCTCGCGAGATTTGTCGGGGGCGCTCCTCTCAAACTTGCATTGCGGCGACCCCGCCAAGCTTTATTACCAGGATGATTCGCCCTACTATGAGTTTGTTTACCACCGAAATGACTTTGAAGCTGTTATATCAAGGTACAATTCTTGCATAGTGTGCCTTTAACTAAGACGAGTTGATACATACCTCTCGTCTCAGTGAGTGCACTCAATCGCTCTGTCTTGCGGTGAAACTTTGATAGCACTTAGCTTAGCCCAGTTCATTCATTAGGATCCAAGCAGAGAAGCGACCAAACACCTCCACGTTTTCCCTATTTAAATACAGTTACACGAGTAGTGTAACTCGACCAAGAATGGTGACACAAAATAAAACGTTGCGCTTTTCTAAGCGTGTAAAGTGGATAACTATAATGTATGGCGGAATACCATAGCAAGTGCTTGGGAGCACTTCGACTCGGCGCATATACACTCACTATGGCTACTTCCAGCAGGATAATGCACCATGTCACAAAGCTTGAATCATTTCAAATTGGTTTCTTGAACATGACAATGAGTTCACTGTACTAAAATGGCCCCCACAGTCACCAGATCTCAACCCAATAGAGCATCTTTGGGATGTGGTGGAACGGGAGCTTCGTGCCCTGGATGTGCATCCCACAAATCTCCATCAACTGCAAGATGCTATCCTATCAATATGGGCCAACATTTCTAAAGAATGCTTTCAGCACCTTGTTGAATCAATGCCACGTAGAATTAAGGCAGTTCTGAAGGCGAAAGGGCGTCAAACACAGTATTAGTATGGTGTTCCAAATAATCCTTTAGGTGAGTGTATATCTACGGACTCGGCGCAGTAATATCATCACTCCGGAGAGGGAGAGGGGGAGAGGATTTTTCAGGAGTGATGATATTACTGCGCCGAGTCGAAGTGCTCCCAAGCACTTGCTATGGTATTCCGCCATACATTATAGTTATCCACTTTACACTTTTAGAAAAGCACAACGTTTTATTTTGTGTCAACATTCTTGGTCGAGTTACACTACTCGTGTAACTGTATTTAAATAGGGAAACCGTGGAGGTGTTTGGTCGCTTCTCTGCTTGGATCCGAATGAATGAACTGGGCTAAGCTAAGTGCTAACAAAGTTTTGCCGCAAGACAGAGCGATTGAGTGCACTCACTGAGACGAGAGAGGTATGTATCAACTCGTCTTAGTTAAGGGAATAACAGTTTAATATGAAAAAACGGTGGAGTATCCCTTTAAGAAAATCAAGGTTGAAAACAGTTATGCTGCTTAATAATTTAGAATTTAAATACATTTTTTTCCAGGATTCTTTGCTAAATAGGAAGTTCAAAAGAACAGCATTTATTTGAAATATAAATCTTTTGTAACACTATAAAAGTATTTAGAGTTACTTTGGATCAATTTAATGAGTCCTTCCTTGATGAATAAAATAAAAGTATTAAAAAAATCTTACTGACCCCAAACTTTCAAATGGTAAATTAAAATAATAATAATATTTTTTTTTTTTTCAGTAAACATCATTCTTTCCTTTCTTCACACCAATAAAACAATGAACAGCACAATTTATCTACAGCACATATCTACACATAGTACTAGCAAAAAACTAACCCCCCCCCCCCCCCAAAGAAAACTGTATGACGCCCCTGCTCAGGTGTCTCTATAAATGCAAACAGATGTTGGCAGCTCAAAGTGTCAACAGATGGCAGTACTGAGATATGCTGAACTGCAGCCCACTTTGATGATCATGTATTGATCAAAGAGTCAAAGTGAAAGAGACCATTAACCTGTTGTCCGGTGAGAGGGAGCCTTCAGAGGACATGCCATGGTACGGAGAAGGTGTGAAGCGGGGATCTGGGCGGAACTCCTTATCATGACCCATTACGTTCCACTCCTGTCTGCGATTTCGAGCCTTACGAACCTTTTTCACCTCACGACTGGGGTCCTCAACCTGCTTCTGCTGCTCCTGAGTGAGTGTGTGTGAGAGAGAGAGAGAGAGAGAGAGAGAGAGAGAGAGAGAGAGAGAGAGAGAGAGAGAGAGAGAGAGAGAGAGAGAGAGAGAGAGAGAGAGAGAGAGGGAGAGAGGGAGAGAGAGAGGGAGAGATCAAATGAGAGTGAGTGAGAAAGAAAGGCTAATGTTGCAGAAAGCCCAGGGTTTCATCAAATCACATTTGGTGAAAGAGATTTAGATTGTCAAGCAAGCAAAGTAGTGTCCACATCTTTCACTGAAAATGCTGTGAAGAAAGTTTTCTACATAATTCAGGGAATGCATTAAACATACACACGCACTCAGTAGAAAAGCAAGTGAAGAGTGAAGAGACCGTAGGGAAAGAAAGTGGATGCATAAACAGGAGTCAGCAGTGAGGGATTGACGGATGAATAGAAGGACTGACAGAAATGCAGGTCTCTTACGGAGGACAGGAGGGGGCTTCTGAGTAGGGCCTGCCTGGAGTGGGACTTAGTCTGGTCTGAGTGAGTCTGGCCTGAGCCGCTGGTCTGGAGAGAAGGGGCAGATTCTGGGGGGGTTAGAGCTCTCATTCATGCACACAAAGACACGTCCACTGACGTGTTTCTTTCTGCTCTCTTCTTTGCATATAAACACACTGGCTTCTGGTTTTTAGAGAGGAAATGAATCTGAGAAACTGGTTTTACCAGGGTCCTGGATGTGCCATGGAATCAAAGGTAGGTTGTCTGATGTGCAAAGCATTATTCCAGCTCTTGTTGACAAATAAAAGTCAATCTTAACCATGTTAGTAACATGCACAACAACATTATTTTAGTACAAACTTGGTACCAAAGTTGCAGTATTTTTGACATCCCAAATGCAGCACATGATTGTGGAAAAAGCAGATAGTGAAACAGGACATAAAGCGCACGTGGTGGACACACACCTTCTGTCTCCTCTTTTCTTTTCTCTTGTCCTCTGTGGCTTGCAGCATTTTCTCCCTCCAGAGGATAAAGAAGTAGGAGGGATCTGTGTAGAACTTCAGTGCATCCTTCTTATCATCTCTATATAAAGAAAGAACATATGATGGTTGTAGAAGTATTGTATTGAACGGTAAAAATGGTTTTGACTAACTCATTCACAAACTAATTTGCTAAAACAAATGGGTCTTTCAGACACCACTTGAGATTGAGAACATTCTAGGAGAGTGAACTTGAGCAGCAGGTGATTTATCATTTTGTCACACTACACCAGAGATGCACAAACCAGGGACACGATCTAATCAGTTTCAAAATGAACCGAAAATATACTTGCACTTCTCATAATAACATAAAACATCTCTAATGTTGTTTTGCAGTGAACTTCATCTCTTCATGTGGTGTGAGTTTAACATGCATTTGGGAACGCAACGCATGAACGTAATAAAATACAATATTATACAATTATTATTATTATATTTAAATAGTTTGGCATTCTAAAACCACCAAGTGTGAAGGTGAAGTGGACTGAGACACTATCACAACTAAAAAGAAGGCCAGGTACAAGCCAAAGATGTTTTAGTCACTGAAAATGGGTTGGAGCTCTTCATTTTGCTCCCAAAGTGCACCAGATTGATGCATTTCACTTTAAAATGTACAAAATGTTCCCCCGAGGCGGGGTATTTCTTCATTTAAATGTAGAAAATAAGTTAATTTAATTTGCATTTTTAACATAATATACAGTAGTTGGATATAATGCAATATTTTCTTTCTGCCCACGGGCCTCAATCAAGTTAGATTTTTGGCCCTTTGTAATAAAAAGCTTGGCCATCTCCGCAGTACAAAAAAAACTGAGCTGAAGCTACAGTATGCCACAGAAGATGCACTATCACTACTGTTGATATTAAACATCATGTAATGTATTTCATGGCGGAATGTCAGCTGGAAGTAAGGATGATGATGTCACCTGTAAGGGCTGAGAATATTGAGAGGGGGAGGTTTGTCTCCACGGTGGTAGAGCTCCAGAACAGGATTAGGGATGGAGTTCCTGGAAACCACCTGTTGGTCCTGAATGGTGGAGCTCTTGAAGGCCTTTCTCATGTTGATATCTTGCAGAGAGACTGAAGATGGGGGACAGAGGGAGAGTTCAGGTTTTATGCATTCATTTCTTTATTGAGACTAAGATATTAAGATTTTACAGAATGAAGAACCAAGACATGAAGGCAAGACAGATCAAAGTAAGGCTAAATGGTTCATCCTCACCATAATGAATGACTACTACTAGGGCTGGGCGATATGGCCAAAAAAAATTATCACGATATTTTTTTTTATATCAGTCGATATCGATAATTATCACGATAAATGTCAAATCTTTATTTCTTTCAAGTTTAAAGGCAGATTTTTGCTCCTAAGTGAAAGTTGTATAAACCAGAGTGTTGTGGTTTTAAAAATCTGAGGTAGAACATTCAAACATTTGTCATTTTTCCTTAACAAAATAAATATTTGAAAAGAAAAATATTTCTTCAGCACAGTTTGCAGTGCAGCCTGCAATATTCAAATTACATGTTTTGTCTCGAAATGCATATTTGACAGTGAGTTGACAGTAAATCTGCATCCTAACTCAAGCTAATGCTACTATGTTAAATTTATGTTCATTAACAAAAACAGTAACATCTGTTTGTTTTTTTTAATTTAAGGACCACATTTTTATTTGGTAAAATGTAATATTCTGACTGTTTAAATTTTATTAAAATTAACCATTGGTCATCCAGTATCATGCATTTAGATCATGATAACCACAGATAAAGCCAGGTACAGCCTATATATATAACTTAGCACCTCACTATCATGGCAAAATGTAACTTTATGGTTTCTATGGTATTTGTATGAAAAACAGTAGCCTAACAGTTAAATACATTATTAAATACTGTAATTATATTCCATTAGTCATTTAATACATTGTCTACATTAATAATATTATACAATTCAATATGTATATCCCACATTTCATGGTGCAGTTAATATTACTAGGCTAACGTTACAGTAAATCCACGGTAGGCTAAATGGATTCAGTTTCAATTCAGATTCTGACTGTATCGTTGCGTACAGTGTTTCTCCTGTTTGTCAGCGCTGTTTCATCTGCCTTTAAACTGATTTAAACTGGACATTTGTGTTCTTCGCTGAACTTAAGCGCTTCTCACTGGATCTCGTGAGCGAGGCGATCAGAGTAAACGCGTCTGCTCTAGTGAGCTCGCGCTGCCATTTGGACTTTGAGCCGAGCGGATAAACGGTCCGTGAGGCGCGCGCGGTTCAAATGATTTTCGTTCCGCTTTTGGCGCATACACATTATCGAACATTTATCGACCTCTTGATATCGTTTTATCGAGAACAATTATATCGCGATAATTATCGTTATCGTTTTATCGCCCAGCCCTAACTACTACTGTATACACGAGCACCAGAACCAGAAAGGAATCGTCACCTCTGTAATACACACTCGGTTGAGTGCAGTGGGCCACAAGACAGCCAGTTAACTGCCACTCATTGAGGACTGGATAATGATAAGCCAATACTTACGGCCATTACCCAAGATCTATTATGGTGATTAAAGTTGTGGTTTGACTAAGACAAACTGTCATCAGCGTAAAGAGTAAAGGGCCTTAAAGCAGAGCTGTGTGAAGTCGCTGCTTAAGTCACTGCTTAAGTCATTAAGTCACTTGACAGAGCTATACAGGAGACAGCAGATGGTCATTCTCCTATTCACATGCTCTGCTTCTCACCCTGGACTAATCTCGAATGGCACAGACATATATGAGATCAGATGCACATTTAAGAGCAACATTGACTGCCTTGGAGCATTTAAGAGCATTGACTGCCTTGGAGAATGTAGAGCTTAATCAGTGACTTAAGATGTTCTATATATCGCCACTATCCAAATCAAAACCAAGGTAAGGATCTAAACACTGTGTGTGGGATATGGAAAAAGGGACTAATCTTTCAAATTCAACTCTCAAATCTCATTAGTGTACACATTAAAACTTGGGACATCAGAGTGGGTCACAAAATGTAATAACTAATAACAAATGTTTAAAATTTAAAATCAATGATAATATTGATAATCTAAATTTAATTATATATAAAAATTGTATAATATTGCGAACATTCTAGGAGAGTGAACTCATATATATATATATATATATATAAATAAAATTTAAATATGTACAAATTTAAATGGCCTTTTTATCAACAGGAATATACTATGACTAAAATTCTTTTATACAAATGATGTTTCTGCACAGAAAGCAGTGCACAGCAGTGGAAAAGAGCTATTTAGATATTGTCCAACATCAAAGTCATGATGATGCAAGTGATCCATGCCATTGTGTGGAAATTAATGTCTTGGCTCTGGTCCAAAACTAAATCATTTATTAGGATCTTCTACATTAGTCTTGGGGTTGTCTGTCACTGAGGGGGCGGGGCTTGTTTTGATGTAAAGAATGATAGACTGCCTCAATCACCCTCTAATTATGTATTCCACAGGAGAACACTCGCAATATTAAAGCACTGGCTGTGCCTCAGGGGCCACTGCACTTCTTTATTGAACATTAATAATTTAAGGCTGAGCATACTGGCTGATCTGATGGCAGGAATGGGGTATATGAGGTCAAACCTGGGACAACTTTTAAAACAAGGTGTTTCTGCTTTTAAAAATAAATGTACTTTGAGTTGTGAGCCACATTTTTCACCCCTTGTTTGAAATCGGATCGGAAGGGGGGTGAGGGTTTCCCCCTCGGCTTAAATTGCGGGGAACCTAGTCATCGCCACCTTTCGTGTATGTTATATATATTTTAAATTGATGCTTATTAATTAGAAGTTCATTAATTTAGATTTTTGTCATTTGTATTCTTTTATTTTCTTAAATGTCTATACAGTTTTTATTCATTTATATCTCAAGTTTTAGTTATTTTATCATATCAAGATAAACTAAATGAAAATGAGAAATGTTTTGGAAAATAGCTGAAACAAAATAAGTTTGAGTTTTAATATTTAATTTAATTTAAGTTAACGTTTATTTCATTTCAATTAACAAAAATGTTTTTATTTTTTATTTATTGCTTTAGTGGTAACACTTTACAATGAGGGTTCATTTGTTAACATTAACAAACACAAACTAACAATACTTCTACTCTGCATTTATTTATATTAGTTAATGCTAATCTCAGCATTTTCTAATACATTTGTATGTATCTTTTAACATTAGTTAATGCACTGTTAACGAACATGAACAAGGTTAATATGTTGTACAAATATTTTGTTCATTATAAGTTCATGCTAGTTAATGCATTAGCTAATGTTAATAAATGAGACCTCATTGTAAAGTGTTACTGCTTCAGATTTAATTAACTATAATAATCCTGGCAGTGAGACATTAATATCCAATTATGTACTTCTCTCTAACATAGAGCTTTCCACATCACATACTGACTACAGGCCTTATTTTATTAATTTCAGATTTCTTTGTCTGTCTCCGTTTATTTTTATTTTATTTACATCTCTAAATACCTGTTTCGTCCTTGTATACAGTCTGTTGGAGAGCAAAAGAAACGTGGTTTTAAGTGTGGATGGCTGGTTATAAATTAATAATTAGAATGAATGTTAAGGGACGAGGGGATGGGGTGACATTTTTGGATCAGGCACAACCATGAATGCCAGGAAACCCCATCACCCTTTCTGCTAGCACAACCACACACACACACACGTCTCCTTCACAACGCTTCATTCTGCATGCAGCACACATAAAACCCCAGATCACCATCAGGTCAGACAGACACACATTAGAGAGCTATAAACACACACACACACACGGTCCAGAAACTGCACGGTGTGCATTCCCAGCAGGCCTTGGCTCTCAGCGCAGGTGTGGTTGAGAGGTCATCACTCACTGTGAATCAGGTGATAATGGATGTTACTCTGACTTTAAAAGAAACGTCGGTGTTTCTTCTACCTAAACGAGGGGTCACAGGGGAGCTGGAACATATTAAACCCTCTTTATCGGCTCTCCAGTTATCGATCACAGCTGCGAGGAATGTTTTAAATAGACGAGGACATCATTAGAACATGTAACGTGGCCCTAATCTTGATTTTACATACGGGCAGGGTGTTTACAGATAAAAAAAGTTATGTGATGGGCATCAAAACACAAAGCCTGATATCAGAGAGACGTGCTGAGCTCTGCTATCCGTTTCATTTATTGAGACAAAAGACGGTGCCACCAGGCACTGGATTCTTCTATTCCGCAGAAAGAAGAACAAAAGAAAGAGATGAGAGGAGTAGAGGGAGGAGTATAGTGATACAGTTTGATTTCTCTCTCTTTCATGGCAGAGAAAGCTGGGTCATCCCTCTAACTACAGGCTAAAAGAAGACCATTATAGAGGACAGCACTTGAAGGCAAACATGCTCTTTCTCAGCCTCTCTCCAGCTGCTACCTGCTACAGCTGAAAGCTTGATAAGATCTGGAGATGATGTAGAGATAAAGCTTAATGTTTGATGTTACCCTCTTCCACGGTGGAGTCCAGCTGAGTGACTTTGATAGCCAGCAGGTCCACTCTCTCCTGCAGGTTATTCATACGCATGTAGAAACTGTTTGCTTCATTAAACAGCTCTCCAAAGATGTCCTCTGCGTGACGACCTGCAAGACAAATGCAGACAGAAGAGAATGGCATGCTGAAAAGATTAAATTAATTTTCACGCTGTCTTTGTGTTGGTCTTGCTAGTGGACCAGGAAAACTTGTTCAAGCTGGTGGACCAGAATGGTGTCTTCAGATTAAGCAGGTTTGCATGATGATAAAACTAGATAAAGACCCTGGTTAGGAAACAATTGGCTTGTGTCATCTCGGTTTAGTCTAGGGATGTGCGCATCCACTAATTTGACATTTGTCGTTTAAACGGAAGTTTTGTAACCAACTAGTCTAAAAGTAAGAAACCCTCTGAAGCCTTGTGTATATGATCCATTTGAGCACTTAATCTATAAATCAAACAGTCAAATCCCATAATAAATGCAGCACACTTGGCAAATAAAGCTTATTCTAATTCTGATTCTGAAGCTCAGTTATTTTTTTCGGAGTTGAAGTGAAATGCGATGGTCATTTGCTTGCTGTGGCTATCTAATCACACCTTTAGCCTACGTGCATGTCCTGAATACGGTTATGCATGGCTCTGGTGGAATTATGCCATGCCATGTTTGAAATGGCACAGCTTACATACAATTTTTCTGTTTTATTTCAAATTCAAAATACTCGCGCACCTCGTTTGTCTTTTGAGCAGTCATTTCTGTGCTCTCCATGACTGACAAGGAAGAAAACGCATCTGAGGTAAAATAAAAAGATCACCCCAGAATTAAAATTTCCCCCCATGTCACCCAAGATGTTTATGTCTTTCTTTCTTCAGTCGAAAAGAAATTAAGGTTTTTGAGGAAAACATTCTAGGATTTTTCTCCATATAGTGGACTTCAATGGCAACCAATGGGTTCAAGGTCCAAATTGCAGCTTCAAAGGGCTCTACGCAATCCCAGCCGTGGAATAAGGGTCTTATCTAGAGAAACAATCGGTCATTTTCTAAAAAATATAAAATTTTATATACTTTTTAACCACAAATGCTCGTCTTGCAGAACTCTGCGATCCGCCACGTATTACGTTATCACGTTGGAAAGGTCACGTGTTGACGTATGCAGATGTACCGCGGTAGGGCGAAAAACTCCCATATATTTTTTTCCTCCAACTTCAAAATCGTCTGACGTAGTTTTTCCTTTTTTTTTGTAAAGGGCATTTGACTTAGTCTTTGCACGTTCGCTTTGTAAATATTGGATGGTACTTCAATCTCCGTCGCGATTGACCTTTCCAACATGATTATGTAATGCGTGGTGCATCGCAGAGTTCTGCAAGATGAGCATTTGTGGTTAAAAAGTATATACATTTGCCTTTTATTTTTAGAAAACGACAGATCGTTTCTCTAGATCAGGGGTTCCCAAACTTTTCAGCCCACGACCCCCAAAATAAAGGAGCGAGTGACTCGCACGACCACTACTATCCTCGGAGGTGGTTTTAAGTATACAAACGTTGCGTGAAACTGTGCACACGCACTAATAGGCCTATCCAAACACGAGCATAATTACAACACAAAAGAACACAACAGTCAAACAACTATGATATTGTTTTATAGTAATTTACTCATTACTTTCATTTAAATATTAACATCACCTAATGAGATGGGTGGGCACAATGCTTGGAGCACAGCAAGTCCATTCTTGGTTTAATTTTGGAGACCGCCACTCGGAGTTCATCCTCTACATTCAGTCGCGATCTGTATTTATTTTAATGTACCTGAGTGCCGAGAAAGTCTTTTCGCACAAGTAGGTAGTGCCAAAGGGCATCAGTACATCCATAGCGGCCTTGGATAGCTGTGGGCATTCCTTCTCGACTGAAATCCAAAACTCAGCCAACCTCTTGGAATTAAACGCTGTCTTTAAGGTTCGGTCGCTTGACAGTTCAACCAATGTGTCCTCCAGGTCAGATGTCAGATGATTTGCCCTCGTTACAGTGAATGGTGATCTTATCCAGTCATATTGTTCTGGAGCTGTTTCCTCTGGGAAATCCTTGAAGTGTTCCAGGAGGGCTTGAAGGTGGGTAGTGATAGACTTCTTCACTATGTTAACACTCAGTTCATTTTCCTCCATGAATCCGTTCAGCTCAGAAAACATGTCAGAAAACAAGTTTTATTTCGTGAATGTGTGGATTTTATCATTCAGTGACATGATGCTTGTGTTTTCACTAGGGCCGGGACTTTAACGCGTTAATTAAGATTAATTAATTACAGACTTTAACGCGTTAATTAATTACACAAATTATTTTAATCAAACTTAGTTTTGCACCGCGGAACGTTTCTCACTGGTTGAGTTTCGGCGGACCGATTATACTGCCGCACCAACTAGCGCTCATGACAAAGAAGCTGACGAGATCGCTTTGGTTGGCCGGTGGATGGGAAATTTTGTTATAAAAAGCGAATGGATGGAAGCGTCGATAAGAGCATGGTTGTGTGCAAGCTATGCAACAAGGAATTCGCTATTGCTATTATGGTGTGTTCACACCGAACGCGAATAGAGCGTCAAATACGCGTCTATCGCGTCTAGTTAGACGCTTGAACATTCGCTCGAGTCAAAATTTTTCAACTTGCCGGGAAGACATTCGCGGCAAACGCGTTGCCCAATTCGCGTCATTCGCAACGCCCGGCGCGAATGATGCGTCTATTCACGTCTTTGCATTGACTTTGTATGTAATCTACTCGCGCAAATAATTAAATTCGCGTTCGGTATGAACACACCATTAGTGTGTTCAATATGCTATTGCTACACTTAATGGCAAAAATTGCACTGGTCTGCTGGACTTGGTTGAACAAAAATAAACTATTTTGTTGCTTTAGCTTATGTATTCAGTCATTATTCAATAGTATACTAAAAATCCATGTGAAAAAAAAATACTTCTCACTGTTCTCAGGTCAAATATTTATGCGAATAAAATGCAATTAATTTCGATTAATTAATTACAAAGCCTCTAATTAATTAGATTAATTTTTTTAATCGAGTCCCGGCCCTAGTTTTCACCATGTAATGACATATTAAGGCCATTCAGTTTTTCAAATATGCAAGACAAATACGCTAGCCTTTTTAACCAGTCAGGATCAGTGAGGTGGTCAGCGAGCTGGGACCCATGCTCCATCAGAAATAAGCGCACTTCGTCCCGTAGCTCAAACAGGCGGCTCAGCACATTCCCTCCCGAAAGCCACCTGACTTCTGTGTGGAACAGCAAGCACTCATGCTCCGATCCCAGTCTGTGACAGAGAGTGGCAAACAGCCTGATATTGACTGGATGCGCTTTTATGTAGTTGAAAATTTTTATTGCAGTCTCAAGAACACTAAGTTCTGGATCAATTGTTATGCTCGCAAGAGCTTCTCTGTTTATAATACAATGCGTGAAATTTCCGTGAGGCACCACTTGCAATACTCTTGCTTTAAGACCTTTCTTTTCCCCCAGCATCGCTACAGCACAGTCTGTACACACACCAATGCACTTGCCCCAAGACAGTCCCTCTTCTTTTAGTTTGTCATCAAGTTTTGTGAAAATGTCCTCGCCTGTGCATGTTCCCTCAAGCGGGGTGCAAAACAGAATGCCCTCGTTAAGTTTTCTGAATACAAGCAGCTGGGGATTCTCAATACAAGAGAGTTTGATACATCTGTGGATTCATCTAATTGTAAAGCATATTTATCTTTCTTCACTCTGTCCACTAGCTGACACTTTATGTCCTGGGTCATGTCGGAGATGCGCCTGGCAATAGTCCCGTTAGACAGAAGCAATGCTTCTAGCTCACGGGCCAGTTTATCCCCATGCAAAGCCTGACTTATTGCTATAGCAGCGGGTTTGATAAGGGTTTCCCCGATCGTGTGTGGCTTTTTTGCCTGTGCAATTAAATATGCCACCTCATATGATGCCTGTTGAGCTTTGGCAGGGATTGTTGTTTGTTTAGTTAGAACTTTCTTTTGGCCTTGCAACTCTCGCTCCTTTCGTCGAAAAAAATCTACTGGTTTAGCAGCAAGAGAGGGGTGCTTGGTTTTCAAGTGTCGTAGCATTTTTACAGGCTTTAGGCTTTCATGTGCAAGCACCTCAGTGCACACTACACATTGGGGATGTTGTACTTTGTTGACGATGACGCATGTGAATCCATACGGGATAAATTCGTCTCGATACTTTCAAACACTTGGAGGAAGGCTGATCCGACTGCTGATGGATGTCCTCTTTATGCACACGCCGGTCTCTTTCCATACCTGAGGTCGATGGCGTTTCCGGCGGTGGTGCTTCTCCTCCGCTAGCCCCTCTGCTGGCCTTCCTATGTGTCAGAATGTTTAACTTGGTGCTGTAAATTGGCTGTTAATTGTCGTTAATCTGTCGTCATCACCAGGGCAGTCGCCAGAACATATAGAATGGGGGGACATTTCATTTTTTCACACTTTTTTATGATCACATCACACTTTTTTATGATCTACAAAACAGACAGTCACCAAAACAATAACATCATGTATTTAGTCTAATATAACTGAAAAATACCAAATTCTATATTAAAACACCACCAAAACACAAAATATGAAGTTTCTGATCATAGGCTGAGGGTGAACCAACACCATGAGGATATGCGCTTCCCCTTTAAAAACTCAATGCGTGCGCCTTGGTTTTATAGCACTGTGCCGTAATGACCCTGATTTTCCCAACTTCAAGAATTATCATTGTGTCAGGCCATCCTTAAAAATATTTTGGTTTGCAGTAACAGCAAAAAAAAAAAAAAAAAAGGGTCGGTAGGTAGGTCTATATTTTTTTTTTTCAAGATTCAATGTAAAAAAAAAAAGGATAATTTTGGTCATGGTGATTAGGTCGGTATGAATTTAAACAAATTTGCATATCGTGACGTCACTGACTGGGTCTTCAACCCCCATGCCTTCAGGCGCACCATTGCGAACCTCATTCTGATACAGGTTATAGACCACAAACAATTTGAAATCTTTGTAAAAAAAAAAAACATATTTATTGCATTAATTCCAGCTGCATTCATTTGGAAAAAAATAGGCAGAATCAAAAGAAAAAAAGGAGCCACTAGATTTCAATGAAAGGGGATTTTCAGAGGGAAACAAATAAATTAAAATGACTAATCTCACCAGCGCCGCGCCGACCAATAAAACAGCGCGTTTGGCACCATTCGTTTACATTTGACCCATACTGTTACAAGCCCCCTTTCTGGTCTAGGGGCAGGAAAGGAGGGTAACAAAAAGTTGCAGGGAGAGAGTGAGAGATTTGACCCATAAACATCTGCTATTATTAACGGAAATCAGTGTGGTCAAATAGCTAGGCGCATTGTAGGAAACTATAGGCCGATTAAGTAGTCCTGACATATTATGGAATGGTCGATTTTCTTTTGTGCAATTTAGTACATTTCGGTATGGGATGTGCTGTTTTATTGGTCAGCGCGGCGCTGGTGAGATTAATTCGCGCCGCTCTGACCATTGGCTGGCGCAAGCAAACACTTCTCCTGCGCTGTCGAGTCTGTCGCGCTCGCGCGTCTCGGTCCATTGAGCCACGCAGATTACAAGTCAGCGCAGCGCGAACTCTGTAACACACCGCGCCGTTTCGTCCCCCTTTCGGTGTGTTTGGCTTCCCACACTTATGTGTGTTTGTTTGTCAGAGCCTGCAGTTGCTGTGTGACGCGCGTTCGCGGTGGGCATGTCATGACGAGCTGGACAGGCTCCGAGAAAAGGCCGTTAACATCGATTCCCTATTTGACCATTAAGAATTTCGAATAATGAGCGACTAAATGTAGGCTCATACAGACGTATTTCACAAGCAGCCGCGCCGCAGCCATCATCACCGAGCGCAAACCATTGACAGTGAATGAAACGAAGCGAACGCACAGGCCATAGTGTGACATGCGTAAACCAATGGTGTACACATAATCATAATAGATGACGCCACGGGTTTTTATTTAAAAGAAAGAACGTAGCCTACGCAATTTATATTCACAATACTTACTATAATAAATGTATATTATTTTATTGCATTTGTATTAGTTGTTTGAAGAGTAAAAAAAAAATCGGTCGGTCTTAATGCAAGTTTACAACCGGCAAGTCGGTCGGACTAAAAGGGGAAAAAAATAAATAATTGGGTCGGTCCTAATTTGACAGGGTCGGTCGGGTTACGGCAAACAAGAATATTTTTAAGCATGGCCTCATTCATCAGCAGGCCTTGGCAGTGAAAGTCGTGGACTTTTCTCACGTAATGACATTGGTGGTCAAACTGATAAACTGATAAACGGAGACCTACTACTTCATGCTGAGGTGCGGTGGTTGAGCCGCGGGAAAGTACTGCAGCGGTTTGTTGACTTACTGCCTGAGATAAAGACATTGTCTGCAAGAAACGAGGAGCACAAGGAACTGTCAGATGATGCGTGGCTGTGTGACCTGGGGTTTCTGACAGACTTGACCGCAAAGCTGAATACACTCAACAACGAGCTCCAGGGAAAAGACCGACACCTGCCCCACATGATCAGCGTAGTAAATGCTTTTAAGTCTAAGCTCGGTGTTTGGATCACACATCTTAAAAAACGGGAGGCTAACACACTTTCCCAACCTGGAAAAAATTTCACAGAGCATTAAAGAAAAGGATGTTTTTCACCCTGAGAAATACTGTGCTCACCTGGACAAAAAAGGTAAATGGACTGCATTTATATAGCGCTTTCACAGACCCAATGGCCACCAAAGCGCTTTACATTTTGCCTCACATTCACCCATTCACTCACTCATTCATACACCGACGGCGGTGTCAGCCATGCAAGGCGCCATCCAGCTCGTCGGGAGCAGCTGGGGTTAGGTGTCTTGCTCATGGACACCTCGACACTTGGTCAGGTGGAACCCTTCTGGTTTGTAGACAACCTACATGAACCACTGAGCCACTGCCGCCCCCAGTTGCAACAGAGGTTAAAACAGGTTGCAGCCAAATTCCTTCTTTCTTTGTCAGGTGGAGTTGATATGGAGATGGTTGATTTGCAAAATGACACTGAGCTGAAAGCCAGATCAAGTGACAGTGACTTTTGGGGACTTGTCAACAGAGAGAAGTTTCCTCTCCTCACTGCATGTGCACTAAAAGTCAGTGCCTACTTTGGATCAACTTACCTCTGTGAAATGGCATTTTCACAGATGAAAATAATCAAATCAAAATACAGGAGCCGCCTTACTGACAGACACCTCACAGACTGCTTCAAACTGGCTGTCTCTAGCTATGAGACAGTATTCAGTAACAGCCATCACACTGACTTGACTGAGTAACATTACTGCAGCAGTTTTGCCTTCAAACAGCGCGTCGCGTTCGGTTACGACAGTAACACGATGACACTCTTCAAGATCAATGTTCCCATTATTATACTTTATTTGTAGATAAAGGTCTATGATTTGCATAAAATGACTTTATCTTGCTGGAGTTTATTGCGCTTTCTAAATCATATTCCTTTCTCCCGGGTGAAGAATCATATTCCTTTCTCCCAATAAAGATTACAGCACTGGAGTAGAGAGCACTATAAATTGTTCTTCATGCGCACTATAACTGAAATTTAAAACTGTTAAAAGAAAAAGCTCAATAAACTGTTGCATAGATATAATACACTAAGCATCAAATATCTCTTCGCTTTGTGTTTTGAACTTTTCAATGCGAAGCGCTGCACACTGTGACTTTGCGTTGCTTCAAGTGCAAACTTCTGCGCACGGGATGCGCATAATCACTTTGCCGCTCTAAATTGTAGCCTTTCATAGTATAATACTTAGCGGAGGTTTAAACACCTGGGGCAAGGGGGCGTGGCCCATGGGAATATCACTCATGGGTGACGCCCCCTCCCCCTGGGGAAATGGGCCTGCCACCACAGCTGGAAAAAATCCTAGAGGAAACACTGGATCATATGATGGTTGCATCCGGTTTAAAGTAAAAAAAAAAAAAAGAAAAGAAAAAAGAACATTTAATGAATATTAAATTCAAATACAATTAAAACACTAAATAAAAGGCCTCAAGTTGGAAGTACAATCTTTTTCTATCTATTCTTTGATGGGTAGATCTTGCCTTTCATTAAGGCCGAGGTCAGGGATCTTCAGCTTGAAAAGAAAAAACAATAAACTGAAGTTTTAAAATAAATAAAATGTTACCCCGGTTCTTTGAGAACAGAGCGAGGTATCTCACTATGGGAACGCCCTCAGGCATGATAGACTATGGAAGCACCAATTACACCACGTCTGTCAGAAGGACGGGCCAATAACAGCTCATGAAAAGGAGCCCACCCCCTCCCTATATATACAGCTGTGATCCCCGAAACGACATTCTAAACATGCTCTTCCCCCGTGTTATGCGAGTAGGGAAGTTTGGCGAGATACCTCGCTCCTTTCTCAGAGAACCGGGGTTACGCAAGTAACCTTACGTTCTCTTTCACTATGGGAATGATATAGTATATATCCCGTAACGCATCTCCCACCAAACATCCCCTTGAACAATGCCCATGAGGTAGCCATACCCCTTGTAGAATGATCCCTTAAGCCCGCCAGGTAATGAAGACCCATAGAAGTATAGTATATTAATATGAACACTCTCAAGAGGTTCAAACGAGCATTCAGAACCGTGGACAAGTCCCATGACGGGACCAGCCACTTGGAAAACGGTCTCAAGCGCTTCACTCCCTTCATTAAATGGCATATAAGAACTGAAACTCCTTCGAAGCCTACATGACAAGCCGAAATAGCAAAAAGGGTAAACTTTAAAAGTAGAAAACGCTCTACCATTGTTCATTAAGCTTTGAAAAAGCAGAGAACATCACCCACCGCACACTGAAAGGGAATAACTCTTTTACGAGTACACCAGTCCTCAAACCAAGCCATTTAAGGCCATACAGCGAGCGTGTTGATGGGGCTCTTGCGCTCTGGATAGGGTTTATAACCTCCTGCAGAAGCCCAAGTGTGTTTAAATTTAACCCTTCACAGGCCAGACCCAAAGATCTACTCGTTCCGGGTGTGGGTGAAATATCTGCCCCTTGTGACAGCAGTCCCAGTGCAATGGGAGCCGCCAGGGCTCTCCCTGAAGGAGCTGGACAATTTCTACTGGTCAATGAGGGGCTATCAGAAGGAGAGATAATCCGTTTTCACTTACTCTGCCTATAGGGTGGGAGAAATTAAGACTCAGTGGTGGGAATGCATATAGCAACATGTTGAACATGGTGAGTCACACTATCCTGTAACCTTAGCTCGCCTTAACGCGTTAGCTAGGATAGGAGACACTGCTAATGAAAGCGAAGCAGAGAAGCTCAGTAACGAGCAGAGAATCCACAACAGATTTAGTTTCGGCAACGTCAAAATTGATGGTACGTTTATGAACTGAAGCAGTCTTCAGTCTTGAAGGAAAGTCTTCATGGGGAAGAGAACAAGAATGCTGTTTCGGGGATCACAGCTGTATAGGGAGGGGGTGGGCTCCTTGTCATGAGCTGTGAATGGTCCATCCTTCGGACAGACATGGTGTAATTGGTGCTTCCATAGTCTTTCACGCCTGGGAGCGTTCCAAAAGTGAAATACAGAGCGATTGTTTGAAAGTAGGGATGGGTATTCGATAAAATTTTCTTAGTCGATCGTCTGGAGAATTAACGATCGACTATCGATTAATCATTAATATTTTTATATTAAAATTCATTATTTCACTTTTTATAAATTAAAAATGCAATTAAAATACAAAAATTCAGCGTGTTTTTCCTCGATGAGATCTTTATTACAAGAAGATCAACTTGTGGCAGTTAAACTGGACGTTCGGTTAGACTAAACTTGAAGATGTATGCGCTGTGGTGCTCTCAAGCAGCGGAACATGCAGCTGCTAGCCAGCATTCTTAAACAGAGACCCTCGTTTGTTCCAAAATATTAAATAATAAAAAAAAGAATCATGTTAAACAATAACTTAACCAAAAACATAATAATACTTAGATCTGACAGGTTTTTTTTTCTGTGTAATCGACTATTGTTTTCAGTGTCGACTAGAAGCAGCTGTACCGTTTACTGGCAATATCCACCAACTGTGGAACGGCTGCGGATCCGCTCCGGAACGGCGGCGGAGTCAATAGGTTTCCATTAAAGTCAATGTGTGTTTTTTCACTGACTGCGGAACAGCTGCGTTCCGACTCCATCAAAGCTCCGGCGATCCGCAACCCTCCGGAGCAGATACGCAGAGCTTCTATTTTTGCCGGATGCCAGACAGCTCCGCAGCAATTCAGCACAGGGCAGATTGTTATATCGCGCGATCATACGTGACTTCGCGAGATCTCGTGGTGGGTCCTCGTGACTTCAGCTGTCAGTCATGGCCGCAGCCGTTCCGCAACAAATCCGGAACTGGTGGGCCGATCCGCAGCCGTTCCGCAGTTGGTGGAAATCCGGGGTTAGTCGACTAGTCTTGCACATCCCTAGTTTAATCATATATTAAAATGTTTTAGCAAAAAAAATATAGGTAAATTTCTGCCTGTTGTTATATTGATGCACTTTAATAAAAGTTATCAAATCCAATACCTCCTAGTTTTAAAGCTGCAGTCGGCAAGTCTGGCAGATTGAGGGGACTTAGCCAAAATTTGGACTTATTACAACTCTCATGCCCCTCCCCCACTACCACAGAGCACCCTGCCATCGAGTTCGTGCCCGTCAGTGCGTGCGCACCAGATTTTCTGTGAACACGCCTGTCTCTTCAGCATCAGATTTTCTTTTCCTTGGTTGGTTTGGACCTCCTAGCTCTGGTTGTTAACCGAGGAATTGGAAGCTTGCTAGTAGATTTGCTCTCCGCCATCACGCTTCGTACAATCCAACACACCTGCGAACTTCAGGCGTGTACATGTGATATTGTAACGTGCGCAAGGGGGGAGGGGGGGATCTGTGACGTGTGCACGAACTGTGATTGACAGTCAGATCTCACACAGCCCAGCGCTGATTGGACCAGAAGAACCGGGAGAGGTGGATTTTTGCAAAACAAATAACAGGCTCTAGGTGGAGGTAGAAGCATGCTTTTTTTTTTCTAAAACCGGCTGATTTATGTTGTTCTGTCGGAGCATAGTGTCGGTTTCAGTGAATATGATCAAAACCATTTTGCCGACTAAAGCTTTAATTTAATAAGAGGAAGTGTGGAAAACATGCCTTGGTTATTTTAACTATATTTTCATGGTGTTCACATCAAACATTTTGTACAGCACTTGGCTATAATGGCAGTCTGGTTGAATGATTGTTCCCTGACTTTTCAGTAGGGTGAGAGCCTCCGACATTGTGAGATAACACAAATGGGACTTATTTCAACAGATAACATTATTATATGAAAGAACAAACAATTCAACAAGAAAGAAATGAAAAGCAGGGTGCCACTCACTCAAGCTGCCCAGTTGTTTGATGATGGCCGCCAGGGTGCTGTTGGTGACACACTCCAGCTCACTGGGCACTCCATTAGGCAGAGCTCCTCGACAGAGGTGCTTGGGCTCAATGCTTCTCTTCACCAGCGGCATGACTGACTACTGATGAGACAGAGAAACAGAGAGGCCTGTTAAGAAACAAACCAACCACCTAATGAACTCAAACACCAAATGAGAAATTAAGAGTCATTCCCAAAGCTATAAAATAAACATCCATTTAAACGAAGCCCTCACAGACAAAATTGTTGAAAAATTAATAACTATAAAATAAAGTATAAAATAGCTATAAAATAAACATAAATTTAAATCCTTCCTCACAGCCAATTCAAAAATATTAAAGTCTTTAAGTGCGCTGTGCTGAAAAATCCTCCACCTTTAGTTAATACAGGCATCTAACATACCTGTGACTCACTGTGGTCTGCTTATGTTTACAGACCACCAAAGACCAAAGACTAATAAAGACAGTCACTGGCATCACACACACTGGTGCAGGCACAATGGTTCAGTGACCTGGGCATGCAGACAACATTGCCTGGCAACAAAAGTGGACTAGTAGTATGCTGCTAATGAGACATGAAAAAGAGTGCTGTTATAGCCCTGTGGGACAGCAGACATGTGTGTGAGTGCTCCTGCTTTCTTGTGTGTCTCGTTATTATTAAAATATCTATATAGTAAATGTTAACAAACATATTGAACTACACACTACCAATCAAAAGTTTGGAGTCTGTATTTTTTTATATATATATATAAAGAAATTAATACTCTTATTTCTATTTTAAATGCAGTTCTTTTGAACTTTTTATTCATCAAATTATCTTTAAAGAACTTGTATCATGGTTTTTTTTACAAAAATATTAAGCAGCACAACAGTTTTCAACCAGTTTTTTTGATAATAAAAAATGATTTCTGAAGGACCATGTGACACTGAAGACTGGAATAATGGCTACTAAAAAATTAAGCCTTACCATCACAGGAATAACTTACAATTTAAAATAAGTTTTCTACTGTATTTTAAGTTCAGTGGAAAAATAAAGGCAGAGCAGAGCACTCACCGCTATTAACGCACTTGGATGCCTTTGCGACGGATGTTTTCAGTTTTTTTTCTACTCATCTCCCCGCCCGTTTCGTAAACAGACGAATGATAATTTATGGGATTCAAACTTTACAGTGTACGTGGCCAATAACTGCAGCAAGAGCTCTTTTAGTCTTATCAATCACAGAGGTTGTGAGTTCTTTTTTTTTTTTTTTTGATTCTGCTCTTTCAATTGTGAAGCAGACACTGCGGTACTGTGATCTGGTCATCCAATTTAATGAACAACACCCCATGAATTATTCACTGGAATACACCTGAAATATCTTGTTTCTCTTCCCAATCCTAACTCCTAGTCTATCTCTCCACAGGGAGACTTTAAAATTCTATTTTCTCCCCTATTCTTCACTTCTAATCCTTATTAGCATCCCTTACTGTGGTAATAATGTTTATTAACTAGAGAAAACCAATAGACCAGATACTTTATCAGTCATCAGAATTTTGCTCAGCTGATCAAGTGCTGGCCTGATCTCTTTTATACACACCATCATAACAATTACACACCAGTTCAATAACAGATTATACTGCACTGAAATATTCACACTCTTTTTCAGCCTGTCTTCTCTGAGTCTCTGGGTCTGCTCATGAATAAAGCAGTAGAGATGAGTGAGACCATAGAGAGACAGGGCTGTAATCCTAACTCCCTCGAGCGCTCGGCAGGACTGTGTGAAGTGTAAGTAATAAAAGGTTGGTTAATGGAAAGACAGAGAGAGAGAGAGAGAGAGAGGAGGAGGAGAGAGAGAGAGAGAGAGAGAGAGAGAGAGGAGAGAGAGAGAGAGAGAAGAGAGAGAGATGAGAGAGAGAGAGAGAGAGAGAGAGAGAGAGAGATGAGAGAGAGAGACGAGAGAGAGAGAGAATGAGAGAATATCTGTCTATGTGTTTTAGGGGAATGAAAGGACACATCTGACTGCAAAATACTCAGAAGCAGGACAGTTCATCATGGCTGTCTCTAAAAACCTTGTGAGCTCTCTATCTACATTTACAAAACAAAATGCATTCAGCAGATGCGTTTTGCAGTGATTTTGACTTTTAAAAAATTCATGATTTGAATTTTATCAGTATGTCCCTGGGAATCAACTCCATGACCTTGGCGTTGCTGGTGCCTGGCAGTTGAGGAACATGGAATGTTACCTACCAAGACAGTTTTAGTTTACTGCTGACTAGGGACATACAAAATGCTGTTTAGATTGGCAGATCTCTAAGATCGGAAACAGTCACTGATACCAACGCCATATCCTAACCTGCCATGATGGATCAAGTTTCCATCGCAACTTGATGCAATCTCAGCCAATCAGAAAAAGTCACATTTTTAATAAAATACAATTAAGTGGATTTTGGACCAATAAGATTTCACTGTGGGTAGAACTACCTGGCTCAATCCCCTCAAAGACTTTGTGGTCGCAGCTGGTTAAGAACAAAAAAATTATTAATTCACATTTTCAAATCAATTGCCACTTTGTGTTGTACCTGGTTAGGTGTAATAGTGTGAGAAAATTCTCAATTTTCAATTCAGGAAATTCTCATACTTAGCCTACAAAAAAAATACAATTACAGACAGGTGTTCCAAACTCTCTCACTTCTCTCTCATTATTTCCTCTCTTTTCTCTCTTAATGTAATTTAGGGTTTTATTTAACTAAAACCAAAAGCATAAAAAAAGCATTTTTTTTTGTTACTTGAAATAAAATAAATGTTAACTGAAAAATAAAATATAAAAACTTAAACTTATTTTTTTTTTTTTATTACAGCTAGTTGCCAATAAACATTTCCATTTAGTTTACTTGCATTGAAATCAAATCACTAAAAATGGGGGTGGGGGTTGGAGGTCTATAGTATAATATTATAATAATATTAAAAACTTGAACCCTTAAACACAAACTGGAAAAAATATGGTGAGAATGATGAGAATTAC